>NC_090021.1:131197323-131818573 GCF_037176765.1 Anolis sagrei | reverse complement strand
CTGAATATCAGTGTTTCTAGAAAGATTTGTCTCTGCCAGTGGGGTAACCAGAGTTCTACTCCTAGCTGTGTTTCATAATAACTTGACCTTCTTGAAGGACTTTTCCCTCTCTATAAATGCCCAGGTATCCTATTATGTTGTACTGAGTCATCACATAAGGAGAGGGCATAATGCTTTCCCCCTCATGTGAGCAAAGACGCTTCATTATCATCTCACTAAGAGATAATGATACATTTCCGCTTTTATATTTCTGCCCAACCAGAGGTGTTCAACAGCTATTTGGCTCTGGCTTAGGTATGGAAATTATTATAATTAAAAATAATAATCTCATTATCACCACCTACAGTGTATATAATGTACATGTGCCCTCATTTCCCAGCTGGAAATTAATAGCATTTTATTATCTTTCTTGAAAGAGAAATGGAAGAAATAGAGCTATAACCTCTACAGGAGAAAGCTTCTTCTATAGTTTTCTTTTCTTTTCTTCACACCTCAAGATTTCTGCAAGTTTTTCACTTTCATTGAAGCTGAAATTTCTGCTGCTTCAGCAGCTTCTAGCAATATCTGCTGCCTTGAGTGGGTCACATTGTTTTGAATGAGATGCAGAAACCATACCTGTACTCTCAATGATTAATTCCTTTGCTGTTGGCTTCCTTGGTATACTTTTTATTTTTCACCTGGAATTCTGATTTTTTTCCCATGCTCCAGAGCCCTTCTGGTACAGATTTACTTAACCACTTCCCATCCTGAAACAAACCAGTGTTACTGTGAGAGAACTTTTTCACTAGAGTTATTACTTCTTTATTATTTATTTTAAATTAATCTTAAATGTTTGACAGTCAGGATACCAAAATCCTTAAAACAAGAGAAGTAAAGTACTTAAAGGCAGACATTTAGATGTTCCAACTGTGAACAGCAGTGCAATGAATGGGTAATTCTGATAAAAATGACCAAACTTTCTCTTCATTTAATTTACATTTGTTTTTAATTTTTATTAGGTGTGAGGAGGGGGAAGCAAAATGTACATTTTCCCACCTATTTAATATCTGGTTAAGTCATATTTAACTAACTGCTAGTGGAAACATTCCATTAAATGATGGGGTAGTTCTTTGTAAAAGCCAAATTAAGCCAGAAGCATTATGCACTGCCCTTACGTTAAATTAGTTCACTGGGACCTGATACAATAAATAAATCCTTGAATAAACACAACTCACTACCATGATTGTACATTATGTACTCTAGGATGTCTGGAATTTTTAAGACTGTTAGAAAAGCCGATTTTAAGACCATTCCTTGTTATAGAATAGGCCTAATAAACACATTAAAATGGTCTGCTAAAGTGATATAGTCTGATACTTGAATCTATCAATAATTTATGTCTTATGTTCTTCTAATTAATGCTTTTGCAAGATTTTAAAAATGAAATTCAATTGTGGTCGGACCCAAGGATGAATATAAATTAGCAGTATAATTGTAATTGTCCTTCTAAAATTCAGAGAACGGATCAAAGATCAATGCTTTCATCTGGTTCGTTCATTGGAAAATGAAGTATTCTGTTAGAAAAGTTCTTTGAAAAGTCAACATTTGATCTAGGTGGCAAATAGAATAAAGCCATGTATATGCTGGCCAATAACTGTGTGACCAATCCAGAGCACAAATGCTCTGAACCGGCCCAGAAATAGCCAGTGGCCACACATACCCCCTCAAATCCACTGCAGTGGTGCCTTGGAGTCAAGCTGAGACTACATCAACCACCACTTCACCTTCTATGTTGCTGTTGCCACACCCAGCTGGCTGCAGAGCTCTATGGACCTCATTAGATAAGGCTTAGAAAGCATCCTAGGATGCTTCCTCACCAGTCCAGCGACAGATGGGCATCATGGCCATCCCAAGATGTTTCTGGACTAAAGGTGTAGAGGCCCTACCCACAATTGGAGTGGAAGTATCATACAACACTTCCCTTCCAACTTAGGAGCCTGCCATGTTATCCTGGCTCCTCGCAGCTCAAGCTACGCTTCCCGCATGTGAGGAATTGCCACAATGGAGCAGCGTGTGGGGCAATGGATTTGCCTCACTGCCCCTGTTTTTTCAGCAAGCTTCACTTGACTCATGTAATAAGGTCGTATGTGAGCTCCAGTTGGATTGCGGGCACCCTATCCAACTTCAGCTAAAAGAAGGTAGAAAGATTGGTTCCCTCTATATTAATTAGAATCCTGATTTCCCAGTGTTACAGCTCAGGTAGAGATGTATAAATAAAATATATTGAAATTAAAAATCAATAAAGATTTATTTTAAATCTATTTCTGGAAGCTTACTTATATCACTAGGGTTTATGTTCAATATCCCAAGGTAAAACAATATAATTGCTTGCTGTTTGTTTGTTGGTCATACATCTTGTTGAATAAAGTAGAGTGAAACATGAGTGGTATCTTCTTGATTTTGGTCGCCAAACTCCCTGTGGATAACAAAATCCATGGATGCTCAAGTCCCATTAACATACAATGGCATAGTAAAATGGTATCCCTTATATAAAATGGCAAATCTCAGTTTGTTTTTAATATTTTCAAGCCACAAAAAGGTTGAATTCAGGTATACAGAATCCATGGATACAGAGTGTTGACTTTAAGAACTTAAAGGACATTGAAGCTTCACTGCTACTCAAATTAATTTAGGACTGTAATGTGGTTATGAAACTTTAGATAAGAAGGCATTCAGAATATAGTTCTTTTAATCTATATTTTGAAAATCTTCCATTTTTATGACCCATTGTTCACAATGTGGACATAAAATGACTTCACTGCATAATAAAATTAATTCCTTTGTGTCTTGGTTTTTAGGCCTGTTCCTGAGGTTTTGTGTGCTGTTGATTCAAAAAATCTCATTGTCTTGAGTGTATCAGCTCTACTTACTTACTTAGATATGGTTATCACAATTTTCTATGGGTGACCAGTAGATGGTATAAGTTCTGTATCTGAAAGAGTAGAGCTTATGCAGAAAAACTGGTGCCATTTTCAGAACCAGCAGGTCAAACATACCTAGAAACAGGTCTAACTTTTGAGGCACCAAAATGTGTGTTGGCCAGTGTTATTCATTAAAAAAAACATCTTTAGGGTACTGGATTAACTTAAGGAAATGTCAGGTATCAGTAGCAAAAATATAGCTGTATTGGAAAAACCATGCTGCTCATTTTTTCTTCCTTCTATCTATCCATTATTTTTTCTTGGTATAGTTACCAACTTGAGTTGTTGGAAGGCTAAACTAGCTTCTGCTTCTCAAGGATATTAGGAAAGCAGAAAATGCATTTTCTATGTACACAGTCAGACAGTTAGTCAAACAGAGAGACACCAATGGAGGTCACTTTGTACGGAAAAAAAGAAAAGCTGAGTAAACTTTTCAGGATGTGGATTTCTATAATTAGTTACAACATGATTGGCATCCAGTACAACACATTAGCCTGAAACCTTCTGTTTCAGCTGGCTGAAACTTAATTACCCTTGACTCTTCTTCAGATTATCAATAAAGGGATATCAAATCTACTTTAAAAATGCTGGGAAACACTGTAATTCATTCGTATATTTACTAAGGGTGCAAACTATAGTCCAAGAATGAGGCATTCCAAAATGCATAGCATTTGCTGAACTCATCTTGGGTAAGGGAGACCCAGATATGTGTGAGGCTGCAGAAGGTCCATATCTGGTGCTCCTTTCATGTCAGAGTTCCAGCAACAGAGAGATTGGGCAAAGGTGTTATCCTTGAAGTATGCCTCCAGACATACAGAATCAAAGATCCCCCAAATGCCTGAAGAACCAAGCAGGAACTTACATAAGCCCTAGATATGGCAAATTTTAAACCAGCAATTTTCAAACCATCAATGGAACCAAACTAGTATTTAAAAAATATTTCTTACAAAAGACAAATTAAAAAATAGAGCATTCCCTGACAGGGCATATGAAAAGGCAGTTCAGGACACTTCCGGGCATGACTAAAGGTTGTACCAAAACAATCCATTTCAGTCCACATACCCCAACTCAAATCCCAAGCATTTCCGAGGAGGAGTGGTAGCCTACATGTCATCCCAAATTAAATCAGGATCCCTCTTCCCACCACCTCCTGATGCACCATTTTCTCATGCCAGGTGGACTGTAGGGCGAGGCCTATGGTGCTGACAGGTCTCTCTGGTAAACTTGGGGACCTAAATGGGGGGCTGGAGGGGAGGGGTTGGGTGCCATTCCACTCCTCTGGGATTTTCAAAGAAGTGGGATAGCTGTGGAGACTCACTCCCAGAACTGTGGAAGCAGTCCTGGGAGTCAATCCTCACAGGCCCAATATCTCATTAGACTCGGGCCTTTCAATAAAGCCTGGGTCAAATAAGGGGAGTAAACCAGGGAAAGCCCAGTTTACTCCATGTTAATTTCCTTTTACTGGCATCGTCATTCGGACGCTTCCAGTAAAACAGGACAATTCCCACTTTTTCAGCCTGTCTGGATGGGCCCTCAGTGAATTCAAATTGTCCTATTCCCAATTAATAAACTATTGTTCACCAAGCTGTAACAAATCATGCACGTTCATATATTATTTACCCTTAATAGATGTATCTAGATTCTAAGGCCCCTTTTACACTGCCCTATATCCCAGGATCTGATCCCAGATTATCTGCTTTAAAGTGGATTGTATACATCTCCACTGTCATATAATCTAATATAAGATGATAATCTGGAATTAGATCCTGGAATATAAAACAGTTTGGAAGGGGCCTAAGATTCTCAGTTACTGGTTGGACTCATATTTTAAAACTTGGCATATTTGTTGCCATCAAAGCGTTTGAAAGTCTGATGGAGGGGTGTGGATGAGGAAACAATATTAAAATTAGAAATGAGATAATTGCCCTTTTTAGTAGCAGTAAAAAATCTAAATTGAATAGCTAAGTATTGATTGTACCCAAGAAAATATTCTGCAGATAAGTTCTGACACCAATTATAAGCTACAGTGAATCCTAAAGGTAACTATCTTTTCAAAGAAGAGTTTAAGAGAAAACTATTCACCATCAGATCTTGTAGGACCACAAACTCCATTATCTCTAAGTATTGGATATAACAGTTGACGTTAACGAGAATAATCCTTTACCAATATTGGCAGGGCTACAACCTTCCAAGAAGTATAACAATTCTAGCTGTGCATCATTTTCCAATCTTGATAAAACATCTCTGTATGCCCTCGCTTTCCAACTCCACAATCATTGGTAGATTTTGCTTTTTCTCTCTCAAATAAACAGATCTTTAATTGAGTTATTCCTATACACACTCAAAAATGGCATTTTATTCAAAAAGAAAGAAAGAAAGAAAGAAAGGGGGAAAAGAAAAGAGTTTTAGTAGCAACAAAACAGAAGATTAAGAGTTGCTTCCCCAAGAGATATGTGGAACGTTAACTTTGCCTCTTCGATGACTTGACGTTAGATACTTTCTCAGGTGCAAAGAGTCCACATACAATGCTGGCAGAGGTTATTCTCCAAAAGCACCCCATTAGAGAACACACTGACATTTTGGCACGATTATTAGAAATGCGTGATTTGTGAACACTTAAATGTCAGCTGAGACATTAGTAAAGAGCATTATATATGCTTACTGGAAATAAGATACAGTATCTCCCTTGTCCCTTATTGACCTGCAGTAGGCAAGTTTATATCAGATGTCCATGGATTATGTTGTTATTTATACATTTTTTCTAAACAAAGCTAGAGGAGCCCTTTCATTTTTCCTAGTTTTTCAACCATGAGTATAGTAGTCCACAATTTGGTTGGTTAATTCCTATTCTGCAGGTAAGATGATCATATGTTCTATTTTACAGACCTCTGTTTGAGGAGTTGCATGAAAGGAGCTATCTCATTGAAGGTATTTTCCATATGAAAGGAATGTCATGTCTAAACGTTCCAGAAAACTCTCGTTTAAAGGACTCCAGAGCTGCTCTGATGCCGTTCAAATGGCTGACTGGGCAAGGATGTCACTGCATTGAGATGTTTGCAGTGAGGTTGCATTTCATATGGCTCAATGTCCAACATAAGCGCACCAGAAATGTGATGTCATCAGCAAGTCTCTGGGAGAGACAGCTACTTGCCTGAGGGAACACAGTGGCAGACTCATTGGCAGTATAGATAGCAATTGGGCCAAATCCATACAGATCCAGTTGCCCATACCTTTCACAATGTAGATTCACTCTGGAACCCTGTGTTCTGCTGTCATAAAGTAATATCTAGAGGCAGCAACTGTGCTGCACATCTGTGTCATGTGGTGACACATTTTGAGTGCATATTTGGGCATTTATCATAAGGAAGGCTGAGTGAAGGAAGATAGATGCTTTTGAACTGTGGTGCTGGAGGAAAGTTCTGAAAGTACCTTGGACTACGAGAAGATCCAACCAGTCCATGCATCAGGAAATAAAGCCCGACTGCTCATTGGAGAGAAGGATATTAGAGGCAAAGATGAAGTATTTTGGCCACGTCATGAGGAGACAGGAAAGCTTAGAGAAGACAATAATGCTGGGGGAAATGGAAGGAAAAAGGAAGAGGGGCTGACCAAGGGCAAGATGGATGGATGGCATCCTTGAAGTGACTGGCTTGACTCTAAAGGAACTGGGGGAGGTGACGGCCGACAGAAACGACTGAATGAATGAACAACAACAAATTGGGCATTTTGTAAAAGATGGTTCAATATAAAATATAGTTGGTTCAAAATTATTTTATTTACTTAGTCAAGTTCTATATGAACTGGTTGTTTAATTTTGCATTTCCATATTTTTAGTCTGGAATTCCAAAGAAATTGCTGAAAAAGGTTGAACTGCTATCCTTCTAATGGCCTAGGAACTAATCTCTAGCACAGGCATGGGCAAACTTTAGCCCTCCAAGTATGTTGGACTTCAACTCCCACAATTCCTAACAGCCTACTGGCTGTTAGAAATTGTGGGAGTTGAAGTCCAAAACACCCAGATGGCTGGAGTTTGCCCATGCCTGCTCTAACACCAACATTTCTGTTAAATAGGCAGTGTCAGGAGACTATCTAATAGTCCCATTGAATAGACTAAGGGTTTTTTTCCAAAAAAAAAAAACAAAACACAATTGCAATGTGGACAATGGAATTAAAATGCTGCCAGCTCATTTCTAGTCACAGTTCAAAATGCTGGTTTTGACCTATAAAGTCCTACACAGCTAGGATCCAGGTTATTACATATCTCTGTTATGTTGGAATATTAAGATCTTCTGGAAAAGGCCTACTCTCAATCCCATCACCCACTGAAGTTTGTTTGATGGGATGGGGGGAGAGAGGAGATTTTTTGATAGCTGCTGCTTCCAGACTTTGCAGCTCCTTCCCTAGAAAGTGCCCAGGATATCCCCAATACCGGCTTGCCTTCCGCAGGCAGGTGAAAATGTACCTCTGCTATAAGGCATTTAGGAAATTATGAGAGATGAGTGGGATTTTGGGTTGGGTATATAGTTTTTAATTGTATTTTAACATTTTTATTTTAATGACACAAGGAGTGTAATTTTTTATTTGTATTTTAATGCATCTTTGTAGTGTTATATTGTTGTTAGCCACCTTGGGAGAATGGTGGGATAAAAATAAAGTAAATAATAAATAAATTAGCAGAGACTTGGGGTGGGGGGAATCATTTCAAGCATTATAATCTGGAGTTTTCGCATTCATTTAAAATGTAAATATATATTTAAATCAAATTTTAAGCTGTAAACACAATGAAAAAAGGAAAGGGAAAAAAGGAGAGAAGTGAAACAGGAGAAGATAAAAGGGATTAAGAAAATAGATAAGGATATACAGGGTGCAATTATAGGGTAGGCATTTATATTAATATAAAGTGGCCATATGTCAAAAGATAAAAAAAATCCCTAAATAAATGTCTGTCAGAGGCACATTCATGCATAGATAAAGCCATAAAATCTTTCAACCACTGAAAGATGGATGGTTTTTACAAAGGTTATCTCAAAGAGAAAAAAGACAAAGATTTCTAATGTTCACATAGTTCTTATTTCAACTCCAAAATCATTCTTGAAAGGTGACATTGTTATGCTGTTTAGGAATTTCTCCCCAAGTGATTCCTAACTTTGAAACATGTTATGGAGAAAAGAATTATTTTAATTTTCAAGGGTTAGCAAGTTCCATATTTCAAGACATTTTCTTGAGTTTCCTTTTGCCTGGGAGAAAAGAGATTGTGGAGCCATTTTTTTTATCTACTACAGAATTCTACAGATTTTTTAAATACGAAAATGATCAAGGGAAAAGCCACTGTCTCAAGGGATATCAAGCTGTGGAAAAGGATTAAGTGCCAAGAAATACTGAAACATGAAAGAGAAAGTCTTGATCCTTCTCCCCTTTCTCCCCATTCCATTTTCAGAAAGTTAGCTGGAAGTGAATGAGTACATTCTCATTTTAAAAAAAATGTCTTAAGAAAATGGAAAGCACTATGGTTTGTTGTAATAACAGCACTGTGTTGCTGTAGTGATTGAAATGTCAGTGTCACCTCCTCCACAAGTTGCAAATGGGAGGTCGCTAGTAGTTCCACCCGAATGCCTAGCAGGCACTAAAGTGTGGAAACCTACACATATGAGTCATTATGGTTGACTGTCAGCACCATTACGCTTGTCAGAGAAGGATGTCTCCTCCGGAGAATTCCCCAATGTAGTTTGTTGTATACATTTTTTTGGTAGATGTGAATAGCAATGCTGACTATACAAAAAGTCAGAAGTTTGCCAGCTTACCTTCCCAACCAGCTGATCCTGAACAAAAATGAATTATTGGCATCTCCCTCCTGGAAGAGCAGTGTGTGTGTTATATGGTTAGATTGTAACAAATTTGTTCTGACTTTGCAATATTTATCATAGATTTTCTGTCCTCTAGCTATGATGGTGGCATTGCCTCTAGAAAATTGAAGCTTTTGTCCAAAGGCTCCATTGTATACACAATAAAACAGATTTTTTTTTTCATTTCCCAGTGGTACCAAATGATCTCGTCAGTAACTGATTCCCAAACAGTCCATCTTCTCACTTTTCAGAACTTTCATTGGCAACAGCAACAAAACGTGGGAAAGTTTTCAGATAGCAACTCCCAGAATTTCCCTACCAGTGTAATCAATTTTCCAAGCTCTGATCGGCTTTGCAAGCCAAAAGGAGAGGTGAGTAATAAATGTTTTTTAAAATTATTAATATTACTGTTAACTTGTGAATATGTTTGATCCATATTGTTGAATTAGAGGGAAACATGAAGGTACTTAATGCTTTTTTCTTAATATGCACATTTTTTATGCTTGCTTTCTCAGCATATGTATTTTGAGACACCACTTTTGGCAAATGCATGTTCCTCTTATCACACCATGTCTTCAATCCAACACCCCCTCACTGTAGTGTAAATGTCTGTATGCCCTCTTATGCTACATTGAGATATATACCTCCAACACACTTGCTACAAAGCCCTGAAGCTACCTTACATGGTGGTTCCATGCTTTGCAGCAGACAGGTTTGGAGACTACTCTGGCTACCTGCACATAGCCTGGCACACGATTAGAGAAGCACTGGGATATATAGGGCTCCTTTGGTGGTGTCGGTGCTTCTCTAATCCTTATGCCTATGAGATGGTATCCAGAAGGTTCTCCAATTCTTCCTGTGTGTCATGAAACACGGAATGGACACGTAAGGCAGTTTCAAAGCTTTATAGTAAGTTGTCCTTAACTGAATAGCAGCCTACATTTCTGTTAATTTCATTATGGTTTTTATTTCTTTTTAAAAATTGTTTTATTGGTTTTCCCTACTCCCACCCTTCCCTCCTTGTACATGCAATTTATACATCAAACTACAGAAGTTACATTTGAAATATCAGTCTCAGTCTTAATTTTTCTACTCCACATCTTAGCACATTCTCTAAATAATTCCTAACTGGTTCCCACATTGTCTTAGTTATTATAACTTGTTCAATTTTATCCACACACACACACACACACACACAAGTTTCAGAGCATTTCACTCATCCATTGATTTTGGGGATTTTTAAAAAGTTTTTACAAACAACATTTTTTGAAAAAAATTACAAGAGGTCTCTTCTTGATTTTGTTTACAATGGCACAAGATAACCAGGACATCATTTCTCCCCAAGTTTCAGAAAGATTTGCACATCTACTGATTTTGGGGAAATTTTCAAAGTTTTGACAAAACCTTTTTTTTAAAAAGCCACAACATACCATAGAACTTCAATGTAGGGATTTTCCTCCCAGTCCAGCACAGATTTACTCCCAGTCCTCTTTGCAGATTCTATAATTATTGGTACTCTAAACTGTGTGGCTGGCTGCTGTTACTGATTGATAATATATCTCTCCTACCTCATTGGAGTGTTCTGATGCAAGCAGAATTCTGGAAAACGTAGTTTAGGTCAGGGCCTTTTGAATTCTCTGCCACAGGGGTCTTTGCTTTCCCAAACTACATTTTCCCAGAATTCTGTTCACATCAGAAGAAAGGGGCTGCCAGCTTTCAAGCCTTAATGTGTCTTTCTCAGTTCCTCTTCCACATCACTTGCCCTCCCACAATAGCAACAGACATCCTGGCTCTCCTTAGTTTAAAGATGAATGGCCTCCTTGGCTTCACCACACTGGCACAGTTTGCTTGTGCTGAAAATGAAACTCACTTTGGGAGATTTACGGGGCTTACTGAACTTTATCGAAATTATAGGTAAATGTTTCAATTCTTAAGGATTTTTTTCATTTCTAAATATTGCCTCATATATACAAATCTTACAAAATGTACAGATCATAGGAGGCACAAGCGACTTTTTGAATAGTACTAGTATCTCTCTCTCTCTCTCTATCCATTTTTGAGAAGGGAGCTATACTGTTAAAATTGATATGATGCTAATTTCATTGTGGTTTTGTTGTTTAATGTATTGGGATATAATTCTTTGCTAACTTCTTTTTTGAAAGAAGCAATGAATAATTTTGGTTATTTTTTCCTGCAAGTGAATAATTTTTGAAGGCTATTTGTAGTTCAGAACTGATTCTGTGCAAATTTCCCACCATGCTGTTTTTCACATGAAAAAATACTATAGGTTAATCTACATTATAGAATGGATGTTATTTGATGCCATTTTAATTGCCATGTCTCAATGCTATAGAATAATGTGAGATGTATTTCTATAATTTGCCTTCTCTGCCAAATAGTGCTGACTACAACTCCTGGGATTTCATAGCTTGAGCCATACCATTTAAAGTGGTGTCAAACAGTATTAATTCTACAGTGTAGAGGTACCCTGGATGTGGATTTTTGTGTCTCCAATGTAAGAGGAAATTTCTATGCAACCAGAAATTGGTCTCAGGAGGAGTGGGCTCATCAATCATCTGCTTCCCAACTGACAGGGGAACAGACCCTCATTGACCACAGTCGCTGCTTCCTTGTAAGTGAAGATTGAGGGATCCACCCAAAACTTTGAAAATTCCCCTAAACTCTGTGGATAAATTCTAAAACTTGATACACTAACAGTGGTAAACGTGTTCTGCCATTGTGGCAATACCTTTAGAAACAAAATGCTAGCGCCCGCCTAATTTTGTAATGGCTTCTGAAACTTTTTTAATTGATTATACATGCCTAAATTATTTACATATGTGTAAATTGCTAAAATAATCCCTGCCTATTTTTATCTAGTTTGGGAAGCATAGATTTGGTAATGTCTCATTTAAAAAATCAAACAAAATTATTTTCCCAAGACTTCATAGAGTTGACAATTGGTTTGTCCTTGGAATCTCTGCTTTGCTTCTCTAAAAACCCACATTCAATCAGGGGCACAAGACATCTCAGGTCCTTATTTTGCAATTCAATGTAATTCATTTGTGTTGTTATGAAATTCAGGTGATCATTACATTATGATGTTAAGAACCGTTCCCCACATTTCTCTAAAGGGGATGGAAATATGTGGTTGCTTAAAAAAACAATCAGAACGCCAATGTTCCAAAACTGCTTTGAAAGTCTCAAGTGTTTATAGAAGATAAATGCTGGTTGGTATTCTAACAGAATACCTGCTTTTCATGAACAGCGATGAATGATGATAAATATACAGTGGCTAGACAGTCCTAAATCACAGTTACCAAAAGCTAGGAATGAGCAATATTAACAGAAATATTGTTCATCTATATAAATAACAGGAACACTGAAAAGTCCTACAATACATTATTTTCCATTTTTAAAAAAATGAGATATTGCCTTCCTGTGTTAGAAATATGTTAAATGGATTTTTCTAATTTCTTTGGTGTATCCTTTAAGCATCTAAAGGAAGGTTTACATTTTGTTCCTGTAATTTTTAAAAATCATTTTCAAGGAAAGAATTAAAGAAGTATCATACCAGTTATTGCAATGGATCAATTAATCTGGATAATTATTATGTGATATGCCAAGTTCCCTAGATATTGGATAGGCATTATTGTGGGGTTTTTTTTCCTTCTGTGTTTGCAGAAGTAAACTTAGAGGTTGTATATATGACAAAAATGTATTCACCTTGCAGCTGCTGGTATCTGGGCACAAAGTGTTATTGCCAGAATGTGATTCTTTTCGACATCTTAGGGTTTCAGTATAATGCACAAAGGGGGAAAATTGCATGTTACCCCACACTGTAAGCAAGGGTTGCTGGTGGGCAGACAGGTCTTTATCCCAGAAGAATCCATGTGGATTTTCCTGGGGGCCTGTCCACACCCACCCCAGAAAACATGTGCTTTCTGGTGTGGCTGTCCAGATGTTCTCGTGGGACTAGTCCAAGAGAATGTTTGGAGGCCGTACACCCTTCCCCCCTCCCAAGCCCCCAGACCCCTTAGAAAACAAGTGAAAACTCCATTACATGCTTTGGCCAGCTTTTCCAGCACGTAAAGTGATGTGCCAGGAGAGCAAGAGTGGAGAGCGATTTTCCTCCCCCCCCCCCCCCCGCTCTCCTGGCACATCATTTCTATGCACTGGGAGAGCTGGCCGAAGCCTGTAATGGAGGTCAGGTAACTCTTCATTACTTTTCTAAAGGGTCTGGGAGCTTTGGGGAAGGGAGGGAGGTATTCCCACAGTTTACCAGGCTTATTTAGTCCGGTAAACTGTGGGAATACTGTTTGGACTGCAGTATCCTGCAGTCCAAAACCAGAAATAGTGGGTTTATACCGTGCTTTCCAAGAAGGCATGGAATAAATGCACTATCTAATTAATTCACTACAAACCATGGTTTTCCTGGCGTGTAACGAATTAATTCAGGACTGTCCAGAATGTTGTTTGGACAGTCCTTCCTTTATTGCAGTAGATACGGCAGTAAAGGTACTGTCTGGATGGGCCCGTTGTCAATCAGATGGGAGATCGGTAAGTAGGGATCCAGCCTATGCTGGATGGGGTTACATTACCCCTGAAGAAACAGATCCTCAATTTGGGGGTAATTCTGAATTTAGTGTTAAACTTAGAAGCCCGGGTTACTGTATTGGCCAGGAATATCTTTGCACATTTAAAACTTGTGCGCCAACTATATTTGTTCCTTGAGATTCTGGATCTGGCCATGGTGGTACATGCCTTCATTATACTCCATTTGGATTACTGTAATATGTTCTATGTAGGACTGCCTTTGTAGACTGTTCAGAAACTTTGGCTGGTCCTAAAAGCTGCAGCCAGCCTGTTAACTGGGGCTGGCTACAGGGAGTCTGTTGCAACAACTCACTGGCTGCCATTCCGTTTCCAGGCACAATTCAAAGTACCTATAAATCCCTATACAGTTCAGATGCAGGCTTTTTGGCAGATATTATCTCTTAGTATAAACCTTCCCTGGGCCTGAGCTACCAGAAGAGTCCTTTCTCCCTGTCCCAATTCCATCGTGAGCATAATTTTGGGGTGTGAGGGAGCAGGCCTTCTTGGACTCTGGAAATCCTTGCCCACAGTAGCCAGAATGGCCTCCTCCCTGCTTCCTTCTGGCAGTAAAGCTAATACCTTTCTTTAAGATGAACATATTAAAGGTTGAGCCAGGGGTGCTGTGTTTTATGTATTTTTAAATTCTTTTATTGGTTTTAACTATGTATTTTTAATAAGTATTGTATTTAATTATCTTTTATTGTTTGTATGTTCTGGGTTTTGATTTACCTATTGTATGATTAGCCACTTTGGGAGAGAGGAAGTGGGATGATGATAATAATAATAATAATAATAATAATAATAATAACTTTCTTCTCTCATTTAGTCTCTAACATGCTAGAAGATCCCTTTGCATTCTGACATCCCAGACAAACATGACTATGCCTTTGATTTTTTTTTCTTTTGTAATACTGGTTTATAAACCTCTTCAGGCTGAAATGCCATTGTATGCATCTAAAATACAGAGAAAGAGAGAGAGAGAGAGAGAGAGGCCTACGTCTGCAGACATATGATCTGAAGAAAGATCACAATCCCAAAGAATTATGACCCCTTTAAAATGCATTCATTCTGAAGGGCATTGTGATTTTTGTTTGTATCCAGAGCCCTTCTTGCTTCCATTTCGCTTGGCCTCACTGCATACCTTTCTCTTTCTCTCTCCATATTTTTCAACTTATGTTCTTTAAACTTGCTCATTTGTCAGGAGCCGCAGGTGTTTCATCTACCCTCTTCCTCTCTGGCTCCATTTAGGCTTCACTGGGGGGGTTCAACCTGTTAATACACTTCTTGTATTAAGGGACTCGGGAGTGTCAGAGGATATTCTTTAGATTCCATCACTTCTAAAGTCTTTGCCTGACCTCTCTCCTGGATATCAGATTGTTTTCTTTTCCTCCTGTGTCGTTCTGTTTTCTGTCATCCCCATGATATATGGCTCACAGATTTTATATTAAGCTTTTGTCACTTTAGTGGAGGTTACCAGTTTCTTTTCTTTCCCTCTCTTGATATTACTTTTTTTTTCTTCCTTCCAGAGTGAAGACTTTGCTACCATCTTGATCACAGGAAAATCATTTCAGTGCTTTTCTATACGTTCATTTATTCTTTGGCAAGCACCCACTCCATAACAATATTCTCTTGTTACCATACATCTGTGACTTTTGAATTATCAGTCTAATATTTTTCATCTCTGAATCCCTGAAGGTGAAAACGTCTCCAGAACAGTGGAGCTCCCATATACATACACTGATGACCACAAGCTTTTTAAAAGGAGCTGTGTCTGATCTGCTTTTAAGTCCTATTATTATAGTAG
Organism: Anolis sagrei; assembly: GCF_037176765.1. Taxonomy (NCBI): domain Eukaryota; kingdom Metazoa; phylum Chordata; class Lepidosauria; order Squamata; family Anolidae; genus Anolis; species Anolis sagrei. Next base: position 131,803,370 of record NC_090021.1, on the reverse strand, counting down.
AACTGAGAAAGTAAGAGGGTTGGTTGTGGCACCTCTGATTCTTATTGGCTGGCTCACTTTGATCTCACAGACAGGTTGAAAAAGCATTTCTCAATTGCTAACAGAGAGTGGACTGCATCCAAAAGATAAAAATCCTACTCTCCATTACAATATCAATATCAAAAGTACTATTGTCTACAAAATGACCACATTCTGCTAAACTGGCCACAATGGAACAGAAATTACGGCCTCATCACATGATGTATTTTAGCATCCTAAGATGCTGCCACTCCAGTTGAGTCCCATGCTATCCATCACCCAACATAGCCTCATTTCTGACAGGGCTCCATTGCTCAACTGGGGTGGCAGTGTGGTAGGACATTGCTCCACCAACACAAGAACCTCCATATGTTCTATTTGGAACAATGGGGCTACTATGGGATTGCCCCATTGCCCTGCTGATTTGCCACAGAGGCTGGCAAATTGGCATGGGGGACCCCATCATCACATTGAAGAGGTCCCTAGAAAGCTCTGAGGGCTTTTCCAATGATGCCACTTTCCCCCTTAGTTCACTTTACCAGACAGTAAAAAGGAAAAGTATATTCCATCATCTTTGGGACTTTTAAAAAGAACAATGAAAATTTTGCCTTCCCAGGTCTGTTGTGAAAGCAAATGGCTGCATGATAATTGCCTCTGACCTTAACTTGATCCTAGATGAAGCATCTGATAGCAGTTCTAAAGACTCTACAAAACATTTAAAGGTGACAATGGCTATTAAGGTTTAGCGAGGAAATAATGCTTCAAGAGGTACTTCATCTGCACTCAGCTTTGTCTTGAAGCTGTAGGTAGGAATTATGCATTTTACTTGGTGCACATATAATTGATTTATTCTTTTTTTAAAATACCAGTTTAAGTGCAAGATAGACAGCAGGACATTAACTAGATATAAGACTTTTATGGGCCATTTTCAAGTTGCTGCCATGTAATTTGGGAGAGGAAGAGAGAAAGAATTGCTAGAGACAGAATGTTGTTATTCTTTGAAACTATTGGTGGAGTGGAATATATGATTATTTTATTTTAATTTGATAGTGAAATTATGTGAGATTAATATAGGTTGGAGCCAGATACCTACAAACATTTAACATGTGATCAAATGTAACATAATGAGCAGACTTATTGTTAAATCCCGTGTTTGGCTGGTCAAATGAAGGGGTGTGATAAGGTCCTATGACTATGTTTCAATGCCTTGGTTTAAATCAGGATTACTTTAATGGCTGTGGGGATTAAGCACACAATTCTGGAAGCCACTTGGATGTGCATTCCCATGCTATTACTGTTAAAATCTGTGGGAATAAAATAGAATACTACCACTCTAAACAGCTGAGTCCTATAGATGTAAGGACTTTGCTGCACAAGGGTAGCAAACCATCACTGAAGTAGTACTGTCATTTTGGTGATGGTTCCTCTCACACATGTGCAACCTGTTGTCCATCTGTCACGTCCCAATGATACACCTGTCATTTGCAATTGAAAGGAAAATACACCCATCACTACAAATTGTGCCTCATTCCCATCACTTACCTTCTGCAATGAGCCTGTTCTGCTTCTGCGCCAGCATGCAAACACTGAAGTGATGTCAGAGGTGGGGTTATCACCCTCTTCCTCCCTTTCTCTTTCAGTCATTGATTGATTTAAATTTTAAAATTTAATTTATATTAATAATTATATTAAGTTGCAAAGTTACTTTTTCAAAAATTGCTGAGCAGTGGAAAAACAGGAGACTTGAGTTGTAAAGCTAACTGGAAGTATGGCTATTGGACCATGGATTGATGAATCAATACAGTTGCACAACTGCTGAGTGGTAAGATGGTAAAGTTGATTATCCTGATATTCTGCCACTATCTGTAATCGCACAGAATAGTGTCTAACTGCAATAAAGTCACAATTCATACATTTCATTTGTGTATCTGAGAACAAAACATTCTGGAAGAGGTATCCTCACTAAGCAAGATAGCTAACATTTTTGTACATTTTGTGGACTGTTGGATTTCTGTGGGAAAGCTTTTTTGTTGGTTTTATTTTGCATGAACACCACAAAATACAACGTTGGGGCAAAAAAAAAAGATTGGGGCGGAACTATGTAATTACAAAGAGAAGATCCTGCATTGAAAGACTTAGCTGTTACTTATTTAGGCGATCCCTCGTAGCTCTAGGATGATGGTCCTCCAAGTTTAGTGTCTTGGCGATGAGTCTGTAGGTGGCTGTGGAGCCCTATTCTTAATCCACATGTTCTCCTGAAGTGAGAGCATCGGTTTCCAGGTGGAAGGCAGTCCCAGTCAGGATTGGCTTGACACGCCTTCCTCTTGGCACGTTTCTGCCTTTCACCCTGCATTCGTGCCTCTTCGAATTCTGCAGCACAGCTGACCTCCAGTTGGAATGCACAAGAGCCAGGGCTGTATCCTCAGGTGTTACAAGGTCCTAGCTTTAGAAACAGGCTGACTCCCACAAATGAAAGATTGTCAATACAATGGAGCCTCGCCTAACAGAAAGACAACAAAGCACCAGTGACAAACCCTGCAAGACTCCCTATTGCTTCTTTTTGCTGTTAGGAGAAGGATGGATCCATAATCACTCTGGCTGGATCTACACTGCTATAAAATACAGTGTGAACTGCATCATATGGCCAGTGTAGACCCATATAATGCATTTCAACACAGTTCAAGCTGCATTATATGTTTCTTCTACACTGACCGAAAAATTGAGGTCAAACTGTATTTTCTAGCGGTGCCCTGCTTACCAGTGTTTCAGAAATCTTTCTGTTGGAGTGGGAGATAACTGGCTTCAAAGACAATTTTGGTGCCACTTTTGGTCATTGCAATCTAACAGCAACTATATGAATTCCTTTAGTTACTAGGATGTCACAAGTCTGGCTTACAGTATCACAAATACTAAGCTGGATGCCGTGCAAAGTGGTTTTCCCCCCTGCTGATCCAGAAAGTGTTGGTCTTCTTCCTCTGGTTGAGGGTGGAAAAAGCTCACACCGATTGACTTCTTTTTTCTGACATGGTACCTCAGTGTGTTGAGACACTTTTCCTCATCCAAGGCAAGAAAATGTTTCACATCTGTGCATAGTCTACCCCTGAATAAATTAATGAGTTAATTTTAAGATTCTTCTGATTCCATGAAATATATCTATGGTGAACTTTCCATGATGTTAACTATGCCAGTGGGGAACATCCTTCTAAAGCAAATATTAGTTTTAGAGGAGGGGAGTACCTCAGGACTGTACCAGAGAGGAAAAGCTTGAACTTCCCCACAGCGTCTGCTCTGATCCTATTAATTATGATTCCCCCTGCCAAGCTAAAGAAATTTGCATTTTAATAACTTGCACATTAAATGCAAATATGTATTTTACATCTCAAATAGTTTCTTTGTGTCCTTTCCCCATGTGATGGCTGAAGGAAACCAATAATGCTTCACTCAGTTCTTGTGGGTTTTTTCGGGCTATATGGCCATGTTCTAGAGGCATTTCTCCTGACGTTTCGCCTGCATCTATGGCAGGCATCCTCAGAGGTAGAGGAGGGGAGTACCTCAGGACTGTACCAGAGAGGAAAAGAACTGAGTGATTCCGGCCATGAAAGCCTTCGACAATACAATAATGCTTCAGATATATTTTTCCCCATTTCTGGTATGTCAGGCCATTGGGACTCACACTGAAAGCTGGTTCTGGCCTGGTTCTAAAGCCTGGCAAAAGGATGAGAATGTGAACAACACAAAAATAGCCTGATTCTGCACTACAGATTTTTATGGGTTTATACTGCAAACCTCAGCCTGTGTACTCAGTTAACCCTCTATGTTTGATAGGACTTATGCCCAAGTCATAATGGAAAGGACTAGATTCTTACAATAAACTAGCCATCCCCGCCACGTGTTGCTGTGGCCCAGTTGGTGTATAGTGTTCCCTCACTTATAGCAGGACAGTTTTTCTGGGTTAGTCCAAAATGGTTAAACTTTTTGTGGGTTATTCAGAATAGAGTGTTACTTGGCTGTGAAAAGATTTGATGCATCTGTGTGGTCATCACACATAATCCATATTAATTCTGTATAAGCATTATCATTTCCAAAATGCTTGTGGAAATAAGGCCATGCTGTAGAGCAGCGGCTCTCAAATGGTACTCTGTGGAGCCCTTAGGGCTCCACGAAGCACAGTAATGGTCCCTTGGGGCCCCACCAATCTCCCCTGCCTAGGAAGCATGAACCCCACTACCAGTGCCACAACCCATGAGGCCTTCCCGCCTCTAGTGCAGCCTGTTGGGTCTCCCCATCACCGCTTTGACTACACTTTTCCTGCATGGCAGAAACAGGTTGGAATGGATGGCCCCTGGAGTTGCTCCTATTACCCCTACTACTTCAACTACTACAAAGACTGGTTGGCTTCTGGGGTCTTCCACTGAAATACTGTTAAGTGTATGTTGGTTAAAATGGTTCTTTGTGTTGTTTTGTTCTTTCTTTTTGCCCTACAAACAAGATAAGTGCAGTGTGCATAGGAATTTGTTTGTGTTGTTTTCAATTAGTTCACACAAACTTTCTCCATCCATCTGTCACTGGCTCAGCCCATCTGTCAAATTTTAAAATGCAATGTACCCCATGTCCAAAAGTTTATTGGGACTCCACGAGAAATGTTTCCTTCAAAAAGGGCTCTGTTGCTTTAAATGTTTAGAACTCCTGCTGTAGAGGGCTGTATGGTGCATGAGGTTATCAGGGTGAGTGATTACTCGGTATGTGTAACATTAGAAGTGATGTTTCTTCAAACAGCCCTGTTCCCTCCAAATGCCGCTGGGCTTCAATACCCATGGTCCTCCACCATCTCAGTTGTGCTGAGGGATTACAATCCAACATCTGGAAAACCATACAGCCATTTCAGATAATTCTATGGAATCATGAGAGAACAGTCTAACATCTGGAGAATCATACATTCCCATTTCGTAAATGAAATGGTGACTATAACTCCTGAATGGGGCTTCTATTATTCCCCCATTCTGGCAAGGCTCTTGAGGAACTTCCTTTATAGTGGAATAATAATAATAATAATAATAATAATAATAATAATAATAACAACAACAACAACAACAACACTTTATTTATACCTCGCTACCATCTCCCCAAGGGACTCGGTGCGGCTTACATGAGGCCGAGCCCAAAATACAACAATACAAGCAATAACAACAACAATACAAGCAATAAAAAATAAAACAATAATGCAAGCATTATCAAATAGGACAACACACTTTAAGAAAACAAGCTCCACAATAAGACCTTAGATAATTCCTGGCTAAATTTAAAAACCCCACTCCTCTTTGCCCTAAATAATGACTGGGTTTCTAACAAAGAATTTTCAGCACAGTGAACAATTTCTTACAATTACAGGACTCTTTGAGAAGTGCCATGTTGGAATGTTAGCTTTTTAAATATCAGGAATAGACTTTAAAATGCCACTTGTATTGTGCTAGGAAAAAATCCCTTTCTTCTCTGACATACACCATTTTTAAATGTTCTTCCTATTGTCATTATTTGTTGATGTCTACTCTCAAAGGAAAACAAACAGAAATCCTTATATTTTAAGCAAACTGCTAAAAATAGGAACATGACCCTTTCAAGCAAGATTGCACATCAAATTCCCAGTAGGGTATCTAGGGCCTGAATGGCAATTTGATAATGAGTTGCTAGGGAATAAGTCATATTCAAAGGCAAGTGCTCTTCAATTATCTATTCCATCATCTCACCACTTTGATTATGTCTCTGGTACATGTCTTCTATGCTTCAAGTTGAGCATACTGTACGTCTAGTGTTTTCAAGCTGAGTGTGCTGTGATTTGATATTGTAATGTCATGAGTAAAGCTTTCTTTTCCTGGAATGAAGCTTCTCCCTTTTTTTTTTGTTCCTTCAGTTCATACATTTACTTTGCTTTCCCATCCCTTGAAACTTGTATTTTCTTATGGTTTTCATTAAAGAATTGAAACATTCTTCTGTTTTTGAGCATATATAGAGAGACCACAGACAGTGGGGAGGTAATCATTGTCACAGTCTGAAATGGCTATGCAAACTGAGGATATGCCAGACAGCATCAAAATGTGGGTTTTAAAAGTGGGACAAAAAATCCTGACAGCAAGTCCACACACAGACCTGTCAGTCCTGGGAAATGCTTTCCCACCATCCTTACACCTTCCTTTGAAGCAGATGGAGGGGGGATGGGGCAAATCCGGCAAAAGTTTTTTTTTAATTTTCTCTGCGCTGGACCTCATGTGCACTCATGCCAAGATCCTAATGTACACACAAGCGGATCTCCTATTCTCACTATTCACCAAATTATAAATTCAAACTCTGTTTAATATTATAAACATTAGAACAAAGGAATGCTTGCAGAGAGTTCTCATTACTTTCCAACTGTGCTTAGACTGAGCCACCTGTGTGTCCGTGACTCATTTTTTGACAGCCCGATCAGCTGTTTTGGGTATTTAAAATGTGCACGTGCTCTGGAGCAGTCCATACCAGGAAATTAGAATCTGGTTTTATACACACATGCCTTTAAACATATGCTTTTCAGCTGTTAATCTAATTCCATGCCAACTTTCCCTAAATGTCGTTTAGTCACCCATCCCCTTTTCCCCAGTTTCTTCTGGGTTTTCAGGCATGTGTAGAAAAGCCTTGAGAGATGCAAAGCAAATAGATTCCCATCAAGTTTTTTTTAAAAGTCACTTGAGATGACATTGAATATAATTTTCGTGGCCCCATACTATCACCTTGCCATTCAAAAAATATACATGAACCATACTACTATTCACATCAAAATTCAACCTCCTTTAGGCTGCAAGACCAGAATTTCCAAATCATAAAATCATAGAATTGTAGAATAATAGTGTTGTAAGAGACCACATGGGCCATTTTCTCCAACCTCCCTGCCATGCAGAAAAAACACAACCAAAGCATTCCTGACAGATGGTGATCTAGCCTCTGTTTATAAGCCCTGGATAATAAATGTTTGTAATCTAAAAGATGTACAAGTATATTCTTTGTAGAGACCATTGTAGATGTTGATTTGAATAATAGTTATTTATATTTTAGTAGTATGAAATGTAAACACGTTTATACTGCTGTGTTAATCCATTTTTCCTTCTTTTTCTTCTCCTTCTTTGCCAATATTGCCATCATGGTGACAACATGCATGCAAGTGTATATTCATAGAAATAGGGGGAGAGAAGGAGAGAAAGATTTTTCCCCTGTAAATTGGGGCCATCTCCTCTCCATAGACTTTAGCTTTTAATTATGAATGCCTTTTTACTCTCTTCATATGAGAGTTTCTATTAATGAGTAAAAGGCAACAGAGGCACTCTTATGTGTTGTAAGTGTCTGTCTGCAATTCTAGTAGAGTTGCAACATAAATTGTGCCCATGGTAGAGACTATTAATTGGACTGCTCAACACCAAAGACATTAACTGGTGTTTGGCATTTCACCAGCTTGGCAGCTTTCTTACCGTATACATGGCACACATCTCAGCTATAAAATGGCAAATAGGGCAGTGCAATCAATATTCTGTCAGATGTATTTAGATGTAACAGAAGAAAGAAAGGGAAAGGAAAAAATGGAAAGAAAACCTTGATATGCTATTGGGGGACATCGGGAACAAATTCTCTCACACCAGAAGTGACTTGCATTCTCTCAAGTCGCTCCTGACACGACAAAAAAAAAATCAGGAACAAATAAAAAAATCAGTCTGAAAGTAGTTTCAAACCCAAAATATGACCCTTTGTTGAAACATATTGAATGCCAGCTACCAAGTCTCTTCTGTTTGTTAATAATAATCAGATTATTCTAGTTGATGAATCTGAACAATAGAAAAAATAGCAAAGGAAGCAAACAGAAATTGCACTCAGTACTGTGTAATCATTTATGTACTTGTGGATTTTAACTTGCCTTTTGCAGCACAGTCTTACTTTTTTAAAAAAAATGGCAAGAACATACATTATGGCAATAATTAAAAAAATATTTATCCCCCCCCCCCCCCCCCCGCTACCATCTTCCCGAAGGGACTGGGGGTGGCTCACAAAAGCACTCTAGGGTGCCACACATAAAATAGAAATACATAAGCATGGATGGACTGCATCAGTTCTAGTTTCGTAGATATGGTTTTCTATGGGCAGACAGATAAAGACTGGTAGATGGTATATGTTCTGTATCTCAAAATCTAGAGCTGATGGGGGAAGACTGGTGCCATTTTTGGAATCGGCATGTCAAATATAGCCATGAAACATGGTTATCATTCAAGGCAGAAAAATGTGTGTTGACCAGTGTAATCTTTAAATCCACACATGTTTGTTATGGTTTTAATTTAATCATAGCATAACTGTGATATCTTTTGGAGTTTGTTACTTTACTGGAAACCTTTTCAGCTTTTTAAGGAACAAAATCCATTGGCAATCCATTGCAGGAGATCATGGGACACATAATAACCCATAAGAACAGTAATCCATTATAAAACAGGCTACTGTGCCATTTATTATGCATACCATATCTTTGTGACAGTTATGTAAGTATAATACTTCAAGATCATGAGCTATGAATTATCTGTAAAGAGCAATATCACAGAATATGCATCTACAACAGATGTTACTTGAACATCTGGTGCATAATGACTATATTACACAACTAAGAACTAGAATTTTTGTAAAAATTGTAAAATATCTGGATAAATGAATATGAACAGATTTGCAGTTTGGAATCAGTTCTGCAAAATAAAATGCAATAGGTTTTTTTTTGTACAGAAAATGCTGTTTTCATACACACACACACACACAGAGAGAGAGAGAGAGAACATTTTGTACAGAGTATGGCCCCAACTAAAGCTTTTTCTGTACACAAATATTTGTTTCTGAACAGAAACTGCTACTTCTTGAATGGGAAATGCAATTTTCTGTGCAAAAGAGTGCAAATTTTGCAAAGAATAATTCCCAAATTGTGCTTTGCAAGAAGATTGCTAAAATTACTTGATATACCATTTGAGAATTAAATCAGTTAAGTATTACATTCCTAATCAGAAATTAAAATGGTTACATGCATCTTGTTGTTTCAGTTTTCTCTATTATGGCATCGACCACAAAAATGACATATGCTAGTGTCCAGAATGTCAGGCTTTGTTAGTACTGAGGCAAAATGGAGTATAGTGATAACCATGAATAATGGTTCTCAGAATATAGTAACCTATAGTTTTATAATGCTGAACATTGGCATGTCTTTAATTAAATTTTAGAATTATTCAAAATCATGTTTTGCAACTTTCCCTCAATTTGAATATCTGACAACATAACATGATTATTTTCAGCAAACATTTAGAAATTAGAGTTTTCCTGTGGTGTCATAAAACCATCTTCACAATCTTTAATCTTTGTTATAGGCATTATTCACTGCACCCAGAACATGCTACATAAAATATATATCATAGTAAGACCACACTATACTGTATTTTTTTTTCAATTCAAGCTCACGGATCCCCTGAAATTTTTCTATGGACCCCCCCCAAAGGGAACCCTAGTTAAGAACCTCTGCATTATTTGGTATTGGGGTTAAACAAATGGCCAAGCAGGGGGTGAGAAAGCAGACAAAATGGGGTAGAATGCGAGCAGGTAGCTAAACAAACAGTGGGATAGTGAGTGGGTGGGTAAAGAAGAAACAGGGGCAGGCAAGTGGGTGAGCAAGCAGGCAAGTGGGGAAGGCAGGCGAGTGAATGAACAGGCAAGCAGCTGGATGGCAAATGAACAAGGGGCAAGCAATTGTATGCATGATAGATTTTGCTTATGTGGTACAATTCTAAATTTGAAGGTATTCTGTTTCAGAGTAATTCCAGACAAAATGATAGAGTTGATAGTCTGCTTTGTGCCACAAAGCAGACAATGTAGGCCTACCAGGTTGACCACCTTCAGGGCCCAAGTTAGGAGCCACATAACTGAACTAGTGCAGGTCCTCATTTGTTCTAACTCTGGCACTAGCCCCCAGACATTTTGTGGCACTGCTGCTGACACTTGCAAAAGTGCCCATTTGACTAGGAGAGGAAAGGGTGATCTAATGCTATCAGTGGTGTTCAACGATAGCCAGAAGCTCTTTGGAGCTTTGGTGACAGGACCACCAAAGAAAGGGCCACTGTCCAGCAGGGCCAAACTGGGTTCAGCCCCACTGTACAGCCAGGATTCTGTCCCACTGCCACAGCAGGACAGCCCCCCCCCCCCCGGGCTGTTGTGGAGTGTTACACACTGCACCAGCCCTGGGCTTCCTACCTGTGTGTACATTAACCCTTAGTCTCCACATTAGCAGAAAACAAGCTTGCTCCCTTCTCAATATGATACCCGTTAGGGAAATTTTTCTATTTCTCTGCTGTTTCACAGTTTAGAAACTGTAACATAACAGGTTTAAATGATTTTCTAAGAAATGTTGATAAAAACATAGATAATTTACTATACTGTATTTTTCACTCACAGTTGTTGAGATATGATTCTTGCTTGTAATATATTATTATAGTTCAAATTTTTCAGTGTTCTTTGAAAATGAATCCGAGGCATCTGATAACCTCTTTCATAAATTGAAAACATTTTAGTGGAACAGCAGCATTTCATTCCATTCCATTGTTGTACAACTTTTATAGACATACTATATTAAATTAAGAATATGAATGAATATAATAAAAAGTGAAGACAAGGTTTTTTTTTAAGGAATTCATTTTGCCTGATTTCTTAAAATGCTGGTTTTATTAGTAATTGATGTGATAGCCCAAGAGCATGATCTGGCTTAAGTTCAGCAAATGGATAATACCAATTGGGCAAACGGTTAATGCCATTCTATTATTTAATTATTTTTTTTAAAAAAAACCATTATTTTGGAATACTGTCACCCTTCATCTGGAGTTGAGGAGATATGACTTCAGACTGGACAAGCTTTCTGGTTTTTCAATAAATCTTTCCTGCAATTCCTATGCAACCACTGCTACTTTTGTCATTTTAAATTGTTGCAAGTAATTTAAAGGACCAAAACTAATTCCCCATGCCCCACATCAACCAACTTACTTTTGACCCCATCCCATGGGATGGGGGGGAGTGTTCCTCACCTTTTCCCCATTGTTGCAAATGCAACACAGGAAACCTCCTGTGTTGCCACCACTTCCTCTCCCCTTTTGTCATGAAGCCATGCCAGAAATAGATGTACATCACGTAATGAGCTTTGTGGCAAAAGGGAAGAGGAATCAGCATATTAGCCATATAATGAGGTTGCAAGCCTCAGTGTTTCTTGGAATGGTGCCATATGGCCCCTTATTCTATGGCAGACATTTACATATTTTGTTTGTAAATACATCATTTTCTCCCATGGTCCCCTTGGAACATCCTGGGGTATCTAGGAAATAAACAAGGTCGAAAGAAGGCCATGTTTGGAAAAGGGATGAGAATTAATGCCTGGCTTGACACAACTTTAATTGTCATGCTTCAATGCTATGGAACCATGGGATTTGTAGTTTTACAAGGTATTTAGCCTTGTAAATACCTTGGGTGACTCATTGAACTAATACTCTCATAGTTCCATAGAATTGGGCCATGACAATCTACACTGTAGAATTAACGTGCTAACATCACATTTGATGTTAGTGCATTAATTCTACAGTGTAGATGCACCCCAAACCAATCTTTTAATTCAGCAACATCAATAAAACCCTTCCTTCAGGGAGAATTCCCAGTCTGGTTTGTTTGCCAAGAAACACTCTTCCATCACAGAAATGCTTTCCTTACGGAAGTTCTTCCCTGCTTTTAGCACTCCCTAGACTCAGCCTTAAATCAGTTGCATAGACAGGGTTGGCTTTCAAAGGATTTCTTGGTGTTCGGTTCATTATTTTCTTTAATTGATACATTCTGATATTGCTCCTGTCAAGCAACTGTGAACTTGCGAGAGTAATTACTCATTACTTACAAATAACAAAGCCATTCATCCTCACTACAAGTGCATGCATCCGCGCTATTTGCTGCATTAAAATTAGATTTGGAGATGGGAGAGAATGCCTGGCTCCTAAAGTGACTTACAGTTTTCATTATTTTTTTTTATCTGTCAAGTCTCTTACGATCTAGACAGCCACAGTTGAGCTTTGTCTTTTCCATCAAGTAAGAAGTGATTTTTCTTATATCGCAGGTAATGAGACTCAAGAGATGGTGTTCAGATCCTGGCTGAATTGTACAAGTTGTAGCATGGAACAATTAATTTAACCACACTGTGTTACTTCAACAGAAGGCCTTTGATGGGCTTGCAAGTGGGCAACAAGCTATGATGTAGCGCGCTGCAGAAGATATGTTGCTCAGCTCGCAGTGAGAAATTATTTTATTATTGCCACAGAGTAACTCTCATTTCTCTCGTGCGCTAAATAAAATCCCATGGAAGAACAGGGCAAAACAATTCAAGTGCAGTTTGTAATTAGGTTGAGAGATGTGATGATAGTTTGATATTTCCCTCTTCAACTATATTGTAGAGCCTGGCTTTTATATTATGAAAAACCATCTATTCCAATCCAGAACCTTTCAAAATGACCCATTCTCCAAGTTACCACTTCCATTTATAATCCCATAAGTATTGGTTGTCTTCCAGTATATACACTGTTAGGTGCTGACATCTGAAGCCATTTATTTTCACTGGTGGAAAAATACCATTTATCTTGCTGCCTCTCTCCCCTCTGCTCCCAAAAGATGGTTCTTTCTCATATAGGAACGCATCATCTTGAAGTAAAGAATTAAGTTCTGTTTTTATCTCTGTGAACTCTGGAATCTGTGCATAATTGTAAGCAATGTTTTAGTCTAGTGACACATCCGCCAGCCATAGAAAGCTGTGGTATTCCTAATAACAACAAACTGAACATTATTTAACATAGTGTAGCACTATTTGTTCACTTCCAAATACATAATTGCACTACATAAAAATATTTGGCATGCAGATGACAGGTCTAGCTGTGAAGAAATAAACTGAAAAAATCAATAGGTATTTGATGAAAATGACACTCTTTTAGCTAAGGATGCGTCCAGATGATTGAAAGTTCCCAGATTTTATTTCTGTTCTTTTCAATTTTGTATTGGGTTAAAGTAAGTAGACCTGGGGAGCTGATTTGAAGAGTCTCTGACCATACCAGAAGCTGTGACAGAACATATTCGAAGATAAGCAAAGCATGTATAGATTTTTCAAATAAAATTGGGGGGAAAACTGGAACAAAATCTGTGATTTTCTAGTGTTTCTATCAGTCAGGGTGCATTTTATATTTTAAATACTCAAAATATGAATTAGAAAAAATTACTGAATTATGAAAATTATGTATTTTTATAAAGAAACCCTCCTCTCTCTCTCCCTCTCTCTCCCTCTATATATATAATATGTCCAGTCTACTCTACATCTAAGGCTTTAATGACACCCTACAAGCTACACAACTTTAACATTTTACAACAATGTTGTTGCTGAACTTGCTGATTGAAAGATCAGCAGTTTAAATCTGGGGAGTGGGGTGAACTCCTGCTGTCAGCCCCAGCTTCTGCCAATCTAGCAGTTAGAAAACATGCAAATGTGAGTAGATCAATAGGTGCTGCTTCTGTGGAAAGGTTATGGCATGTCATGTAGTCTAGCTGGCAGCATGACCTTGGAAGTGTCTACTGACAATGCAGGCTCTTCAGCTTAGAAATAGAGATGAGCACCACCCACAAGAATTCGACACAACTAGATTTAATGCCAGGGGAAACCTTTACCTTTACATTAAAATAGGTGGGGATGCATTCCAGGACTTTGCTTGAAAACACAAAACCACAAGGAACAGTGAACCAAATGGAACAAATGACCTTGTGGAAGCATGCCGAAAAGTCATTTAAACTACCTAGGAAATGCTTAGAGAGGATACCTATTAAAACTTTGGGATATAGTGTGGTGAGGTACTAAAAAATCTTTGGTAGAGAGGAAGCTGGCATATGATGATGATTTGGATTAAGATTCTGGAGATCGACTCTCCACCAAGCCATGAAAACCCACTTGATAGTCTTGGCAATTTGCACTCTTTTAACCTCAGAGGGATCCAAAGACAAACCCTCTCCTGAACAAATCTTGTTAAGAAAACCCTGTGATACATTCTTCTTGGAGTCACCATAACTCATAAATGGCTTGAAGGCATACAGCAACTACAACAGTAACAGTGTCTGTCAATATATGTTCAGTGAAGGAACTGTTTTCAGCAGTTGTACAAACTTTAAATACTTTCCACATATCAACATCTACTGATTGCTTTTTAAGAGCACCTTAATTTAAAGAGAGAGATAGAAAATGCCTGTTAAACCAGCGACAGCCACTTATGTTTACAGAATTGCCAGGAGATCCCAAACAATTTGTCCATCCCTCCTGCAGTCAGATCTGCCTGTCTAGTAACACACCATTAGTTTAAATAGGAGTCAGAAAGTTCCATCCATTTTTCTCTTATACAATATTTGTTTACAATCTGTAACTGTAAAATGGGGCACTTTTTCCTAATCTTTGTCTAATATGGCACATGTGACGCCTTCTGGGTGTGGAAATGCCTGACAAATTCACGCCAATTGGATAAAAAATGTTACTGCCTGGAAAACAGCTGGATCTCCAATGAAATCTGTGGGAATGAAGACAAATGGGCATGACAAAGCTAGGTAAAATTTTGTAATAATATGAAAGCTATTTGCATAAATGGAAAACAAAACAAATGAAGGTTGTACAAATGGAAATGAATGGAATAATGAAATAAATGTTTCTACTTTTGTACATTTCTATAAACCAATTATTTAAGTGTATTATTTATATAACTGCATCTTCAGTGGGCTTTTGAAAATCTTTCCTTAGTGGTGCAATGAATGTTAGTTATGATTATCGCATCTGAGTTTCTGTTATCTTACTTTTTTTAAAAAAAAAATAAAGCTTTGAATAATTTAAAGATCTTGTATCATTTCGTGCCATGCATCCATCTGCATGTACACTTGCCAGTGTCTCCTGTATGGGTACCAGATGTGAGAGATGGTAATGGCTCTCTCAAGAAGAGTAAACGATTTGCAAGGCAGAAGCAGCAGCTTAAAAAGCTAGTGGGATTTAGGGCTGCATCAAAAGAAATATAATGTCCAGATCAAGGGAAGAAATAGTGCCTCCTTATTCTACTTTAGTATTCTACTGGAATACTACTGTGTCCAGTTCTGGGCACCTCCGTTCAAGAGGAAGATTCACAAGCTCAAAAGTGTCCAGAGGAGGGCAACTAAAATGATCAAAGGTCTGGAAACCATATCCAAGAAGAGTGGCTTAAAGAATTGAGTCTGTTTAGCTTTCAGAAGGGAAAATTGAGAGACATCATCACTTTGTCTAAATATTTGAAAGGATGTCATAGGGAAGAGGGAGCAGACTTGGTTTCTGTTGCTCTGGAGACTAGCAATCTTATTAGAAAGGCCAAGTGAAACATCCTGCTTCACCTGGCTTCTGGTGAGGAAAGAGGGAGCAACAGGGCAAATCTGTCACACCACGTGCAGCTCCTTCTTGCAATGCTTTCCTCATGGGGAAAGTGGCGCCCTCATGGGGAGGCCCCGTGCTGTCTCCATTGGAGTCAGCACAACATAAGAAGCCTCCCATGTTAGGGTGAAATCATCCAGTGACACTATCACCCCGGTTGGGGGCAGTGCCTGTGCCAAAGGTCATACAATGTCATGTGATGTCCAGCATCAACCTCCATCTCCCAGATAGGGTAAAAGCCTTCTAAGATGCTGGTTTCACCCCATCTGATTAGATCATAGGACTCGGAGCAATGGGTTCAAATTACAAGAAAGGACATGGCACTAAAACCTGTTTATAATTATTGTGCCCCCTCTTCCTCAGAAGACAAAGAATTACAGCACAGCCACCTTCTGCAGTGATTCAGCCCGATGAAGTTGGAGGAGAGACTTTCAAGTCTTCATGAGATGAATTAAACATTTGATACAGAGCCTCAGATGTGGCAAAAGGCAATGTGTCCGGCTGTGAGCAGAGCTCTCTAAATACTGCCAAGCACATGAGCATGGGCTGAGTTGAGGCTTGATCAAAGAAAGCAATTGTCTCCCTGGCTGGTACTGAAAACAGCTTCAGTCTTCCTTTGACCATTGGACTTTGCTCTTGAATATCTTCAATTTATGACACTTAGACTGTTCACTGACTTTTCTTCTTAGAAGTTGTTCTGATTTATGGCTCCTTGACCTCAGATTGTTGATTATTATAGATTTCAAGTTTCATCTTCTGAACTCTTGTAAGAGCAAAAAAATAATCAAATACATGGTCTAGTAGAAAAGCGAATCTGAAGCAGAAAGTGGCAGGTTAGAGTGAGTGTAGTAAAAAAAAAAAAACAAACAGGACATAATTGGAGGTAATGTATCCACCATGCCTAAACCTCCATAAAGTAATATATATGAATTGATTTGAATAAGCATACAAAAGGTACTAATGCTACCATTTATGAGGAAGTGGCCTTTTTCGAAAGCATCACAGGGGAACAGAAGAATCACAGAAATTGCTGAGCCAGAATCGTTCAGCCACAATCAGCAAATAGCGCTACCCAGCATAGCCACCTAACATCATAGTCCACTCTGCAACTTTATGCCTGCATACATACTTTCCAACATCTCATAGGTGTAAACTGAGACATATGTGGCCAAGAAACATCAGCGTGTGGTGGAAACTGCAAAAGTTATGAATGAGTAAACAGAGCTATAGGAGAGGCTATAGCAGTTTGCTTTCACCTGAGCCTTCTTGGAAGGGCAAGATTCTAGTCCCCTGCTCTTCCTGTTGATTTAACTTAGTGCAAACATTTTTTTTCAATCTGAGCTCAGTTGGCAACAACTGAAGTAAGCCAAGGACAAAGTGGGAAGAAGAAAGAGAAAATGGGACAATGTAAAAGCAGCTGAAAAATGGGAGGACAGAAGATTAATCCAGACAGCTGGAGGATATTGTACAAGGTCTCAATAAAAGCCTTTGCAAGCACTATAAAATACTATTGGGAATAGATATCTGATAGTTTTCTCTTACATATTCAGAAGGATGCATGGAAACAAACCCAGGGGGGCTCCTCCAGGACAATGTTGCCCAAAACACATTCACTTGCTTTTACATAAGATGGCTATAACGGAATGGGTCTACATTGCCAGGCTAGTGTGTAGGGAAATTCCTAGGCCCTGGCAGAAAAGGCCTGATCCAAGCTAAAGAAGGAGGGAACGGCCCGCTCCTTATATGGTAGTGATGCCTGATGGGTGGGGAAGTTAGAGAGTGTTGCCTAGCTACAGCAGGTAGAGGGCGCCAGGGAGAGCGGTAATCTGGGAACTGGGAGAAGAGAGGAGAAGTGTTTTGAAGTCAGGGGAGAAGCCTCTTGGGGGAGGGATTAAAAAATAGCCTCCGGGGAGAAGTGCTACATTTTTAGAGAGCCTCTAAGGGACAGAGTGCATATATATCAGGAGCCTCTGGAAGAGAACTGGGGGGTTTTGAAAAGCTCAGTCAATTCACCTGTGAGTTCTTTGGAAGACAAGTTAAGGAACCATTTTCTTTTAAGGAAACAGCTTGATAATCTTCTGAAACCACCAAGTGTCCGAACCTCTCTTAATATCTGAGAAGCCTTCTTGTTCTAGTTCAAATATATTTCACACATCTGTTTCTATTTCACCACAAATCATAGAATCATAGAATCAAAGAGTTGGAAGAGACCTCAAGGGCCATCCAGTCCAACCCCCTGCCAAGAAGCAGGAATATTGCATTCAAATCACCCCTGACAAATGGCCATCCAGCCTCTGCTTAAAAGCTTCCAAAGAAGGAGCCTCCACCACACTCCGGGGCAGAGAGTTCCACTGCTGAACGGCTCTCACAGTCAGGAAGTTCTTCCTAATGTTCAGATGGAATCTCCTCTCTTGTAGTTTGAAGCCATTGTTCCGCGTCCTAGTCTCCAAGGAAGCAGAAAACAAGCTTGCTCCCTCCTCCCTGTGGCTTCCTCTCACATATTTATACATGGCTATCATATCTCCTCTCAGCCTTCTCTTCTTCAGGCTAAACATGCCCAGTTCCCTAAGCCGCTCCTCATAGGGCTTGTTCTCCAGACCCTTGATCATTTTAGTCGCCCTCCTCTGGACACATTCCAGCTTGTCAATATCAATGTCTTTCTGTGCATCAATATAAGAAGGGGGGCTGTCTGAATATGTCATGAATCATGTTCTGCAGTTGATGGTGGTTGGTGGTAGCAGGCCTAGCAGTTGGTGATGGAAGGGTTAATGTAAGTCTTAGTTCTAAAGGGCTGAGTAATCTATAAGTAAGAATTCATGGGTGAGAGCAATTAAGGGTGGAGGCATGCAAGAGATGGGTTGCAGCTAGCCTTGGGATATATGAAGCTAGCCTTGGGATTGATCTTTGGGAGAAAAGTATTTCTTTTATCTCGGTGGTAGTTGTTGCTGGTTTTCCCCCAGGTTTGTGGATTTTCAATGTCCTGACCTGTCTCCCGAACCTTTGGAATCCTGGAACCTTGAATCCCCATAAAAACATGGGGAATCTTTGGACTGGCTTTTGACTATGATATAGACTTTTGATCCCTAGACTTTGTTTATTGAACTCTCGGTGTTTGACCACTGGACTGGATCTTTTGACTACGGAGTTATCTTGAATCTGCAACAGTGTTTGCTGTCAGTTTTGTTTTATATTCAGTGGCTGAGTGCAATCTTCATGTTTTATGTTTTGAACTATTAAAACAGCCAGAAAGTAAGTGCTCTTTTAATTAAATTGTTTAACACAAACTGGGGATTTGGTTAATCTCTGCCTAAATATTGGCAGAGCCCTGGCAACGTGACAGACTAACAGCCATCAGAGTTTCCCTCCATTTTTGAGTGGATCTGTGAACTGGCTCCAGTGGCAGGTGGGCCAGATGGACAGGGAAGAGTGAATGGTGTGGCCATACGCCAATACATTTAGATTGGTGGCAAGGCAATTATATTGTCATGTAATTGGCAGTCGGTGGGTGAGTTCAACTATTGTAATGACCTACTGAAAACAACAATTTCTGACATTAAAAACATACATAAAAATAGGAATGTGCAAAATTTTCAGAAGTTTTGTAATTCACAAGCAAAGCCAAAAAGGTGCCCGTTCCTCTGTAAGTTAATGGCATCTCACCATTAGGAGAGGGAAAAAAGAGAGAAAGTGGAGTTCCCTGGGAAGAAGCACAGAACTCTGTGAAATGTAGTTGGGGAAGGTGAGGAGCCCTATGCCAGAGAATCCAAAAGGCCTTGCCCTAAACTACATTTCCCAGAATGCATCAGCATCAGAAAACCCCAATCAGAATAGGGGAGAGACTGATTTGCCCCTCCATAGCCAACCAGAGTTCCAATAAATTGGTGGTTAATATTCTATGCTATGATTTTCCCCCCTGGGTTATAAATGTCATTTTCTAATTGGTTCTATCATAAAAGCATGGGGAAAGTTTATTAAACTGCAAAAGCTTTGTCTTTGTGGGAGGGACATTGTGCTATAGAGTGATAGTTTTTCAATGAATATCTCATCATCGAGTCTCAACAAATTCAAAATAGTTTGTGCCACACAAACAAAGTTTTTGCAGTAGAACAACTGCTTTCAAAGTAAGGTCCACATCATTAAACAGAAAATAACTATTTCAAACTAGGAACATAGGACAAGATAATCTTCTTTTTTTTTCATTTTCAGGACATTTTTTTAAAAAACCTCATGGCTCAGGTGGGTTACAACATTACTGAAACGCATAATAATCTGAAACAGTGCTTCTCAACTTGTGGGTCCCCAGGTGTTTTGGCCCACAACTCCCAGAAATCCCAGCCAGTTTACCAGTTGTTAGGATTTCTGTGAGCTGAAGGCCAAAGCATCAGGGGACCCACAGGTTAGGAACCACTGCTCTAAAACATTCTGTAATGTACACATTTTAAAAGCATATTTCTACAAATACATATTAAAATACACAAAACAAAGATTAAACATAAGACCAAAGTTTAAAATTTGTGGTGACGTCATCCGTTGCAGTCAGAATCATGTACACCCCGTACTGATGCCATTGCTTCACATAATCACTCTTAAACAGCAGCATCAGTCGATTTCTTAATATTCTGTCAATGAATCTGTACTGAAGAGCCTTAATAATTTCATGACACCTTGTTGTGTCTCCATCTGATAGATTTGTCAATTTTAAAGTTTGGAGAGGTACTCAGAACACTTGTCTACAGTGTTCTACTGCACTCTCGTGAACTATGGTACGAGGGCCTTTAAGTCATTTCTGACTTATGATGATCACACAGCGGGTGGTCTTGGCAAATTGTGTTCATAGACATTGCCATTGCCTTCTTTGAGGCTAAGGGACTTGCTCAAGGTTGCCTGAGGATTTCCCTGGCTGAGTAGGAAGTCAAAGAACCTGCTTAAAGGCTTACAGGCTCTCCAGAAATCGAGGCAACTGAACAGGCTATACCCTTCAATTGTAATATTCCAATCATGGGAATCTTCATTATGCCTAAAGTCATGTTTTCCTTCCTGCACTAGGATGTCAAGCTCATCCCATTTGTTTCCCAACCTCTGTGCATTAATATATTTGAAGCTTTGTCTGTTTTCACCTATTTATTTATTTATTTACTTTCAGTTCTCAATACAACTTCTTTGAATGATAGTGAGTTCAGCAGGGAATGGGCAGCTGTCTTTGGAGAGGATCTACTTGCTGACATGGTCACAAATTCTTCTGTCAGAGAAATAGAAAACAATCAGTCATCCTCATCCTCAGGCTGCCTTCCTTCTCAGCTTTTAGACCAAAATATGAATGATTTGTAGTCCTCACTTCAAGGTGAGTATATTGTATTGTGATAATAGAAACATTTAGGTGTTTACATTATTAAGTAAATTAATCCCTTTCTCCAGTCACTCAGCCCAGTGGACCAATCTAATGCTGTGGTAATTAATTGTGTGTGAATGGCCAATACAGTAAGGGAGTCAAATCTTGAGCTCCACAGTTCTAGTCCAACACGCAAACCACTATAACATGTCGACCCAACTGGAACTCTCTACCAGAGAACTTTTAGTGTCTCATCAAACTACATATCCCAGAATTCCATAGGATAGAGCCATGACAGTTATGGTATGGAAGTGATAAAACCATACTAATGAAGATACAATCAGTGACTGCAATGTCCCTTTTATGAGGAGGAATTGTTTGGTTTGGGAGCATAGCCTATATTAGGTAGAGCATATGTATCTAAATGAGAGGCCAGATCCCTCTTTTAAACCCCATCAATTTTCAAGACAGTTATTTATTCATGCATGAATCTTTTCCATTGACAAATGAAGTTACCTGAGGTTAAAAGTGCATAACTGCGGCTGGATTGCAGCCATCTTTTATATACTTTGTCTTTTGCACAATGCAGAACAGAATAAAATCATCCTGACATTCCAATAAACTATAATTTCAGCTCCTTGCCATCTATTAGTTTTAAAAGGACACAAACATCACATCATTTTTATTTGTTGCTTGTGATGAATAGGCTGCTCTAATATTTTTTCCATTTTCATTCTTATTCCAAGGCTGTTCTCCATACTTGAGCTCGCTCTTCTGCAGATTGCTTTATATCTATTTTATAGCAGTGTTTTCAAGGTTTAACATATTTTAGAAATATGGGCATGCTTTTGCAATGCACTGCTAAAAATAATATAAAATACTGATATGCTTTTCACATGACTAAACTTAACCATGCTCTCCAGATTCTTTGTAAATGTGGTCATGAATGAACTGTCACCCCCTTAACATCTCTATTCTTAGACTTATGGGCTGTCAGACAAGACTCTGAATAAATGTTCTTTTATGTAGTCTATCTGAAGAAATATTAAGACACTCCAAAAAGCCAAAAGAAAAAAACTGTTTTCAATCCACCTAATGTTGGTTTTCAGGAATGGCTCTTTTTCTGCCCCTGGTTATAAATGCCACAAAGAAAATAAAGGGAAAGATACTTGTTTTTTTTTAAAAAAAATAGTTTTTATTAAGTTTATATATTATAAAAAGGCCAACAATTGCCCAAGCATTCGCACATACAAATATACAAATATACAAAGTGAGCATACAGAACGGATATACCTACATACAAAAATATACACTGTTAACGCTCTGTGAGATAAATACTCCCGGGCGCCCCCTCCTCCCCCCCTCCCCCCCGTCCTCGGGCGCCTGGGGATGGTGCTAAATTCTTACTGGAGACATACAAAATTTACACACGTACATTTACCACAATTACATACATCTTGACTTCCAAGGTGTTTAAGCGTGCACTTTACATTTTTTCTTTCTTCGTATCTTTTTATTCTTTGTTTTTAATATCTGATATCTTGAGGGTCGGGCTTTCTCTTGTTTTGCTTTGGTTCATCGGATTGTTCTTTCTATGTTTTCTTCTTTAGGAATGTTATGAACTTGCTCCAGTCGGTAGCGTCTTTTGTGTGTTCGCTTTTCCTTAACCTCTGCGTTAGTAGGTCCATGTTCATAATGTCCATGGATTTACTCATCCACTGATTAAAGTCCGCTGTTTTTTTATTTTTCCAAAGTCTGGCTACGCTTATTCGTGCTGCCGTGGTGAGGTAGAACATAATTTTTTCGTCATTTTTATCCATACTAGGGTTGTTCATTCCCAACAGGAAGTGTTCTGGTCTGAATTCCAGCTTAATTTGTAGTATCTTTCTTATCTTGTGGTGCACCTCTTTCCAGAACTTTTTCACAATCTTACAATCCCACCACATGTGTCTGAAAGTTCCCAGTTTCTTTTCGCATCTCCAGCACTTCCTGTCTACTCTCCCTTTGCTGTATTTCGCTATCTTTTCCGGTGTCTGATACCATAAATAAAACATTTTGACCCAATTTTCTCTTATCTCTGAGGCGTAAGCATATTTTAGTTTCTTTCTCCATATCTCCTCCCATTCCGACATTGTTATTGTGCGGCCAATCATTCTGGCCCATTTAGTCATAACTTCCTTAACTTGCTCCTCCTCCGATGCCCATAGTAGTAATTGCTGATATAGTCCTTTGATCAATTTTTTTTTCCTTATTTAACATCTTATCCCATAGTTTTTCTTTTGTTTCAAACCCAATTTTTTTGTCTTCCTTGTAGTTCTCATTAACTTGCCAATATTGAAACCATGTGAACTCAGGTTCTATTTCCCTTACTTCCTCCAGTGTTTTTAATCTTATTTCTTGGTTTGTTATCTTCAAAAGCTGTTTATACCTCAACCATCTGCCTTTTGCTGTTTCCCTCCTCTGATCCGCCTCGTTGGGGGAGAAAGGGAAAGATACTTGTTGACTTTTTGTTTCCCTATGAAAATTTCTAATTCCAAAAGATTGACAATAAGCAAACACCCTTTTGTTTAGGGAATCTGTACATTTTGGAGGCAAAGGAGACGTGAATGAGGGGTCTCTGGCAATATAGCAATGGGAAAGCTCATGTTTCAGAGCCAACTTGCCTTTGAGATCGCAATCCACCCTAAATCCATTTAGCAAGGAATAAATCCCATTTAATTCAACACATCGGAATCTGATCAAAATTATTATTTCCATCTTGTAGATGGCCTACCAGGCTACTGACACAGACAAAACAATGAAGACATTGCACCTACCTCTAAGAATTCTTCTCACTCATGAATTTTCATTTAGTCAAAGGAAGCAAGTAATGTTCTTTGAACTATGATAAATTCTCATGCAGTTTTTGAGGCCTACTCACAACTCAGAAATTTATTCAGCACTAAATTCATGTACAGTGGTTTTCCACCAAAAAAGCAACCAGAATTTTTTTTCTAGAATGGAAACAGCATTTTATTTATGGGAAACATTTGTGCAAAACAAATCCTGTTGGAAATAGCAACTTCCCAAGCCTTTCATTATTTATTTGTTAATGTATATATTTGCTAACCTGTAAGGTAAAGTTAAAGGTTTTCCCCTGACATTAAGTCTAGTTGTGTCTGACTCTGGGGATTGGTGCTCATCCCCATTTCTAAGTCAAAAAGCTGGCGTTGTCCATAGACACCTCCAAGTTCATGAGGCAAGCGTGACTGCATCGAGCACTGTTACCTTCCTGCCAGAGCGGTACCTATTGATCTACTCACATTTGCATGTTTTTGAACTGCTAGGTTGACAGAAGCTGGGGTTAATAGCGAGAGCTCACCCCGCTCCCCAAGTTTAGCAGCTCAGCGGTTTAACCTGTATTCTATGTGTATGTTGATTAGCCAGGTTGACTTACCTCTTTGGTGTGGGAGGGGTTATAGACATGTGATTACACTGAGCATGTTCAGGCTCAGGACTCCATTTTTGTATTCAGTGTCTTCAATGAAAGCAGGCTGCTATTTAGAGAATTTAGTAGAGAAGTATAACTTATGGAGTTCAGTGAGTACAGCTATACTTAAAGACTATGGACTATTAAGAATGATACCCTGTGTACTCAACACAGAGAAGACACTACATCCTATTTCTAACCGAACTTTAACAAGAAATGTGCCTGTATGGTTAATTAATACAAGTTATTTATGAGTAAACAAGATATGTTATTTTTCAAAAAGACTTCCTTATCTCTCAGTGCATATTTTTAACTAAGAGTTTCAAGGAAGTGTATATCTTTTGGGCAACTGCAATTACAACTGAAACTCAACTTCAAAGAAACAACCACCCTCTACTAACCAATATATTTTTTTGCAGTTGCATGTCTTTATCCTTGGCAGTTTAAAGACATGGTTCTTCTTTAACAGCTGAGTTACTTGTATGCTATTACATGAATGTTTATGAATATCACTTGTTCAAAGAGTTGACATCTAATAAGGTCATGATTTTTTCTTGACTAGTGGTTTTCAAAATATGGTCTCATGGAGATTCACATTTGCCAAAGGGATGTGACATCATTTTTACCTTAGCAATAAGGTTATGTTGCACTTATTTCCAATAGAGTATGGAATTTCCAATGAATCCCAAACTGGAAGGCCACAGGTTGCCCATTGGGATAGCAACTTACAGGAGGGTGACCAAAATGATAAAAAAAAGTCTGGAAATCATGCCCTATGAGGAGTGGCGTAAACAGTTGGTATGTTTGTTTAGCCTGCAGAAGAGAAGGTTGAGAGAAGACATGAGAGCCATGTTTAAATATTTGAAAGGCTGTCATAAGGAAGAGAAAACAGGCTTGTTTTCTGCTGCCCTGGAGACTAGGTTCGCAACAAAGGCTTCAAGTTACAGGAAAGAAGATTCAATTTGAACATTAGGAAGACCTTCCTGACCATAAGAGCTGTTCAGTAGTGGAACTCTCTGCCTTGGAGTGTGGAGGAAGCTCCCTCTCTAGAGGCTTTAAAATAGAGGCTGGATAATAATAATAATAATAATAATAATAATAATAATAATTTTATTTCTTACCCACCTCTCTCCACAGCTTGAGGCAGGTTACAACACTGCTAAAACACACAGTCAAAACACATAATCATTTAAAAATACTCCTTAAAATACACAAATTAAAACATATTGGCCATCTTTTGAGTGTGCTTTGATTGTGCTTTTTTTGCACAACAGGGCATTGGGCTAGATGGCCCATGTGGTCTCTTCCAACTTTATAATAATTCTATGATTCTAATTCAGTGATTCTCAACCTGTGGGGTCCCTTCCACATAGCTGAATAAAATCCCACATTTTCTGCTTTGAACTGGGATATATGGCAGTATGGACTCAGATAACCCAGTTCAAAGTGGATATTCTGGGATATAGGACTGTGTGGAAGGGCCCTAGGTCCCCAGATGTTTTGGTCTTCAACTCCCAGAAATACCAACAGCTTGTAAACTAGCTGGGATTTCTGGGAGTTATAAACCAAAGCACCTGGAGACGTACAGGTTGAGAATCACTGTTCTAATTCCAACTAACCTGAGTAATGGTGACGAGTCACAAATCATGGAAGACACCAGATTGGAAGAAGCTACTGTAATCCATTGCACGAATCAACCTGCCATTTCTTGTGATCTTTAATTAATGGCTTTTCTGTTTTTAAATGGATGGGCCTACCTTTATTGCCTCCCTACCCTCATAATGTCAAGGATAGTTCCAGTTCTGTGTTTATCATAGCAAAGTTATATTCTACATCAATCATTTTCACCACAGCGCTTACAAATACTTTGAGAATACTTGAACTGGACATCAAAATTATCACTATTGATCTGCTTCTTTGATTTCATGAAGAGAAAATCTGAAACCAAAGCAATACACATGAGCTGAAGGCTCATGCTCAAAACTCTATGCTGGTGCATTTGTATTCTTGCTATATGCTGATACCTTTTTCTCTGCAGGAGCCTCTTCATTAGTAAGTTGTCAGGGCTCTTCTTAAATCAATGCTTGTCAAAATGGGAAAATGTATGTACAATCAAATAAAAAAAGGGCTCCTGGGCCAGCAGGTAAGTCCAGAGAAGTGAAGAATTGCACGGCCTGAAAGAATCAAAGGTTTCAAATTTTCATACTAGGATAATTGGTGGACTCTTTCCTTCTCACATGGTCAAAGTTGCCAGTCCTCCAGAACTGCCCTGGAATTACTGAGAACTTAACTCTATCTCCTAGAGAACTGCTAGCACTCCAGATCTCCTCTGAAGCCCAGGAATTTGTCTCACTATCCAAGAATGTGTTGGGATCAAAACTGGTGGCATAATATGCCTAAGTAGGAAATGCAAATAAATGCAAAAGATGATGGTGAATAGTAAGCAAACACAAGGGGAAGGAAACATTTAGTCCAAGCCCTCACCATTCATGATCAATTTTAAACACACATTGGGAGGAAAACTGAGTACAAGGTTTTCACTATGCCCCCTGATAATATAAATTGCTTCAATGCACCAAGTAAACTTTGATGACAAATGGATATGTTGTAGCCTGGTCAGTCTGAGTGCTCAGAGGGTGAGAAAGGGGTCTGCTGGGATGGAGACTGGGAGGCCAGGGGAGGATGGAAGTGGCTTGGAGGAAGTTGTTATTGATTCTCTTGGCAGTTCTCAGGCGACTGGAGAAAGAGATATCAGTTCTCATGAGAATCTGATGGAGTTGCAATCTGAAAGGGATGTGGGATATGAATGTTTTTCCAGATCAAGTCACTTTGAACTCCAGAGGCAAAACGTTAAACAAAGACAGGCTAGGTTTTCTCATTGGCTCAGAGATAAGGAAAGGAAAAGCAGGTGTGTGCATAATGATGTTATGAGAGGGATAGAAGCCTTTTAAGTGGTTTCTTCTGATACAATCCTTTGTGACAGCAGCATTGAATTCAAGGGGGGAAAAGCTCTCAGATTCTGTTCTTTGGTCTTGTTTCATGTATGCAAGTTCTCACATTTGTTCCTGTTTCTATTTCCTATGTGGATTAGGCCACCTGCCTTGGATTCCTGGTATCATATTTATGGATTAATTATGAAGTCTGTGTTTTAAATGGATGTTGTGCTTCTGATAATTCTTTATAAAGTTACTGATCTCTTCATATACTCATCTTTTAATAAACTTTATCTTACTGGACTATTTAGACATAGTGTGGTGTGTGATAGAAAAGGTGGTTCAGGGCTCAAGTGTGACAGGAGACAGGGAAACTTCAACCTTCAGTATGAAACTGGAATGTGACATTAAGGATTTTTTTTACCCCTGTAGCAACCATAGCATGGGTAACTACGGTAGCACAGATGTTTTTGGAGTGTGACTCCCATAACACCTTATTATTTTCTTAGGGACTGTGAGTTTTAGATCCAAAACACCATCTGAAACCCATTCATACTACATAGTTTTAATACAGTGATTTTACTTCAGTGAAAATGCTGCCATTCTGTGAAATCTTGGAGTCTGTAGTTTGGTAAGATGTCGATAAACCTTAGTAAGATGCCGCTAAACCACTCTCTCAACTGCTATGAACATGGAATAATCACTAGCACGTTATAGTGTGTAAGTGACTAAGGAAGACGTTATTGCTCTGAGATACAATATTTATTTATTTATTTATTTATTTATTTGCTGCATTTGTTGACCGCCGTTCTCAGCCCTAGGGCGACTCACGGCCGTGTACAACATATAAAAACACATTTACAATAAGCAATAATCCACTAATACACAATAATAAATTACACTAAATAATCCGCTCCGACTTATCATAGAATCATAACCAAGCTTGTAAACCATATTCCGTTCCAGTTGTCATTACCAGTAGATGTAGCACTTAGTTAAATGCCTTCTCAAATAGCCACGTCTTTAGGCCCTTACGGAAAGACATAAGGGAGGGCGCCTGTCTGATGTCAACAGGGAGGGTGTTCCACAGCCGGGGGGCCACCACCGAGAAGGCCCTCTCTCTCGTCCCCGCCAGACGTGCCTGTGAAGCAGGCGGGATCGAGAGAAGGGCCTCTCCGGACGATCTCAAGGCCCTCGTGGGCTCATAGGCCGAGATGCGGTCCGCAAGGTATTTTGGGCCGGAACCGTTTAGGGCTTTGTAGGATAGCACCAGCACCTTAAATTGGGCCCGGTAGCAGATCGGCAGCCAGTGGAGCTGGAACAACAAGGGCGTTGTGTGCTCCCTGCGTCCCGCTCCTGTTAGTAACATGGCTGCTGTGCGCTGGACTAGCTGAAGCTTCCGGGCCGTCTTTAAGGGCAGCCCCACGTAGAGAGCATTGCAGTAGTCGAGGCGGGATGTGACCAGAGCATGTACCACCGTGGCCAAGTCAGACTTCCCGAGGTACGGGCGCAGCTGGCGCACGAGCCTAAGCTGTGCAAATGCTCCCCTGGTCACCGCTGAAACCTGGGGATCCAGGCTCAACGATGAATCCAGGATCACACCCAAGCTGCGAACCTGCGCCTTCAAGGGGAGTGCGACCCCGTCCAGCACAGGCTGTAACCCTATACCCTGTTCGGCCTTACGACTGACCAGGAGTACCTCTGTCTTGTCTGGATTTAATTTCAGTTTGTTCGCCCTCATCCAGACCGTTACAGCGGCCAGGCACCGGTTCAGGACCTCGACAGCCTCCTTAGTAGCAGGTGGGAAGGAGTGACAGAGTTGGACATCATCTGCGTACAGATGACACCGCACCCCGAAACTCCGGATGATCTCACCCAGCGGCTTCATGTAGATATTAAACAACATGGGGGACAGTATGGAGCCCTGTGGAACCCCACAGGTCAAAGGCTGTGGTGTTGAACAGGAGTCCCCCAATAACACCTTCTGGGTACGACCCTCCAGAAATGACTGGAGCCACTGCAGAGCAGTGCCCCCAAGACCCATTTCCGCAAGGCGTCCCAGAAGGATACCGTGGTCGACGGTATCGAAGGCCGCTGAGAGGTCCAGGAGCACCAACAGGGACACACTCCCCCTGTCTAGCTCCCGGCGCAGATCATCCACTAAGGCGACCAAGACTGTCTCGGTTCCATGTCCCGGTCTGAAACCAGACTGTGCCGAATCCAGATAATCCGTGTCTCTCAAGAATACCTGGAGTTGTGAGGCCACCACGCTTTCCATGACTTTGCCCAATATGTGTTACTAGTAAAAGTATTCCTTCCCTTAAAGTTAGTTAATTATGAGTCCATATTTAGGATGGTCCATAGACTCATGAGACACAGATTACAAAAGTGTTTAAGAACAAGCACACGAACAATAAACAAATACTAACACCAGAAGTTCTTAATTCAAATTACAACTGAGAGAGGCTGCATTTGAAAAGAAAAAGGAAAGAAAACTTGTCATAAATTTCTCTGTAAAGTTGTAGTGTCTATTCTCCCCCTCCCTTAATGCCTTAATATTTAATTTTAATGGCATTCTAGACCTTGTGGGCAAGATAGCAATAATTAAAACCCAAACTCTGAAACAACGAGCAAGATTAGTCTTGAAACAGCTACAAGGAAAGAAAGGAAGGGACACTTATCCATGGTCCCTGAAGGTCTGGATCAGTTTTTTCAAAGGAAAATAAAGAAGGTTGGTTTGGCTATAATTGTGTAGCAACCTAGTTCTTTGGAATTACAAGAACCAATTTGATTTTCACTGTGTCTACATTTTTTGCATAAGTTTTGGGGCCCACAAAAGGCTGGGTGCTGCCTATTCTGCTTGTAACAGAATTAACCCCAGGCAGATGGAGGGTACCATCTCTAGTAAAGCTATTTCCACCTCATTTGTCACTGCTCTTGGCTTTCAGAAACATCAAAGCAAATGACAGCATAACTTAAAAGGGGCTCTGGAATTAATAAATTCTGCACAGCAGCCCAGAACTATTTATGTCTTTCCTCAATATGATATCAGGTTTTTATAGCTGAACTTTCAATTTTTTTCACTCCTGTACTTATTTCAGTACTTAACGATTTCATTGTTCTACTTTAAGAGTAAATTTCTGTCATTACTTATGTTTGTTTAAAAGTGAGATAAATGTAAAAGTAACAATGAAAAAGGAAATCCCCAAAAGAATGGAAGAGAGAAATACATCTACACAGTGAGAGAGCATTTTACCAAAGAGCTAGTGTGATGTAGTGGTTTGAATGCTGGATTTTGAATTCCTGCTTGACCATGGAAACCCATTGGTTGACCTTGGCAAGATGCACTGTCTCAGGCCCCACCTACACTGTTGTATAAAATCCAAATTATCTGATTTAAATTGGATTATATAGCAGTGTAGGATCATATAATCCAGTTCAAAGCAGATAATGCAGATAATTTAGATACAATGTGTTGTCGAAGGCTTTCATGGTCAGAATCACTGGGTTGCTGTAAGTTTTTCGAGCTGTATGGCCATGTTCCAGAAGCATTCTCTCCTGACATTTTACCTGCATCTATTGCAGGCATCCTCAGAAGTGAGCTCACAACCTCTGAGGATGCCTGCCATAAATTCAGGTGAAACATCAGGAGAGAATGCTTCTGCAACATGCCCATACAGGCCGAAAAACATGCCCATACAGACCTCAGGTTAATTCGGGTTAGTCCAAAGTTAACTGGGATTTCCCAGTTTACTCCAAATTCATTTTAAAAACCTAGAAAGATTGGGACCTTACTGCAAGGTCCAGATCTTTCCAGGTGCTGGGCCTGTGTGGATTGACTTCTGGGGACATGACTTCAATCTCTGGAGACCCTAGGAAAATCCCAGGGTTTGGAGGTGGTGTGGGGCCTCAATCCTGAGAGGAATGGGAATATAAAATCCCAGCTCCTCTTGGATTTGGACCTGTGTAGAATGATCCTTAATGACTGGAGCCTAAACACAAAGTTGCTCCCAACAAAATAGACCAATTGAGTCAGTGAGACTCACATAACATTGACTTCCCGTTGAATATAAAATCCAGATTATCTGCTTTGGATTGGATTATATAAATCTAAATTGCCAGATAATCTGGGATAAGCAGATAATCTAGGACCAGATCCTAGCATATAGGGCAATGTAGATCCAGTATTAATGTTCTAGAGAGTGTTTGTTGAATCAGGAGCAGATAATTAATGAATCTGTTAAAGACACTGAGACTAGAATGACCTATAATGGCATTCCACCCCCACCCCACCCCCCACCCCCCACATACACATGCACCCACACACATCCTGGGACTGTTGATTTAATGGAGTCTACCTGATGTCAAGACATGGCCAATTGTGGATCCTGGACACATTTGAAACAGTTCCTACCCCAATCTGGAATCCTACTAGGACTGGGGCATGACATTTTCCCTCATCTGTGCTAGTTGGCTCTAGGCAATGAAATGGCCATTCTGACCACAAAAATAGACAGAAGCCAATCTGTCTATACCTCTTGTTGTCTGGTGGGGTCAGTTGTGAGTGGCAGCATAGGTTCATATGTTGCCTGTGAGCAGGCAAGTATGAACATATAAATACATACATATCAAAGAAAGATGAAGTGTGCACTGTTTTGGACCAAATATCCATTACCAGAGCTTGATGTGTTTGCACATTATGACATCATGTAAATGAGACATAGGTAGTGGCTGTCAAAATTATTTAGAGTCTCTGAAATGCCACAGCCCCTCAGTGGAGCATTTGCAGAGGAATTCTTTGACTGTTTATTCAGAAATAATCCTCAGTTGTGTGTTCAGCATACTCTATTTATTTAAAGTATGCTTAATATGGCAGACCAAACTTCTTCACACCGCTTCAGGGTAGAAGTGGTATTTGTTCTCTTCAGCCACAGAGCCCAATGGCTCCCATCACACCCTGGAGAACTACTTCTGGGCGCCTCTGTGACTGAGGTAGTGCCGTCACACAAAGAGATTATGTTGGAGCATAGCGGCAGGTTCCCCAAAGATGGGTCAAGCTGCCGAAAACAGGCTCCCCCCCCCCCCCCCATGTGATGAAGCAGAGGGAAAGCTATGACGGAACAAGGCATGGAGTAATAGGTCCCCATCCCCCGTGCCACTGCAGCCAGGATGCAGCGATTCACATCAATTTGGTGGTGTGTGTGACAAGGTATGTCATCAGGTTTCATAGGGAAATTATTATAATTTGTCTTGCAAAATAGCATGATCTGGATCCACAGCTATCAGGTTGACACTAACTGTAGCATGTTAAAAGTACAAGATAGTATCCTAAATGGAATATATGCAGGCCCGTAGCCAGGATTTCGTTTCGGGGGGGGGGGGGATTTTTTTCAGGGGGGGTTGGGGGGCTGAGTTTCAGGGGAGGTGAGTCTGAGTGAAAGAGGGTCTAGCCTAGCAAACCTTTTGTATCATTATCCCAATACCTCCATGCATATGGGATATATTGAGTATAGTGATCCGATCATGATATGAATAAACATAACAGTTTAAATAATGCACCAGTAAGGCCTTTTCGCAAACCACCCTGAGAATTTTGGGGGCGGGGGGCTGAAGCCCCTCAAGCCCCCCCCCCCCCCGGCTACATGCCTGAATATATGTATGTATAGCTATCATACTTAAGGTGAATCCCATCCCCGTCACTTACCAGGAAGCAGTCTTTGCAATCAACATGGTTCCCCTGTTGAGCAGGAAGTATCTGACTGCAATCTCCAGCCAGAAGCAGGACCATCATTGCAATTCCTTTTTGTGTGGAATATCACTTGCACAAAGGAGGATGGAAACATCAACTAGTAGCTTCCTGATTGATAGAGGACTAGACTTCATGAATTGCAGTGGCTGGTACCTGGTATATAGGGATTGTGGGACTGTCATGGTTCCTATGTTCTGAATACAAAACATTCAGAAGTGCCTACTTCTAGGTTACACATAGTTACTCTATGTCAGAGGTAAGATTTATGGGTCATGTATAAAACTCTGGGGAGTCCAGTATAGACCTGGGTCTCCCATTCACCAGGCATCTCTTCCAATTTTTTGACCCCAAAAGCACATGAAACCCACCCATTTGGGAGTTATTTCTTGATATTTAGGGTTTTCCACCTTGAAACAGCTAAAGGTCTATCTAGGTCTTTGAATGCTAAGTGTCTGTTGCAGAAGTTGGGTGTTGCAAAAGAATGTTGTACTCAGGGTTCACCTAACTGTTGCAGATGATCAGACATGAAAACTATGCCATTCCTCTAGGGCAGCTTGACCCTATGACACAGACCAAAGGAACTAAATGTGAACATTAGATTCTTTTAAGAAAGAAACATTTCAGAGAGAGATTTATACCAGAACATTTTCCTTGGGATATTTTCTTTTAAATACTCCACTTCTCTGGTAATAAAATTTATATCATGTACTTTCATGCGCCTCTTTTAAAGACATAAATTGCTGTGGTTTGTCATAATGACAATGGGATGAAATCCCAACTCTGTCCAAGAGTCATAATTGCTTTGGAGAATTTGCTCATTAGGAAAGGTGCCTATACTTTGAGGCCGCCAGGGCCATATTTCAATCTCAAGAGCTAATGCAAAAAGGAGGCTGTAATCCTTCTCATTTCTTTGCACAGAGGTAGTGTTCTGTGCAATGTAGGCTCACTCAGTCAATGCTCTGAATGATCTCCCTTCATAATATTTAACTGCACAAGCCTTCATAGAAGAGTTCAATTTACAGAGATAAATGGAATCTTCTCCAGACACCATGAAGGCAAAGCAAAAAAGGATTGAAGGAACTCATTAAACTCTGGCTACCTTGTGACAGGGCATGATGGACAGCTACAAAAAAAAGTATAGCAATGAAACCTCATTCTAAACCATTTCACTGGGTTGTTTCCAGATTTTTATTGGCTTTCTAGTTCCCACTTTGCCTTTTGGGTTAGATTATGCACAATGTATATAGTTTTGCACTTTGATCACAATGAAGAAAATCTCATTGGGAGTTCAGATTGTGAGGTAATAAGCAGGAAATGAGAGGGAACCAAGGGACTTTGGCATAATGAAGGCAGTTTTCTCTTTCCCACAGACTGAATTTCTTGCCTGCATAGAATGTAAAGGTTCCGATGTCTCATCTTGATTTTAGAAGATGTTTGTAATATGGACACTGAAATGGGTGGCAGCAGGCATATAGCCGGGGGGGGGGGGGCTTGAGGGGCTTCACCCCCCCCCCCAAATTCTCATGGTGGTTCGCGAAAAGGCCTTACTAGTGCATTATTAAACTGTTATGTTTATTCATATCATGATCTGATCACCATAATCAATATATCCCATATGCATGGGGGTATTGGGGTAACGATACAAAAGGTTTGCTTGGCTAGACCCTCTTTCACTCAGACTCAGCCCCCCCCCCGAAACTTAGCCCCCCCCCCGAACCTCCCCCCCTGAAAAAAATTCACCCCCCCCCCCCGAAATGAAATCCTGTCTACGGGCCTGGGTGGCAGGAAGGGCTTGAGCATGCTAAAAATGAGGAGAATGAACCTCTCACAAAAAATGATGTGAAAAAGTAGATTACCAAGACTCATATGTAGCTCACTTTTCTCAGGGGATATCAAACACAAGTGCACTGAATAATTAGGCACCAAAAATATTACCACAATTCTTATTGTTTCGTTCTCTCAGGAATTACAAAGGCTGCATGCAATCTTTCCTGTGCATATTTTTGTGGGAGAAAGCTACTCTGAACATATGGAGACCAATGTCTAAATATACATTGTGCATGACAAAATTTAAGAACGTTTCAGTGCTAATTACTAGACAAATTAATTTATCCCCCCTTCAGTTAAATTAATAACAAATTGTCTGCCGGTGCTGAGTGTTTGAAATAGCTGTACCAGTGGGCAAAGTACAGGTTTTTCATCCAGAAGGCCCCTAAATTCACATCTCCAGGAAGAGCTCCTGAGAAGCAGTCTCTCTGGTACAGAAAAGCAGGTGAAAATTTTATGGTAATTCTGAAACTCAGGGGGTGCAATTCTGGACTCTGCTCGGAAGCAAACTTCAGACTGACAGACTCAAAGAGCGCGAGCACCCAGAATGGGTTACCACTTTTTGCAGCAGTTGAAGGAAACAGACCAGAGTCTTGGGTGCAATTCTTTATACTTTGATATTGTCCAATTTGGCTTCAGTTGATAAATATAGACTTGTATTCATTAATGTCATAATAATATTTCTGATTTCTATGTAAAGTTGTGAAAATTGGATGGGGAAGGAAGTTGACAAGAAGAGAAATAGATCATTTGGTACTGGAGAAGATTCTACACAAGGCTTGGGTCCGGATCAGTTTGACCGATAGTGATTTATATTATTCGTGGTCCTTTTTGTGAAATCCCCCAAAACAGAATGGGGAGGAGGGAACTGAAAAGCTGGGCAAAACGTTTCAAGAGAGCCAGATTTATTGGGTACTGGAGAGGACGGATTTAAGTCTGCATTAGACACAAGGCAGGGGTTTGCCTCAGGGCTTCTGGAAAAGATCCTGCAGCATCCTTTCTCCCTCCCTGGCAGCAGAAAATTTCCCTAGGTGCCTCCTCCAGAGAGGGCCCTGCTGGGAACTCCCTTTCTCAGCAGC
The DNA here is from genome assembly GCF_037176765.1 of Anolis sagrei. NCBI lineage: Eukaryota > Metazoa > Chordata > Lepidosauria > Squamata > Anolidae > Anolis > Anolis sagrei. The sequence continues at coordinate 131,767,437 of NC_090021.1, read as the reverse complement.
ACCTGCATGGGGTAGGCATTGAAAAGTCTTGGAATTCCTCTTGGAGCATGATAGAAAATGGAGTTTTTTCTCTCTCTCTCTTTCTCAGCCAATAAAAGGCCTGATTGTGTCCATGTTAATTCTAAACCTCCCTTAGAAGACTTAAGATGGATCAACACTGCCCAATATCCCAGGATCTGTTCCCAGATTATCTGCTTTGAACTGGATTATATGAAGGGAAGCACTGCAAGAGTGCTGGAAGATTACATTATAATCAAATTTAATCACGGAAGCTACAGCCCTAAGTATGCAGGACCAGAATAGCCTTGTTGATGACATGGTTTCTTTGAGTTCTCTCATTAGAAGGGTCACCATCAGTTGAAGTCTGTTTGACAGTAATTAACAACAATATCCAATGATGACTCAGAGCTAGCACAATGTGGGACCTTTTGTGCTCTAGATATTTTGGACTGCATGGCCTCATCTTAATCATGCTGAATAGCAATGATGGAAGCAGTAGGACAGATTATCTGGAGGGCCAAAGGTTCCCAGTTGCTCACACAAAGCCAGAAAACACATTTTACACCAATTAACCTTCCACAGCTCTAAAAGCTGTTCCTAAGTCTATTCAATAACTGCACAGAAGTCTGCAGCCGATTATGAGTATTGAAAATCAGTGCCTCATTTTTTTCCAAAGAGAGCATTTTCCACTAGCTGTAACTGGATGCAGCCCAGCTTTTAAAAACTTTTTTGTCTATGTTTAGTTTTAACGGGTTGCATTGGGCACTCGTGTGGGCTGGGAGGCAATTCAGAAATATGTACTATAAATGATTGAATGAATTGATCACTAAGTAAATAAAAGTTGTCCTATGATTTCTTTAAAAACATTTTTATTTTGTTTCATTCTCTGGAAACAGTGCGCTTTCTCATTTGATCATTTCACAAAGATGAAATTGAATGTCCAACTGTTTTAGCTGTTCACATAACGCCATTTCCCAAAAAGGGAAAATAGGAAACATTGCTTTCGAGAAGGCTACGAGGAAGTGATTTCAGTCAGAGAAACGGATTTAAACTGGACGATATTGACACCTGGTGCAAAAGGAAGGAAGGAAGGAAGCAAGGAAGCAAGGAAGGGGGGAGAACACAATGAGGAGACTCTATTCCTTCGTCAGTGATCAGGCTGTTAAAAATGGACATTTTGTATGCTTAGGTATCCAAAGAAAAAGAGAGTTGGTTATACAAAAACACATGGATGTGAACATTGCTGTTGATTTTGTAGTAAGAATGATAAGGATTATAAATGAAACAGAATGAGACAGGATGACATCTGATCAATGGATGACATTTTGACCATAGCTATCAGAAACCACAACTGACATAACCGGCAGGATATTTAACATCATACAATAATATATATTTATAAGAAACAAGCCATGAAATTTAATATAGAAAAGCAGACCTGGATGAACAATTATACTAACTGGTAAAAAGTTTTTAGGAATTTTAAAAGGTTGGTAATCTTTGATATGTAACAATTGAATGTTATTGTACATAATTTTCAATGTAATTAGTTAATGTTATTGTATGTTTTTGGACCACTTGTTTCAAAATGATGGATCCAATTTCAAAGCAGTATATTTCACAATGGCAACATGTTACAATTACACAAAAAGTTACAGACAATGTAATGAGTTTGTTATCAAGTTTTACTAACCATTTGCAGCCAGAAATAATTTTTAAAAAAACTAATTCTACAAATGGAGAATATTTCATTTTGTTATGCAATTGCCATTTTGTGAATGACTGAAGTTAGGAACTGTTTGTGCACTGGGAGAGACATCTAGCAGTAATTATTTGAAACTCTATGCTCCACTTTTTCAAGGAGGTAAGAGTTTCATTTATTGGTGGTTCATGGATGTAGAGATATAGCAATTTCATAACAAGTCCATCTGTTTGAAACACACTGTGGTTTTATTATTGAAGCTTATTGTATTTTATTATGTTGCAAATGTGTTAGTGGGAAGTATTCATTATAATAAAAGTATGTATACTTTTAAAAAATTAGCCTCATCCTCCCTTTTACCCCAAACCCTTACTGGCACAGGGTTCTGGATACAGAAGCTAGTTCCAGACATGCAGCTTGATCCTGTTCTGGGTACCAGAACTGAATACCAGATGCTGGAGTAACATGGTGCCAAGCCATGATGTCAGAGCCAGATACTAGAGCCAAGGTCTGTATGCTGGAGCTGGGTGATAAAGCCATAACTGAATGAAGGAGCCAGGTGATGGGGCCATGTTTGGATGTCAGAGACAGATGCAAGAACTTACATTGGGGAGGGAAAATACTTTGGATCTGTGGGGATTCCCATGGTGGGAAGAATGACAGATGGGAACTGATCTGTTCAAGGAACCAATCTGTTACAGAGACACGCCCTGGGAGAACACAGTCTATGAGGAAACAATAGTGCAAATATGCTGGTGAGTTTTTGGTTAACTTAAGTATCCATTTCTGTGTGAGACAAAGGTGTAAGACTTGAAAGACAAAGGTGATGATCTTAGACAATCAAGGACTTGGCTGCCAGTATAAAAAATTAATCGGTGTACATATCTTAAGATTCCTCTTCCCTGAGAGCAGTAGACTTTCAGCCACAGGTTAAATGAACAAACATCCTGAGCTTATACTGTTAGAAAAGAGGATCATCTATCTACATATCTACACAATGGGTCTGATAATTGTCTGGCTTTGAAATCCCAAGGGATTATGCAAACTTGGTCATGGTGAGGTGGCTACCTTCAAGTTACATTTAGAAATAATTTGTACATGTAAAGCCAACAAACCTTTTCTGGCAGGAAGAGGAACTTTTTTTCCTTTTCTGCCACCGATATACACATATGCACCAGGCAATAATGTCGATAAAGGGGAAAGAGAACAATAAACCTGGCAACAGCTCAGCAAATTATGGTTCACGCCATGAAATACACTATCTCTGTCTTTTTTCTTAGATATGTTTGTTACAGGATTTAATTTTAAATGTCTGTATATGTCTCTTTGATGTGTAACCCAATACTGTAGTCAGTATGTAGCTTCCAACATCTCCTCTCAGTTATATCAATATAATCTCCAACCGACTTTGAGAAATGTAACTGCAGTCCTGTAACTTGACATGAGACTTTAATATATTAGTTGAAACAAAGAAATGTTTATTTATGAATTCTTGTTCATATAAAGAGTATTTGTTACACAGTACTTTACTTCAGTTCCACCTGGATATTGTTACATCTGTCTTTTACTCTTGAGAGTCTCAAAGGACTCTCTGTCTCTCAGTTCCACCTGACTGAGGACTTAGACTCAAAATAGTCTCTTATTACTTCAGTATCACAACTGGAGGCACAATCTTATACAAGGATCTTCTTCCCTCTAGCTCCCAGACTAGAGGCTGACTCAAAGTGGTCCCTTTATTACTTCAGTATCACAACTGAAGACTCAAGCTTAAACTAGGAACCCCTTCACTCTAGCTCCCCTGGCTAGAGACTGACTCATTTTTTAAAAGTTTCCTCTTTTCCTCTAAGCTAGCTCTGCCCCTTTTTCTTGTTAGCCACTCTAAAATGGATACATTTCTACTGCAGAGGCTATGCAGCCATGGTGATGCATTGACCAATCATATGTAGCCAACTCCTGCCTGCCCTTGCCATAATATCAACATTGATAAACATAGACAAAACCTCAATTATAATTAGTTTTTCCATTACAGTACACTTTCTATAAGCAATTGATACAGTACACAGTATGTAATATACACGTTACACCAAAACCATCAAATTGATACAATTTATAAAAAGGGTTTATATATTTTTTCTTGTAGTCTCTTAGTGAACTATAAACTTTTCAACGCGGGGGGGGGGGGGCATTGCTCTATAACAAGAGCAGTCCCTGCAATTTTCCCTCCTTTTTGGTTGCACAAGTGTTTCCTTGTAACATCAGTAGAAGTGCCTGCAATGGCTAGGAACTCTGACAGAGCTCAGTAGCAGCTGGGAGCAGCAGTAACGCAGACACAATTCATCCCTTTACCCTATGCTGATAAGTTCAGGGAGAGGTGAGGACAGCAGTGTCCATCTGGACATGGGATTGAACCTGATCCATCTGTGCAGACTGTCACAAATTCCTGGGATACTCAGAGTATCCCCCAATTTTCTAAAAGTCACAGTTTGGCTTAAAATGATATACTCACTAGAAGGGGCTGTGTGTCATAAAAACCAATAGCAGTGTGTTTGTGCTGGGTCTGGGTCTTTGGCACAGTCCCATAGGTGAAATTGGACGCAGATATTGGACGCAGACATGTGTTTTGTACTCTGAGCTAAGGCAGTGATCCCACAAGATAATTGGGAAAGACAGGTATATATATTCAATTAACAACCTCACACCCCCCCCCCCAAAAAAAAAACAATCCCAAGTTAAGTTGGCAGGCAATTGCACAGTTAATTTCCCCCACAAAAAATAATAATTTCAAATTCCACAGTAAATTGGAAAGTCAAACTCAGAGATTTAAGAGACATTAGATCAAGATCAAGAACAAAGAAGAAGCACTTGTACTATTCTCAGACAACGCATACTGTAATCCTAATAGAGTCCAGTGCTTCGACTGAAGTAATAAGCCATGACATGTGTTTACTTATTTACTTAGATTTTAAGTATGTGGTCTCTTTGTTCTATGAATATATTTAGAATGGAATTCCGTAGTAACTCATCAGAGACCCATCAGCAAACAGGCCCTAAGAACAATAAGCTAGAGATCAATAATGCAAAGCTTGGGAGTCTTCTGATGTTCTGGGCAAATGAAGATTATGCAAGGGCATGTTGTATCACCAAATATCAGTAGGAGAATCAAAACTTAGCTTACATGATGTCTGTAGCCACAGAATAGTTACCTCTTCCATAGAACATAATGCACTGCCCATTACTGAAGGCCTTTATTTTCTGTCCAAAATATTTCAAGTAATATTTGTATTAACAAGTTGTTTTAAAGCTCTGGCTCTTCTACTGTATTATTGTCTGCTCTGGTGGTCAGCAGCTGTCTGTGATGTCCCACAAGCTGTCACAGATAGGAAAGTTAATAGAAAGCAGTAAATGTGTTAGTTAAGCACTGTTAACTTAAAAAATTGAATTCGATGTAAGTATCAGTTTAAGTTTGAGTTAAAAGCCTGTGCTAAAACTTTAATAAAAGTGGAAAATGCCATCTGTGGTTTTCCTTAACCCCTTGCCCCTTTGCACCAGTCTTGAACTTAGGGGGAAAGGAAACAGCTAAATGAAAATTTAAAAACCCCAATATCTCATCCCGCAAAAGAACCATTGTCTTGCCCCATATTTTTCGTTCTTTATCATTTCATCTCCCCACCATGCACAAGAAAAAAAATTCCAGTGTTGAGGGCTTGAAAATTCAGTGCCATGGGGCAGATGAGACTTCTATGTAGGGTCTGATGTAGAACATTAAGAAAACCACTGGACTGTTTAAAAGACCTGTCCTTTTCCATATCACACTTACTACTTATTGGTTGAAAAGCTTTTAATCTTGAAATTACCTGATCTAGTATATTCTGATTGTGAATAAAAATAAATAAATGGATATCTCTATAGGTGTTTGCATATGCAATTGATTAAACTTTGTAGCTGAAGCTTCATCAACATCATCATCATCATCATCATCATCATCATCATCATCAATATCTTTATTTATATCCTGCCACCATTTCTCAAAAGGGACTTGGAGTGGCATACAAGGCACTACAAGTGTAGTATATAACATAAAGACACAGTACATGAGTATAAAAACAATATTATATAAAAGTAATAAAAACAACCACTCTTAACATTGTAGTTTCTCCATCCTAGACAACTAACAAAAAGAAAAAGGCAAGGGAGACACCATGATTACGAAGGTAGTTTTCCTAGGGTGAGGCTCATCCATTGCACGCCGAGTGTGTTGACCCAAATGCAGGAAACTCGGCTGCATAATTTGTGAAGAAACAGGCTTTCAATCATGAACAAAGTGAAAAATGTGGAATTAGCTGGAGCTACACATGGTCTCTTTTTTAATTTATAACATTTTTGGAATTAAGACAACACTAAACTTTTAACTCAACTCAATCTATGTATTATGTTAAAAATACGTTATATTAAATTGTTCCAATTTGTTACTTAACTGATAACTGAAATGAGTTTAATAAGTTAGTCTCTAACACTATCTTCTGCTACATAATGCTTTTCACAGAAGATGCCAGGTCCATATTGGGTGACCTTCCCCATAATAACTATATGATTTAACCATTAGATCCTGTGTTTTCAGGTCACAATGAAATATTTATTTCCTTACAGTCTGCTTCAGTGTGGATTCAGAATACTAAATATGCATAAGATAAAGTAATGAGGCCTCTATTTTGAACTTTCTTTGCAGTTATTATTGATATTCATTACAGATGTGATTCATTGCTATTAAGACAGAAATCTCAGTTGAGGACAAGAGTGTCCAGAGGCTGTTTGTTTGGGAGACTGGAACTTTTACAGCATTTTAGCTCATATCAACTATTTACCATCTTGGGTTATTTTCAGGTCATTGGGCACTTGCAGTGAATTTAGACCTCCAGCCACCTGTAAACATTTTGGTTAATGATGTTAGAACAAAATGGAGATAAGCCTGTTAATTTATTTCTGCTTCAGATTAAATCGAGATTGTATAAATGTACAAGAGAATGAGGTGATCATAGTTAAGGGATTGTGTGAATGTAGTTAGCTGTATGAACAAGAAGTGTAAAGAAAGACATAGTGGGATAATGTAGACTGCACAAGGCAGATCTGAGAGGAACTGTAGGTAGGACTCAAATGTCACTTCACCACCTTCATCGTCTCTTCCTCAGAGCCCAAAACTAACATCATGGTTAAGGGTGTTTGCCCATGGAGTTTATGTTCACCACAACCTAAATGAGTATGCTTAATCACTACCTGCTCAAGCCATTCAGGGATTTAGTAGTTACAGTTTTTTACAGGATGGTGTTGGAGGAAAATTCTGAGAGTGCCTTGGACCGCGAGAAGATCCAACCAGTCCATATTTCAGGAAATAAAGCTCGACTGCTCATTGAAGGGAAGGATATTAAAGGCAAAGAGGAAGTACATTGGCCACATAATAACAAGACAGGAAAGCTTGGAGAAGACAATGATACTGGGGGGAAATGGAAGAAAAAAGGAAGAGGGGTCGACCAAAGGCAAGATGGATGGATGGTATCCTTGAAGTGACTGGCTTGACTTTGAAGGAGATGGGGTTGATGATGTCCAAGAGGGAGCCCTGGCGTGGGCTGGTCCACGAGGTTACAAAGAGTTGGAAGTGACTGAATGAATAGCCAAAAACAACAAAACAGGATGAAATATGTCATCTTTCTCAACATTTTTTTTCTAATGAGCACACATGTCAAACACAAGGCCAAATCCAGCCCACGTCCAAGGTAAATGGTGAAAAGTAGAAATTAAATTTCAAAATGGTTTTAGTATTCCCATTTCACTGTTCAGGTTAGTTCTAGTGGTTTATGACAAAATATTAATGATGTGTTACCATTCAAGCTAAAGTATGTATATTTAACATAAAGAATATATATTTAACATGTATATTTCTAGGATTTGTTAACCAGAAAGTTGGAGAACATCTCCTTTAAAATCCCAACTGGGTACACACTCATGTATATAATAAACACATAAAGTACAGTATACATGGGTATCTAAAGGAAAAATGTCCATAGTATCTTGTATATGTACAACAACAGATACTCCCGGGTAAATTGTCCTTGTTTTGGTAAATCCGCCTTCAGTTTGTTTCCCTTAAAATGTGGTATAGAAAAGTCTCTTGGCATATAGTTTTGCTCTTCTTTTAACAGTAGTCTATAATTCTCGTTCTTCAATTATAGTATGTAGTTTCAAGCACAACACCGTCTCTTTGTACAATTTGAAAGTAATTGGCTCTGCTTCAATTCAATATATGTCAAGGCTACTTGTACTCTAAATAAAAACATAATCAAAACTGTAAGAAGTTCACTATAATAGATATGTATAAACACCCCATGTGTTTTACAGACCCTCAATGTAGTATAAATCCAGCCCACCACATCATTTTATCTGGCTTGTGAGGCTTTCGATGCCAAGGCAATATAGTTACATTTCTACAGTCTTACAAATGGCCCTTTGAAGGCAACCATAAGGCCGATGTGGCCCTCAGTGAAAATGAGTTTGACATCCCTGAAGTTGTGTCTAACCATACTTCTATGTAAACTTCCCACCACCACCCAGATATATCTCTAAAGCTTTTGCACATCTTTAATTATGGAAAAGGAGGTTGATATCCAGCAACCAGAAAAAAGCAACTTCAGGCAGCTTTGTCCCTCACTACCAGAAACAAACATTCAGCTCTAACCGATGGTTGCCTTGGAACCTCAGAGCTGAATAGCAGCAAATTGTGGCCTCTACCATCAGCTCATGCTTCCTGGGAAAAATATTATAGTAGTAGTAAATTTTATTGATTAGCCCTTAGGCAATATCACAGTACCAATCCAAACAAAAAGGCTTGATAAAATTTGATTACACTCTGTATAGCGCAAGGGCATTATAACAAGGCAACCTTCAAAGAAGAGGCAACCACAGAGAGATGAATTTGCCCTTTCTTACCAGCAAGAACACTTTCAAGCATTTTGTTACTAACACCAAAGTGAATTACAAAAAGACAACCAGATCACAGCACTAGATAATCAAATCAATATAAATTTGGGATATGAACACAATTCCATATGAAAAAGAACATTTTTTTTAAAAAAAGGAAAACTTTTAGCAAGGCTTCCTCTTTTTTTCACTGTCTGTCTCAATGTTTATACTTTAACACAAGCGGTAGAAAAGCTATGTTTACCCTTGGAAGATATTATCAGTCCTCTGCATTCACAGATTTAACCATCCTCAACTTGAAAAAATATTATAGTCCCCACTATAAGCATATCCAGTTAAGAGTGGCTCTTCTGTCTCTTGAAATACCATGCCAAGGTGCCTAAAGAGTTCAATGAGTGTTTTATTTATTTATGACATTTATATGCCACCCTTCTCACTCCGAAGGAAATTCAGAGAGGCTTACACGTTATATGGAAATACTATATATTATATTATTAGCATAGCACAACATTAGTACCAAACATTCCCATATTGTACTATACCACTATACTGTAATATTATTAGTAATATTACATGTAACATAAAATATATAATTTTAATATTGTATTATTATTAGTATTATATTGTATTACATTATAATATTATCAATATTATATGTATATACAATATATTATATTATTAGCATAGCACATCAGTAATATATGAATATTATAATATATAAGCCTTATATTAAAGTGCCAGTTCTTCCTCTGTGACCTTTCACTCCAAAATCTTATGAATAAAGGTTTCTAGAATCCATAGATTGGTAGTATATAAAAAATAAATGCAAAGTGAAGGCACAAAGTAGCCCAGGCCCATAGACCAGTCTTCCTAAGTCATCATCAAAGATGGCGGGTGTTGAGGGAGCCGCAATGGAGGACAGTTCTGAATGCAGTCAACGCCGATGGTACGGCCAAGAGGTAGGTGTAAAATGGTTATAGGAACCAGTGACAGTAGATGTCGATAAGCCTCTGAAAAAAACAGCCTCTGCACACCACAATGGAGATTCACAAGAGCAGCAAGGGGGCATCTGAGCAATCAGGCACTATAAATGTAAATGCAGTATTGACCATTTAGTGTGCAAAATAATGCACTCATGTCAACTTTAGTCTGCAATATGGTCAATCTCTGAAAAGTTGAAGTATTCATGGCAATTACTTCCTTTGGAAATTTTGCACATCCCTCACCCAAGTCAAGTCCTCTAAGACCATGGGTATGCATAGTATGTCCTTTTACATTATGCCCGACTCTTGCCCTTGTAAAATTCATCAAATTCTGCTGATAAACTTTTGAAAAAGGTTTGAGCCATTGCCTTTCTTAGGGCCCACCTACACAGGGTCACTTAATGCCAGAACAGATCAGAGTGGAAATACTCCAGACCGTCCCTGAGGGTGTCTACATCATATGTCTCCAAACTGCTATAGTGGAGGTATGGAGTTTAGATAGCCAAGTTGAGTCAAACCCAGTTGATCTCTGTCAGATGACTACCCTTGTCTGTGTCATTTTTGTCACTGTAGTGGCAGTCACGGGGTTTCAAAGAGCTCCTGCTCATTGTTTGGTGTGATTCCCTGTCCTTCTTCAAGTTGCTGACATTGGCAAAGGTGCCAAACTCCATGCCCACCTCTGCATCAGCAAAGTAAGATGATGCCACTGGCCCATGTGAGTAGCAAATCAGAACCAGTCCAACTGTTCACACAGCCCCCCAAAATTGTTTCAAAGCTTCAGGAAAACTCCAGGGGATTCCCTGACTTTACTTAACATGAGACAAAACCACATTAACTGGCTTTGCCCTGTGTTGGGGACAGGAGGGCTTTTGAGTAATGTAGACACCAAGGAGCAACTCACATATACTCACATTTGCTTGTTTATGAACTGCTAGGTTGGCAGTAGCTGGGGCTGACAGTGGAAGCTCACGCTGCTCCATGGATGCGAACCTGCAACCTTTCGGTCAACAAGTTTAGCAGCTCAGCGGTTTAACCCACTGCACCACCAGGAGCTCTATTTATTTATTTATTTATTTATTTATTTATTTATTTATTTGACTTGTATACCGCTACTCCCAATTTGGCTCGGAGCGGTTTACAGCAGTAGATTAAAACAATACAATTAACTTTAAAATACAATAAAAACAAGAACAGATATAGTCCCTGTTGTTGTTGTTGTTGTTGTTGTTGTTGTTGTTATCATTATTATTCAGTATGAACATTTCCTTGCAGGTTTCATTTGTTCAAACTACCCTCATTTATTGCAAAGCAGCTTACTTACTACTTTATAAGGCATGCCTAATTAATCTTTGCACTCTGTTGCAGATAGCATTTTCAAGACTGACGGAATGGCCTTTATGTGGCCAGCCACACCATGAATTATACTCAGGATAAATATTATTACATGCACCCAAGCACATAAGCACAGAGAGAGAAGAGGAAGGGTACTAACATTAAATCAGCTGAAACGTACATTATATTTATAGCTCAAAAAGGTCAATGTATAAGTACCCATTAAAAGTACTCTGCAGTTGTACACAACAAGATTTAATACATATAATAAGAATTATTGATAAGTAAATAAATAAAAAACCTGGTTTTGTTAACAATGGCTTGGGGAATTTGCAGTTTATGAACTGTGCCATCTGCAACAATGCAGAAGTTTTATAGATGTGGCAATCCTTATGACAGGTTTGGGTTTTGTTTTGTTTTGAAGCCTTCTTTCTCAGAAGCTTAGTTTGAGCTGATACATTGCTTTTAAAATACCTGGTAAGATTGTTATGTTTTAAGAGCCTCTCTGGGAAAATTCATTGATACTTTGTTCTCAATAGAACAGCAATGGGCCCAATAAGAAGCTAGCAAGACAGATCCTTAGCTTTAAGTTTCCAAAGCACAGGATTGATCTCCAGCCAAACACCGCTCGATTCATAGTATGCTCATACTGACATCCACTGGGCAGACTATGCATCTGTCATGTCTTTCTTTGGAGCAAAGTATAATTCCTCCAGCTATCCACTTCTAGCTGAGAGAAAAAAGAAAATACATATCAGTATTCCACTTTTTAAAAATGTTATTGTTGTACCTGTTATCCCAAACAATAGCGTGATTCTAGTAAACACAACTACTTGTATTTCCATATATTATTGCTAATATTAGCCTATGCAAGGTAAACTTAATCCAGATCAAAGGCCAATACATTTACTTCAGTATAAAAAAGGGGAAACAAATGTTTAGCTGTAGTTTACATATATGGTGTTCTTATTATGTGCCTTCAGGTTACTTCTAACTTACAGTAATCCTATAATAGGTCTTTCTTGGCAAAATTCATGCATGTACTCATGAATTGTACTGTAGAATTAATGTGGTTTAAGAGTACTTCAATAACTGTAGCTCAATGCTTTAGAGTTCTGGGATTCATAGTTTGGTGAGATACTAGCAGTCCTTGGTGGATAAGGCTAAAAAACCATGTAATAATAATAATAAATTTTATAGATTAACCCTTAGGCCGTATCACAATACTAAACCAAACAAAGAGGCTTGATAAAAATTTGATTACCCTCAATGTAGAAAGTTAAATAAGACACTTATAACAATACAGTAAATACATATGATAAAACTGAATACTTTACTAAAACTTTGTAAAATTTAAACTTCCATGACCCCACAGTAATGAGCCATGGCAGTTAAAGTGGTGTCAAACTGCATTGATTCTAGAGTGCTCAGTGAAGTTTTGCCATTGTGTTCTTCTTGGTTTGAAGGAATTTAAGTTGGTTAAGGCCACCCAAGGGGTTTTCATGTCTGAGCAGAGAAGTCATACCCTGGTTGCCCAGAATATTAGTCCAACAGACTTACTATATCCATTGGCTTGTGATAGCTCTACACCAGTGATTCTCAATCTGTGGGTCCCCAGATGTTTTGGCCTTCAACTCCCAGATAGCCTAACAGCTGGTAAATTGACTAGGATTTCTGGGGATTGTAGAACAAAACACCACAGGTTGAACACCACTGTTCTACATTCTAACTGGGTAATAAATACCATTGAACTTTCCTGGAATACAGATTGAAAAGTACCATTCTACAGAATAGATTTTATGCTCTGTGCTTAGTGGATAAGCCTATCTATGGCGAGATTGTGGAATTAAGGGACAGCTCAAAGTAGGTGTCAGCTGCCTTGGAATGTGTAGGGGAATCTGGCCCCTTAGACTCAAAAAATAATCCTCAGTTGGGGTAATTCCACCATAAATATCGCAGAGTACCAGAAATACACTTCATAACCAGCAGAAACGTATGTGTGGTGAAGCTGGAATAAGCTTCTATTCTTAGCATGGCACAGGATTGTAGAGTCCGAACTTTAGGTTCAAAAATATTTATTGACTTGAAAGAAATACATTCCAGATCAGTGGTTCTCAACCTGCAGGTCCCCAGATGTTTTGGCCTTCAACTCCCAGAAATCCTAACAGCTGGTAAACTAGCTGGGATTTCTGGGAGTTGTAGGCCAAAACACCTGGGGACCCACAGGTTGAGAACCGCTGTTCTAGATAGGAAAGGTCTTGGGGCGAACTAGCTTATGAAATCTCATCTTCTAAGAAATGTAAAAGGATAGAAAGTCAAAGTATCCATGCAACAACATTTTGCCTAGAGAGAGACACAAAATGTGTCTTCACTTGAAGGAAGTAAAAGGTAGAAGAAAAAATGGAGGATAGCCGTATGGGCCAAGGCCAGGGCAATAAAAATACCTTTAAAAAGGAAATTACCTCACAGAGATTCCATTGCTACAACTACTAAGGGAGAGGAGATAGTGGCAAGGAGGAAATGTAAAAGCAAAGCCCTTTCTGGGAAAGAAAGCATGCATAGGAATGTGGGAGGAGGAATCCCTCACTCTAATCTTATCTCTAGTCTAGCTACTCAATGAGGACTGGAGACTTGATGACACAAGAGACATGTGCAGTTCAGGGATGAAATAACCCAACAGAATGATATCTGGTGCTGATGCTATCAATAATTTCATCACACCTTCTGTTCCATAAACAAAAGAGCTACTAACATTTTAATCTGCATAGGTTTATCAGAAGAAGGCTGAAAAATTTAATACTTCAGATCTAAAGTTTTGTTGTATCTGCAGGGCTGAAACTTATGATAATTTTATTTCAGTATACAAACAGGGTAGTTTATAAAATAACACCAATAATTATTTTCCCATGGTACTCTTTTCTCAGATGGAAGTATCCCCAATAACATTTTCTTACCTAATATTGATTTAACAGGGAAGAAAAAAAGTTACAATACTAAAGAAAAAGTTCTTATCACCAATCATATGAAGAAATAGGGGGGAAAATATCCAGTGCTGATCCAAATGAAACTACTTAAAATTTTATTTCTTTTTTTATAGAAGTAAAAGCCATTTATTTTATTACCATTTGGAGTAGGGTGTCAATTTCCTCACCTCACACACACACTCAGACTCTTTTGTTCTTTTAAGATACTAGATCTCACATTATTGCACAGCTAAAATTTCATCACTGTCTTTTATTTGATCAGATAGAATCGATCTCGTTTTATTCTTTTTCTCATTTAAAACAAAATGAATGGTGATAAAGTACTGAGAGGATGCATTATGGGTGTACCATATTACATTAGACCTCTCAACCTCTCGACCAGAGTTTTTTCCTCTCTTATCACAAAAATGAAAATATGAAAGAAGACTATCTGTACCTGTGCAATGAGACAAAGATTCTCAATCCCACTTCTCGCAGCTCAAGAGGGACATAAAAAGACCTTCCTTTTATCAGCAGTCTCCTCAGTGTACACATTTCCTGTCCTGATTCCACCAGAAGCCCCTAGACATATAGAAATCAAAGTACTTGGTCATTCAGTAAACACAGGAGTTTGCCACTCCAGAGGTTAAGTCTGTATTTCTTGCTGTAAGGAGAAGCACAGCTCCAGAGTAACTCTTTACAAGTGAGAACTTCACCTTAATAATTTACTTTGGTGAGCAATGAAATTGCTGTGGCATTCCTTTCCTCATCAAACACAACAATAAAAAAAATCCCACCATATTCATACAACTAATAATGTTGCAATGGTCATTGTTCCTTCTTACATTAATATAGTGGAAGGTTGGCTATCTTTTACTTGAAAGATCTAACTTCCCTGAGACTTCATTTGAGACGGTGTGCACTGTAGGGTGAATCTACACAGGCATGAAAATCCGAACTCACCATGAGTTAGCTCCTAGCTATCTTAACAATATTCTCAATTTCTCGTGAGTATTTCAGATTATATTGGGTTACATTGGTTTTGTCCCACTTCAGGCAAAGTTGGGGGATACAAGTTGTTGCTTATCAGAAGGAGGAAACACAGTAATTGTTCAGTTCAAAAATACATGCACACGCCCTGGGTCTAAAAATTCCAAAGCCTTCTGAGAATAAGACAGAAAAATGCAATCATCTTTCCCATTGACCCTAGCTAGTTGAAATTGCTTGAAATTGCTGTATTCTACAGCTTGGGGACAGTGTGGACAGGTGGATCAGGAGTCATTCAGACTGGTCCACTGCCCACATGGGACACAACAACTATCACCAATTTCTGTGTTTGTCAGCACATGGGAAAAGAGATGGTTTGTGTCTGTATGGCTGCTCTCAGCCAGACACAGAACTCTGTGTAAGCTCCTGGTCATTGTGGGCATCCTGCTCTGACATTAACAGAGGCACTTACACAATCAGGTAGAAGAATGAGGGATCGCCCCTTCCTTCTCTTTGCTCATGTGGGTGCCTCTGTAAGAGTCAGAAATGGCACCCCTAGTGTATGGAAGCAATCATGAAACTGTGGTTAGCTGGGAGCAGCAATGGTGAAACAGAAGGTGAGGAGTTGACCCAGGATGGCCAATGTGGTATTTGCCCATAGGGATCATGTTCGTGTCAACCTGGCACTGCAGCAGGTTTAGCAGGGTGTATGTGTGGCCACCTTGAGGGCCACTCTGGAGCATTTCTGCCCTGGATTTTTCAGTCAGTGTAGCCCCAAAAGAATGTAAGATGAAGTATTTCCCATATGTCTGTCTTACCAGGCCCAGAAAGGTCTGATCTGGATAACATAGGTATGGCACAGTCTGTGTCTCTCACCCACTCCCACACATACATACATTTAACCCACATGTCACCCATTTTCCCTCCATTTATTTCTTACAGTAAAGGAAAAGTGGATCTGAGAACAGAATAATGGTTCCTCCCTGGTTCTCACTGTTGGCTGTCACTGTGCCACTGTCTTTGAAGACAAACAAATTAAACTGTCCTCCTTTTTCCTAGCCTTCAATGCTTGGGTACTTTCCTGCTTTCTACAAAGCTTTTAAGAGATTTTGCAGTTGCAAAGTGAGACACCTTTCAACCCACTGCCTGTGTAGGTAATAGTAGGCTGGCTGCAGCATGAAAGGGATACGAAGACGAAGGTGAGTGTATATATATGCAGGTGGGTATGTGAGTGTATATTGCGGGGGCGGACAGGAGAGAATTAATGGAAAGCATTTTTACAATTTTTCTTATCTGTGATTGGAAAAGGTTACATGATACGTCAAGCCCCATTTTGCTGGTCAACTGCTACAAACTTCACAACCTCTGAGGATGCTTGTCATAGATGCAGGTGAAATGTCAGGAGAGAATGCTTCTAGAACATGGCCATATAGCCCTAAAAACCTGCAACAACCCACTGCATTTCCATATGAACAAGACCAGAAAGAGCAAGAAGACCAATGGTTTTGTTTTGTCACTAACCATAAAAGAATATTTTGCACATAAGTATTGTATTTTGCACAAAAAATATGGAGCAGATTGCACAAAAAATGTTTTGGCACAGAAAAATTACATTCTTGTAAATTCTTTTCAAAAGTCCCCAAATAGAGAAGGAGGAGGAAGAGCGATCAGAAACTCTTTTAATCTTGCCAAAGAAGGAAGAAAATGTTAGCTTTTTTCATTCCTATGTTTGAGAATAAAATATTTACATATCCCTAGTCTGGCTGGACAGTAGTGGTGTTGTTATACTCCCTTTCAGGCTAGAAAAGAGAAAAACACAACCGATTGAGGAAGTTTAAAGGTATGTTATCTGAGAGGCTCTAAGCCATTTGAAGGAAGAGAAAAACAATTACAAAGAAGATTCTTTTCCTCTCTGAAAGGACAATGTTTCCACGGCTGTAGCTGCTGCTTCTCCTTCACACTGCTTTTCTGGGCAAATATTGATGTGTGTGCCTTCAAGTTGTCTGTCAACTCACAGCGACCCCATGAATTTTACAGTGTTTTTTAGGCAAGGAATGCTCAGAAGTGGCTTTGCTCGTTCCTTCCTCTCAAATATCGCCTACAACACCTGGGAGTTGTTGGAGGTCTCACATGCAAGTACTCATAAGGGCTGGCCCTGCCTAACATTCAACATCAGACAGGTATTTATGAACACTCATAAAAGAATGGCAAACTTCTGGGTAAATCTTCCAGAAACTCCTATGATAGCATACGCACTAACTGTCAAAACATTTGTAAATAGTTGAAGGAACAGATGGCATCAGAAACATAATTTTTGAAAAATAGAGTAAGGTGTATGTAGGAAAGGTGTTATGCTAGCATCTGAAATGGGAACACATATTACAGATGTTTTTGTATGCATCTCCGCATTTTAATCCAGGCTTTTGCTTGGGCTTTGCTTTGCCTGCTTGAAAGAAGTGTTAAGTGTACTTATATCAGTCCTTTACTTCTTATCACAACACTAAAGAGCAGCATAAGGAACAACAGGAAGTAAGAACTGCTTGACAAAAGACACTTCCAATAGAACAATTTTTCATGTTGTTCTCTCAAGAGGGATGGGACTAATAAAGGAATGTCCTCTAAGCAGGCCTGTAGCCAGAGTGGTGGGGGTGTTAGGGGTTCAATTCCCCCCCCCATAAATTTTCAGGTTAAAAAAAACCTGGTTTACTCATGAATTTTAACTGGTTAACCAAATCCCCATGCTAAGTCTATGAGACGCAAAAAATTAAGAGTCCCTCCAGAACTGCAAGCACTATCTCAAGCAAATATTGTCAATTTATTCACATTGTCATTACTTGCAGCAATAGCCGATGTAGCGAAGCAACCAAGTTGGGGGGGGGGGTGTTGAATGCTCTCATTAAGGAGGCCAGACTTGGTGGAGGTGGTTGACAGGGGCGGAGCTGCAGGCTATTGAAGGCTGCTCTGCCCCCTGCTATGCTCTTTGCTTCAGCGTGAACTAGGAGGCAGGTTTCAACCCCCCCCTCAAAATTTTCAACCCCCTCCAAAATTTTCAACCCCAACCCCCCCCCCCATTTTTTTCTGGCTATGGTCCTGCCTCTACGTAGCACTGCACATTAGAACAGCTGCCCTCTCTTTGCCACCCAAATGAAGCAGCAATACATGCCCCACACCAAAGTAATGAGCAATGTGACAAGGAATAAGCAAGAAGCAAGTGCACTGTGCTATCAGTTAGGCCTTTTAAGAAGGAATTTTATTAATTCCTTTTTGAAGTAGCATTCCAGAGTCAGTGAAGAGGCATTCCAAAGGATAAGAGGGTTGTGCCTCTCTATGGAGTGGAAGCAATTCTCTTAACTTGAAGTATTCATGCCAGACTCCTGTGGCAGAATGAAAATCATGCATAGTTTACATCTTTACCAATCCACACACTGTCTTGCTAGAGAAAAGATATGCCACACAGAATATCAGTAAAGAATAAGGTGTTTACTCTTTGTTGTGTAGAGTACCATATATGCAACCATGGGAAAAGTTGCATTGATTCACACAATGTCCTTTGAAAGAGATTCAAATGTTCCTTGGGTGTCCATGTGAAGGGCCTTCTTCCAGCAGCTCAAAAGCAAAAAATATACTAACTGGTCTTGGCAAGCTCCTGCACAGAAAAAGCCTAAACATGTAACTGTTGTCAAAACTCCCAGGCTCAGCTAGCCTCTTGGATGTGGCCCAACCAATCAGCTTTGTGCTTTACATTTTTCAGTTAACGCACTCACCAACTGATTTTTACATGTTTCAACAACTCCTGCAATCTTCAACCAGAGGTCACTGGTGTCTAAAAAAATACACAATTCTGCATGGAGTGATATTTCCCATACTGGGTTAAACAGACAGGACCTCGTTGATGTATGGATTGCCCCATTAAAAAAACGGTCCATAGGGAGTAGTAGCACAAGAACATGGCGCAAGAATTGAATAACTGGAAATGTTTTGAGTACAACAAGTCAAAAGGGAAGCTTTGGCACCTTAAAACTATATACTCAATCACCCTGAGGGTAAAAAAGATTATCTTCAGCCCCTGACTTGGTGGCTAGTTCTACTTCTCATTTCCAGTGTTGAAATCATGGACTCAATTTGCTGTTTCCCCCCCCCCCCCCCAAAAAATCTTAACAACAAATAGAACAGAATTAACATTTCAGTTTCACTTAGCAAATTGTTTAGTGTGTGACAAATTATTGGACAAAAAGGTAGTGGGGGAGAGAGAGGAAGGGAAAAAAATCAAAGAGAACAAGCAAAAGTATAAATAGAGAGCAATTTCAAGCTGAATTTCAAGCACAAATTGTTTCCTGGGAACCTTCTGTCTATCTCCGTAGTTCAATTCAAGTTTACTTTTCCTAAATGAATCACTTTTTAAGTGGAGAAAGCTACTATTACCACAGCACAATCAGCTAGGTACAACTTTGTGCCAGCGGAGCTTCAGGCTTTCTTTCTAATTCTGACAGAAATAGTTCTATGACAAAATGTTTGGTGTTACCCTTTACAATTTGCTCAGTTAGCCAAACAGTGCCACCTAGTGAGAAAAAAAATCTCTGTCTATAAAGTTTCTACACAAACCAGCCTGATTTAACTGTAAGCTTCCTGATGTTCATCCATATAGAACATGGGTTTCACTCACTCAGAGCTGCTTTGAACATCTTTGGCTATTATTTCATTTCATGATGGCAGCATTAAGAGATGACTTTTAGGAATAAACTGTTGGACTAGTCAAGTTCAAAATGCCACGAGCATTTCATTAGCCCTCCTCCTCCTCCCCCACCCCCCAGCCCTGCATATTCAGAGCAATGTATATTCATGAAACCGTAGGATAACACTGTAAAGCCAATGAGTAAACATTGGCAATAAATGCAACCATTTTCAAATTGTTTTTATAACTCTCCACTTTGAAGTCTGGGACAGAAGAGCACCCAGACTGCTAGCAAAGAGGGGGGCAGGAAGGTGACTAGATAGAAAGGATGTCATTTGGGATCAGGCATGTAGCCGGGGGGGGGGGGCTTGAGGGGCTTCAGCCCCCCCCCCCCCAAGAAGGCCTTACTGGTACATTATTTAAACTTTTATGTTTATTCATATCACGATCTGATCACCATGCTCAATATATCCCATATGCATTGGGGTATTGGGGTAACGATACAAAAGGTTTCACTCAGACTCAGCCCCCGCCCCCCAAATCAAAATCCTGGCTACAGGCCTGTTTGGGATGAAAAAGTTTCCAATCCAAATGAGATTTAGAGAGAAAGGATTGTTCATTGATGGCAGGGAAGATATCTGTCAAGAGAAGAACATAATTTATAAGGGTGAGACTTTCACTCCTGTAGTGTTTTTTTCTTCAAATTAGAGGTAGTCAGAGATAAAGTTTTGCTTGCATATTATTAGATGGGGTAGCCAAATTGTGGGTTGTTTCCCCCTTTCCAAGAGAGACAGTGCATGACAGAAGAGGAAAAGAGAGCATGTGAGGCAGAAGAAAAAAGAGGAAGAGAGCAAAGCAGAAAAGAAGTTGCGAGAGAATGCGAGGCAGAAGAGAAGGGAAGAAAAGAGAGCATGGGGAAGAAAGGAGGTGGTGAGAGAGCCCGAGGCAGAAGAGAAGGGAAAGAGAAAGACAGGAGGTGAGGGAGTGGAGCAAAGCCATGCTCAGTGGCAGTGCTTGCTCCCTCCCTGGCCTCCCCCCCCCCCTCCTCTCCTTTGCTGGCTGTTCTGCTGCCTGCCTTACCTACCTGCATTGCATTGCTACCACTGGCATTGAGAGATGCAACCCCCTTGGGGTTGTTCCTCTGATCCAGGTCTAGTGGGCCACTACGTCCTCCTGCCAAGAGGTGGGTGTGACATGTGACTGGCTCCAGGGGCCAGGGGTGGAGGAATGACCTCAAGGGGACACACCCATCCAGAGGTGGCTCAACCCATTACGCAAAGTAAGCATTTGCAGTATAGTCGATTTTGCCTAGGGGCACTCTTGGGGGGAAATAGACCTTGCCATGTGCAAGTTGTAGTTACTGGGATGTATAGTTCACCTACAATCAAAGAGCATTCTGAACTCCACCAATGATGGAATTGAACCAAATATGGCACACAGAACTCCCATGACGAACAGAATATATATATCAGTGATTGGTTGGGGGGAGGGCGCCAAAATACTGTTTGCTTACCATTGAAAATTACTAGGGCCGCCTCTGCACCTACCCTGCGGGCCTCGGTTTGCCTTAGGCCTGTTATAGTGACATGGTATCTGTAAAATGCATAAGCAGTGCTTGCAAGAATGGCTTCGATATTACTGTAGAAGTTAGAAACACTTTCACACCTAGGACTGGAATATAAATTAAAGATTGAATGTATGCCTGGAGACATCCAGGCAATATTTTAAGGAAATATGTTACTAACCCTCCTCGCAATTTCTGTATTTCCTAAATTGAGCTTAACTGCAACCCATGGTAGCTTTCTGCTATTAAGAACCTGTCTTTCCATTATATAAAGCCATTCCACTCAAAGCACTATTCCCCCTCGGTTCTTTCCAGATGGTGTAGCATGCAGTGTAATAATATCAGGATAGGGATCACCGGACACCTGAATGAAATATAGCTCCCTCTGGGTGGGAAGCCAGCACACTTTATGACAGTGAGATGCACGACACAATATATGAGGATTGAATGTGGTGGGTAACTTTATCCACTTGTATCCAGAGTGGAATAAGGAAAGGTCACTGTAGACTTTATTGTACCATAACTCACCTGCCAAGAGTAATGCTGGCAGGAGAAATTGTGAATTGTTCACAGTAAGTATCTTTCCCCTCTCTCATCTAGAAACAGCCATCACAAATGCCACTGTAGTCATAGCTGACTGGGTGGGCCAAAATTCACTCTCACTTTACTTTTTACTCCGCCTTTCCTGTTTTGTTGTTGTTTTACAAAAAGTTTGCAACAAGGCTCTCCTAAGCAAGTATGTCATTCCAATTTTAGTATATGTGCTGCCAAAGCGAGCACAAGCAAGTATGATAATCTCCTGGGATGGCCTGGCTTCCCAAGTGAATGAAGGTGAGGAATAAACTATTACATGGGCCATATTTTGCAGGTTTGGGTTGTTGAGAAGAAAGACTATGGACCAATGGATTAGAAGTGGAGAAATTGTAGGTGTGTTTTATATGGAGCTATTTCCTGCTAGAAAGCGACTAGACTTGAATGCTTTGCATTCTGGAATGAGTGAAAAGACAGATAATGATATACCAAATACCAGTTCAGTATTTAGCCCAATTCAAAGTGCTGGTCTCAGCCTATAAAACCCTAAATAGTTCTGGTCCAACTTACCTGTCCGAACGCATCTCCTCCTATGAGCCAACAAGATCTTTAAGATCTGCTGGGGAGGCCCTGTTCTCGGTCCCACCCCCTTCAAAAGCGCGATTGGTGGAGAGGAGAGACAGGGCTTTCTCAATGGTGCCCCCCCCCCCCAGCTATGGAATTCCCTCCCCAGCAACATCAGGCATGCCCCATGTCTTCTGGTTTTCAGATATGGCTCTGCACTCAAGTGTTTGAGGAATAAGCTATTACTGTTTCGACACAATCTGAATAATGATTATGAGCAAGAATTATGGATTCTTTATATGTTTTTAATCTGTTATTCTTCTATGCATTATATTTGCTTAACTGTTTTCATTGTTTAAGTTGATGGAATATGTTCTATGGTTATTTTTAAAACGGCATTGAACCTTGCCGGTGTTGTAAGCCACCTTGAGTCCCCCCACGGGGTGAGAAAGGCGGGGTATAAATGAAGCAAATAAATGAAGCAAATAATAAATAAGCCATTGCTGTGGTGAGAAGGCCTTGGTGAAATGACAGGCCAATGGAAAAGTATGGAAAAGCTACCAATTGATATACTTCTATTGTTTTCAAGGGCTCTGTGTTTATTCTGATAAGATCACACAGAATCATTGACTCATGCAGGGCCGTAGCCAGAAAAAAATTTCGGGAGGGGTTGAAATTTTGGGGGGGGGGGTGTTGAAAATTTCGCAGGGGGGGTTGAAACCTGCCTCCTAGCTCACGCTGAAGAAAAGAGCACGGGGGGGGGTCTGCAGCTCCGCCCTTGTCAACCACCTCCACCAAGTCTGGCCTCCTTAATGAGAGCATTCAACACCCCCCCCCCCAACTTGGTTGCTTCACTACTGTTCTGTCGTGTGCTGGGCCTGTAAATAATTGTCTTTAGAACAGGATGTGCAACTTTTGCCCAGCGGGAATTCAGGGGGCCTAAAGAGAAGTTCTCAGAGGTTTCCACCACAAACAGTCTTTAGATGGCTTGAGAAGTACAACAAAGTCTTTTATTAATGAACAATCAAACAGAAACTTCTCTTGTCTTCAGTAAAGTTAAGCAAATGATTCCAAGCTTTTAGGGTTTTAGGCAACTGGTGAATTCCTAATCTTGCCCACGAAGGACAGGCAACTGTCTTCAATAACTTCTTCTTTAAAGGAAAATCCCCTTTTTATCTTCTCCCAGGCTGACTGTAATCTAACCCTTACTGATGTGGGCTCCGCTACCGGGTCGAACTGCATCTCGAATGCCGAGTGGACCTACCAGCAAGGCAGTAGATGTTCTCCAGCTGGAGTTCTTTGGTCTTTAGGGCTGTTTTCCTGGAAATTCTTTGGAGACTCTTAAGACCTTTCTCCCCTGGAAGATCTTAAGGGTTGAAGCTTTTGTACAGGGGAAGCTTGCACACATCCTATACATAAGCTTACCTTGCTGAAACTAACTAAAAATGGCTCCCTTCCCTTCCCAATTGCCCTGAGCAAGGGGCGGGACCAAAACTTAACAATGATGGACAGGTGACTTGCCCTATGACTGCAACCAAAGAAGCCACCTATCTGCAGAGTCCCTGAAACCTAGGACTGCAAGCAAACATTTAATACAAAGCAAATAAAGTTGGAGCTTCTGGTACAGCTGTACCAGAACAACTACATCGGCTATTGCTGCAAGTAAGGACAGTGTGAATAAATTGCTAATATTTGCTTGAGATGGTGCTTGCAGTTCTGGAGGGACTCTTGATTTTTTGCATCTCATAGACTTAGCAAGGGGATTTGGTTAATCAGTTAAAATTCATGAGTAAACCAGGATTTTTTTTAAAAAAAATCTGAAACATTTGGGGGGGGGGTTGAACCCCTAACCCCCCCCCCCCTCACTACGGGTCTGGATTCATGGAATTGGAAGAAGAGCCATCCAGCTGAATCCCTGAGCAATAAAAAGAATAGTGTGGTGCACTTCTTCTCCTGACTTTCCACATATCAAAACAAGGCTGAAATGAGGCCGATTAAAAGACAAGGAAAATAGGGGATGCCAGAGAATCCAAAAACAGGTACACAACAAAAAATGCCTCTCCCCCCCCCTTGTAGATTTTGCATGAGAATCTCCACCCACTTCGACATGAAATAAAAAACACGGAAACTGAAAGTCATTTCCAGTTTTAAGCCTATTATATTTTCATTGCTGGGGCGTTTGGGGGAAGAACCAAGTGTGATGGGAATAAGAGAACTACACTGGGGAAGAAAGCGGCTTATAAAAATGAAAGTGGATACACATACAAGATCAGATCACTAAACCATACAGATGTCACAATTTTTGTAAATTATCAATTGAATCAAAATTTAAAACATACCTATTAATAAAATAACAAATGTGCTCACAGATTTGCTCATACATAAAAATTATTTTTCCCATAAAAAGTTTGTAAAGCCTACCAAAACACCAATGTCTTTACCAGCTGGAGGAATGATACCATGGAGGGAGCCAATCTAAGCCTCTGGAAAAGAGACTGTGAAGAGCTACTAAGACCCCTTCTACACTGCCCTATATGCTGTTCCCTCACTTATCGCAGGAGTTACATTCCAGGAACACCAGCGATAAGTGAAAAACCGCGAAGTAGGGACGCCCCCTCCCCTTCCCTCCTCTCCCTCTTTACCTTCATCTTCCTCCTCATGGTCACCACCAGGGCCTCTTGCCACCACTTGGGCCCTGCAATTGAGGAGGTGGTGGAGGTGTCACGGGGCCCAAGCAGCAAGAGGCCCCGGCGGCGATCATGAGGAGGAAGATGGAGGTAAAGGGGGGGGGAAGAGCCGCCCCCTCATAATTTTTACCTCCCTCCTCCTGGTCATCGCTGGGGTGTACAGTGTTCCCTTGCTACATATATACTATATATACACCCACAAAATAGCGAGTCCATGGTAAGTGAACCGCGAAGTAGTGAGGGAACACTGTATCCCAGAATTTGATCCCACATTATTTGCTTCTACTGCCAGATTATATGGCAGTGGAGACTCTCATAATCCAGTTCAAAGCAGATAAGATCCTGGGATATAGAATAGTGTAGCTCCAGCCTGAGAAGGTATTGCCCCATGTTCCTATCAGATGGAACTTGAGTGTGATGGCATGAAGAAACGAGCCTCTCTTGAAGATCACATAGGAGAATGTGGTCCTTCAAGTAACCTTCACCCAAGATGTTTAAAGTAGATATCCTTCCTTGCTATAAATATATTTTGCATATAGATATCCTCTATGTAGCAACTTTCATCATAGCTTGTTTGGCTTTATAATCCAGGCTGGAAAGGAGACTTCTTGATAGGATAAGTCCCTGAAAATCATGATTGTCCATCTGAACTAGAATAGCTGGATCATCATCTACTAAGAATGATATTTGCTTGCCATCAAGATAAATATATTTATTATTTTCTACAGACCATAAATAATACAAACTCAATATGTCAGAAACTATTAAAGTGAAAGAAAAATAGTATATAGTTCAAAGTCATAGCCATGTAAGTCTAGAATATCAGTATGCAAAGAGATCTTGTAGCACCTTACTGCAGCTGAAAGACTGAGATAATGAAGCTGATGGCATAAATTTTCATGTATTAAATCTGAGGAAACTCAAATATTCTTGGGTAAAACTGCTCTGGAACTGCACTTATGCAGCATGGGGCCATTCCAAAGTTCTTTTGATGTCCAGATGCCTGGCCAGGTCTATAGTGCAGTGGGGCCACTGCCACCTCTGAAATTGCCATAAAGCAGCTTGTTGGTGAACACTACTTCTCCTGGTCACATGACTGGGCACACTGTTGTGACCTCACCAGAAACCATTCTGTGAGCAATGCTCTACATGAGAGCTGCTTCTGGCCAGCGACACAGCAATGTGTCTATTGGACAAGCAGACTCTGGATCAAGCCAGATCCATCCCATTCCAGCTTTCTATAATTCCAAAACTCCAGGATCCCTCAGGAACTTCCAGGAAGCTCCAGAGTAAATCTTGTTTTCCTTTGTTTCAGATTTATGTCTGGATACTGCACTTCTGTGGACTCCCCACAGCAGCTGAAATGTGTCTTCCTTAGTTGTCCAAATTTATCTCAGTCTCTTAAGTGCTACAATATTTCTTTGCATACATAGGATTTGTATATGAACTAATAATAAGTTTCAGATTCAGATAAATTCTTTTTGTAATGAATCCAAAGGATTGAAACCTATTTGGGAACTGCTAAATCAAAGTATGTTTTCTCCAAAGTGGATTGCCTATGAATATTTATGTCACTGAAGATGAATTAGCAATTTGAATCTGGAAGGACACAAGGACACTTTATTCTCCTTTAAAAAGGAATATTAATATAGATTTTATAGAGTCTATGGGAATGGGTAGATAGCTCTTTCTTTCTTGAAAATTGTCCTGACACTGTTTGTTCCATATCCATTATCCACCACTGTCCCATTGTGTTTTCTGTGACTTTGGTGCTAATTAACCAGGATACAAAAAGTTTTACATTCTTTTTTAATTGACTGTGATTTTTCCAGGCTTCTTATCTAGGGACAATTTGATGCACCACTGTCACACAAATTAACTCCCTCCACCAATAAATATCAAAGGTGCAAAAGAAAAGCGATTCCATCCTCCTGAAAGGCTTCATTTGTGCCCTCACACACCCTGTTGCTTCTTTCCCTTTGCAATTGCCAGGCTTCTTAATTTATACCTACCTCCATGCTGCATGTAATTTTCATAGTAATTGCCATACAAAAAAGGAATAATATTTGAGAACCACCAAACCATAAAAACTACTCTTGCATAAAATTTCCAGCACCCATTTTCTGATGCATTGCTGACTTGATTCCTTCAGACGAAAACCAATTTATTCCAATCATTTTAATATTTGTTTGTTTTTTAAAAAATTGCAACAGTTAAATAAAATATATATTATGAATTATTGAAATTACATAAATTTGAAATTCTAAACAGAGGCTTCATCCACATGGGCCCTGAAAGTGGCTACACTGCCTGCCTCTAACCCATTTCAGTGGTGGGATGAAGCCCTGACCATCGAGCATGGCTAAATCTGGTTCAGTCCTGATGGACAGTCACTCAAACATTGATGATCCTCTTTCTACTTTCACAGAACCACAAAGCTGTCCTAAGACACCATTGCTAATGTTTGCGTGTCCATGCAACTTGGAAAAGGGAAAGGGGAAGCGTGTCCATGCGACTTAGAAAAGGGAAGGGGGAATGGAGGGGGCAATCTCCCTCCTTACTCCAAGTCATGCAGGTGCCTTTGCAAATGTCAACAAGGGCACCCCAGGATAACCAGAGATCTTTCAAGCTCTGTAGCTGCCACAACAATGGTGACAGGAGCACCAAGGTAGGTGCCAGCCCTCTGTCCTTGCAGCACGGAGCCCAGGGAAAGCTGGATGATTGTGTAAACAGCAGGGTCAATTCCGATTCAGAACCAACCCAACTGTTTAGATGTCCCCAACTTCTTCTACTGCAAGGTAAAACCACATTGAATGGCCTTGTCCCATGTTGAAGGCAAAAAGGGCCTATGTGCCATGTTAATGATTCCAACCCATGCCACATTATATGGCCTCTGTAGTTGCACCCTGAGGTGTAGTTTCAAAGACAAGGTGTGCCTAAATGTAGCATAAGATAAATACTTGGGGGGGGGGGGTGATTTATGTCCTGTCTGGCATGGGACCCAAAGTGAAACTACAACTTAAACAAAGTTCAAAAAGTGCATTCTAAATGTTACAAAAACAATTTTATTTTTAAAGGACATGGTTAAAAATGGCTTAAAACACAATTAAAAGGTAACAGCACATCACTTTCCAAATGTTATCTTTTGGGGGGGGGGGGCAGCTGCAGACAACAAAAATACCCTTCTGCCACATGAAAGGTGTGCCTAAGTAAAAAGATGTTTGCCCACTGACAGAAAGAAGAGAGAGGGGGCCAACCATACCTCCGATGGAAGAGCAAGCCACAGCCTGGGAGCAGACACTGAGAAGGCTCTGTCCTGATTATTTGCAAAACATCCCTGAGATGCTGTTCAGAAGGAGAGTAAGCCCTACCTTGAAGACATTGAAAATCACACCAGTTCATGTAAATAGACTCTAAGCAACTAACCTTTTCTTTTTCATTTGTTACCTCTGATCTTTTTATAATGTCATCAGTTGAATGCTCAGCTCTCTGTTATTTATTTATTAATTAATTATTTGAAACACTTATGTTCTGCCCTTCTCACCCAAAAAGGGAATCAGAGCGGAGCACAACATATATACGACAAGCATTCTATGCTGGGACATAAAATAACTATAAATATACACAAACACTCAAATCAGTTATATCTACCTTAAAATCCATTGCTTAAAACCATCTCAAAACACCATGCTGGCTCCTTTCTCTAGTCTAACTATTACTATCTGCAAACAAATGACAAGCATTGTTTAGTTTGGTAATTATAAGGAGTATGGGAAAGTATCTATAGAAGTCATGATGTTGAAGAATATGGGCCAATGCTTAAATTGGGCCACTTTCGACCTCATCAGATGCAGTCATCTCTGACTGTTCTCCGCGTTTATGCTACCAAAACAGAGTCCACCGAATCCATCACATGGCACAAGGCAACTTCTGGTGGGACACCATGAGGCTCCATTTTGGCAGGGTAGAGAAAAAGAGCCCAGCGTGCCTTTGGAGGAATCTGGTGTTGCCTGATTTCTAATGGCACAAAGCAGGGGAATACAGGGGGAAATACAGAACTGAAGGGTAAAAATATGTGGGATGGCAGAAGACAGACCTTATTGGGAGGGAACAGAGTAAGACGGTTTCCTCTGCTGTCCCCCACTCTCCCCCTGCCAATCTGATGAAGTTCTTAGATATAGTGTCATAATACCTAGGTTTCTTTTTCATTGTCCATGTTGCCCCTTACCCCAGCACTGCTATAATATTGAATGCATTCACATCTCTCAATAATCTGGGTTATGTTATCAAATGGTTTGAAACATTGAGCAGTAAGTACTCACTAGGTGGCAGCAAAAACTTACTTTAGATTTACCTGCTGAGCAGCTGAAGAGAAGTAGGACATCTTCAGGGACAATATGTGTCAAATATATGTATATGTTCTTGCTTGGATTGATTTGAGCAAAATTATTTCTGTTGTTGCTTACATGCTCTTTTTTTAAAAAAATGTGACAGTGTGTGGATTTAACAATGGGGCATTGCACAAGTTAGGCAAACAGCATTAAAGCTGGATCATCAGCATTTGTGAGAGCCCTTACCACTGTGAGCTGTGTGCATCCCACTACCTGTCTGACTCCTCCTGGTGATTTTCCCATCAATAGCTCCCAATTCCCTACTTCAGTGGGATGGATCCCTTCCATTTCAGTGCCAGAATCTTAGCAGGAAAGTGACATCAGAGGGTAAGATTCTCTTCTCTCTCCTCCTCCTCACTTTTCCAAAGCTATCAGTTTTCCTTTTATTTTATAATTATAGTTATATTGCCTTTTTAATTTTGTTTTGTCCTTCAAAGTTAAAATTGCATAATTGCTCTAAAAATACAAATAAATGCATTAAGGAACAATGATAGTATATAAGGTAGAATAATGAGGGTACTATCAAAGGCTTTCATGGCCAGAATCACAGGGTTGCTGTGAGAATCACTGGGCTGCTGTGAGATTTTCGGGCTGTGTGGCCATGTTCCAGTAGCATTCTCTCCTGAAGCTTCATCTGCATCTATGGCAGGCATACTCAGAGGTTTAAGGGAATAAAGAACACCACTCAGAAATGGGAATTCCAGACAGCCAACAATCAAGTGCTAGTTAACACCTATCAAACAAAGGATGTCTCCAGGCAGCAAGAGTCAGGCTTTGCAGCTGCAAGGCTACCCAATTGCTAATCAATAGGCCTGGGTAACAACGCAAAAAATTGTTTCTAAAATCGATTCGTTTTTGGGGGGTTTTTGCGTTTCGTTATTTAAAAGAATTACAAAATTTTCCTTTAAAAAAGTTCGGTATTTACAAAATTTCGTTATTATTAACAAATCGATTCGTTAAGATGGCGGACCCCCCGCGCATGCGTAAATCACACAAATAATGAGCGAGCACTGTCTTATAGCACTTTTGTGTTGGCAAAAGGACCACACTGGTTGGAACTACACAAATAATGAGCGAGCACTGTCTTATAGCACTTTGTGTTAGCCAAAGGACCGCACTGGAACTACACAAATACTGAGCGAGCACTGTCTTATAGCACTTTTGTGTTGGCAAAAGGATCGCACTGGAACTACACAAATAATGAGCGAGCACTGTCTTATAGCACTTTGTGTTGGCCAAAGGACCGCACTGGAACTACACAAATAATGAGCGAGCACTGTATTATAGCACTTTGTGTTGGCAAAAGGACCGCACTGGTTGGAACTACACAAATAATGAGCGAGCATTGTATTATAGCACTTTTGTGTTGGCAAAAGGACCGCACTGGTTGGAACTACACAAATGAAATGCTTGCCCTGTTGCACAGGACAGGGACAAACACACACACAGGCACACAAGTTTTTTTTTCTTTTTTTAGAATATTTTTTGAATTTTTTTAAGAATAAAAGAAATATTTATCAGAAATATTTAAAAATGGAAAATTAACAAAATGCTTGCCCTGCCCTGTTGTGGGGCGAAAACAGGGCAAAGCCTCCCCGCTGCTCCCAGCCCAGGTCCTTAAACCGCCCTCACTCTCCCAACAATGAATGTGAATGAATGGATGAATGCAAGCAATGAATGAATGCAAGCAATCCAAGCCTCCCTCCCGCACCTCCCGTCTCCTCGCCTTCGCAATGAGCAATGCGGCCATGTGGAGCCACTTTTAAAGGGCAGCCCACCCAATCACAATGAGCCACGGTGCTTGGGAGCGCCGGATTGGCTCCCGGCGCACCCAGCATCCTCCATCCCTAAAATGGAGGAAGCTCGTAAAAAAGATGGAGGATGCCGTTTCGATATTTAAAAACACTTCCGGGTTTGAAAATAAGTTTTGTAATAATTTTGTAATTGTTAAAAATAACAAATATTTAACGAATTACAAAATTAACGAACGAAACCGCCCAGGCCTACTAATCAAGCTGGCTAATTGTAACATTCACACTTGCCTCAAACAGGCAAGAGTTCTTTCTCACATCCTGGACATTCCACAGCTAGATAGATATATAGATAGATAGACAGACAGACAGACAGACAGACAGATAGATAGATGCAGGCAATATGCTAGGAGAGAATGCTACTGGAACATGGCCACACAGCCCAAAAAACTCACAGCAACCCAATAATGAACTATGATCACAGGGCCATGAATTGTCAAACCAGCATAACTGCAGAATGGAAAAGAGGTCCAATATAGAAGGTGTTTAACTCAGTATTTAACCACTATTGATGATAGTGAAGTTTCAATAAACTTGCAGGTTTGTGCAATAAATTCCTGACTTCAAAATTTTTCTGGAGCAGGAATTATTGAGCCAATTATTGGAGAAACAAAAAACAATACTTTAATATTCCCAACCGGGCAGTACAAATATAGGAAATCTGCAATTCTCCAGATATTTTGGGTCTCAAACCCACAGCAGTATTAGACAGTATGGTCTATGGCCAAGGTTAATGAGAGTTGTAGTTGCCCAATATTGAGATAAAGGGTCCTCCCCTTCACACTAGTAAAACCATTTAAGATCTGAAATGTTCATATAAAAAGGGGGGGCTAATGGTTATTTTTTCTTTTTAACTAATATTTCAAATCCTTGTTCATCACAACTCAATATACATTACATTTTGCCAATGCATTCAGGAAAAAAAATACATGAACATTTCTGTCTTATCAACAATATATTCTATTGTTATATTCAGGCTTTTGTTAGCTACTGAATATAAATAATTGGACAGACTTCTACCGTCGAGCATGAGAAACCAAAATTCAGTCTTGTGTCTGGAAATTACTTCTGTGTTATTATCTAATTTCCGCCTTTCGTGAAATACAAGCTTAGGCTTGGAAATTACATTATCCGAGACGCATACAACAATCTTGAGAATCTTAAGAGGAAATGTAATGCAGAGACTTCTTGATCTTTACTACATACATTTTGAACTGCACTATGTTTTCCTTAAAAATAAAACGCCTTTGAAAGTGCTCTGAGAAGGGGTAGAGGTGGATGCAACATATAATTAAGAAACAAAATTGATTCATTAAAAACAAAGTAGATTAGCAGAAGGGAAATTTTTTAAATATTATTAAACATTGTTATTGTTTTCATGTCAGAAGCAACTTGAGAAACTGCATGTCGCTTCTAGTGTGAGAGAATTGGCCGTCTGCAAGGACATTGCCCAGGGGACGCTCGGATGTTTGTTTTAACATCCTGTGGGAGGCTTTTCTCATGTCCCCACATGGGAAGCTGGAGCTGAGAGACAGAACTCACTCCATCTCGTGGATTCACACCTCCAACCTTCAGATCAGGAGCTCAGCTGGAACAAGGGTTTAACTCATTGCACCACCATGGCTCGTTCTTTGGAGGCTTTTAAACAGAGGCTGGATAGCGATCTGTCGGGGGTGCTTTGAATGCAATTTTCCTGATTCTTGGCAGGGGGTTGGACTGGATGGCCCACGAGGTCTCTTCTAACTCTATGATTCTATGATTCTCCTGACCCATACTGTCCCAGATACACCCCTTTAGTGCCACACCTACTGGCAATATATCATATTAAAACTATATTGCTGTTCACTCTCCAAATTCAAAACATTGCCTTCCTTTCTGCTCTAGTAAGCGGTCTTCTCAGGAGTACACAATTTACTCATTAGTGAGTGAGTGGAGGATCACGCTCTGTCCTTTGCTTTGTCCATTGGCATGCTCATCTCCTCTGGCTCCCAGGCAACTGCAGGGCTGTTCTGAAACCACAGCAAAACAGAAGAGCAAGAATTGAGTTTCACCTGGTGGGGAAGGGATTGTGGTGGCAGCTGCAGCAATAGCAGTGATTAAAACAAGAGTGAAGCAAGGTGGAGGGAAAGTGATCTCCATTGCTTTTCCCACGTCCTACCAATGGCTAACTATGAAGAGCCAGGACAATGTGTGTGAAAACAATTAAATCCAGGTAACGCACAAGGTCTTAGAGAAGACCTTGTACACATAAAAGCCATGAATTTGGACACTTTTGTATAAAATGTATTGCAGCCTTTATGGGCTTCTGAGAAATGGCAGAATGAGCAATCATCCAGGGAACAAAGCTGTGTGGGTTCTGCAAATGTCAAAGAATCCAAAATTATTGGGGTTGACCTCTATGTTACACATTTTGTTATGTTTCTCAGCGGCAGACCGGGAAAGCATCTAAGCTGAGTTAATCACTACAGAAGAAAGGAGATCTGAAGGGAGACACCTTCAGTTGGTGACAAGTTGTAGGAGGATTCAATTAGATTGGATGCAGGCAATCCAAGTACTTACTCTTAAGTAAATAAATGCTTGTGTGCAGCTTTCCTTCAAGATTATAACACAATGTCATGTCATTCTGGTCTGAACATGTCATACGCATGGACAATATGCTTTTGTTAGAGTTGAGTCAGAAATCATTCTTCACTAAGAGTGCACAAACCCCTTTTTCACATGATCTTTTAAATATAAGGAAGACATGGAAGGAATGCATTCTTCTTGTTATTCATTGCTTGTCATTCATTGAAAGTCCGCTGCAACTCAGATTACGACTCAGTTAGCTGGGATGGAATGAACTACGCTGT
The DNA here is from genome assembly GCF_037176765.1 of Anolis sagrei. Taxonomy (NCBI): domain Eukaryota; kingdom Metazoa; phylum Chordata; class Lepidosauria; order Squamata; family Anolidae; genus Anolis; species Anolis sagrei. The sequence goes on along the minus strand of NC_090021.1, from coordinate 131,733,432 downwards.
CTACCAAGGTTGCATTGCCAGGCCTCTTCTTTCTTCCTTCCTTTTTTGTTTCTTGCTCAATCAGTTAACCATTCCCTAGAGCTCTGCTTGCACAATTCTCAATCTCATGAATGAAAATTTCACAAGGACACAGCTGGGCTACAAACCGAACATGAAATGCAGTTGCACAACAACACAACTGTGCTCTGCTCTGTAGATATTCTATTTTTTTCCATTCTCCTTTTCTGAAAGTGTTATGCAACATAAAACATTAGTGGAATGTGCCCCATCAAACATCTCACTAAATTCAGTAAAACCAGTTTCCAATATATAAACCTAATGTGAACCTTCTTTCCCTCTCCATTCCCTCTAGGACTTCATTCCACACAGTCTTCACTCTGTTTCTTTGTGCTGCTGAATGGAGTCCCACAGAGGCTATTGCATGACATAAGACCACTTCTGGTGGCTGCCATGGGACTCTGTTCTGGAGTTGGGTGCTACCTGACTCCCAACCAGAGAAGATGAATGAAAGCAAGGAAAGAACGTAGGATGATTGCCATCACTGAATATGGAAAAGCATGGGACTTCGATAGTAGGGAACAAAACAGGATGGTTCCTCTGCTTCCCCCCATTTTTCCCACCCCTCATGGGTTGAGGTCCTATCTATCTATCTTACTCACAGCTGAGTGCACTTCAGGTTGGGCTGAGGCACCAGAGTTTGGGGCTGACATTCTGGTACTTCTCCCCTATCAACTTAAATATACATGAGAAATAAAAATGTCAGTAAGGGTGCCAGTAAGGGAGAGTGAAAAAATAGTTCTAATACAAGAGTTCCTTGGTAATACAGGAGAGTTGGTAATTCTAATTACAGATAGCCCATATGTCACAGTTTTTCTTCTAGTAAAGATCTTTGTATTAAACATAACATTTGACAATTGACTTGTTGCTGAGAAAATGGTTTTAGTGAGGTGTAGAGCCAACAGTAAAGTGGTTTGGGGGTTGGACTAGAACACTAAGAGACCTAGGTTTAAATACCTATCCAACCATGGTGACCCACTGGGTGATTTTGAGCAAGCATACTGTATTTCCTCTGCCTCAGAAGATGACAAAGACAAATCCCCTCTGAACAAAGTCTCATAATGATAGGTCACCATGACTCAGAAATGATTTGAATGCATAAAACAACAACAAGGGCCATGTACATATGTTGCATGTGCACCTTATAAACCTAGCCTGAAGGTAATTTTAACATAATTATTTAAATAATTCTGTGCATGAAACAAAGTTTGAGTGTGCTGAATCATCAGAAAGCAAAGATGTCATTATGGCAGTCAGCTTATGAACAATTTTGGAATTCTGAATAAAAGATGCTCAAGTTGTATTGTATTGTGGTTTTAGTTGTGTGTCTTTTTTATTCATGTTGTGAGTTGTCTTGTCTTCTAGTGTTGGGAGACAGGCATGATATTAAACAAGAAAACAATTAGTTTAATGTCTTTTTTTCAGACTTTCAGAATCAATGTGGTGAAAGGTTTGTGTTGAACTTGGGCTCTAGGGAAGCAGGGTTTGAGTCTCTACTCAGTCATGAAATCCCACTGGATTATCTTGGTCAAGTCACACATTCTCAGCCTCAGAGGAAGGCAATGACACACACACTCCTTTGAACAAACCTTAACAAGAAAATCCTGAGATAGGCTTTCAGGCGCCATATGTCAGGAATGATGTAAAGACATACGATGCCAACTCTTTCAGATGGGTAACTAGTTACTCAACTTTTCAATTTTTTTCAAATATACTAAACAAGGTAATATTGTAAAATAAAGCTAATAAAAGGACAGAGAATTTCATCTGTTTAAATAAGGAAACATATGTTTTTCTCCCCTTGGGATCCAAAGGATAGAAAACTTATAATTATCACAGACATAGTGTTTCTACTTTTTTCTCCCCCCCCCCCCTTATTTTTCTTTCTTTCCAGTGGGAAGTCAGGAAATAAGATAAGGTGTAATGGTAGTACTTGAACTGAGGTCTGTATCAAAGCTGAGAACACACCCAAACTGATGTATTTCGCCTGTAGTAGAAAGCTTTTCTTTTCTTTTTCTTTTTTTTGGGGGGGGGAGGGGGGTAGAAATAGATTGTGACTCAAGAATGATCAAAAGGATTCCAAAACCAAGAGATTGCATTTAATTGGGTTCTTACAGAGTTTAGGAAGGTAATCCTTTTCAGAAGCTAACTTCTATGAAATTATATGTGGGAAACTCCTAAATGCTGTCGATTACAACAAAACTTTTCCAGTGCCCGGGACAATTAAAATCAGACCACCATTTGCCAAAGTCTGTGTAGGTGGTCTGCTTGCAAATCCTTTGTACTCCTCCCAAATAATGCAACTGTCTTTTTCTTTTCTGAAAACTGCCAGCACTCATTGCCAGGAAATCATGAGAATGTATGGGTTTTTCTACTCAAAATAAATATATAAATAAAATTGAGGAGCTGTAAAGTGCTTATATACATGAAAAAGTCTTTATTCCTCTAGTGAGGAAGAGACAGACTTCTTGTACAAGCACATCTGCTGTGCGAGGGCAAAAGTCTGCCATGCCCATTACAGTCATGTTAGAAAATCAAAGTCATAAATTCTGCGCAGATTTGACACTGTTGACATCAAAGCAAAAGCAGGATGTCCAATGCCAACCACAAAAGTTTCTCACATTTAGATCTTTGGAGCTGTCACCGGAATGTATTTCCACATGATGTAATACAACACAAATGAGCTGAACCAAGAGGCTTCAGGTCCACAACAACCAAATAAAAAGAAATATTTGAGCCATGGAGCCTGTATGGCATACTGGTTTCAGCATTTGACACTAATTATTATTATTATTATTATTATTATTATTATTATTATTATTATTTCTCATATATTTTATTTATTACTCACCTCTACTTTTGGCTTAAGTTGAGGCACAACATAGTTAAATACTATGACTCTGGAGACCAAGATTGAATTTCTACTCAGTCATAAAACCAACTGTTTCATCTTCAGAAGAAAACAATAACAAACCATTGCAAAACAAATCTTGGCAGAAAAGCCCTGTCATGGGTTCCCTTTAGAGCAGGTATGGGGAAACCTAGGTCCGGAGGCCAGATGTGGCCCCTTGGGCTCTTTTCTCAGGCTCTCCTCTCTCTAATCTTCTATCCTTCCTTCCTTTTCTCTTTCCTTACTCCTTCTCGCCCTCTTTCTCCTTCCCTTCCACCCTGTCATCCTTCCTTCCTTCCTTCTCTTTCCATCTTCCTTCTTTCCCTCCCTCTTTCTCTCTCCCTCCATACCCTTTCTTCCTTCCTTCCTTCGTTCTTCCTTCCTTCTGTCTTTCCTTCCTCCTTCCCTTTTTACCTTTCGTCCTTCCATCCCTCAATTTTGTCTTTCTTTCCTTCCCCCTTCTCTCTCTCCCTCTTTCTCCTTCCCTTTTATCTTTCCTTCTGTAAAATACGATGAACAAATGACAAATATATATAACCAGGGCAATGAGGATACTAAAGTAGTGCTGGTGCATGTTGCTGAGGCTTGATTTTTAAAATGTTTTTTTTTTACTTGAGGCACTTTTTAAAAGAAGTAACTCATTACCCCAACCAGAATCCTTTCTTCCAATATCTTCAGCCACCTTCATCTAAAGTAAATCTTCTTCTCAATAAACGGACATGAGTCTTAATTATAAAGAACTGATCAAGAAAATATTTATTTAAGGATTCACAGGTGTACAATGTTTGATGGTTATTCTATATTCCTTTAAATGTTGTTACAGCTGACTTTAGTTAAACAGTTTCCAATATAACTCTCAGTATGGCTTTTACTTCCACCAGAATGGTTATTTCATTGCAAAGTATCTTTCTTAACTGACAATTCAAGGCACTGACTTGCCTTTTTCTCCCTTCAGCTATCTTAACTGAAGTTATGGATTTCTACTGGGGGTTCTTTTCCCCTTAGCTCACAAGCTAATTACTAATTTAAACAGGTCCAATTGACTCTCTAAACAAACAAGCTGAAGACTTAAAGCCCTAGGTTTGGTTTCGCCACACACCAGAACCCAACTTCCACTTTTGTCCACTAACTAAAAGAAACTGACTCTTTTAAAATGCCTGCCCATGCCAAGGGGCAGTTAGTCCCTCCCCTTTGGCTTCTCTAACTTGGATACATTCTAACAGCTGGTTCTGTATCATATCCCAACACCAATAAACACATTTAAAACATACATTATAATTAGCTATTTCATTACACCTTTCTTCTCTTTCCTTTATCCTTCCCTTCCTTCCATCTCTCTCTCTCTCTCTCTCTCTCTTCATTCATTCCTTCTATTTTTCCTTCCTCCTTCCCTTCCTCCCTTCCCTCTTTCCTCCCTCCTTCCCTCTCTCCCTCTTTCTTCTTCCATCTTTCCCTTCCTCCATTTTGTCCTTCCTTTCTTCTCTCTTTTCTTCCTCCTTCTCTTCCATCACTGGGTAACCAGTCCTCCTAGTAAGGAGTGCTAGCATGCAGCCCCAGAGGCAGCCCTAGGTAATTTTCAACGGTAAGCAAACAGTATTCCTCCTCCCCCCCCCCCCCCAACTAATCACTGATATATATTTTCTGTTCGTCGTGGGAGTTCTGTGTGCCATATTTGGTTCAATTCCATCATTGGTGGAGTTCGGAATGCTCTTTGATTGTAGATGAACTATACATCCCAGTAACTACAACTCACATATGTCAAGGTCTATTTTCCCCCCAAGAGAGCCTCAACAGTGCCCCTGGGCAAAATCAACTATACTGCAAATGCTTACTTTGCGTAATGGGTTGAGCCGCCCCTGTGCACCCCCCAAGTTAGAAAGTTTGCCCTGCTTTAGAGTGATCAAAGGTTGGAAACAACTTGAAAGCTCATAACAACATCAATACGTTTTAACCATGGCATCAACAGCACAGATTACTGATTGAATCACTTTCATTCCACTTCTCATAATATAAAAGAATCAGGGTTTGTATTTAAATCTGAAGAGCTTTCAGTGAGACATCTGTAATACTGCCCCATTTTGTTTATATAGCATTTTTTATTCACAAAGTACTTTGTAAGATGTCAATGTGTGTTTGACTGCATTTGCTTACAGTTATTCTCGTTGAGCCTATACTAACAAACTGAATTCTGTAGGGATAAATGCAGGAAAAATCAAATACACATATGTAGGATTACTGAGTGACATCTGACTTCACAGTTGTTCTACTGGAAACAATTTTTACAGAACACAAGCTATGCATCAGTTAATGGTTTCAAAACAAAAATTAAACAATCCTCCACCAAATACAATTCTAGGCTTCACTGGTAGAAGGATATTACCGAGATCTAGGGAAGCAATAGTACCACTCCATTCTGCTCTGGCTTGCTCACCTGGAGTCCCATGAGCAATTTTGGTTACACAGTTTAAGAAGGATATTCATAAATTGGAATGTACCTAAGGGAAGAAAACCAAGATGGTAAAAAGTCATGCAAACCCAGCCCTGAGAAGAACGTTTGAGCATGCTGGGTATGTTTAGTCTGTAGAAGTGAAGAAGTAAACCATTAAGAGTTGTGTCAAGCAGATTGTTGAATAGTCTGATTGAAATCTGAAGGTTCATGTATGTGCATGTATGCATGCATATATTCTTTCAAATTGCCTGTTAACTTTTGGCGACCCTATGAATTTCATAGGCTGAGCCTTTAGGGTAGCATTGAAACGTTTCTTTATATGAAATGAGGTATTCCTTGTAAGCAATCTTAACTTGTAAGCAGTTGACTGGACCTAAGAGCCCTTCCAGACAGGCAAAAAAAAAAACCAAGAGGAATTGGGATTTTAACCCCCACTTCCTCTTGGGATGAAGGCCACACAGCTGGCTTAAACCCCAGGGTTTTTCGGGGGGGGGTTTCAAATACTCACCCTTGCTGACCTGAGATCGGCAGGGGTGGGCCTTGGTACTGCCAGCCTCCCCCTCTTTCCCCCCATTTCCCCCTGTACTTAGCAGGAGAAAACTTCACAAGTCCTAAATCCTCCCTCTCCTCTCTCCCACCCCTCCAAAGAGCCCAAGGAGGGCTTTTGGTAGGGGAGGGGGATTTTTCCTCCAAGACCCCCATTGGATCTTCCAGGGAAGAGGAAGAGGGGCAAAGGATGCCAGCCTGCGCAAAAGGCTTCCTCCAGTAAGTTGAGAGAGAAATGCAGACAGGAGGGAGTCCAGACAGGGGGAAGGGAAGGAAAACACAAGTTTACACAGGTATGGAAATGTGTGTGCATCTCAGGAGGAACCGGGTTTAAAGGGCAGGTTTTCAACAGCCTTTAATCTGATTCCTCTCACATTTTGGCTAAACATCATTTAACCATCTCCGCTTTAACCCAATTTAATCTGGGTTATAATGCATGTGTAGGAGGGCCATCAGTCTCTTTCTTGAGTCATGCTATGCAAACATAATCTGTCAGAACCATTCTCATTGGAATAAGTATTTAAAAGGCATTGGATTTTTTCCCTTCTGTGTATTTTCTAATCTGTTCTGAGTCCCCTTGGGGAGACAGAGTGGAATATAAATAAAGTGCATTATTGTTATATTAGATGACAGCAAGAGACAGGTGAATTTTGCTTGAGAAAGGTAGAGAATTCCCACTTCCTTAAGGCCCTTCAGAAGGCATACCCCAACATTACACTGTCATAAGTCAGTAATAGTATGCCAGCCAACATCTTGAACGGTGGCAAAATTGTCCCCTTTAGCTTAATGGAAGAACCAGGTCCTTCCTGAGTTGCACAGGAGGAAGGAAGGAAAAATATCATTTGGGGAGGCCCTGCTCTCGATCCTGCCTTTGTCACAAGTATGGCTGGTGGGGACGAAAGACAGGGCCTTCTCAGTGGTGGCCCCTTGGCTATGGAACGCCCTCACTAGGGATATCAGATTGGCCCTTTACCTTTTAATATTCCGGAAAAGAGTCAAAACTTGGCTTTTTGAGCAGGCGTTTGCAAACACAGTGTAACAGACATAGGAAAATGGAATGGTTGGATGATGTGACTGGACAATGTTTTAGCAAGGAGACCCTAATGATATAATTGACTTTGCTGGGGTTTTATATTGACTTTGCTGGGGTTTTATATTGTCTTAATGTTTTAAAGTGTATTGTAATTGTATTTTATGGTCTTGGTACCGACTGTAAACCGCCCCGAGTTGCCTGCAGGTTGAGAGAGACAGTATATAAATGTAGTAGATAAATAAAATAAATAAATAAAAATAGTAAGAAGAAATGAGGGTGATAATATAGCATGCATTTTACTTCAATGCACACAAAATCTGCACAGCCATCCTCACTCACCTTTGTCTGCTTATGCTCTAAGGTCTCAACAAATGGACCAAAAGGGCAACAGGATCACAGATATTTGGAACAAAAGAGCAATAGATCTAAGGATTCACTGCTGGGGAGAAAATAGCATTCATTGATTTGTTTTCCCCTCTTTCCTTGTCTTTCTTGGATATGCCAATGCAAACCACTTTGCTTTAAGAGAGGTAAATGCATACAACATGCTTGACTTACTGCTTCACACAAGGGAATGATTTCAGGAGGGGGTAGGAGGAAAGAAAGAAACTTTTTTAAACAAAACCCTTTTTGGTTCTTGTTTGCTTTGAATGCTATCAAAGGATAAGGAATGTGTGATGTTTGTGTGAGAGAGAAAAAAACAAATATAATCAACAACATAGGAAAGGATTGCTGAGATAAAAGCACTGGGCTAAAGAGGCCAACAGACCATGCTTGTAGCCTCCCATCAAATCAATAGGAATCATTCAGGCAGAGTGGAAGCAGAGTTTACTATTGTATATCTCCATTTGGGGAATACTTTTGTTGGCTTACAATTCATTAATGCACCAAAGAAAATGGTCCAAAATGATAAACTACGCTGAAATAAACAACTAATTGCCTATCTCAACCCCCACTGCAGGCCACACTTTCCCAAAGAAAGTCAAAATCTCTGTTTTCCTCCGCAATCCCTCTCAACATTGTAATGGGGAGTCGCATCCCATAACTTCATGTCACCATTTTGAGAAGAACTGCAGAGAGAAAATGGAGATATTAGCAGTGGAGTGACATTCTGGGGTGCTTCTGAGGGTAGGAGTAATTTCACATGTCGGGCGGGGGGGGGGCTTTGTGTGGTTTCAAAGCAAAAATTGTCTAAATGTCATGCTAACTTTTTTTTATTTGTGGGGTTAGTGGCCTGGCTCAGATTGGAGCCAATCGTAATGTCTACATTCAACTCAAAATTGCTTAACTCGGGGCTAAACTGGTTTACCTCCACATTAAGGACTGGATGTCCCTGGATGTTGTCTGATATAGGTTTGAGTTTTGGTCCACTTCATGGTAAAGGACTAGTGTAGACAATCCCTGATACCTTTATATGGAAATGGCCATGATAAGATAGTTTTCCTAATACATGAGTGTACTGACAAACAAATGCAGCAGCTTGCCTTCAGACTGAGCATTAAAGATTATTCGTCATCACCCAAAAATATGACCCTTCAAGCAAGTTGTGCATGCACAACACCTAGACACAATACACAGAACAGCTGCAAACCTGTCATAACCCACAGCAAGTGTAGTAGTTAATCTATGCTTAGTCATAAAATTGCATTCTACGAAAGTTGCCTAATTCCAGACCCAAATATCCCTAAATGGAAAAGCCATGTTCCTCCTCTTAGAATATGAATTCAGATATCCAGCCAGCCTACATATTTCTTTGAAAGTGAATTTGATTATGCTTCTGCATTACCTTTGCTTTTGAAAAAGTGATAGAAGAATGTCAGAGTTTAAATACATATATAGTGTAGTTTTCACAAACAGTTCGTATTTTCTCTTAACACATGCATTTCTGAACATGCTTTAGCATAAAACTTAGTTTTATACGTCTTTATAATAAGAACTGTCTTACAAAATTGTAGGGATGGAAAAACTTTTCAAAATATTTCAAAAAGTGGTTTTTTTTAATGTTTCTCAAGTGTCAGGAAATTCTGAATCATAGATTGATATGGCTTTTCACAGTTCAAGACTTATCTGTACAAAATGCACACATTTTAAATAGAAAACAGCCTCTCTCTTTTTTTGCACAGAAAATGCTGCTATCTGTGTAAAAATAGCACGCATAAATTTTGTGCAGAATAAACCCAGAACTGCAAACAGTTTAAAAACTGCTTGATTTTCAGATTTAATTGTAAAAGCAAAAAGCTAAAATTACTTGTTCGTTTCTTTAAGAACAAAATTAGCAAACATTTACAAAGTTCAAAAATCCAAAACCTGAAGGATGCTTGCCTATATCTCATTTTACACATTTGTTCAGCAGGTATAGAGCAAGTCAAATAACTTTGAAATCTGTGTCACTGAGCATCCTTCCTAAATGTTATCAGAATTAATTTTGGCTTTATTTCCATCACTTGGTGGTGCTACAAGATTATTTATCAGGCTCTTCTTTCAGTACCAACATCTTATTTCCTCCAACACAAACAAAGCTGGATTTTTATTAGTTCCATTTCCCCACATTAGGACAGTATTTATTATTACATGTGAAAATGAAAACAAAAAGAAACTACATTTCTCTATTCTGAAAATGTGAATAGTCAGCATAATGTGGAGGTGATGACAAAAATGAACTAGTGCTAGCTAGCATTGTTACAGAAAATCCTATTTCCCCCCTTCTTGGAATGAATAGTTATAAATGTTGATGGTAGACTTTTATCCCCATTTCTTTAGTCCAGGATGATGTCCTGGAAAAGTGGGGGGTGGGGCTGTCATCCTGTTAGTGACATAATACAATGTATGTTTCCCTTTTGATAATGGGAGATGAAAGACTTCAGCACCTCCACTTACTGATCCACTCCCTGAACTACCTCCCCAACCATTCAGTGAACAAGGAAGATAGGGGTAGTCTGAAATCGATGAAAGGTCAGTTCCTCAAGCCACCTTTAGAAAGATTAAGGCATGAGTTTTATTTAAGATTGTATAAAGATTATAACCATGTAATTTTAAAAGTATACAACTCCTTTTTAAAACTAGAGACAGAAGATGAACTGGTAAAAGATTATGTGATAAGATGGGCTGAAAACCTTGAGTGCCATGATATAAGAAAAATGTAGTCCAAAGATATAAAATTTACTTTCTGTAGTAATTTAAAAGAAAACATGTATACGGAAATGTATCAATGATATCTAATCTCAAATAGGCTGTCAAAAACTGCACATTGACATTTTTGCAGAGAAAACAGAATTTTCTGAGCAGAGAGTATTTTTATCCAAAAACAAAAATCTTTTCTACACCCAAAAAAGATCCATGAAAATTTTGCACAGAATAAGTCTTTAATTGTGAATAGTAATTGAAAGTAGTGCAGTTCTCAAAGACTTCCTCACAATTTGAAGTTTAAATTATTCATAACTTCCTTCAACAATTAAATTAGTAAAGAATGGCATACTTATGTGGAAATCAGGGTCTCTATGATGAAATACTGAAGATAGACCAATGAGGTGCATAATCCTATAGCCCAGTGGTTCTCAACCTGTGGGTCTCCAGGTGTTTTGTCCTACAACCCCCAGAAATCCTAGCCAATTTACCAGCTGTTAGAATTTCTGGGAGTTGAAGGCCAAAACATCTGGGGACCCATAGGTTGAGAACCACCACTATAGCCTAAGGAAGCTGGTCCCACTTTAGTTTTAGATAACAGAATTGCACTCCAGAAACCAGAAACTGTTTGGAAACATGACAGTTTGTGATGTAGGTTTTGACAATTCACTAATATTCACATTTATGCTTAATGTATACAATACTATAGGCTATATAAAGACTAGAATTTAGAAAGTAAACACAGGTTGACAGAATTAGACAAGTTGAATTAGAAAAAGTTCACTACAAGGCTGAACCAAAATTGTAGAGCTATAGATCTGTTCTCAATTATCCAACCTCTCCTCTTCCTGCTGCTTTAGTTTATATAGAAGTTCTCTCAATGATAATATCTATCAGGTGCAAATTCTAAGAGCTGCATGGTTTCTTATAACCTTGAGCAACTGTGATGAGCAAGGGTAAAAGTGAGAGTGGATACACCATCCGCACAACAACCAGTCTATTGTCCACATCTGTTTCCAGGGGAAAGCTAACTAGTCATATACTCCTTTACTGATGATAGACAAAAAAATGAGGGGGGGGGGGTCATAGTGAGATCGTTTAGGCCCATAAATTTAGAGCAAAAGTTCTCAGTTACAACTCTCTGCTTACCTGACATATCCATTCCCATTTATCCTTAAAAGATTGCCATATACTGGATAGTATCCTGTTCGACCCAATTTGAGAAGACTCATTTAATCAATACTTAAATGATAAGGGAACACATAGGTAAACCCATTGATTTAATGGGCTTACTCTTGTCAAGATTAACAACAGAATCTAAGGCACACAGCTGAATAAAATCCCACACTATCTGCCTTGAACAGGAATACATGGCAGTTCAAAGCAGATATAGTGAGATTTTCTGCCTTGAAAATATGGTTATATGGCTGTGTGAAAGATCTCTAGGATATTGAGCCAGTTGTCAGCTAATATCACCAATATCCTCACCAGTGATGTGAAATGTGTGGGCCTCCAGTTGAACATATTATATGTTCTCAACTCCTACTTTCCCTAACCAGGAGAGCCAATGACAGGAGATATTTGAACTCATAGCAAAACAAGTCCTGGGGTGCAAAACATTCCCAACCTTTGGTCAATAGAAACTGGGAGAAGCTCTCCCACAATCTCAGACATAAGTCCTTGCTATTAATTCTATACAAGAACCTTTGCTGGAACTGTTAGTTAATTATTATTACATGAGGTCTCGTACATGCAGAGAATCAGTTTCTGTACTTCATCTGTTCTCTCCAAAACAGCAGCTCACACAATGACCACCCAAGTGGGAATGTTTCATTGATTTCCTTCAGGGTTTTCAAGAAAAGTTCAGATAAGCAGTTACTGAATGAAGCTTGTTGACGTCCCTTTTGGCAGTGGTGGGGGTGAGGAGGTTCAACTGCATCATCCATTGGCGTTTCTCCAATTCTATCTATCTGTGACTAACCCAGCATTCATTCACTTCCTGACTCTCCCAGTGCTGTAGCATTAGCATGCTTTGAAGTTTGATGATCCCCAACCAAAAATACCCTGGCAAAGCTCTCTTGACGAGCGCTTCAAGCATGTCATTCAGATGCCCTTTGGTAACCTACTATACAGGGGTTTTGTAAGCACTAATTAGTCTAAAACTGTCTGTGTGGGGGCTTAAGTGTCACTCTTCCAGCTCACTTCAGTGGTTAACAGGCTTCATCTACTTAATTACTGACTTTATTCACTTGCTCTAAGAACTGTATATTATTATGGGTGATTGCATTGTACCTCTTTTATCCTTGTTTATGGAGAAAGGCAGTGTTAAGTGTACAACTGAACTCGCAATGGGTGGCATTGTGTCCCTTCACACATACTGTTGGAACTTTAAAAAAATCCTTGTAATTTTTAACTATTTCCTCCCCCCTCCAAAAAAAAACCTTGATTTATAGATTTTTTTTACTGCCTCTATGTTTAACTGAATAGGTCCATTCAGTATTTAGAAATTCAAGGATAGGCTGTACTGTGTCATTGTGAATGCATTTTTCAGAAATGATTTTATGGTTGTCTCTTGTCACTTTTAAGGAATACAACTTGTTTTATCAGAGCCTGGAAAATATTAGGAATGGCTGAAGGCTTTGAAGAGTTAACACCCTGCAAAGTAACTTTCCTCCACTCTGATCATTATTGCTGTTGACACACAATATTGGTGTGGCAGTTTCTTGTACAAATTAGAACTTGATTTTTTTTTTAAAGGAATTACTAAACTACAGCTCTGAATTGGCTGCTTTAGGGCTTCAAAAGAGAGGTCATGATCAGAAATTACATTTAAGTCAACATCTGTAACTACTTTTCGGAGGTATTTGATTCAGTTTTGATAGCTGAGATATCCTAATGAAAGCCTCTTCTCCTTTCAAAATGTAGTTATCTTATTTAGCCCTATTCACTTCTGTTGAAGGATTTTGCATATTGTATGATTTTGACAAGCAAAATGTGGGATTGGGCACAAAAGTAAGCAACATTTTTAAAATCCTCTTTATGTATGTATTTATTTTAAAAAGAACTTTTGGGGTCCCTTCCACACAGCTGAATAAAATCCCACAATGTCTGCTTTGTCCTGAGATATATGGCTGTGTGGAATCAGATATTCCAGTTCAAAGCAGATATTGTGGGATTTTCTGCCTTGATATTCTGGGTTAAATGGCTGTGTGGAAGGTCCTTGGTGCAACTTCTAGAGCAGAGCTTTCCAAAGGTGTGTGCCAGCTGCTAGTATGTAAGCGTGTCATGCAAATGTAATGAAAATCTATATCCCAGAATATCAAGGCAGAAAGTCCCACAATATCTACTTTGAGCTGGGTTATCTGAGGCCCCTTCCACACAGCTGAATAAAATCCCACATTTTCTGCTTTGAACTTGAATATCTAGCAGTGTGGACTCAGATAACCCAGTTCAAAACAGATATTGTGAGATTTTCTGCCTTGATATTCTGGGATATAGGGCTGTGTGGAAGGGCCCTCAGACCATACTCAGATAATGTGGGATTTTTCTGCCTTGATATTCTGGAATATAGGGCTGCATGGAAGGGCCCTGAGCCTATGTGAAATAAGCAATAAATCATATATGTTTAAAAATATAAATGAAAGGTTTTCATGAGATATATTGTGTCTCCATACATTTTGTTACACTTGATATTAGCCAAAAGGTCGAGAAGTGATACATATATTTCATTATTACAATTTATGTATGTGCCTGTATCTCTTATAAGAAGTTGGTTTAATCCCTGGTTTGCTAGTAAAACTGAATTACTGTGTCATGAAATGATGCGTGTCTAAGAAGTGTATCACCAAGATAAAATGTTTGGAAAGTTCTGCTCTGGAGATTTCTAAAAGGGAAAAATGTAAAGAGGAGTAAACAGATTTGTCAAGGTTATTCCAACGTAGCACTATGCCAGTTCAGCACAGATATTGCTAGGTTTTTATAGGGTGCAGCTATAATTTTTTGTGTCTGCATTTTCCAAATTGTTGGAAATGCATTAATGGGTGTGACCTCCCATATTGTAATATGTGTTTGTGCATATTTTCAAAAATGTACTTAGTATGATTTTAAACTCATTTCTTCTAAAAACATGTTTACTTTGTCAAACATATTTATTTTAACTATATATTTATCATAAGCCCTGAAATGTAAAAATGTGTCAATATCTGTTCTCAGTCCAGGACGCACAGTTCTGGAAAATCTATATTAAAAGCCTTGGCAAAGATATTGTCTCATACATCTTAATTCAAAAGGGTCTGGACAATGGTTGATGGAACTTCAAAGTTATAGCTGAATCCTATTTTCAGAGATGTGTTAATTTTTACCTAATCACTTTACCACCCATGATGTCTTCTGATGATAGTCCTTGAAAACAAACATGCTGGTATCTCACGGGAGTTCAGGGGTGGAGTCAATCTTATGTGGAGCGGTAAATGAACAGAATACAACAATTATGGTCAGCATGTTCACTTTTGGGCAGAACAGGAGGCAAAACATAGGTATGAGGAAGATCTGGAGAAGAACTCAGCTGGAATTTTTACTTTTTATGGGGTTGGAGGAGTGGTTTCAGAGCCATAGACTTTTCCTTTGTTCCTCTTGCAAATGTCCTCAAAGAACATTGCAGCCTGGCAAGACATTTTGTTTCCCAGCTGACTGGCAACCTAAACTAGCAAGAGCACAGTAGTAAATACACCAACAGATGGGTTTGTTAATGCATAGAAAGACATTGCAAGAAAAGAGAAATCTTTTGAATGCAGATCTAGTCATGACTCATGACTAACAAGTCTTATTGATTTCTAGTGAATTTATTCAAAATATGACTGAACATAGATGCAACCCAGTATTTCCTGTTTTGACTAGTATGGGTAGAATAAATGTGTAAATGTATAGTTGCATTGATTCAATTTACCGAATTCAGCTTTTTCTCCATGGAAATGCAATACTGAATTTTGTTGTATTTTATTTTGTTAAAAAGGATAGATAGCCTTGCCTATTAGTCTTTGGGATGGATATCAAATAATTAATGAAGCATAAAAAATAAAACATAAAAGTGATTTAATATAACAGCAGTGAAAGATAGAAATCCATTGATATCCTGCTGCTGGGATATCATTCCCTCTCCTCACATGTACATGCTGTGCCTTCAGTTATTCAAGCAATATCGAGACTAATTGCCTACATTTATGCTCCTTTTAAAAGGAAAGAGAATGAGTTCAGTTACATCAAACATAACCATCTTTTCTGAGTTCAAAGTGATACATATTAAATTTGATGAACAGAGATGGAGAAATTTGAGAATTTTACGTTTGTTGAGTTTTTCTTCACTTATGTTCATGGTAAATATTCATGGAAAACAATTCTGACCCCATGCAACTGGTGAACTGTAACTATTTAAATCTATGATAAATGTGACTTCTAGAGGACTGAAGGTGACTAAAGACTTCATTCCATTGAACATGTCAAGTGTATGGAAGTGTAGATTACCATACAGCTCAGGCATACTCCTTTTTTTAATTAAATGGATGATTTTCCTATCTCCATAACACACTCGCTAACTATCCATCAAACAATAGCAAACTATCTGGAGTTCTCAGTTGATTTCCCATCACATTGTAGAGAGTTGTTCTCATCTACTGTTCATTTGTGAAAAGAAATATTTCCTCTCCTGGTCTATGATTTTTGGTCCTTAGTTATAAATGTAATTTCCTAATTGGCTCTATCATATGCACATGGAAAAAACATGCAAAAACTTTTTCTTTGCAGGAGGGATATCCTGCTTTCCCTTTGCTCTAGTTTCTCAATGATTTAATATCTTATAGGATCTCCACCAATTTAACATAGTTTATGAGCACAAAAACAAAGTTTCTGGAGCACAAAAACTACTTTCAAAGTAAGAACTACACAGTTAAACAGGAAATAACACTTGCAAACTAGGAACATATTTTTATTATTATTACTATTATTATTATTATTATTATTCAGGGGCAGGATGGCCATCTGTTGGGGGTGCTTTGATTGTGTTTTTCTACATGGCAGAAAGGGGTTGGACTAGGTGGGGCTGCCCTTGAAAACGGCCCGGAAGCTTCAGCTAGTCCAGCGCGCGGCAGCCATGTTACTAACAGGAGCGGGACGCAGGGAGCATACAACGCCCTTGTTGTTCCAACTCCACTGGCTGCCGATCTGCTACCAGGCCCAATTCAAGGTGCTGGTGCTGGCCTACAAAGCCCTAAACGGTTCCGGCCCAAAATACCTTTCTGACCGCATCTCGGCCTATGAGCCCACGAGGACCTTGAGATCGTCTGGGGAGGCCCTTCTCTCGATCCCGCCTGCCTCACAGGCACGTCTGGCGGGGACGAGAGATAGGGCCTTCTCGGTGGTGGCCCCCCGGCTGTGAAATGCCCTCCCTGTAGATATCAGACAGGCGCCCTCCCTTATGGCATTCCGCAAAAGCCTAAAGACATGGTTATTTGAGAAGGCGTTTGACTAAGTGCTACAACAATTGGCAATGATGATCGGAACGGAATATGGATAACAGGTTTGGTTTATGATTCTACGATGAGACGGCGCGGATGATTTAGTGTAATTGTATCATTGATAGTTATGTTGATTTTGTTGTGATATTGCCTATTGTAAACTGTTTTTATATGTTGTACACCGCCGTGAGTCGCAGTAAATAAATAAATAAATAAATAAATAAATAGGTGGCCCTTGGGGTCAACTGAAGGATGAGGAGGAGGGAAGGAGGGAGGCATCTGGGGGCTCTCCCTTTGCTGCCATTCCAGCGATCATCTCTCTCTCTCTCTCCCTCTCCATGTTGGAAGAAGGAAGGAAAGAGGGAACGAAGGAGAGGAGGCAACACATGGCACCCACAACACAGAGAAGGAAGGAAGGAAGGAAGGAAGGAAGGAAGGAAGGAAGGAAGGAAACCCCCCAGAAAGTGCATGAGACAGAAAGGAACATAACATACTGCCAATCTTCCCTCCTCCATGAGCAAAAGGTAATGGTGGAGCTTTTTCTCAAAAGGACATTTCAGCTCCTCCCACAAATTACCTAACTGCATCATTTTAAAGCTAAGATCAATGAATACCATCACATGACAGAATTGACCATTTTTCCTATCTCTATCTGGATCATTTTTTTAAAAAAGTCACTTGCCAAACAGCTTAAAAGGGACCTGAAAAGATAACCCTTTGCAACGCTTTTATAAGCCCAAGATACATCACATTGAGAGGGGAAAGCATATGTACTCTTTAAAATAAGAGAATCGCCCTTCTTACATCATCAGCACTCATTTTGCATTCTGCCTCCCCATCATACTCACACATGACAACTTAAGAGTTGCCAATACATTCATCCTACATTCATCACAAGGTCAGTATTACTTTTTTTGTTTTTAATCACGAGAAACAACGATATCCAAAAATTAAAAGATCCCTTGCCCTGCCCAAAGTCCCTTACATTATAGGATTGTACATTAAAAGAGTGGAATAATAAAAAATAGCAATAATCAATAGATTTAAAGCTTTGAGCTTGAAACTGAAGATCTTTAAAACCAATCCACTTTGTTATTTAGGGATCACTTAAGAACACTTGGTTCAAATTTTAGATAGTTGTATCAAACAGCTCACCAACAGAAAGCCAGAATTACATATGGCTTCTTGTTTATTGGTGATGAACTGTTCTCTTCACAGTGTTGAACTTAAACTCGATGCACATGAGCTAATCATTAAGAGCTACATTTTTTAAAAAAAACAGATGTCTTATTGAAAGCAGAAGCTACTTTTGGCTTAGAGGCAAATCAGTGCAAGAGAAAAACAAAACAGAAGAATTCCTTTCACCCAATATCTTTAGATATCACTCTGCAGCTACAGAAGGGTTTGGATTCAGCTGAAGCTGAGTGATACGATAAACAGGACATTATAATAGGAAAGACATACAGTTCAGTCATTCTGTACATGTTTTGTGGAAGACAGTCTCACTGAGTTTAATGTAAGCAAGCTTAAATGCTGCTTTAGGCTGTACTCTTAATACAGGGTTAGTCAAAATGAATAGGCCAATAAGAAAATTAATTGTACCCAAATGTATGTTTACTGTAACCAAACCACAGCTACGTAGCGACAGATAAACTATCAAAGTTTTTTTTGAGCAACACACATGTACGTTAATGCCGCTAGGCGTCGCTAGGAGTCGCTGTTTTCAAAATGGCGGAATCAGGCAAAGAGAAGGCGTTTTGTGTGATGACATTTGCTAAAACAATGTCAGTAATTACAGTCCAGTGAGAATTTCGAGCCAAGTATGGCAAGGAACCACCTCATCGACATTCCATTGCGAGGTGGGTAAAGCAATTTGAGGAGACGGGCTGCTTATGCAAGGGTAAAACCACAGGACGACCGCGTGTCTCCGAAGACACAGTGGAATCCATTCGTGCATCCTTTCAACGAAGTCCCCAGAAGTCGAATGAACTGGACTATCGCTTGGACGTCTGCCGTGTCACACGGGGCGCCCATATCGAACATCTCTGAAGGTGAGACAAAACTTTGATAATTTATCTGTCGATACATAGCTGTAGTTTGGTTACAATAAACATACATTCGTCTAAAATTAATTTTCTTATTGGCCTATTCATTTTGACTAACCCTGTATACTCCTGACCATTGAACTATTAATCATCTTCTTGCCATTTAAATCAACTTTCCACAACAACAGAAGAAAATCTTAAAACATGCAGTGATATTTTTGCTGATTCAGTGTGTTATTTCATATTCTGTTGCCTGTAGTGGCTCAGGGGCAGTCTCGCAGCCCAACGTTCTTATGTTGTTGTTGTTGCTGCTGCTGCTGCTGCTGTTGTGGTGGCAGTGTGCCTTCATGTTGTTTCTGACTTATGGTGACTTTAAGACAAACAGAGTTTTCTGGGGATGAATATGTGTGGAGTGTCCAAGGTCACCCAGTGGCTTTCCCTGTGCAAGTGGCAATTGAGCTGTAGTTTCCAGAATCGTTGCCCAGTGCTCAAACCACTACCCCACACTGGCTCTTTTATATGTGTTGGGAAATATGAGAGATAGTACCGGATCTATCTAGCAGAGTAATCAGATTTGCCAAGGCAGAATCTGAACAAGAAGACCATGGACACATGTAGAGAGCGATACACACATACGCAGTCTAGCAGAGAAAAGAAAACAAGTTTAGTCGTTGTAAAATAATAATAATAATAATAATAATAATAATAATAATAATAATAATAATTTTATTTTATTTTTATACCCCACCAACCATCTCCCCTAGGGGACTCGGGGCGGCTTACAAGGGACACACCCAAAATTACAATTAAAATACACATGTAAAACACTTAACCAATTAAAACATCAGATAAAAACAAATCATAGCACAATTGAAAGCAATATAAAAACAATATAAAAACAAAAGAAAGAAAAGTAACTTTACTTAATATCCATTCATAATCAAATATGTAATCTAATAGAGGAAAGATAAGCAAAAATGATGTCAGATTAGAGTGATGTAAGAAAGTTGGTGTGGGAAATCAAACAAACTGAAATTCAACAAACGTAGAAATTAGCCATTGTTATATATGCATGCAAAGGTTGTGAACCATCATCTGAGTCTAGCACAATGGTTTTCAACCCGTGGGTCCCTAGGTGCTTTGCCCTACAACTCCCAGAAATCCCAATCAGTTTATGAGCTGTTAAGATTTCTGGGAGTTGAAAACCAGAACATCTGGGGACCCACAGGTTGAGAACGAATGGTCTAGCAAGTCCTATGCCGTCAATGGAATGGCAATTAAAATGTTCTTTTCAAGAAGCCAGATTGCATTCCACCAGAATGTAGGGTTACACATTTTAAAACCCTGTTTGGTCACACAAGTATAAATGTGTTTATAACCTTCAAGTTACCATAGGGTTGGAAACAACTAAAGGCACATAACAACAGAAATGATGTACAAAAGTAAAATTTGGAAAGAACTTTTAGACCTCACTACCTCTGAGGATGCTTGCCTTAGATGCAGGCGAAACGTCAGGAGAGAAAGCCTCTAGAACATGGCCATATAGCCCGAAAAAACCTACAACAACCCAGTGATTCCGGCCATGAAAGCCTTCGACAATACTACATTCAACTTTTAGAGCATCCCAAATGTATTTTGCCCCTTTTTCAAATGTATTTCAAATTTTCTGTCCAGTTTTCATGGGTTAGGTTTGGTGATAGCTTTTCTTCAGACAAGCTTCTCTTCAGACATCAAGGCGAGTGCTTTGTTTATAAAATTTCCAGTGGATACAAAGTCAAAAAGTTTTTTTCCTAGTTAGGAAAAAGAGGTGCAATAATCAAAAGTGGGGAGAGTACATTATCAGTTACGAGTGATAGTAAAGAAAAGTAAATTGCATTGGGAAATATGGTAGGCAGTAGACATTTACAAATAAATCAGGATGAGATTTTCTTTGCCAGACAGATGTTTTGCTACAAAAAAGGTAGCCCTCCCATATTCCATAGCCTTCCTTCAGCACAGGCTATGGGATATATCCCATTTCCGTCCTCTACCAACCTCACTCCTTTTCTACTGTCCAGTCTACCTCACAAGGACCTGCTGGTTGGGGAGCTGACCTCACTCTTCGAAATGGTAGAGCATGCCCTATCATTATCCATTCTTGTGTCTGTGCATGAGAGAAGAAAAGATAAAGAAAAAAGAGAAGGAGGTGAATTCCTGCTTAGGTCTGCAGAAGGAAAGTGCTTCTTAAGCATCTGCCACTCTTCAAAGTACATGACTGATGATGAGGTGCTTGTGGTTTGTTGTTCACGAGTTATGCAAGCATGATTTTAAGCCTTATGGACAATTGCTCAAAATAGGGTTCTGGTGACTTGTTTGAGCTTTGATGCTTTCCTCTGTACACTCCTGGCAATTTTTATTTGCAGACTATGAGGAGAGAGACTTGGCTAGTCCATGACTCATCGTCAGTTGCAGGGAAGAATTCATTTCTGACTCATTATTTTCTACAAAGTTTTTCAAAAGTCATTTTAGTGCACCCATTAGAAGTATGTGTTGGATGTATATCAAATATGCGATAATAATTGGATTACAATTAAAATGTTCCC
The DNA here is from genome assembly GCF_037176765.1 of Anolis sagrei. NCBI lineage: Eukaryota > Metazoa > Chordata > Lepidosauria > Squamata > Anolidae > Anolis > Anolis sagrei. The sequence continues at coordinate 131,712,198 of NC_090021.1, read as the reverse complement.
AAGCAAAAGAAAGAGAAAGGTTAGTCATCTGTGTTGGTTGTCTTTCACCAAGATACCACATTAAGCAGACTTAACATACTGTATTTTTCCTTTGAAACAGTCAAAGCCTTAAAAGCTTGGCTAGAAATAGAACAATGTGAACAGGGTTTGTTGCTTTATTTGGGACATGCTTTTGTAATACTAAGAGAATTTTTCACCCAACTTAAATGGCATCTCTTTGGCAATTTTGGACCAGGATTACACGCATTTTCCTGTTTTTTTAACCTGCATACCTTTCCCAAGCTTGTTTGCCTGCAAAATGGGCAAACATATCAGCCAGCAGACATCTCAAGGTTTAAATGACAGTTTATTAAGTTTCCTGGCATGCCAGAGGATGCACCAATCACAAACTGTAAATGAATGTGCTTTTGAACCAATGATTTGCACCAATCACAGCAAATTCCCATGCTTTCAATTATTTGGAAAATGTCTATAAAATGTCCATGCTTATAAACATAACGCATGTCTGATTTGGGATTTCCTTCTGGAACCTGGTATCCTCCTTGATCAATGATGCAATAAAGATCTCTGTTCCTGCCTTCATTTCTGTCCATCTGTATTTGGAACATTGAAGCCAGGCACAACAGGAATCAAGACCTTGAGGTTGCAGTAACAAAGACCAGGGTCAAATTCCCTCTGCATTACAAACTAGAGCTGACAGCTGGCACAACAAAGAATTGCATGGGTCGTTCCTTGACAACATTGAAGGAAAAGTTGATAAGGAGAAGACCTGGTTATGCTTACGAATGGAACCCCGAAGAAGGAGACAGAAGGCCTGATTCTTGCAGCCCAGAAGCAAGCCAACAGAACAAATGCAATTAAGGCCAGGATTGAAAAATCAACTGGTGACCCAAAATACAGACTGTGCAAGGAAGCTGATGAAACCATTGATCATATCCTCAGCTGCTGCGAGAAAATCACAGACAGACTACAAACAGAGGCACAACTCTGTGGCCCAAATGATTCATTGGAACTTATGTCACAAGTACCACCTGCCAGTAGTAAAGAACTGGTGGGATCATAAACCTGCAAAGGTAGTGGAAAATGAACACGCAAAATACTGTGGGACTTTCGAATCCAGACTGACAAAGTTTTGGAACACAATACACCAGACGTTACAATTGTGGAAAAGAAAAAAGTTTGGATTATTGATGTCACCATACCAGGTGACAATCGCATTGAGAAAAAACAACAGGAAAAACTCAGCCGTTATCAGGACCTCAAAATCAAACTGCAAAGGCTCTGGCATAAACCAGTACAGGTGGTCCCAGTGGTAATGAACACACTGGGTGCCATGCCAAAAGATCTCAGCCGGCATTTGGAAACAATAAACATTGACAAAATCATGATCTGTCAACTGCAAAAGGCCACCTTACTTGGATCTGCGCACATCATTTGAAAATACATCACACAGTCCTAGACGCTTGGGAAGCGTTCGACTTGTGATTTTGTGATATGAAATCCAGCATATATCATAGAATCATAGAATCAAAGTGTTGGAAGAGACCTCAAGGGCCATCCAGTCCAACCCCCTGCCAAGAAGCAGGAATATTGCATTCAAACCACCCCTGACAAATGGCCATCCAGCCTCTGCTTAAAAGCTTCCAAAGAAGGAGCCTCCACCACACTCCGCGGCAGAGAGTTCCACTGCTGAACGGCTCTCACAGTCAGGAAGTTCTTCCTAATGTTCAGATGGAATCTCCTCTCTTGTAGTTTGAAGCCATTGTTCCGCGTCCTAGTCTCCAAGGAAGCAGAAAACAAGCTTGCTCCCTCCTCCCTGTGGCTTCCTCTCACATATTTATACATGGTTATCATATCTCCTCTCAGCCTTCTCTTCTTCAGGCTAAACATGCCCAGTTCCCTAAGCCGCTCCTCATAGGGCTTGTTCTCCAGACCCTTGATCATTTTAGTCGCCCTCCTCTGGACACATTCCAGCTTGTCAATATCTCTCTTGAATTGTGGTGCCCAGAATTGGACACAATATTCCAGATGTGGTCTAACCAAAGCAGAATAGAGGGGTAGCATGACTTCCTTAGATCTAGACACTATGCTCCTATTGATGCAGGCCAAAATCCCATTGGCTTTTTTTGCTGCCACATCACATTGTTGGCTCATGTTTAACTTGTTGTCCACGAGGACTCCAAGAACTTTTTCACACGTACTGCTCTCGAGCCAGGCATCCCCCATTCTGTATCTTTGCATTTCATTTTTTCTGCCAAAGTGGAGTATCTTGCATTTGTCACTGTTGAACTTCATTTTGTTAGTTTTGGCCCATCTCTCTAATCTGTCAAGATCGTTTTGAATTCTGCTCCTGTCCTCTGGACTATTGGCTATCCCTCCCAATTTGGTGTCGTCTGCATTTGCTGTGCCATACTGTGCTTTTGTGTCAATAATAATAATAATAATAATAATAATAATAATAATAATTCCATAGCCATGGAAACTTTCTGATTCACCTTGAGTGAGCCATATACTCTGAGCATCAGAGGAAGGTAAAGGCAAAACTTCCTTTAAAAAATCTTGCCAGGAAAACCCCACAATGGGTTCATATTATGGTTGGAATATGACTGAAACAACTTTAAAGGCACGCAACAGCAATAGCAAACACAGGCAGCCTGGTGAATGGCAGAGTGGTGGCAAATTATTTAAAGTTGGAGTGGGGTATACACAGTTTCTTTGGTCACCTTGCAAAAATGAGGTATGATTGAGGAAAACAAATACAAAAGCTAAAAATAAATCCTGTGAAATGAGGCTAGAAAACAGAAGTCTCTTTTGTGTGATTTTGGGGGGAAATTCAGCATTGATAAAAATGTTGCAGCTCAAAAGAAGGAGTCCAGATATTGTCAGAATAGGCATTGACTAGAGAATTGGATCCAGACATAGGAGGAAGACAATGAGATAATCAGGTAAAGGTGGTTGCTGTTATATTCACTGTGAACTCATCTGTGTGCCTTGTCTACTTAAATCAGCACTCTAATAAATACAGGTCAGGAATGCCTACCTGTAGCACAGATGCAGAGAGAATGTTGATCTTTGGGCAAGGTTCTTTCTTTCTATAGATAGAAAGCTTTATATCAGCACTGACAAAGATGTGAGTGCCAGAAACTGGAGTCTCGCAATCGTGCTATTTTAAGTCTCAGGCAATTTAGCTTAAAACAACACATTCCAGGATCCCATAGCATTAAGTCATGGCAGTGATGTCAAACTGCATCCATTCTACCATGTAGATGCACTTTACGTGGCCTTGGGAAAAAGACAGGCTAATCCTGAACACATTTCTGTTGATGTAAATCAGACTTATTTTCACATCAGTTGCCTGTGTGCTTATTTGCATTTCACACATTTGTGGCCTGCCTTTCCTCCAAGGAAAGCTCAGAGATTCATTTGCTCCCTAGCACAGCCTTCTCCAGTAGCCTAAGTTTGAGCAGTGGGGCCATCAGGGGCAGTGAGGGCAAATATCTGAATTACTACTCAACCAAAGTTGAAAGGAGAATTGCCAAACACAACAGGGCTTGCTGGTCACATTTTGAAGTAATCTACAAGGCCAGCAAAAGGGTGAAGGGTCTTTATGAGGTCCACAGACTAAATTTTAAACACTGAAATTACCTAATTATTCCACTGACATTGAGACTCACAGCAGCTACTTGGCACACTTCATGGATGGAGCTATTAAAATGTAGAATTCCAGCTTACAAACACTGTATACTTATCTTTGGATATTTCCCCTTAGTCAAGGAGGGGTATGTAGTAAAGTTTATTGATTAGTCCACTGACCATATCAACAGTAAAAGACCAAAACAAAAAAATACACATTTTTTTGTCTTTTACTGTTGATATGGTCAGTGGACTAATCAATAAATTTTACTACATACTCTTAGTCAAGGGAAATTAATCCAATTAGTCAATGTATTTTAATATTGTGCATTATCATCCTATCTCCCATCCTATCTCCCATCATTCTTCAAAAGCAGTCTATCATGTTGTTGTTTGTGGTGGTGATAAAATTATCAATTTCTAACTATTTGAACAATTATCAATTTCTAACTATTTGAACAATTAAAACAGCTAAAAATCATGTGTGTGTTGGATGAAATCAGTAGGCCCTGAGCATGTTAATCAAATGCTAAGTTTGAACCAAAAAAATCTCCCACCCAATCTCACCTAACTTTATCAGCAACACTACAACACTACATATTTTCAGACTGCAGCTTGGGTTTTTTAAAATGAGAATTCACTCAACAAGTATCTCTATCTAGCCACAGCTGCCTAGAAAATATGACCTGAATTCTCTGGATAATCCCAGCTAGAGTAAACCCAATTTTTAAATTAATCCAATTGATTCAATGGGTTAGCAACAGAATTCAGATCCACATCTGAATTCTTTGTGATTTATGTTTTTGTTTCAGTTGTACATATTGTTTTTTTATGTCTTGGTGTTGATTCTAATTTATTGATACCCTTCAGTGACCCTATCATAAGTTTTCGGGGAGTTAGATTTGTTCATAAAGGCTTGTCTTTGCCTTCCTCTGAGGCTGAAAGAGACTGGCTTGCCCAAAGTCCCCCAAAGGTTTTCCACAACTGACCAGAAGTTTGAACCCTGTTCTCCTGAGCTGACACCAGGCTGTCATTCTCTTCCTTTATACTTTTTTGCTTTGTGTAATACACTATTCTCTTAAAAGAAATCAGTATACAGTGAGTGAAGCAATACAAACTGAAAATAAGATTCTTATTTGTGGCATTTATATTTCAGCTCACTGCAACTGAGTTCAAGGTGGAATAAATTGTACTTCCCTTCACCAGTTTATCCTCACAACAATTCCATAAGATAGATCAAGTTAAGATGAAGATTACCCATTGAATTTCATGGCTCTATAGCAGTGGTTCCCAACCATTTTTTGACCAGGGACAACTTGACCAGGGGGCACTCTCCAATAATAGTACCAAAAGGGTTATGAATCAGTTTTTGGTCAACTTTAGATTCAGTTTGATTATTTGGGGTGCGGATTCAGAAACATGCATTGGATAGACCACATCAGCTCTAGTTTCTGATACAGAACATATGTCATCCTGTAGTCGCTATCTGCTCACCAACAAAAAACATTTTTAATAAACCTCAGTACTTTAGGAGGGTTTCGCAAGACCAGTCACTCTCATTGCAATGGTATAGTAATGATGAGGCTGTGAAACATATTTTAGTTTTTGCAGATCACTGGTGGTCCACGGACCACAGGGAACCACTGATATATAGATACTTGAACACAAATCTCTCAAATTCTTAACACAATAAAAATCATGAGCCACACTGCTTCTGCTGTAATCAGTTTTCATGATTACTATGATTATTAATACAGTTATTATTTCTTGCCCACTTCTCCTTGTGGCTCAAGGCAGGTTACAACACAGCTGAAAATACATAATCATTTTATAAAATGCATATATTAACATGTTCAAGTTCAAGTTCACTTTATTGCGGTCAATGACCAGCTTGGATATTAACATGTATTTCTACAAAATACATATATTAAAATTTACAGAACAGCCATTAAAATATATTGTTATTAAAATATATTGTAGACACAAGAGTTTAAAATTCATGATTAAAACCGACTGGGTAGGCCTGGCAGAAGAGATAGGTCTTCAGATGTGTTTTAATTTTCGACAATACAAATTTACCACAGTACAAATATTATCTTCCATTTTGTGTTCTGGTGCACTGTTTTTCTTTTAGCAATTTAACTTCATTGATACAGTGGCATGAGATGGGTCTTATCAAACTGTTATAATTGCTTTGTGATTAGGAACCTTGGTATTCATTGATTAGTGTGGGGGGGGGGGGAACCACTAGAACCAACATTAATATTTATATCAGTGCCACCATTTTTCTCACTTTCACCTAAACTCCATACCGGATTCACAAGGTAGATGTGTCACATTTTAGCCGCATATTCTCAGGACTTAGCTGTATTTCTGGATGACACATCTATGTTACCAATATCTATAAATATAGGCCATGAGTGGGATCCCTGTGTCTACAGTGATTCAAATCTCTTCTCCTTATGCTGTCTAAGGATACCTCAAATGAACCTATCAGCAAAAAAAAAAAAAAAAAAAAAAAAAAAAAAAGGAGAGCAGAGGACTGTGCTGATTTTAACATGTAGAGCAAACAGGACTGTCATAGGAAAGATACAGAAACTAGGAAAGTTACCTTTGAACTACATCTCCAAGAATCCCCATGCACCACAGCCTTGAAACTGATAAACAATGCCCATGCATGACAGATAGAACAAAGACATTTTAATCTTGGCGCAAATGACATCCTAAACATTCCTGATTGTTTATGCAGAGGCAGACTGAATTTTATGTACTTCAACATTTGCAATAGTTAGGTTTTCTTCCCTTCACCTGAGGACAGCAGGCTATTTTAGAAGTGTAGAACAGGCTGTGCGTATGAAGACACATCTCTATTTTCTAATAGAGGGGGCAATTGCAGAGGTTTCAGAGAAATGGTCTGGGTCTTTCCTTACTTCAGTGCTCACCCACTCACTGAAATGATGGCCTGACGGTTTTTTGGTGTGGCTTGTTACAGCCTGGGGGAATCAAGCCACACACACACAAAACAAACTGTCAACCCATCAAATACTAATCAAGGTGGCCAATTGAAACATTCACATCAAGCTCCAACAGACAAGAGTTCTTTCTCCCACCCTGGACTTTCCACAGACACATAAACCCAATTTTCCTAGTTTCCAACAGACCTCACAACCTCTGAGGATGCCTGCCACAGATGCAGGCAAAACGTCAGGAGAGAATATTTCTAGAACATGGCCACACAGCCTGAAAAACCTACAACAACCCAAGGAGAGGACTGCCTTCCCATCTTCTTCCTTACCGTGTGGTTTCCTCTGTTGATGTCACAACAGTGTGCCCAGGAGCTCTCACTAAGTTTTGTGGCTGTGTTGTCTGAGAATGACAATTGAGGCAACATGATCATGAATTTTAGCTGCACTGTCGAGCACAGGGAAAAGGTAATGGTAATTGTGTCTCATGTTGATAGGAGGCTGGTCTGAATCAGATCAGATCCAGTAGCCCACACTGCCCAGAATACCTGGAGTTCTAAGCAAACTTTGCCGGAAGTGCAACAAAGACAGTTTAGAGATCTCATCACATGGGTTGGCAGAATCCACCATTCTTTTTACTCAGAGGACAACCACTTGCACTTAATAAGGCTGTCGATGAGGATATGAGTGCAACTGCACCATCTGCCTTGCATTCTGCAGCAGTAATTGTTCAATACTGACGTGCAGTACTTAGCGTTCTATCCCTTTTCTGTATCCCAGTGATTCTATTCTGCCAGTGAGATCTAGCTAGATCTGTCTTTCCAAAGGTAAGTTCTCACCCTCAAGGGAATGCTGCCTGTACAAAAGCATATTGTCTGGTATTAGACAATGTACCAGTTCGACATTTTCTGGGTCACCTTCATGATAATCAACTGAGCAGGAGGTTTCTCAGTGCCACACTTTTGATGTTCGCAGGCAACAATTTAATTTAAGTAACAAATTACATTTTAAATATTAACTGTGCTAGCAACAATTTAGGGAACAATAAACTAGTGTCAATATTGTATTCTACATTAGCTACTCAGTTAATATCTCCTGGTTTGACACATACATATACACACACTCCAACCAACTTTAAAAACAGCAGCCAGACCTAGTGAAGGAGGACTTTTTGCCATCTAATCTGGGTACAAGAAAGATAATATGTCTATCCAAGTGAGTACAATTTGTCAGTGAATGTATCCTCTTGTGCCGCAATCAGAAGTTGAATGGATCGCCTTTACCAATTCAGCTGCTAGCTCTTAAGGTGGACTGGGATAGTATTTACATATTTCTATAGTATGACCCAGGTTGGTGTTGGTTATGACTATAGAGACCAGGGTCTGAATCCTCACTCAATCATGCCTGGGTGACCTCAGGCAAGTCCATCCTCTCAGCCAGAGGGTGGACTTGCCAGAGGGTGGACTTAGGGGTCCCAAAATTGGGACCCCTAAAAATGAATGTTCAGATAAATGACTTCTAGTTAAGCTACTCAGTTTTATGGACTTGTTAACTTCTTCCTTTTCCTTATCTCCACATAATGGGCTCAAGATACCATAATTTCCGCTTCAACCTCACCCTTGCACTTGAACTGAGATCAGGCTACTGTTTAATCAAGGAGTCTTCCCCTTTCCAGCCTATAACTTAATTAAAACTTATAAAGTTAACTTTTTATCTATACTTGTTATAGTTCACAGGCAAATTTCGAGGGATAAAAGGTATCTAATGTTTTCCCTTTGTTGTTCTACAACTGTTCCATCATATAGTCAGTGAAAAGAGTTAACAACTTTTCTGAAAAAGTATTAGAAACGGAAATCCCCTGTCAGTAATGACAAGTTTGATCCAAGTGAAATCATACTGTACTTCAAGGGTTTGGCCTCTTTCTGGTTTCGACAGCTGCTTACACATCTAAGACTCATTAATATAAATAGAATAGTCATGCTTGAACCTGCAAAATGCATCACCACATTTCATCAATTAGTCTGAGAGAATTGGGTGTGCTAAAGTGAAAGTTTCTCTTGCATCAAAATGACTTCCAGGCCCTTGAGGCGTAGGGTTGAGGAGCTTCCACTTAAGGAATAGTTGTGGTTTCCAATAATCCTCAGACATCTGTTGACTGCTTTTTAAGTTTTTTAAAATCATGCTTCTCATACATCCTGTAATTGTGGGTGATGTATCAAGTCTGGGTAAGAGGGTGGTATTAGATTTTACACTGGATCTATGTCATTTAAAAAACATTATTGCTAACTGGTCCTTAAAACTGGTGTTGTGGCTTGAGGAGTCTTTGTTAGTGTGCTGTAATCTGAGTGAAACTATTAAAAAATCCACTCCTTGGGAAAGACATCTAATACCTCACTGCATCAGCACCAAGCATCCATCAAACAACAGTATCTGTGGAAGAAACAAGGCACAAAGTAGACTGGGAATTTTTTTCATCCACACAAGCAGATTTCTTATTCTCTCTCCTCACCCAACTATAAATTCAAGCTTTGTTTAATTTAATAAAGATAAGAACAAATGAAGGGTTGCCGAGAGTTCTAATTGTAACTGCTTTCCAGTTGTGCTTCCGTTTAGTCACCTGTGTGTCCGTGGCTCCATTTTTGGCAAGCCTGATCAACTGTTTCGAGTTTTAACCATTTGCACATAATGAGCAATGTGCTTGAACAGTCTACACCAGGGTATAGGAAGGAAGTCACATGTTTTCCATGACTGCAGGTCTATATAGTTATATGAATATGCATAGTTTTTGGGCAGATTTGGGTTTTAAGAAGGGTCCTAAGACAGACATTGGTGGAGGCAGGTGATTGAGGGAAAGCTATTACCACCCTATTTGGGTGCTTCTAAGCTGTTGAATCATTGCAGCTTGACACCAGTTTAACTGCTATGGCTCAATGCTAGGGAATCATGGGAGAAGTCATTTTACAACATCTTTAGCCTTCTCTGCCAAAGAGTACTAGTGCCTCATCAAGCTACAACTTTCATTATTCCAACTTCCAAGACTAGAATTTGCCCCTAAGATCTGGGGGAGATTGGGAACTTCTCTCAACTTTTTGGGGGGGTTTAATTGCCTGAGGGTTAAAAATTGTTCAGAATTGACAGGCTGAGGGACCAGGAGCTGGGATGCAATGATAATCTTGTTCACCATTGTATTCCCTGCAGTAAGCTATGGATGCAAGAGCTGGACCATAAGGAAGGCAGAGCGAAGGAAGATAAATGCTTTTGAACTGTGGTGTTGGAGGGAAATTATGAGATTGCCTTGGACTGCAAGAAGATCAAATCAGTCCATACTCCAGGAAATAAAGCCAGACTGCTCACTGGAGGAAAAGATATTAAAGGCAAAAATGAAGTAGTTTGGCAACATAATGAGAAGACAGGATACTTTGGAGAAGATAATAATGCTGGGGGAAATGAAAAGGAAGAGGAAGAGGAGCCAACCAAGGGCAAGATGGATGGATGGTATCCTTGAAGTGACTGGCTTGACTGGGGATGGCCATGGCCAACAGGGAACTCTGGCATGGACTGGGAAGAGTTGGAAATGACTAAACGAATAAACAACAAACATGCCACATGTAGAGAAGCTTTAAATCATTGTATCTTTCCATCACTTCATGCTTAATGTTCCTGCCTGGATTGAATGCCTTTTAGATTCTGAGACCCTGAAGCCATCTTCCTCAACTTAGAGAGGGAGGATGGAAGCCTACCGCTCTAGGCTCTCCTGTCTGAACAGAGATGAACTGGCCATTAACTTCAAGGGCTGTATCTGTTCTTCTTTTGTATCAGTTTATGATTTGTGCTGGAAGATGAATGGAGTCTAGGCAACAATGTGTTGTATCTCACCAACCTTTTATTTGTTCAGCTCATTCCAACTCAAAATGTCTAGCTGCATTCCGGACAAAGAAACTGACACAGTTCTAAAATTCATGATATCCATCTACTTCCCTTCCTTCCTGCTTTCCATTATTTCTTTCTTTTGTTCACAGCAATGTCAGGAATAATCAGACAGCTTCTTCATAAGTATATGCAATTCTCTCACGTATTAATTTCTATGCTTTTCCAAATCTCATCTGTATATTTGTTCCATCCTTATTTCATTTTAAGTACTTATTTATGCATACATTTTTCATATTGACACACAATATGTATGCCCATGTGCATGCCCATATTTCTCATATGCAGGCATTTTATTGGCTCACATTTTTATAAATATGGACATGTTTTTGAGGTACATAGTTTTACTTCGAAATCCACTGCAGATCCTGTAAATGTGCAGATTTCAGAAGTGGGGGTGTTGTATTTTGTCTTAAAAAAAATGTCAGCAAGTGTGAAACTTTTTTTTTGTTGTGTCAGGAGTGACTTGAGAAACTGCAAGTAGCTTCTGTTGTGAGCGAATTGGACATCTGCAAGGAAGTTGCCCAGGGGACATCCGGATGTTTTGATGTTTTATCACCTTTGTGGGAGGTTTCTGTCATGTTCCCGCATGGAGAGCTAGAGCTGACAGAGGAAGCTGATCCACACTCTCCCCGGATTCGAACCTGTGATGTGTCGGTCTTGCCGGCATGGAGGTTTAACCCACTGCGCCACTGGGGGCAGTGATTTATTTTATTTTTTTGCAAACTTAGTTATATGGATAATGTTTCCTTTGGTAAAAGTTACATTTTGGCTTGGTTTTTCTGTCTGATGGGACACAAGTAAGAGAGGAAGAACATGCTCTAATTACTTAAAATAATAGACAAACTGCTGATTAGAACAGACAAAAACATAGCAAAGATCAACGGTTATCAGGGAAGAAAAAACACAAACTGAGAATTTCTTTCCTTTGAGTCATGTCTGTGACTCTCCTGCTTCAGATGATTTAATTAAAGGAACAGCTCTATTATTATTCAACCACATAATCACATTACAGTCTGATTACCTTGAATGTGATCTTGAACACACACAGCCTTGCTGACTTTGGTGTGCTCTACTAATGCCTATATTTATAGGATTGCATCTCCCCTGTTCCCACATAATAATTACCCTAAAGACATTAGAATGGTGAACTATCAAACTTTTGTCTATTATGCCTCAATAACATTTTGATGCTTCTTAGTCACTCTTAAGATCAGAAATGGATAAGTTACTTTTTGTCTTAAAATGTTGTGTGACAGGAAAAAAGCTGCCTGGGGACACTTGCATAAAAATCCTGAATTGACTCCTAGGTGTATTCATGATATTCCTCCACATCTGGTGAATATCATGGTTTATACCAGGTTAAACTGGCTTTCCCACATTTCAGGAAAAGTCTAGGGATGCTAGAGCAGTGGTTCCCAATCTTTTTTTGACCAGGAACAACTTGAACAAGGACCACTTTGACCAGGGACCATACTCCAACTTAAGTACCAAAAGGGTTATGAATCAGTTTTTGGGCAACTTTAGATTTGGTTTGGTTATTTGGGGTGATCATTCAAAAAATTGCATTGGATAGACCACATCAGCTCTAGTTTCTGATATAGAACATATGCCATCCAATAGTCCCCATCCGCTTACCCAAAGTAATCTTTCGTGGGTAGTCAGCCCCTCCCTTCCTGACATCCCCGTTGGCTCAGCAGTATAAGAAGGTTTTGTGAGCCCAGTCACTTTCATTGCCACATGGTTTTGAGGCAACAGTGTAGTAATGGTGAGGTCACAGACCATATTTTTATTCTTGCAGACCACTAGTGATGCACAGACTACAGTTTGGGAACCATTGCATGCATTTTCAGAGTATCCCGTGGCTTTGGGGCAGTGTGGACAGCTGGATTGGGTCTAATTTGGACCAGTTTGCCATCCACAAAGGGCACCCCTGCCATAACCTTTTCTTTTGACTCATCAAATTGTACCAACGTTGCCACCATTACTGCTCCCAACCAGCCACAGACCTCCATGTAAACTCTTGGCTGTCATGGTTCTGACATCAACAAAGGTGTTTGCATGAGTAGGTAATAGAAGAGGGGTTTGTTCTCACTGGACCATGTGGACTCTAACCCATTGCTTCGCAGGTTTGGAAATGGTATTTTAAAACCCAATAGTCCCAACCAATAGGGCAGTTCTCAGGAATTCATGAAATAAAAATCCCAAACATCTGCAGAACCAAAAAATTGAGAATCAGTGCTCTATAACACTGGGCAGGCTGTGTATTTAAAACTTAAGGGGACTTCAAGGCCTTGTCCTACATTTTTAAAAAATGGGGGAATTTTCCAGAGCTTCCCTGAGGGTCCAGGGCTCACCTGCACTTTGGGGCAGTGTAAACAGTTAGTTCAGTTCTGGTTCACACAGCCATCCAGATGAGATACCTTTCTGTGTGTTTAGTCAGCAGCAAATCTCACATAATTTTGCAAAGGTGTGCATACCACTTCCTGAAGCGTATGGGAAGCGAATGGTGTTAGTCCCATTCTCATCTCTCCGCCGAAATATAATTATTAAACCCTATAAATTTAACTTATAGACAGCTGAGCGATATCTACAAGCCTTCCTCAAACCTCAGCACAGAAAGTTGGAAATCTCAAATAATTTTGCGAATATGTGCATACCACTTCAGATTTCAGGAATGGATTGAGCTCCATAAAATGGATTGCCAAAACAATTCAGCAGAGTGAAAGTGAGAAGAGAAAGTGAGAGGAGGAGGATAAAATGTGCCCCCTCCTTCTATTACCAGTATGTAAATTGAGCCCATGTTGATTAAATATTTTATTAACATTTTTATAAATGTTTGATATTTTGTGGTTGTAAGTTGATTGATTTTTCAAGTATTTTATTTTGTCATTTATAAGCTATATCATTTTTTTCACTCTGATGACCTTTGATTAATCAATAGCCAATATAGGATGTTAAGATAGTCTGGGGAGGCCCTGCTCTCAATCCCGCCTGTCACAAATATGTTTGGTGGGGACGAGAGACAGGGCCTTCTCAGTGGTGACCCCTCGGCTATGGAACGCCCTTCCTAGGGACATTAAATTGGCCCACCTCTCTTTTAACATTCCAGAAAAAAAGTCAAGACTTGGTTTTTTGAGCAAACGTTTGAAAATGCAGGGTAACAGACATAGGAATATGGAACAACTAGATGATGAGATTGGACAACATTTTAAATAGAAGATGCAAATGATTTATGCCTTACTGATCTTGTTATGGTTTTATATTATATGTTAATGTTTTTAAATGTTTTAAATTTTTATGGTGTCTTATTGATCTTGTTATGGTCTTATATTATATGTTAATGTTTTTAAATGTTTTAAATGTTTTTATGGTGTTGAGTCGTCTGCAGGCTGAGAAGGGTGGTATACAAATATAGTAAGTAAATAAATAATGACCAATATGTGTACCATTTAAGATTTCATTCCATCCCCATTCTGTGCAAAAAGAGCGGTTATAATTGTGTGCCTTCAAGTTGTTTTTGACTTATGACAATCTTAATCTGAATTGATCACAAGATTTTCTTGGTAAGATTTGGGGAGAGGGAAACTGGTGCCATTGCTTTCCTCCAAGGCTGAGAAAGAGTGACTTCCCCAAGGACTGAGTCAGTTTCCATTGCCTAGTGAGAATTCAAACCTTAGTCTCCAGAGCTATAACTCAATACTGAAACCACTACACAACACTGGCTTTCTGGATGAGTCCATACATTCTACAAAGTGGAGTAATGAACAAGATTGACAAATGACTTGTAGATCCAGCTCTCCTCCTCAGCTCTTTCATAACATTCAGTTTTCAACTTTTGTATCTCAGCTCCCCCTGCGCTCCCTCCTACCCTTCCCTGCTCACTCTCCCTGAAGCACTGTACCAGTGGACAAGCTGTCACTTTGCTTGCACAAATTGACCTTTGGACATTACAGTGGAACACACAGTCCAGGTCACTTGTTCTTCCTGTTTCTTCCACATTATGCAAGCCATTGTAACATCCGAAGCAATTCAAATGCCATTGCTAGCCTGATGAAGGGAGAGAGCAATGACGCTGAGACAGGTCCAGCTGCTGAAGTTGTGCAATGGTACAAATGCTAGAACTGAATTGCTTCATGCAATTATCGGGGGCTGTCTCACGATGAAGTGTAATGTTGCTAGTTTCACAATCACAATGGAATTTGCAACCCAGAGATCACTTAGTACATGTGAGGGGGTCATAATGGAACCAGAGCCACTCCAAATTGGCAATAACACATACCCCATGCAATCATTCCTAGCTGTTTTGTTGTTTTGTTTTGTTCATGTGGTGATAGCTGATGAAGCTCCCATAAAATTGGCCACTTAACATATTGCAGTAGAAAAATGGTGGTGCTACACTTTCATTTAAATAACACATGTGCAGGCTGCAAGCCTTCTTTTTAACATGAATTATTTTTATGGTACCTGGAGGTTTTTGGTAGCATAGTTTAGGACTTTTATGCTGCTTACTTATTTGATATACCATATTAGGACACTCTGGAGGCCTTCTAGGAGGCCCATTGTGGCTCCCATAGAAATTGTCTATCTCTGGCCTTGAATATACAGGAGAAGGAAGTAATTTCCAATATTCCCTGTTTTGGAAGATAGATCTAGTCATTCATTGCCCACCTAGAAAGAGCTGTAGAAATTTCTCCCAGATTCAACTCTGGCCACCCATTCTTGCAGACATGTATTTGTTAGAATGCACTTGGGGAATGTACACTCAAATACAGTTGTAGTCTACCTAGAGCACAGCATCCATAGGATGATGTTCATCCTCATCCATATTTTGTCCCAATTCATTTAACAAAACATTCCTGGATCAGGGCAAAAAAAAAATGCTGGTCTTGTCAGGCTGGACTATTTGCTTCCTAAGCTCAGTGTTCACTATCAACATTCTGGCAAGTTTCACATTTTTGCAGAAAGCAGCACTCATGTTTATTACAATGAAAGATCCATCTCTTCTAGCAGACCTTCCCAGTCAATTCTTAACCATCAATTTTAAATTCTATTCCATTCACATTTTAATCTTTGTAGGCAAAGGTAAAAGTTTCCCCTGACATTAAGTCTAGTCATGTCCGCCATTGGGAGGTGGTGCTTATCTCTATTTCTAAGCCAAAGAGCTGGCATTGTCCATAGACACCTGCAAGGTCATGTGGCTGGCATGATAGCATGGAATGGCATTACCTTCCGGAAGAAGCAGTATCTTCTGCATATTTTTGAACTGCTAGGGCCTAACAGTCGTGGGCTCACCCTGCTCCTTTGATTCAAACCAACAACTTTTGAGTCAGCAAGTTCAGCAGCTCATTGTTGTAACCCACTGTGCCACAAGGGGCATGTATTTTAATATATGTTTTATAGTAATGTTTTAACTGTGTTGTACCACACTTTGATCCATGAGGAGAGGTGGGTAACTATTATTATTATTATTATTATTATTATTATTATTATTCTGACACAAAAGCACAGTATGTCACAGCAAACAAGATATATATGCTGGATTTCGTATCACAAGTTGAACACTTCCCAAGCATCTAGACTGTGTGATTTACTACTACTACTACTACTACTACTACTACTACTATTGTTGGATAAAAACGTTCCTACATATTTCGACTCTATGAACACTGAACCCCTATAAGCCATCCCATGTGACTTGAAGGACTGAAACTGAAGACCAAATCTTGTCCTAACCAAAATAGAAACAGAATAGAAACAAATATAAAATAGGAAGCATAAACTTTTGGAATTATTGGCCCAATATGAAAACTAGTTCTTGGATTTCTCAAGAAAAAGAGCACAGTCCACTCTTCTGTTTATTAATTTATTAATCTACTTTCTGGGATCTCTTGTTGCATGTCTTCTTACTTGTTTGGACAATTATCTTCCAAAGAATTTGCACAAAACAAAAGCTACAGCATCCTGTTTTTGTTTCCAAAAATTTAGTAAAAACTCACAGTTTACATGAGATAATCACAAATCCAATGGGCATAATGGAAATCCGTTATTGGATAACAGTGCAATTCCTTTGAGTTGACAGTGCCACTCTTTAGCTCTTTAGATTACTGTTGATAGCCATACATACTTTACAGAACTTTTATGTTCCTCTAGAACATTGTGAGGATCATGTAGAACAAATGACATTTATTTTATTTTTATTTTATTTATTTATTTATTTATATACTGTCTTTTTTTCTTACACAGTAATCCGATAGGTGGTCATCAGAGATTATAAATTATTGGGTAACTTGTAAAGACAGAGCAAGTTGGTTGTTCTGTCTGCATGAAAGAAAGGCAGGATAAAACTAAAGCAAAATGAATAAATGAATGTGTGTGCATTACTCCCTGTTGTGATGTCTTCTGTACCTAAAAAAATCTGTCTTAGAGTAAGCTTCAGAGGTATTTGACTAACACACCATGAGGCATTTGTGTCCAGTGACAAAAGCACATTTCCTAAAAGCTGACTATGGCAACCGCTGCATAAGAAATTGCCTTTGCACATCCATGAGAAAATGATTTCCTTCACTGTGGGAAACAGGAAATTGATAAAGAATATCTCTTTAAATAGTTCCCGGGGAATTACTGCTTTGAGATCCCCATTATTTTTTCATGAACTGGACTGTAAATATGTAATGGAACATAAATATTTTGTATTTAAACTTATAAAATATTCAGCCACATAAAAGATGCATGTTCTCAAAAAATAATTGGCTTTGGTTGCATTATGTGAAACGTGAAAACATGCACGTCAGCTGCCCATTGAGCAAGACAAATATTTAAGGAGCTGGGCAAATACCACTGGCATGGAAAAGAAAGATTTCAGAATAAATTTGCAGACTTCAGTTTCTTCCAAAAGAAATGAACTATGTGTGCTTTGCTGGCTTTGGTACCTGAAGGACATAAAACTTAAGTATTAGTATTTGAACATCACAAAATGTTGGGTTGAATTTTAGGGATACAATTCTTCATTAATTTTCATTTCAAAAGAAGCAATAAGTAATGTTAGCAAATTTCTTACTTCTGTGAAAAAGTCATCAATAGAGTCTTGAATACTTTTTGCAATTCAACACTGTACAATGCAGTTTTTTTGTGTAGAAAGCAGACTTTTCCATTCAGGGAAAAATCTTTTCTACACAGAAAGCCTTTTTTCTGCATAGATATATTATTTTCTATGCAGATAAATCCCCATTTCACTCAGAAGAGAGCAGAAGTTGATAACAGACAAGAGTTGGGCTATTTCTACTGGCTGCTGGAAAAGGTGGGTTTGGGAGATCTAGAGTCCATTTACACTGACCACATATCTGGAAGCTGATCTGCAGCTGATGGCTAGCAAGGTGGCTAGTGGGTGTCCACGCTGTGTGACAGTACATTGGCCTAGTGGCTGGAAGGACTCCACACAGCCCAGTGGTGCCAAATCTGGCTTGGCATCATTGCACAGCCACTCTTACTGTCCCCTTTATGTCCTTAGCATAGGGGTGACCACCAGGCACAATATTTCTGGAGGTTACCGCTCATCACATCTACTGACTCTGGGTTTGTTTTGTTTTGTTTTGTTTCTCCATGTCAGGAGCTACTTGAGAAACTGCAAGTTGCTTATGGTGTGAGAAAATTGGCTGTCTGCAAGGATGTTGCCCAGGGGATGCCCAGGTGATTTGATGTTTCACCATCCTTGTGGGAGGCTTCTCTCATGTCCCCGTTCAGGGAGCTGGAGCTGACAGAGGGAGCTCATCCGCACTCCCCCCAAATTTGAACCTCCAACCTGTCAGTCTTCAGTTCTGCTGGCACAAGGGTTTAACCCATTGTGCCACTGGGAGCTCCTCTGGTTGGAACACCAAAATGATGCATAAAAGTGGAGGGAGGAAAGAATGAATCACAATCTCTTCCCCCCCCCCACCCATTTTGTGACTGCTCTGGTGCCACAGCCAGCATCAGTAGATGCAACAAGCAATGACCAACAGCAATTTCGTACCCAGTTGTCACCACTACGCTGAGAGAATGGTAAATGCCATCCCTGCCGCCTGAGCCCAGGAAAAGCAGGATGGCTGTGTGAACCAGAACTGAACTATTTACACAGCCACAAAGTGCAGGCGAACTCTGGACTGTCAGGGAAGCTCCAAAGAATTCCCCCCATTTTAAAAAAAATGTGGGACAAAGCCATGTTAACTGGGTTTAGAAGATGTTAGGATGCCATACATCATATGAACACCCGTGGAATCCATTTACTACTTCATTTGATCCATATAGATGACCCTTTAGTTGTAGCACAATTGTTAGTACATTCGCACCTCTGTAACTCAAAATAGTAAGTTGCAGTAGTGTAATGTTGGTACACACCATTGTAATTCACCAATTTCATCATGACTAGTTAAAATGCATTGATTTGAGTGGGATGTTTTCCTAAGTATTCCTTAGTCTGAAATCCATAGTATTTATTAACAGGAAGAAAATGGGAGGGGAATCACAATTTAAGAAGTGAGAATTCAGTTCAGAAATAGTTAATCTCATAGCAAATGCTTTCCCTTTCTCTCTTCCCCTTTAAATTACAAACTTCATGGTTGTTGTTTCTTTTTTAAAAAGTTATTTTCCTCTTTAAGACAAAGCACAGTCTCTCGTGCTTCACAATCAATTGAATCCCAAATCCTAAAGTTAGACAATTACAGACTTTCTAAAATCCCACAGAATTGATTTGCATTAACTGCATTTGGCTATAACCCTATATTTTGACATCCAAATGGCCTATCACTTTGTTTTGGTGGTGTATATATTACAACATAATGGATACAACATGGCAATATTTGGCAGAGCTTGACTGAACAATGAGCCAATCAGACCCATACATTTAGGAATTCCATCTGGTTAGATTTGATTTGACAATATTCACATCTTTGTGGAAGAACATCACTGAGCTCCATCAAATCCTTTAAAAATGTCACCACAATTGAACAATAATCCGCTTGTGGACAGAATCATACAATCATTCAGAAATTTCACTGACATACTACAGATGCTTACACATATGTGTCTCAGAACTGTAACTTGAATGGAAACATAAAAATAAATGTCCAGTCCCTCACTTACCTGTAGCTTCATTAGATCACAGGATTTGTGACTCAGGGATCAAACAGGGAATGGGAGGAAGTGGTGGAGATATATTGCCTCATAGATATAACTTTCTATATGCTGACCTTGGACCACAGTTTTGCATATTAATGGCACAATGTACAAATCAGGCATCAACTTGAAGTAATGTAACCAAAATCATATCTGAGTATTATTGCTTCTAATGATATTTGATTTTAAATCAAATACAATACTAGGAGAACCACTTCCTTCTTTGGAGACAGACCACCTCACATGATTGGAAATGGAACAGCAAAAGACTGTTAGTTTGTTTTTGACATTTTGAAGCGACTTTATCAACACTGATGAAACACTTGATCAGTGAAAATGTAATGAAATGTGGAAAGCAGAATGCAATCAACAATTGGCACTTGTTGAATTCTTGAGAACTTGAGGGAAGAGCAACATCCATTGCTATTGTTCAACTTTGTGATATCGGTAGTAAATTACTTTCATGGAAAGTTCAGCAATGTTTCCTCAGCCAAACTGTTTAAACAGAGCCAAGAGTTTTCTATGATGTGAAGACCACCAGGGCCATAAGTATCAGCAGCCTTGAAGCAACATCTGTCCAGCACATGTTCTTTCATGCAGCTTGTGAAATAAAGAGGCATCCTAAATATCCAAAATAGCAAAAGTCTATATCAATGTTTCTTAGCCTGGGGGTCGGGTCCCCTATGGGTTCGCAAGGGGGTGTCAGAGGGGTCACCAAAGACCATCAGAAAACAGTATTTTTTGTTTGTCATGGGGGTTCTGTGTGGGAAGTTTGACCCAATCCCAGAATGGTCTTTGATTGTAAGTGAACTATAAAGCCCAGCAATTGCAACTCCCAAATGTCAAGTCTATTTTCCCCAACCTCTACCAGTGTTCACATTTGGACATATTGTGTATTCATGTCAAGTTTGGTCCAGGTCCATCATTGTTTTGTTCGATTCCATCATTGGTGGAGTCCAAAATGCTCTTTGATTGTAGGTGAACTATTAATCCCAGCAACTACAACTCCCAAATGACAAATCAACCCCCACCTCATGTCCACCAATATTCAAATTAAAATTCATCATGCATATCAGATATTGACATTATGATTCATAACAGTAGCAAAATTACAGTTATGAAGTAGCAACGAAAAAAATATGGTTGGGGATCACCACAATATGAGGAACTGTATGAAGAGGTTGCAGCATTAAGAAGGTTGAGAAACACTGGTCTATATTTTAGACATTTTAAAAGATGGATGTCTATTATTGATTGCTCATTTTATATAATTTGTGTGTTTCTATCTTCTTTACCCCAACTCTCTCTTTCAGTCTATCTATCTTTCTATCCACAAATTCACCCACTTCACATGTACTGTTTCACAGACATCTTCAGTATTGGCCTGTTCAAAGGAAGCAGGCCAATACTGTATACAAATATGCCTGGATACTCAGACCGGAATCCTACTGGTAGCAATCCTAAATGAAGTAAACCCAGAGAATCAACTATAAATCTCATAAATTTAATAGAAAAAAATTGGTTGGGACTAACAAATAGATTCAGCTCAATTTCCCTACTTCCCATTTTCTTACTGCCAACACATTCTTGTTGTTGTGGGTTCCTCTCGCTTTCCAAGTTCTGCTTGTATCAATTTTATACATAAAATTGGCATAAGTGAACTACTATTTGCTTTGATCTTGGCATTAAATTCCTGTCATTCTGAGCCGCAGTGAGCACTTCTTCTGTGCCGTTCTGCATAACAATATGCATGAGCAATAAACTCGGGTCTTCTATTCAAGTCAGGTATTATTCTCCAAGAATACTTTTCTGCAGGACAACTTTACAAATACATGGTTCTGAGATCCCCACTTTATGCCGAAATGTTCATCTGAAAAAATAGCATGTTAAGCAGCCCAAAAATGTTTTAGTTTATGAGCTTTACTCCTATGCATTTCTCATTGGCTTTATAAGACACTATGTTTCAGAATGAATATTTGATCTCATTTCCCATTGTAATAACTGTGTCACATTTGGTGTTAATTATAATTATAATAGATAATTGATGATAGTAAATCAGAGATGAAATATATGCAAGGCAGAAAACTAATAAAAGTTTGAATACTGTTTCAATACTAATGCAAGGAAACAGTTACAGCACTGCCCACCCCCATTTGTGTGGGATACATTCCTGAACTTCACATGGATATACGAAACTGTGGATAACACTGAATCCTATTGAAATAAAGGACTTCTGCCCCCTGAATAACATAGAGCCATGTTACAGGGCTTTAAACATCCCCAGAGAAGACTTATTTTGTTGTATGTGGATAAATGAAGCCATAGATACCGGTTCCATAGATATGGAGGTCATGCCTTATTATGCTTCCTTCCCACTCCTTTTCAGAACGCAAGCGTTCGAACAGTAGAGGCAGCAATTTAGAATGGGACCCAATTTGTGTGAATGACAATGGGCTGACCTGGACTACGATTTCAAGCCTGCATGATTTAACCAAAATTTGGGTCATTTAATGTTTTAATTAATTTTCTCATATATTACTGTTGTTGGCATTGAATGAATTCCTGTTGTGAAGTCGCCCTGTGTCCCCCTCCAGGGGTGAGAGGAATGGGATACAAATAATGCAAAACAAGTTAAAAAACATACTAACATGGTTATTTTATATAACACTACTATAGTGTCATCGTAGTATGATTGATTTTCAATAGTAACACTATTTCTAGAGCTTGGGATTAAAGAAGGATGGTCACAGTCTTCATGTTTTGTTTTTGTTTTAATCTTCCAGTTAACCCATCCACAAATTAAGGATTTCCTCCATATTCTTTTTAAAATTCTCCCATTCTTTTCAGGCCACATGTTGAGTCATACCACAAACATTTCTATTCAGTTCCTATTTTTCCATTTGGATATGCCTCTTCCCTCTTCAGTTTTCATTTTCCAATTCACCCTTTCCCTAATTATTCTTCTCAGGATACTTCCAAAATCACCACACACATAGAGCCCCCAGTGGTACGATGGGTCAAACCCTTGTGCTGGCAAGATTGCTGACCAATAGGTCAGTGGTTTGAATTCGGGGAGAGTGGGTTGAGCTCCCTCTGTCAGCTCCAGTTTCCCATACGGAGACATGAGAGAAGCCTCCAACAAGGATGGTAAAACATCAAAAGCATTCCTGCATCTACTGGGCAATGTCCTTGCAGACGGCCAATTCTCTTACACCAAAAGTGACTTGCAGTTTCTCAAGTCACTCCGGCCACACACACACACACAAATCACACATACTCACTTGTGTGTTTTGAGATTAAAGATAAACCCTGCCACCACCCATTTAATCCCTTCATTAATTTCTTTACATTTGTCCATTGCTTTATCTTAGTTTTTCCTCTTCCCTTTCTAGTCATTAATAGAGTCTGACAAAGACACTTTGGAAAATGAATTTTGCTAAAGAGCTGTGTGATGCATTGTTAGTATTCTCACCTCAATATACACACAGACAAATGACAAAAATGTAGATGCTCTTCTCCACATAAGAAAGCTAATAGGGAGTGCCTCCCCCCACCAAAAAAAAAAACCCATGAAGTTGCCAGGTTTAGATTAATACTTTCCTACCAGGTACATATGAGAGGCAATGGCATAGCATTGTAATTAGAGAAAGAATTACATGAGAGAATAAGTTCCTTGCCACTGAAAGATATGTCTGGCAAGGCATGATTAGGAATCCCAGTGGTCTCGTTCAATCTTCCTTCTCTGGAATGCAAGAGAATTTATGAGAAAATGGGATGGGCAAGGTGGGGGTGCAATGTGGTGGAGTGAGATGGGGTGGGGTGGGATGGGTTAGAAGTTATTCAATCCGGCCATCAATGTGTTATCATATAAAAAAAAAGATTTAGAAATGGCAATGATAAATGTTGCAATGTGGAATATGCTAGGGATTTTATTCATACCATTGGAGAACAGAGCAGAATATATTACCTGGCCTCTGGGCTTATGAAGGATGTCACCCATCTACTTCCAGTCCAGTTTGTTTTTTTCAGTGAGGAAAGGATACCATCTTATGTATTGGCTCAGAACTGTATCAAGCAAACTCACTATTCTGCTGAAGTCACATTACCATAGATAATGGATTCAAATTGGATTGAGTATCGTCAATATCTCATGTCTCTTCAGTTGTGCATCTGTTGATTTGCCATTCTGTGGTCCTGTAATAATGCTTCTGAACATCCTTGTAACCCCAATTTTCTGCACTACTGCCATTTAATGCATCTTGTTGTGCATTAAAAACAAAAAAGGAGTAGGTGGGGTCCACCCTTCGAGGATAAGAAACTTTTTCCACCGCAAGTAAGCTCAACAAGTGTCAGAATGTTTGGGTCATCCACAGATTTTTAGTAAATTTGTAATGTTTTTAGAATTAAAATTTCCTTTAAAAGAAATTCAGAAGGCATCCCCACAAAACTCCTGTGAAAGTGGTATATATATATAATCTGAGAACAACAAATTTATTTGCTAGGAATCTTCAGATTCACTAGCAGAACTAGGGTCATGGCCATAACTCCTTTTCTCCACCTACAACTATATACTTGTTGTGTGCTTTTTGGCTCAATTGCATACAGATAGCACAGCAGTATCACTAGAAAATGTTGCAAAAAGGTCTTGTTGTACCTGACTGACACAACTGCTTGTATGGGCTATGGCAACCAATGAATACAAAATAGGCACAGGCAGTAGCCCTACAAGAGCCCTTGAAGATAGTGACTCCCAAAATGAACCAAAAATTGTGCCTGCCTAAGAAAAGGCTGTTGTGTCTGTTGTGGCAACCAACACACACAAAATAGGGTTGCAGTCCCTGGAAGAGAGCTTCTCTCTCTCTCTCTAGTGCTAATAACCTAGTGTCTGCCTTCCTCCCTGCAAAGCTAACTAAAAACCCAGCACAGAGCTCCATCCATTCCCTTTCCCTGCCTAATTGCAAATGGAGGGTGCAGCGCACTGTGGTGCTGGAGGCTCCTGTGGCACAATGGGTTAAACCCTTGGAGGTTCAAATCTGGGGAGAGCGCAGATGAGCTCTCTCTGTCAGCTCCAACTCCACATGCAGGGACATGAGAGAAGCCTCCCACAGGGATGGTAAAACATCTGGCTGTCCCTGGGCAATGTCCTCGCAGACGGCCAATTCTCTCACACCAGAAGTGACTTCTCTCAAGTCGCTCCTGACACATGGTGCTCAGGAATTTAAAGAACAATGGGCATGGCTCCACCTCTTCCTCCCCCCCCCCCCTTTAGCCCTGATTGGCTGAGAGGCTTGGCAAGATGTTTGGCTCTGCCTTCTGGTAG
The DNA here is from genome assembly GCF_037176765.1 of Anolis sagrei. Taxonomy (NCBI): domain Eukaryota; kingdom Metazoa; phylum Chordata; class Lepidosauria; order Squamata; family Anolidae; genus Anolis; species Anolis sagrei. The sequence goes on along the minus strand of NC_090021.1, from coordinate 131,687,202 downwards.
TGCTTGGTTGCTCTGTGAATTAAAACTCAGTCACAGAGAGTTATGACATTTACGTAAATTATGAAGAAATACCAGGTAAAGGTTTCAATTCTGATATTTTTGGTGTGGGCAACACCCACATGTTGGATATCACATTGAATGCATGGATCCGACAAATTAGATCCAACTTTCAATGGAGAATCAAAATTTTGCACAGCCCTAGTGCCCACCCAAGTATGTCCTTGGAGGTAGTCAGAGGGCCCAGGGACTGTTCTCACTAGGTGGCCTATAACCCAAAGAGTTATTTCCTTACAGGTTAATTCCATTTAATTGTGTTTTCATTCACAGGTTTTTGCAGAAGTTCTAGAAAATAAATAAATAAATAAATGGGTCAGAAGATGACCCTTTAGATCAATTTTTCTATGTCTAGTCTCTATTTCACAGCAGGGATTCAAATAAATACAGATATCTGAAAGCATTTCCTTTCCACAATGATTTGTTACAGTGCAAAGAGGAGATCCCTATATGTCTCTCCTTGGACCTCAAGAACAGCAATAATGATTGCAACTTCAGCCTCTCTGACCTGTAGTGTACCATTTTCATGACAGCTTCCCGTTCTACAAAACTTTGTGTTTCACCTTAGTTTTTCCATTGCACTTCTGACCCTTATTGAATGTAAAGGCTTGATTTTACTTCGAGGAATAAACCGCCCAGTTTCTGATTACTTTGTTTTCTTAACCATCAAGCTCTGCAAAGGAAATAATGATCATTTTCCTTCCTAATTCTAAAAGGGCAGGCCAACCTCCAGAAAAACAAATGGAGATTCCAAAACTCTGCAGAGAGTTGCATCATATCCTCATGTGCTCAATGGACTGAACAAAAGGTGAACTTTGCTCCATGTGTGCGCCTTTGCATACATAGTTACAGCATTGTTTTGAGTTATGAAAGCAGGGAGAGCCCTGTAATAGCAGCCATCCATAAAACAGAAGCCATGAGCTAAGATTTTTCACAGTTGCATCTGCATTTCAAGCAATATAGATATGTTTTGCAGACCAAGCAAATTCCTTTCGTCACCAACCAGGCTTAAAATTGCATTCACTGAGGCTGATGCTGATTAAGATATTTTACCAGAGATGATATATTTTAAGAAAAAATAAGTCTGGCTTGCCAGCTGCTTACCATCTGCCATATATTCGATGTGAACAAATCTACGTCATTACTGTACGGGATCACACAGATGACTCACTGGATTTATGCGAGGATGGGCTCACAAAGGTGTCACCTTAAAGCTCAGATGTTTATCCTGAAGTAATTCGATCCCAAGAACAGAGCAGAAAAAAAGACACATGGTTCTAATGGTGATAGGAAGCACAGCTGAAACATTTTTAACATGACAAAATAGTTGCAGCTAAACACATTCTCAATCAAGCTAGAGGATATTTATGGCAATATTGAGATGTCACAGTTTACTATCCTTATCTTCCTCCTCCTCCCTCTCTCCTCCACCTGCTCCTTTTTCTTTCTCCCCCTTTTCCTCACTGAAGGTAGATTAAAACAAACACAACTGTAGTTTCAACATTCATGTCATCCAAAAGTTAAAAGGCAATTAAACTATCACAAAATTAAATTAGCTAAAAGCATAAACCATGAAAAGAAAAACAACAACAAATAAAAGTCCAGTATGTTTCATTGGAGGGAAGGATACTAGAGACAAAGTTGAAGTACTTTGGCCACATCATGAGGAGACAGCAAAGCCTGGAGGAGACAATTATGCTGGGGAAAGTAGAAGGCAAAAGGAAGAGGGGCCGACCAAGGGCAAGATCGATGGATAGCATCCTTGAAGTGACTGGATTGACCTTGAAGGAGCTGGGGGTGGTGACGGCCGACAGGGAGCTCTGGCACGGGCTGGTCTGCGAGGTCACAAAGAGTCGGAGATGACTGGATGAATGAACAACAACAACAACAATGTTAGATGAGGCGTGCTGCCCCTAAGATACTAATTCTCAAAGGACTACCAGCATTAAAAAGTGTTTTTTTATGCTTGCAAAAAAGATTTCAAGGATAAGGCTTGTTCAGCAAGGATGTTCCAGAGCTTGGGGTCATCCACAGAGAAGCCCCTCTCCTATGTTCCCAACAAACATAATGATAAAAATACAGCAAGAATGGGTCCATAACACTATTACCAGCAGTTTTTAACAGCACATAACATCAAGGTTAAGTAAATATAATAGTAGTTAAAAGGCATATACAGATTAATCTCTACTTAAGAGCATCTCACTTAAGAGCATTTTGTGGTAAGAGACATCACTTGCCCATGTTTGACATATAAGAAGCATTTTGAATTAAGTGCTAGCACCAGAAGGCATCCTAAGATGGAGCCAGGATGGAGCCCCTCTGGAAGTATTCGTGTGTCGTGTGATGGGCTCCATTGGGCTCTGTCCTTGCAATGTCCTGGCCACATCCTAGGGTGCTGCAAAAAGTAAATGTGATGAGGTCCTTAGTCTGTCTTTGGAGAACCACCGATCTCTCTACTATCTCTGTCATGATGCTGCTTCTGACCTTTTTGAATGTTTGGACAAAAAAAATAACAGTGGTGGTGGCAACCAAAGGCAGATGGTCTCCCAAGGCAATGCTGACATTTACTTCTTTCCATGAAATTATTCTCAATTTATTCATGGGTCATATAAAAATCCATAATTTTGGTTCCAAACCTTCCTTCAACTAATACATGAGGTTCACTTACATACAAGTACATACATACAATATTCAGAGAACAGCCTTCTATGTGGCTGATAGTGTGAGTCACCAAGAGAGTTTTCATGGACAAGGTCCTAATCCCACCATATTATGCCCCTCTGCCAGAAAAAGCAGAATAGAACGCCGTTGCACAGATATATCCTTATCTTTCTCCCTCGCTGAATCAAATATTCAAACATTCAATTTCCAAGCACCACCACATTTATCTATATTTCTGTGCTCTTCTGAGCAAACCTCATAAATAATAAGCTGCGGATTAATGGAAGCGAGTGAATGAAATATGGTATGTTTTTCTGTGATGGAAAACTCTTCAGATGGAACCACCATATAACTCCATAGCTTACTGCGCTTGAGCTAAGGTGCTAACATTGCCTGAGCTAATGTGATGATATGGAATGTCCAGAATGTGAAGGAGACAAGTTTTTGGGTTGTTTGCAGATGGCTTCTGTAAAGGAAGTGGAAACAGACATTTTGCCCCATGAAAATTGCCATGCGCCCTAGGAATTAAATGTAAGCCTACTCAGCAGGCTAAGGAGTGGAAAGGAATCCCAAGAAACTAAGAAGTGAAAGAAGAAGAACATCAAATGTAAAGGAAGAATTCAAAGTAATAAAAATAATTCCAAAGGAAACACATCTCCTTATACATCCTTTCCTGAGGTCAGAAGTCTGCTCTAAAAACCCTCTTCTCTTTCCCACTAGTGGGAGCAATACTACACACAAAACAAAATATAGGTGAGAGGGCCTTTTTAGCTATGGCGCCCACTTTGTGGAACACCCTCCATAGCACAGACTTCTTTATAAAATATGATTGCTTCACCTACATCTGAGAAAATATGTCTTCTCTAGGCATTTTCTAGGTCCTGCAGTGCAACCCTATGGTATTCTTGGGCCAGAAGTTCTTCATTTCAATAGGGTTCACAATGATCCATTATGCCACGTAAAGTATCCACGCAAAGTTTGGAATGTATCAGCCATGGATATGAGGGTCATATCCATGGGTGAAATTAATAATGGCTCTTTATTAAAACCTTAGAGACCTACCTATATTAATATAAATGCACTGGATTAAAACTGTTTAATATTTTTAATAAATTGATTTCGACCTGTTTAAATCACTGATACTCTTTTACTCTTTTTTCTTTAAAAATCATCTAAATTTTCCCTTATTTTCGTTTATACTAGACTGAATTCCCATGAAATAGGCTCAATATAAATATTTGAATGGATGGATAATTTTTTAACAAAAAAAACCAATAAGCTATTATGGGGGGCTAAGCTTGAACTGCATTGAACACAGGCCCAAAACAATGAGGGTCATAAGCTGCTCTTTTCAAATGTATGTTGGTTTTATAGGAATTTGGCATTTTAAATCCAAAAATGACTTCAGATTTGATCTATCACATACAGTTCTGTTTTCACAACCTGCTTTGATGTTTTTATTTTTGTAATATGTGACCAAGTAAGATTTCTTTGGGGAGTAAAGAGTAAACAGCGAGAAAGGGATTAAAGTCTTCTAAAGGACTTTCAAAGCACTATAAATCACTGATATAAAAAATGTTCAAAGGCACTAAAAGAAATAGCAATGAAACATCACTGTCTGCGCTTAAAACTGAGTTACAATGAATTTTTAAAACAAGCTTAAGTACTCAGCACTGGTACTTTGTTATATATTTTGTGATGTTATTTATTAGAGGTTGTTTTGGATTTTATGAATGGTCCTATTAGAAGCCAGCTGTAATTCTCATTACCCTCCGACCTGGTGAGGCATAACTCCCATTACAAACAGATCTGATTTAGGTGGACTACAGCTCCCATTATCTTATGTCATGCCCTCAACCCAACTAATATTTTAAGTTGGTTGATGATAGGTATATGTGCCAAATTTGTTCCATATCCAACGTCTGTGAGATTTACATGGCTCTCTGGATATGTTTGGACGACAGCTTCCAACATCCACTGTCATTGGCTCCAAAACCTTGCCAATATTTTAAATTAGTCATAATGGGTATGTGTACAGGGTTTGGTCCAGATCCATTGCTGGTAGGATTTACAGAGCACTCCAGATGTGGGAGCCATCTTGGAAAATACATAGATATATAGATGCATATATATACTATATACACACACACACATACATACAGATATACATGGTGGGTGACAGTGGGGGAATCCGTCAGACATCATGGCAAATCTGTTTGGCAGCAGGGAAATCTGTTGTCCCATGACCCACAACACTTGCACAGCCACCTTCACCATCACACAGGGAAAAGCGTTGCTGTCTGGCTTCCCCCTGCATTCACCCCCTGTTCTTATAGCTCCATCCTAGGATGCTTTCAGCACAGTTCAGGGATGGAGCCCCACCAAAAGTAGCTGTTTGTCATTTGATGGAATCCAGCAGACTCCGTCTCCGAACTGTGCTGGAACCATCCTAGGATGGGTAGGTTTGCCCATATGATGATGTCCTTATACATCCCTACTTAGATACTTAGTTATGAAGATATAAAGGAGTAGATTTTCTCTCGCTTCCTATTGTCTCACTCCTGCTTGCAACTAGGAATTGTATGTAAGATTTTTGTAGACATCTGGACATCTCTATTTAGTTATTTTAGTTACTTGATATAAACTAAGGTAAGTAGTGCCTTAAGTGTATACATGCATAGATAGAGATGACAGATACCTCTATACTTCTATACCTTCTTAATTCTCTTAAGGTTTCTGAGTGTGAAATATTGAGAAAGAATGCTGTTTGATGTCTGAAGGCACATAAAAAAGTGTACTAATTTTTAAGTTGTGGTGATCCATGTCCTTCTCTACGCAAGAAAAACCCAGCCCTGAGTGTCAATAAGAATCACTGGAATGCAATAAACACATAAAAACACCATGCAGTCATTTCCTGTATCACCTTATTGTCAGAAGGACCAGCTCTGTCTGTAATATATTCCAAGATCACTTTTTCCCAACCAACACCAACATGAAAGAATGTCACATTAAATATTTACACGTAGACATTCCATAGACATTCCTTTGCAGACCACACTGTTAATTCTATGAGCAATTGCCCTCCCTTATCTCCATTGGATCCTGCCATGCCTCACTGTTCTTCATAAAGCCAATACACTTGAAGTGTATGTTTTACTGTGTTCTTGAGCAAAACACAAAATCTACAGATAATAAGAAGCAATTCAAATATGCTCGTAGAAATGAGATGGAAATCACTGGCTCATTTATTTGCTCACAAAAGAAAATATTTCATCTGGGAACATATTTTCTAATATATTAGCAAAATCGAAGCCAAATATTTAATACATAGAGGACCTACTCATATTACTCATGCTTTCTTTACACGATCCCACTCATCTTGAATTTATTAAAATGCATTTTAATATCCAACTGCAGCAGCTGCAAATTCTGAGAGAGATTTAAAACCAAGCAGAGAGCTATGTGGGGGTGGAGTGGCCTCCCACCTTATCTAAATCTTTGGCTAATTAACCTGAGTTTAGGATAAGGGTGGAAAGTCAAGAGGTCAGTGGCTAAATGGCTATTTGTACAATTAAGGGATGTTGCAGAAATTGCTAATGTTGCATTTCTGGTTTTCATTGAAGTCTGCTTACATTTTTTTCCCTAAATCCAGCTATCCTTCCAATGAGTGGCTGTTACTTGGTCTCACAACAAGGGAGAATAGGCATAAGAGAAGTAACTATTCCCTTCTGTGATCATCTACATGATACAAAGATCTACAAAGCTTGACATGCCTCAAACATCACTTTCATAGGACCAGCTTTTGACTCATCACAGTTTGTATTATTTGTTCTCTAGGACAAACTCTCTTTTTCAGCTTGCAGTGAAGAATGAAACCAAGATAACAGCGTGAAGTTTCTCTTGAGGATTTGCCACAATCAGTGCAAGATATCTGGCTGAGTAAGAAGAGGAGCAAAATGACACCTCCTTCCAGTTCATTTATCAAAAGCAACAGGATTGGCATTTACCCTACGTACTCATGTAAATGTTCTGATCTTTTTGTCAAATAAACAACCAAAAATCTGGGTTGAGTTATCCATGGGTCAGTATTACACATTAGTTCTAACTTGAAAAAGGAACCATCCTCTTGTGTGAATAGAATGGTGAAATGCCAGAAAATGATACATCTTGGGAGAACTTAAAATAAACATGAGCTCTCTCTATTCTCTCTCTTGTGGCAACACTTTTGGCCTTTGGGGGGACAGGGAAATGACAGGCGCTTTTAGAGAAAGCTGGCCCCCGGAGACAACATTGCTGCTTTTCTCTCTCCGTGGAATGACCCTCAACTTATCCATGGGTCATATCAAAATCCATAATTTTGAACCTCAAACCTACTCTTCACTTATACATGAGGTCAACCTAAATATGAGTATATATGGTAGATCTTTCCTTCTGCCAATGCAAAGTTCTTATTCTCTGTAAGCAGAAAGAGAAGGGGCCAAGTGCCGAGCAAAATGTAACAGCTCACACTTTCAACACTTCGCTGAGACCACCAAGAGTTTGCTGCCTGGGATGGTCCACTTCTTCTATCTCCTAGGACCAAGTATATGTTTCCCCTTGGCTTTTAAAGGAGAACCCATGCTGTAATCCCATGATCAGTGTGACTCCTGCAAATAATCCTACCTTAGTCAGCAAGTTATTTCCCATCCAGATATATAGACCAGGCTGTGGCACACCTAGTTAGTAGCCAGCTGCATTAAATCACTACTGACTGAGAGGTCATGAGTTCGAAGCCAGCCCAGGTCAGAGTAATCTTCCAACCATTAATAGTCTAGCTTGCTGTCGACCTATGCAGTGTGAAAGACAGTTGCATCTGTCAAGTAGGAAATTTAGGTACCGCTTTATGTGGGAAGGCTAATTTAACTAATTTATGACACCATAAAACCTTCCAGCAGCATGCAGAAGAATGAGGAAGTACTCCATTAAAGGACTTGGTGTCACAAGTGGATGGTGAAGCGACAGCTCCCCCTTTGGCCAGAATCAAGCATACCCTTATGAAGCCAGAAAAGCTGGAATGTTAAATGCCTCTGTGTCTGTCTGTCTATATATGCTGTATGTCTAAATGGCATTGAATGTTCACCATGTATATGTGCATTGTAATCTACCCTGAGTCCCCTGTGGGGTGGGAACAGCAGAATATAAATACTGTAAATAAATAAATAAATATTTCATAAAATAAATAAATTGACATCAGTGAAATTCACAAAAGCAATAGTACTCCCTGCAAGTTTTGATAGCTGCAGGGAGTAGGGATAATTTGTTTCTGTGTCATGCTTTTTCTCCACTCATTTCAAGAGTCGCTTCCTATCTACAAGCATCCTCTCCAACACTGACCCATCTAAAGCCCCACTCCCAGCATATGTGCACACAGGAGTATATACATACCTCATTGCATTAATAAGTGTATGAGTTAACATTAGATTGTTCTTCTCTTAGGGTGCATCCACACTGTTGACTTAATCCAGTTTGACACTGCCGTGGCTCAAAGCTATGAAATAACAAAAGTTGTCATTTTATAAGATTTTTCACCTTCTCCGCTAAAGAATGCCGATGCCTCACCAAACTACCAAGCCATGACAGTTAAGGTGGTGTCAAACTGCCTTGATTCTACAGCGTAGAGCCACCTTAAGAGTACCTAGGATGTCTCATTTTGGAAAGGAAGGAATTCAGCTCCAGAGGCTCTGCGTGTGTTTTAAAGGGATTATATAAAGCCCAGCAGGAAAAGAAATATTGCAACATATCACATTATATAATGTGCCATAGTTATTTTCATGAGCTAATCTGCTGTTCACTTTGGTATATTGCAAAATTCTCTTTGAAAAACTGAGCATAAGTTCAGTAGCTTTGGCCCTGTGTTTTTCTCCATGTGCAGTCCATTAGAGAACTACCAAGAACCAACGTGGAACTCAGAATCAGTCAAAATGACCTAAGACAAATATAGAATTAGCAAATGATAGAGTAACAAATGGCTCCAAAAGCTATCTAGGCCAGTGCAGGAAGTTGTTTGCTGAAGTACTTTTGAAAAGTTATCATCGAACACGTTTTAAAGCCTTGATTGAAGGACAGCCCACCATTTTCTGAGCAGGTCTGTTCCATTGCAGAACAGCTAACCAGGCAGGGCATACAAATATGTAATAGGGTTGTGCATGAATCCATTTTTCAACTGTTCGACTGTTTTGGCCAGCCATAACAGCTCAACCACCATTTTTTCCAGCTGCAACAGACCACGTGGCTGCCAAAAATGACTTCTTTGTATTTCTTTTTGCTGCACGTGGAGTGTGGACAGGCAGACACGTGTGTGCATGGGGTTTCCCTGTGAGCCTTGCCTGTTGAGCCAATCAGAACAGAAGAAAGCCATGACATGTCTTTTAGCCATTTTTCTGTTGCGAGCAAGCTTCTGTGAGAGACAGATTGGTGATCTAAATTCTCAGTGCCTAGCACTGATCTGCATGGCTTGGCTTGCTTTTCGCAATAATAGCAATAAATAAGCAGTTTTCTTTCTACACACTTAAGAAACTACCATCAATAGTGCCCTTCACATGGGGCAAGCTTCAAATATGGGGGTAGAGGTGTCTTACCATTTCAAAGGCTGCCATAAAATGTGAAGGTACTTTATATCTTTTTAAAAGACAGGTTAATGCTCCTTCAGGTGGTGTGACTCCCATTGAAATAAGTGTTTAAAAGGTTGCCTTAACTCAGCTTCATTGAAAGGGTGTAGAGGGCAAACGAACTGAGAAAGGGTGGTTTCTTAAGTCCAATGCCTCTAAATCAATCATATTGAAGGATATAAGGAGAAAGGGTCCCAGAAAGGGTGGTTTCTTGAGACCAATGCCCTAAAAATGACAGAAAGGAGAGCCTCGTAAGTTCCCTATTGCCACCAATGGGTCAGATCTTCTCAGATCTTTTGGTTGCCAGATCAAAAAACAGATTTTTTTTTCCTGACCTAATTTGGAAGATTCCCAAAAAAATTGATCTGGGGGTCCACTGAAATCTGGATACTGAAAACAGAATGGATTTTAGCTAATTGCACACCCTTAATGTTTAATAAAAACATTTCTTTATCACGATCTGAATCAATTGGTTCAGGCCCTACCTTCTGAAGCAGTTGGAAGAAATCTTGTGAAACAGATTATTTCCCAGTTTATTCTACCTGAGTTCCTCCGAAGTGGAAATGCCACAGACTGGACTCATTTCCATTCCGAGCACATGAGCTGTCCTTGGGCTACATCCAAAGCTGAGAATAGTGAGAAACAAAACCAGGGCAATGGGAAAGAAGCTCTGTGAAAAGAGCAGGAAAGTCAAAAGAATGTCTCAGCATACCCTCCAACTGTCCCAATTTGTCAGGGTTCATCCAAATTAATCTCCTGTCATTTCAACTGCTCTAAAACTGTCTACTTTCTCAATATATATTCTTATATGCATGCACGTGCCTTCAAGTCACTTCTAAATTTATGGTGGCCCCATGAATTTCATAGGCTTTTCTCAGGCAAAGCATACTCAGATGTAATTTTCCCAGTTACTTCTTCTGAAGCATAGCTTACAGTACCTGGTATTCACTAGCAGTCTCCCATCGAAGTGATAACCAGGGCTTACCCTGCTTAGTTTCTGAGACTGAAAGGATCTGGTGCCTTTGGGCACTCATCTTCTTATTGCCATTTAAGGCACTCATCTTCTTATTGCCACCCAATTAATTGATGGAGTCATATTTATCCTGCATAAAAATGTGCTGTCAAAAGTCGACTTTCTCTTGTCTTTTCTACTCTTTTCACATGCTTCTTCATTACCCTGGTTTTCTCTATCTATTCTCAGCTGGACCTAGCCCAAGGACACTCTGTATGCTTTGAATGAAGATGAATGCAGTCCCTGGCAGCTTCACTTGAGAGAAACTCAGGTAGCAAAAACTGGGAAATAATCTCAGCTTCATACTTGCTGCCATGCCGAGGCCAGTGTACTGGACTAAGTAGACAGGCATGGTCAAAATGCAGTCCTCCAGATGTTGGTAGACTGTAATTCCCATTAACTCTAGCCAATGGTTCAAGAAGCCAAGTAGTGCAAAAAAAATGACATCTGTAAGGCCACATTTCACTCACGGCTAAGATAGTGAACGTCACTGTTCCATTGCCACACACACAAGCTTTGGACAGCATAGAGATGGGTTAACACCCTTGTGGTGTTTGTGTTGCTATCTGTGTCCCTGTTCAGAAGATTTCATCCCATTTTCTGTCTCTGTGAGAATTGGATTTTGAAAAATGTGGCTTGTCTTTCCCCCATTATAACTCTTTCAGGAGTGTATTTCCCTTCCCAATAGTATATTTCTCTCACTCCCTGTTTTCTCACCTCCATTCTTCACTGTAAGTTGTTAAGCTGGATGTTTGTAACTCAGGGACTGCCTGTACACCGTAAATGGAATGCCCTAATGGCGTTGCTTTTGCTGAAAAACTGAGACATAGAATGCCAGGAGTTATATTGTGTATCTTGACCTACTTCCCCTATGAAGGAACATTACTTTAGGTAACAGAAATATTAAATCCAATAGAGATATGACAAAAAAGAAAGTTGGCAACAGAATCAAGCAATTAAGTATGCAGACAATATTGTCCTCTTACTGCTTAGAAAATGGTTATGTACAATATAACTCCTGTATCTATAGAGGGTATATTCTCATACTTCACCTGGATACATGAAACTGCAGATAACAGTGAGCTTTCTTGAAATGAATGATATTGCCTTCAGTCGCCGATTGGCTGAGAAAGGCGGTATACAAATACAGATAATAACAATAATAATAATAATAATAATAATAATAATAATAATAATAATACAACTGAGTCATGCTGGAGAATCTAGAAAATGGCAATAGGGGACATGCTTTGACAGATGTGCATACATAAATTCATAGATATTGGTACCAAGGATATAGGGGACATACTGCAAACTCTGTGTTCATCATTCAAAGGGCTGAGTATGACATACAGAGATGATTATCCTATTTGAAGAATGGTGAAACTTGAGTGTGGTGTTTCCGAGGTCAGATGCCAGTACTGGCCAGGGCTGAGATGGATGAAAGGATGGGGGGAGTCAAAATAGAATAATTTCTTTCTTTCTTTCTTCTTATCCAGCAACTCATTGAGGGCTCTTCCAGACAGGCCCAAAATGTGGGACCTGTCTCAGTTTTACCTAAGACATCCAGGTGGCACTGAATTAATCTGGAGAAAACTGGGATATCCCAGTTTGTTCTGGATTAATTTGACACCTGGAACGATCTGGATATTAAGTTAAAGTATAGATTTTGCAGGTAAAGGCCCAGTGGGGATTGACCCCCTCTTTGGAGAGCTCCCCTGACACATGAAATGATGTCTGAAAATGACAGCAGGCCTCTAAGATACATTTTTTGGTGGAAAATGGGGGGGGGGTACATCTAGCCACCCTCCCAGAGAAAGTATGGGGCTGTGGGACTGTGGGGGCTAAACGTGAGAAGGAACTGGGATATTATATCCCAGTTCCTCCCAGGATTTAGTTAAATGTAGAAGGACCCTGAGAAGGGATAGACTGCTCTTGCCAGACATCAGAAATTTGGAGAGCACAGCAAAGGCCATATGCAGCCTTAGGGCACAGCTTGACTAGGCCAACTTATGTTATTGTAAAACATCCTTATTAAGCTATGGCTTGCTTAATCATACAAAAGCCTTCATGGCTGAGCAGGAATCTGAACGCACAATTCCCCAGTCTGATAGTGATGCTTGCACTGAGGAAAAATGCATAAATTCATAATAAAAAATTTCCTACAGGGAACCCAGAGAAGGAGATGTTGATTGACATGCATTTCAAGGGAGAAATTGTGATTGTGCCTAGTGAGATGTTTATGCAGGGCCACAGGGGACCCTAGACAAAGGCTAAGACTGAGAGAACTTCTGTTTGCCGTAAGCATTTCTTTTGCACGTAACTATGATAATTTATAGGAAAAGCTTCTCCCAGAACATTCTACCAAGGGTGCACGGTATGTTCAATAAATGTTTATGTATGTACATTAGTTATAACATAGCTCAAGGCAATGTATTCTTAAATAAGGTGTCTCTATCAATCTTGTATTTCTCCCACACTAAATGCAAGCTGCTGCTATTTCTTCTGCTGCTGCTGCTCTGGCTGTTCTGCTCCAATAAATGCAAAAGCCATTTGCACAGGACTGAAGTAATGCATTTATTAACCAAGGTAATTGTCATCATCCAATGTTTAAAGTTCAGAATTATATTGAAAAATATGGGTCTGTTTTCATTCCATTAGTACATTTTGTGATGAATGATATAAAACAGGCTTGGACCCAAACATTCCAGATCAGTTAGTTGAGTTTCTTTTGAATAATGAAAAATTGACTTTTGTGAACAAATAAACATTCAGATTTGCTGGGAGCATCCTGTACTATGAGATACACTCTTGATAGAGACATAAACAATCATGTCTATGGGGTCAAAATAAAATGGATTCACCACTCCATTGCTATGGTGCTGCATCCAGCCAGAAATGTGGCTGAAGAGGAAATGCAATTTACTCTGGAGCTTTCAGAAAACTTTAAAATTGAATCTAGAGTTTTGGAGATGTGGACAGTTGGATCAGGCTGCTTTTAGCTCGATCCAGTCCTTACCTCCAATAGAAATTACTAGCAATGTCTTTTCTGGTGATGCCTCACCAGATTGCCCATCCATGTGACCAGAAATGTGATGTTGCTGGCAAGCATTTTGCAGATGCTGCTTGATGACAGCAATATAATTGCAGTGGCAACAGTGCATGCTTTGTCGGTCCAGCCAGCTGTGTAAATGACCAAAGCAGTGCTCCTGTGCTGAATTGGAGCAGCTCCAGAGCACATTACTCTGCCTTGGTCAGATCACACCTGGAATACTGTGTCCAATTCTGGGCACCACAATTGAAAGGAGATGTTGACAAGCTGAAATCTGTCCAGAGGAGGTAAACTAAAATGATCAAGGGTCTGGAGAGCAAGCCCTATGAGGAGCGGCTTAAATAGCTGGGCATGTTTAGCCTGCAGAAGAGATGACTGAGAGGAGACATAATGGCAATGTATAAATATGTGAGAGAAAGTTATAGGGAGGAGTGGGGGGGAAGCTTATTTTCTGTTGCCCTGGAGACGAGGATGCAGAACTACATGGAAAGGAGATTCCACCTGAACATGAGGAAGAAGTTCCTGATTGTGAGAGATGTTCAGCAATGGAACTCTCTGCCCTGGAGTGTGGTGGAGGCTCCTTCTTTGGAGGCTTTTAAACAGAGGGTGGATGACCATCTGTAGGGGGTGCTTTGAATGCAATGTTCCTGCTTCGTGACAGGGAGTTGGACTGGATGATCCATGAGGTCTCTTCCAACTCTATGATTCTATGATTATAAGAGTAGACATAGCCCAAAATGTCAATTTAATCTTGGTTCAGGAAACTAATGGTGCCATATAAATCATAGTTCACATCACCCATGACCATTGGATATGATGTTCAGCAGAGATGGATTTAGAATCTAGTAACATCTCAAATGGCTCTCTCTAGTTCAGTGGTATTCAGCCTGTGGGTACCCAGATGTTTTGGCCTTCAACTCCCAGAAATCCTAACAGTTGGTAAACTGGAATTTATGTGAGTTGTAGGCCAAAACACATGGGGATCCACACGTTGAGAACCACTGCTCTTGTTTCTAGTTTCTTCTCTAAATGGTGTTATTGTGACCGCCAAAGTTCTGAGTTGATAAACACAATGGGCATGATCCACTACATTGTTAAGAAGGCTGAAACCCATAATTCAAATTTAATCATGTTTAAATCCAGTGATGTCAACTAGCTTACTTCTACATAGGATTGTGGACAGTAAAGAGAATTCACATAGCCAATGTCCTTTGTTGTCCAGAACCTGAAGTTATTACATAACATAAATTAAGCAGTAAAGAATAAATATACTTATTTCTTGAAAACCCAAGAAAAAATCCATTGAATCTCAAACAGGAATTCCATAAATTAATATTTTAAGTTACAATCTTAATGAACACAAACAAGTAAATAAGTTTTGTTCAACCAAACAGCATATACTTATGTGTAAGCAAGAATAAGATTATGCTGAAAGAGAATACAGACTGTGTACACATTGCTCCAAACTATGACAAATGATGCCTTTGGTGAGAGCATTTTAATTTACAGAAAGGCCAAAGGTGTACGTCTGTATAGTTTGGGGAAAATAGTGTTTTTCCCCTCCATTTGCAAAAAAAACCCCCAAAAAACAAAAACTAGGTCAGACTTTGACTGTGAGTATTTCAACCCCTCCTTCCAATTAGAGCCCAGAGAAGACCCAGCGAAAATATAGGTATGTCTTTTGAAATGATAATGAGCCAACTTAGTCATTGTCAACTCATTCTACTGAGCTGGAAGTTACACAATAGGCAACAGACCCATCCTTCCTCACCCCACCAGGAGATTTTACAGGCCAGGAAGTTATGATTATGCTAAACGGGGGTGAATAACCAAGGGAA
Organism: Anolis sagrei; assembly: GCF_037176765.1. Lineage (NCBI taxonomy): Eukaryota > Metazoa > Chordata > Lepidosauria > Squamata > Anolidae > Anolis > Anolis sagrei. The sequence continues at coordinate 131,671,938 of NC_090021.1, read as the reverse complement.
ATGTCTGAGCAGATATTAATTATGACATAGGAAATTTCCCAGACAGGAAAGTGCAATTAGAAACAAGATCCTAGGCGTATTGGCAATTACTGTGCTCCTTAAATATCAGGCTTTCTACTTAGGAGGCTAAGACAATTTACATTTGAAAGTCAGAGCCAGGAGTTGTAATGTCACCCTGTGGCTGAGGATTGCGGGGAAAATCTTAAACCTAGGGTTAGTCGGTGTCTAGAGAGGCCAGTGGTGGAGCCAACTTCTTCATTTCTTTCAGTAATCTCAGATCTCCCCTTGTACTTGCAGGATTGATGATTTTTACTAATTTTGTCATTCAGCTTCCAAATGTATCCAGTGTCTGTTTCAGGGTAGAGCTTAGGAAAAGTTACATTTTGAACTACAGTTCCCAGATACCACCAAAAACCTTTCCACAGCTCTAACATCACCTTTCCCTTTCCAAGCTGAAAAGACTCCATACTGATGGCCGAAAACAGCAACTTGGATGTTATTCTGTTATTTCTGGCTTGGTGTCCCAAAATCTAGAAAGCTTGTCACTCAATGGCAGAGTACATGCTTTGTATGCAGAATGCATTAGGTTTAATCCTTGGCATCCGCCTGGTAGTTCTTTGGCAGTGCCCAGTCTGCAACCCTTGAAATACATTGCCAATCAATGGCAGTTGGCCTAATGAGGCCATACATTCCAGCTCCACAGCAGACAACACCTGTGCCAAAAAAATAAAAATTGAAGTGGCATCATGTCACTTCTGGTTTTGTTTTGGGGCATTTTTCAATTATTTTTGTCATGGTTTGAGAAGTGCATTTCGCAGAAGTTTTGAGCCCTTTTGTCAACAAAGGGTTGAAATGCAACCTGGAAAAAATAGGAAGAATTGAAAGCTTACATACTTATGCTGGAAGGTTCTAAGATCGGCAAAGAACTGGGTTAGAGCCAAAGGTGGCTGAAACTCCAAGCTTATTCCACCCCTGGTACAGACAATACTAAGGGTGCATCTCCACTTTGGAGAATTAATGTAGTTTGACACCAGTTCAACTGCCGTGGCTCAATGCTATGGAATCCTGAGAGTTATAGTTTGGTAAGGGACCAATACCATTTGGCAGAGAAGACTGGAGACCTTCTAAAACTACAACTGCTATGGTTCCATCATGTTGACTCGTAGTAATTAAAGTGATATCCAAGTGCATTAATTCTACAATGTAGATGAACCCTAAGACAGATAATCCAATGGTCTGGGTCAATAAAGGTGCTACTACTTCCTTTGTTTCCCCTCCTTTAGTTGGAGACCAGAAGCTTTTTCAATTAAGCCTTGCCCCATCTACACTGCTATATAATCCAGTATCTGAATCCAGATTATCTGCTTTGAACTGGATTATATGAGTCTACATTGCCATACAATCCAGTTCAAAGTAGATAATCAGAATTCAGAAACCGGATTATATGGTGGTGTAGATTCAGTTCCTATTGTCCACAAATGGTGGCCCGTTCAGCTTTCTCTCAAAACACCTGCTCATGTGGAGTTCTTCTAGGCTTGTCTGTTAAACGGAAAATACACAATACTTCACAGCTCTAACCTGTCACCTCAGGAGAGATCACCCACATACTTTATAACCACCAACAAGACTAAATTCATCTCTTCACCTCTGTCATTCCACTTGGTTTTATTTGTTAAAGTCTGTTATATGACTAACAGGCATAACAACCCCGGGGTTTGTTTCCTTCTTACAGAGTAAAGATACAAGCCGAGGGATAAATAACAGCATTGTTCTTATCTACGCAAGACTAGTTTCCCCATCCATTAAATGCAAGTCAAATACAGCACTATTTTCTTTTATGGGAATCCACAGAAATGTTGCACAAATCTTAATAGCAATTGGAGTTCATCAGATGTGTAGATGGTCATGCAGTGGAGAGTTATTAATATTTTTACTACAATGCATCATAACATAACACAATGGAGGAATCTATGCAACTTCAGTAGATGACTTTGAGTGTGGATAGCTAGCTATCTGTTCAACATTTGTAAGCGAGATTTATTCTACTGAGAAAGGACTAATCCTTCAACCCTCTCTAATCCTGTGGCTAGAGTTTAAAATTCCAGTTCACCATCTTCATGCAGGTGATGGCTTAGTTATACACTTTACTGCTTTCTCTCTCACACGCACACCATCCATATACACTGCCCAAAATGGCTACCTGACTTTGCCTAACAATAGAGCTGCAGGAGCAGTCAACTAAAGATCTCAATTCCCACTTAGATCCAAATGAGAAAAGAAATTTCCTTTGCCACCTCCACTCAATTTGGAACTGGAGGTCCTCACATACGATCTTTCAACTCGAGGTATCAAATGCCAGTAGGTATGGAGCCTTTTCAGCCCAACATACCTCACTAGGACAAAATAACAGCCAGCCTCAAATTCGATGAAAAATGCTCTCATTCAGCACCAGAAGGGTACCGTCTACATTATCCTGTGATTATAAAGCCACAGAGTGTGCTTGAACTGCAACATACAAACACAGCCTCACTTCTTGGGATTCTTCTACCACAAAAGCTCTACTATTGGGGAAATGAAGTACTCCATTGTGAGCTGCTGTGTAATGAGGTGGCCAGCAGCTGCTTCCATCTATGTGAAAAATGACTCAGCCAAGTTCCACTGATGGATATAAATGCCTGGGGTGGGATGAGAAGAATCAGTGAAAGAGCATTATCTCTTCTATGAACTCACACACATAGAAAATGCCAATTTCATAGCTGCCCCTGAAATAATATATCCAGGGGGGAAATTCTATGGGCATTTAGATGGAAAATTCTTAGTCCTACCTTCAAAAGAAATTTTGCATCCAGATGCCAATGTGAGAAACTGTGATAGCAATCCCATGAGTAGATTTGGTGCATTATGGAATCTAGAACAAATTCTGCAGACTCTTGTAGGTATTTATTTATTCACTTTAAGATGCTGTTATACTACCTCTTAATAGTCTCATTCTGCAAAAAGGAACTTTGCTTTGGAAGATATCTTCTGATCAGGGTATAGGGTGGCAACTTGTGCTTCACATGGTTACACTCCCCCTGAGGGCACAGGTCTGCAGCCTTGTGGTCCTCCTGGATTCAACACTGTCACTTGATGTCCAGGTGACGGTGGTGGGTGGGAGAGCCTTCGAACAGTTAAAGATAGTGCACCAGTTGCAACCGTACCTCGAGAAGTCTGATTTGGCCATGGTGGTCCATGCCTTGCTTACATCCATATTGGATTACTTTAATGCACCCTACATGCGGCTGCCTTTGAAAACGGCCTGAAAACTACAATTGGTCCAAAGCTTGACAGCCAGGCTCCTAATTGGAGCTAATTATTGTGAGCGCACCACACCCCTACTAAAGTAGCTCCACTGGCTGCTGATGAGTTTCCAATTCCAATTTAAGGTGCAGATTATGACCTAGATATCAGTTGAACATTTTCAAATGAGATTTATTTTACCAAGAAGGGACTAGTCCTTAAAGTTCTCTCTAATCCTGTGGTCCTAAATGGTTCAGGCCCCACCTGTCTTTGTGATCACATCTCCCATTATGAACCAGGGAGACCCTCCTCTCACTTCCGCCACTGTTACAAGCACAGCTGGTGGGTACGGGGGAGAGGGCCTTCTCGGTGGTGGCTCCCTGACTTTGGAACACCCTCCCCAGGGGATTAGAGAAGCCCCCACACTCTCTTCCTTTTGCAGGGATTTGAAAACTTGGATGTTCCAACAAGTATTCAAGAACAACCAGTCCCTATTTATAAACGCCCAGTCCCTAGGTTGCCAAATAGTACTCTGTTTTGCACTTCATCCACTTTCCTAACCCTATAGTACACTGTTTACACTATCCTTTGCCCAGCCCTTCTTAGCTTGGACGTACCCATATTAGTAATCCATATTAGTAATTATCTGTCTGATGGAGCTCCATTGCAATTAGTTTTATACTTTTATGTTTTAGCATGTTTTTATCTGGATTGTTGTATTTTATGATGCTTTTATTTTAATGTTTTTTGTTTCATGGATTGTTCTGCTTGTTTGTTTTGTGGGCATTTGTCCCATATGGAAGCCACCCCGAGACCCTTCGGGGTGATGGTGAGAAGATATAAGAATAAAGTAGTAGTTGTTGTAGTTGTAGTTATTTTACTTATAAAAAAAGACTGTATGTCACAGCAAACAAGATCTATATGCTGGATTTTGTTTCACAAAATCACAAGTCGAACACTTCCCAAGCGTCTAGGACTGTTTGGTGTACAGATCCAAGTAAGGTGGCCTTATATTATTATTATTATTATTATTATTATTATTATTATTCTCTGTTCCCCTTTTTCTCTTGCTACAATCTGCCTTATTGAGTAGAGTTCCCCATAACTTGGGGTGCACATGGGGGCAATTTCTTGGCTTGGTATATGTATTTTTGAGGGGAACAGAGTCATTAACTTGTATACTATTTTACTGTATGTGGGAATGAAAGCATTTTGGGAGCAGGAGATAGCTGAAGAAAGAGAAACATAAACCAGATATAGCTTTCCTTTCTATGTACTCAATTCTTACAACTGGAACATTCTCAACACTGGGAACAAAGGCCTCATCTACACTGCCATCAGGGGCGGCTCGTCCATTACGCGAAGTAAGCGGTCGCAGAACACTTTTTTTTGCCAGGGGCGCAGAGGCGCCTCTGTAAATGCCCCTCGACCGCCACTTGAGGAGCGCTCCCTCATCTCACAACAGCCCTAGCAGTCCGGGGGGAGCCTCGGCTTTCTTGCCTCACTGCCGGGCGATTCTCTTCCCAAAGGGGCCGGGCCCTTGAACCTCGCCTAGCCCCTCTCGTTCCTGCTCCATCCAGCTACCGGGTGCCGATGCTCAATCGTTCTCTGCGTTCGATCCCATCCCCATGACTGTCTCCCTTTCCCGATCCCCCGGCGCTCCACCTGCCTCCTCTCCTTTCCCCAATCCGCGGGTGGGCCAAGGGGCGGAGCCGCCGTGCCTGGCCAGCTTTGGGTCTGGAGGCATGTCTGAAGACCTCAGTGTGCGCACCAAAAGTCGCCTCTTCTCCTGACTTTCTCTTCAGCCATTGGGACCAAGAGAGAGAGAGAGAGAGAGACCCTCCGGCTGGAGGTATCTCCCACCTCTGCTCCCTCCTTTGTTTTTGCGTCTACCTTCAGGAAAGGTAGGTATCTCCACCTCTCTCTCTCTCTCTCTCTCTCTCGGTCCCAATGGCTGAGGAGAAAGTCAGGAGAAGAGGTGACTTTTGGTGCACACGCCGGGGTCTTCAGGCACGCCTCCGGACCCAAAGCGGGCCAGGCAAGGGAGCTAGTGCGGCAAGTGTAGTTACTGGGATGTATAGTTCATCTACAATCAAAGAGCATTCCGAACTCCACCAATGATGGAATTGAACCAAATATGGCACACAGAACTTCCACGACAAACAGAAAATATATATCAATGATTGGTTGGGGGGGGGGCGTCAAATTACTGTTTGCTTACCATTGAAAATTAACTAGGGCCGCCTCTGACTGCCATATAATACAGCTTGTGCATTTAACTGCATTATATAGCAGGATAAATACAGCCAAGGTATCCCAAATTTCCAGTTCAGTCTATTGCCTTACATATTATTGAAGGTTACAGACAAAGCGCTGGGGTGGGTTTGGGGAGGGAGGGAATTAATCATGACTAGAAATACTGACCACAGGCCACTGAAAGATTTTCATATGAAAAATTAGAAAGCTTTGTCGGAATGCGGAGGTGACCATTTTAGACTGAGATTACAAATAGGAAAAAAAAAGCTGTTCCATTTTCTCTCAATATAGTATCCTCCTCCTGTGATGATGGGTGGCACTGAAGTAGATTAATACTTTGCTTTCCTCTCAAGAGCTGGGCTAAATCCTGCTTAGGCTTTGTGAGAAATGGATTTCGTGATTTTCAGGTCATTCTCCTCTGCAAATTTAATGTTTATCAAAATAGATGCCGGAAGCACTTACAGAGATTTCCAAACATCTCATACAATACTTTTCAAATTCTTGGGTGTATCAGCAATTTTTTTAAAGTCTTGGTTCGATTCACCCTGACAAGAGAATGAGGTAAGTCATTTGAATTGCTATTTACAGATAAAAAGAAAACAAACATGGGATATGAACAAGGTTGAAATCCAAATGATATCAGTATTTAGGAGCATAGAAGAACAAGAGAAATAACGTGGATGTAGCTTCCCCCCCCCCCCTTCTTTTTTTTAAATAACTGGACTTACTTGCCAGCGTTTCCATTCATGATTTGAAGATAACTGGATAACTGGTATATAAGGGATATACTGGTTTGAGTTTTGAAACAGGATTCTGGAAGATCAGGGATCAAACCACCACTCAGAAAAGGACAAAGTCACTTCCTCTCAGCTTTAATGGAGTGCAATGGTAAACCACCAATAAACAAACCTTGCCAAGAAAAGTGTATTAGAAGTTTACAAAAATGGATTCCATATGAAGTCTCATTACAAAAACAAAAAGGAAAATTCAGGTAATGGAGTTGACAGGGTTGTATGGGGAGGGGTGGGTTAGCAAACTTCACGCAGTGACACCATCAAAGGGTGTGACACCAAAAAAATTGCCTACAAAATCTTTGTGCAGGGTTTCAGCAGATTATATATATATATAGATTATATATATATATATAGTGTATCATTGTAGCTAGATTTAACCACAAAAATATATTTCTGAAGCCCAGCCTACACGTACTGCATCTTTATACCTATAAGAATAAACACTATGCCAGTTTATTTTTTGAAATTTCCAGCATGCATGTGATCCAGTCAGAGATGTCATTCTTAATAAATTACGAAAATGTGTCAAATCACATACTTTCATTCATATGTGTTACAAGCATGTGCTGTTGTTTTCAGTGTTGCTGTATTTTGTCATTTTAAGGGGAGATTTAGCTATAATATTGCAGATTTTTCTGGTACAGGCAGTGTTTCCAGGCATCCAGTGTTTTGAGGTACAGTTCCTTATTTCAAGCAAATGTTCTGTGTCCCGTTTGCTTGCTGCTCATGTCCCTTATTTCAGGAGGAACTGCCCCCCCCCCTCCACCTGCTGGCATCCCTTCTTTTTAAGGTAGACACCTGGCAACCCTGGGTACAGGCGGAGTGGCACCCTGAGTTACCGCAGTGAGTGACACCACCACTAGTAGCACCACTGAAGCCAAGCCTCAAACTTCAAAACACAAGTGCAGGTCTGCACAACCTGCAAGCCTCCAAGTGTTTTGGAGTGCAGCTCCCAGAATTCCTGGAGCTGGAGTTTCAAACACCAGGAAGGCCACAGGTTGAAGAGACTGGTTGTTCCACAATTGAATAACTTCAACATATGCGACGTGGTACTTTACCATAGTGGGCACTTAGACTCACATGGTGGGCTGGGGACATGGCACACTTGTACTGAAATGGATTCAAGTTCATGTTTTTCTTCAGGTCTTGACTGTGAAGGACATTCCGCTGTCATTACTCCGGTGGTATTCACAACACCTCTTTCCAACCCACCATCATTGGTGGATTTTTTTAAAAATTGAAGTTTTGCGCTAGCGCAGTTGCGGCTGATGCTGAATGACTTCACCAGGGCCTGCTCTTCTTAACATTACCAAGGAGTTTATCACATTAGGCAAGCATATTGGAATTACAGCAGGACAACAGCATTTTTGGCTGGGACTTATAACATGACATTGCTTTTCTCGATGTTCTTCTAGTGGAACACAGCTCCTTTACAAACACAGTTTGACCTCCTTTTGTGAAAGAATACTTTTCAGTGGTCCGCTAATAAGAGAACAGCAGAAGAATAACATGTGATTATTGCAATTTTGTTTACCTTTTGTGATAAACCCCCAAGACCTGTCTCCTCCTTAGGGACTAAACTTTAGACTGAAATCTCGGAGCCTGGGATAGTCCTTACCTGCCAACCCTATGAGCATTAACTAGACATTGAGATGCTGAAGAACCTTCATGCATACTTGTGTTCCCCTCACTCTTTGGATCAAAGTGACAGTGTTTCATATTGTGTCTGAATTCATTTCAATATTTCATTTAAAGTTCCCTTAAATGGACACATCTTTCCAAATATTGGAACAAGGTTGTTTTGATTATCTGCAGTTTGCCTTTTGGCAACACTGAAAATATAGCTGGAATTTGGTTTGGGGCTGAACTAACAGGCACTCTTACTCTAAAACAATACACAAATCCATGGGTTACAGAAGATCAGGATAACATCACCAAGAGAAAACATTAGTGAGTCATTTGTTTCTGTGAATTGCCTAAATGTTCTTTGAAAGTGGAACACACAAAACAGAAAATCCACAGAAGGCAGAGTTCAAAATAAAGGAAGGTTATGCAAGACTAGCAAGAAAATAAGCTGATGAATCCTCGAAGATAGTATTACAATATATTTTGGCTTTCACTTCTTACCAAAGCATTCTTCCTGAATGAATAATTGGAGAACTCGGCACATCCTTATCCTTTTTCTGGACAGAGCTGGGATGAAAAATGTTGAGGCTATATGCTATATCAGCTTTACAGGGCTCCATAGCACAAATTGTGTATCAAAGCTTGGGCGGATGGGGAATTCTGGCACTTGTAAATTAATACAAGTGTCAGATTCAGCTGATATGCCAGTTGCGCCCTTCCTAGAACTGAAAGACCTAAATATGGTAGTGCGCACACTGGCAACCTCAAGGTTGAACTTTTTCAATGTGCTGTACATTGGACAGGCATGTAGCCGGGGGGGGGGGGGGCTTGTGGGTCTTCAGCCCCCCCCCCCCCAATTCTCATGGTGGTTCGCGAAAAGGCCTTACTGGTGCATTATTTAAACTGTTATGTTTATTCATATCATGATCTGATCACCATACTCAATATATCCCATATGCATGGGGGTATTGGGGTAATGATACAAAAGGTTTGCTAGGCTAGACCCTCTTGCACTCAGATTCAGCCCCCCCCCGAAACTCAGCCCCCCCGAAACCCCCCTGAAAAAAATTCACCCCCCCCCCCCAAAAACCGAAATCCTGGCTACGGGCCTGACATTGGACTAACTCTGTGCCATGTTTTACTAATTCCAATTAGTTCAAAACATGGCAGCCAGATTAATTATGGAAACATCTATGAGTGAGCATATTACATCCACATATAAGTCACTCAACTCCTTGCCAGTTAGTTTCTGGGCAAAGTACAAACTCTTGGTTATAATCTTTAAAGCCCTACATGGTTTGGGTCCAAGTTACCTATAAAATCCCCTTCTCTCATATAATCAGCCTCAGACACTTAGGTCCTATGGGGACAGCTACTCCAACCAGACAGAACCAGCCAGAGGACCTTTTCCTTGGCTACCATCAAGACTTTGGAATTACCTACCAGAATAGCTCCAGCAGCTAAACAAGCTGTCAAAATTTAAGACATAATTCAAGACCTATCTCTCCTATCAGGCCTGCCAATCAATTTTAAATATTACATTTTATTAGTGTTTGTGTCAAATCTTTGAATTTTGATAGTGTTTTATTTGATCTCTGTTTTAACCATGTTGTATCCAACCTCGAGCCATAAGGAAAGACAGGTAACAAATACTTTTTAAATTATTTTTATTTTAAAAAGGGACACTCTTTCTCTATGTATTTAAAGGGCCTTTATAATCTATAACCAAAATTGTATCCTATTTAGTATATAAATCTGGCAAGGACCCACTGATTTTCTTCAGAGGTCAGATGTGTGAAATGACTTGCTCATCAGGAAAGGGGCTGTTAGCTAAAGGCAAGTAGAAAACATGCATATCATTATCTTAAATGTTTTCACAGAATAAACAGATTTACTTTCAAATGTTGTTCTTCATAACTGATGGAAAGGGCCAACACATTCTATTTCTCATGCATTTACCCTGTATAATGGACAGGGTAAATGCACGACAGGGTAAATGCTCTGGATCTTATTGCAAGCTGAGTTCACATTTCCAAATCCCATATTTCCCTCCAGGTTTTCAGCCTCTCACTTGCTGTAAAAAAAAAAAAAGGTATTATCTTGCCTTACTCGCCTTTCTAATCAGCTGCTGCAGTTCAGGAATACCTTTTCTTTCCAAATCTGAGTACAACTTGAAAAAGTGCTCCTTTCCCCTAAATGTTCACTATAATTGATGTTTAAATATGTTACCTGGGCTTCATGCTATTCAATAGCAAGTCATCTAACATTGCAATGGTACCTATAGGGCAGAAGGACAAATAATAATGATAATATTAATTATTATATTTATAATAATATAATATTTATTTACACCCCACTTTATCTCCCCCGAAGGGGACTCAAAGCAACTTAACATAAAAATGTTAGCACAGCATTTAAGATATACAAATATACAAATAAATGTAAACAGTATTAAAAGAGGCCATTGCCACCTAATTTTTAAAAAAATATATATTCTTTTGTCATTTTCCTTCAGCCACAAATCTCTGGCATTCAAGTAACTTAAAATTTCAAGTAAGCATTTAAAAATAAAGTGTAGGAATTCCAAGAAAAGAATCAGGTAAAGATACCAATGGGATATGAATACAGCAAATGTGCAGTTTGTTGTTGCTGTATGTCTTCAAATGGTTCTCACTTCTAGTGACCCTAAAGTGAATCTATAATGTGGTATTCTGTGGCTGAGAATGTGTGACCCACTCAAGGTCACCCTGTAGGTTTCTATGGCTCAGTAGGGTATCAGACACTGGTGTCCAGAGTTATTGGACTTTATTGCTTGAGTAATGCAAACCAGCAAGACATGTGGAAGTATAAATGCAGGATCACAGATTGTTGAAGTGGAACAACTGCGTAAATGAAGAGTAGGGTGATAGCAAAACCACTCATACTGGGCTATTACATTTGTTGCTTGTTATGCACAAGGCTCAGTCAGCTATTTTCATGTTTGCACAAAATTATTTCAGGAACTTAAAGAGTGTTTTTCCTCTTTGCCCAATATTTTCCCCATTGGCTTAAGGTTATATTTCCTGTCTTCTCCATCAGCTTGGAAAATATGGGAGATTTGGTTTGGATGTAGCCCATCATCTCTTTCAGCTTGTTTAGTGGCACGTACTTCTACACTCAAAGTAAACTCAGCTGCATCCTGGTGTTTTTAAAAAGCCATACTGAATAAATTACTGAGCAATTTCTGTGCAGAAAGAATATCAAATTCAGCATACCAAGGTGACCAGCATTCCTCTAAAGCAAAGCACCATTCATCCTAGGAATTCATTCCTCCCAACATTTCCACTAGTTCAAAAACTTCAGGGCAAGGTACAAAACTAGTTTCCCTACCTTTCATGATTCCACAACATTAAAGCATAGAAGTTTATGTTAAACAGCATTAATTCTACAGCATAGATGAATCCTATGGACTGGAACACATGGTTTCATTTATCCACAGCTAGCAAGATATGTTTTGTCTAAGCATTTTAGGTCCTCCAATTCTATAGTATTCTTGCTCCAGGTGTTCTTCATTTCTATAGTGTTCACTATTATCCACTGTTCTGTGTATCTACTGTGTAGGCAAAGGTAAAGGTTTTCCCTGACATTAAGTTCAATTGTGTCTGACTCTGGGGATTGCTCATCTTCATTTCTAAGCCGAAGAGCCGGTGTTGTCCGTAGACGCCTCCAAGGTTATGTGGCTGGCATGACTGCATGGAGCACTGTTATCACATTGTATTGACTTATTGTCACTTTCTCCCTTCCCTGATCCCTATAGCAGGAATTGCATAATTCTGTCTCATTGGGTCACTGCTTTGTTATACCACTGAGATGTGAACTTTACCCTGTTTCTCAGATGTTTATGGCAGGCAGTAGTTTCTGTTTGTTGTTCATGGGTGCTGTCCGTGAGTGTTCAAAGCTTTTTGCTCACTTTAGTATAAGTAACTATGGTCTAGTAAATGCTGAGCTGCAATTTCCATCATTCTAACCACTGGTTGCAGTGGCTAAAAATAATGGAAACTGTACTTCAATGTCTACAAAGTTCAGCTGCCCAGCCCTGACATCCATTATATCAGAAATTCAGACAGCTCTTTAAATTAGACCATTACCTCATTCCATATCGGAGACATAAAAATGTAGTTGGAGTGTAATTCCCAGCACTTCTTATCATTGGCTTGGCCAGCTAGGGCTGTTGAAAGTTGCAAGCACCAGAGGCTAGCTAATTCTAATCCTGCTTTAGACAAATTAGCAGAATTATGCACTAGGGAAGATCTAAACGAAAGACTACACTGCTAATACAATGATAATAGTAAGCTAGTGCAAGAGTGCTGCTATTACTAAAATTCCATACAAATGATCATGGATAATCTGGCATTAAACTTCTGTGCAGAAGCACTTTCCACTAAAATCCAACAGTCTCAGCACCATGAGACTTTTTTTTTCATTGTCATGTCCTGCAGCAATCGCTCTTCAGTCACTGCAGTGCAAAGTGAAGCAGATGAGCTTGGAATATGGGCAGTGTGGTTAGTACATGACACCAGGCAGTGTGCCAGCAAACATAAAAGTTGTAGCGAGTGCAAGGCTTACCTTGAAGGAATAGGAGAAAATGGGTGAAGCGGGGCAGGATGTCTGTTCAATTACTTTGAGTGATAGGGCAGGACTGGACAACTACCATAGTGGAATGTATCATCTACCTACCTTCCAAGTCCCCACAATTAGGAGTTTTGTTGTTCATTCGTTCAGTCGTCTCCGACTCTTCGTGACCTCATGGACCAGCCCACGCCAGAGCTCCCTGTCAGCCGTTACCACCCCCAGCTCCCTCAAGGTCAGTCCAGTCACTTCAAGGATGCCATCCATCCATCTTGCCCTTGGTCGGCCCCTCTTCCTTTTGCCTTCCACTTTCCCCAGCATAATTGTCTTCTCTAGGCTTTCCTGTCTCCTCATGATGTGACCAAAGTACTTCAACTTTGTCTCTAGTATCTTTCCCTCCAGTGAGCAGTCGGGCTTTATTTCCTGGAGGATGGACTGGTTGGATCTTCTCGCAGTCCAAGGCACTCTCAGAACTTTCCTCCAACACCACAGCTCAAAAGCATCGATCTTCCTTCGCTCAGCCTTCCCTAAGGTCCAGCTCTCACATCCGTAGGTTACTACAGGGAATACCATGGTTTGGACTAGGCGGATCTTTGTTGCCAGTCTGATGTCTCTACTCTTTACTATTTTATCGAGATTGGACATTGCTCTCCTCCCAAGAAGTAAGCGTCTTCTGATTTCCTGGCCACAGTCTGCATCTGCAGTAATCTTTGCACCTAGAAATATAAAGTCTGTCACGGCCTCCACGGTTTCTCCCTCTATTTTCCAGTTGTCAATCATTCTTGTTGCCATAATCTTGGTTTTTTTGACGTTTAGCTGCAACCCGGCTTTTGCGCTTTCTTCTTTCACCTTGATTAGAAGGCTCCTCAGCTCCTCCTCGCTTTCGGCCATCAGAGTGGTGTCATCTGCATATCTGAGGTTGTTAATGTTTCTTCCAGCAATTTTCACCCCAGCTTTGCATTCATCCAGCCCGCACATCGCATGATGTGTTCTGCATACAAGTTAAAAAGATCTGGAACCAGTCTGTTGTTCCGTGGTCAGTTCTTACTGTTGCTACTTGGTCCTTGTACAGATTCCTCAGGAGAGAGACAAGGTGGCTTGGGATGCCCATCCCACTAAGAACTTGCCACAATTTATTATGATCCACACAGTCAAAGGCTTTAGAATAGTCAATGAAGCAGAAGTAGATGTTTTTCTGAAACTCCCTGCCTTTCTCCTTTATCCAGCGGATATTGGCAATTTGGTCTCTCGTTCCTCTGCCTTTTCTAAACCCAGCTTGAACATCTGGCAACTCTCGCTCCATGTATTGCTGGAGTCTTCCTTGCAGGATCTTGAGCATTACCTTACTGGCATGAGAAATAAGGGCCACTGTACGGAAGTTTGAGCAGTCTTTTGCATTTCCCTTTTTTGGTATGGGGATATAAGTTGATTTTTTCCAGTCTGATGGCCATTCTTGTGTTTTCCATATTTGCTGGCAAATGGCATGCATCACCTTGACAGCATCATCTTTTAAGATTTTAAACAGTTCAGCTGGGATCCCGTCGTCTCCTGCTGCCTTGTTGTTAGCAATGCTTCTTAAGGCCCATTCAACCTCACTCCTCAGGATGTCTGGTTCTAACTCATTCACCACACCGTCAAAACTATCCTCAATATTATTATCCTTCCTATACAGATCTTCTGTATAGTCTCGCCACCTTCTCTTGATCTCTTCAGCTTCTGTTAGGTCCCTGCCATCTTTGTTTCTTATCATACCAATTTTTGCCTGAAATTTACCTCCAATGTTTCTAATTTTCTGGAAGAGGTCTCTTGTCCTTCCTATTCTGTTGTCTTCTTCCACTTCCATGCATTGCTTATTTAAAAATAGTTCCTTATCTCTTCTGGCTAACCTCTGGAATTGCGCATTTAACTGGGCATATCTCCCCTTATCCCTGTTTCCTTTTTCTTTCCTCCTTTCTTGGGCTACTTCCAGTGTCTCAGCAGACAACCATTTTGCCTTCTTGGTTTTCTTTTTCTTTGGGACGTACTTTATTGCTGCCTCCTGAACAATGTCTCGGACTTCTGTCCATAGTTCTTCTGGGACTCTGTTTACTAAATCTAGTCCTTCAAATCTGTTCTTCACTTCCACTGTATATTCGCTAGGAATGTTAGTGAGATCATATCTAACTGGTCTGTGTATTTTCCCTGATCTCTTTAGTTTTATTCTAAATTGGGCAATAAGAAGTTCGTGATCTGAGCTACAGTCAGCCCCAGGTCTTGTTTTCACCGACTGGATGGATGTCCGCCACCTTTGGCTGCAAAGGATGTAGTCAATCTGATTTCGGTGTTGACCGTCTGGAGAGGTCCATGTGTAAAGCCGTCTCCAGCAAAGGATCACCGCCTTGTCGGGGCGCTGGAGCTTGAGCACCTCAATGATGTCATGAGCGAAACCGTGAAGGGACACCCAAGACGGGACGGTTGTGGCAGAGAGGTCAGACCAAGCGTGATCCCTGGGGAAGGCAATGGCAAACCACTCCAGTATCCTTGCCAAGAAAACTAAATGGACCAGTACAACCAGAGATATGTCGGTATGCCATTGGAAGATGGGACTCCCAGGTCGGAAGATGGCCAAAATGCTACTGGGGAGGAGCAGAGGATAAGTTCAACTAGCCCCAGATGTGATGACGCAGCTAGCTCAAAGCCGAAAGGAAGGCTAGCGGCCGACGGTACTGGAGGTGAACGACGAATCCGATGCTCTAAAGATCAACACACCATAGGAACCTGGAATGTAAGATCTATGAGCCAGGGCAAATTGGATGTTGTTATTGATGAGATGTCAAGACTAAAGATAGACATTCTGGGGGTCAGCGAACTGAAATGGACTGGAATGGGCCACTTCACATCAGATGACCACCAGATGTACTACTGCGGACAAGAGGAACATCGAAGAAATGGAGTAGCCTTCATAATTAATAAGAAATTTGCTAAAGCGGTGCTTGGATACAACCCAAAAAATGACAGAATGATCTCAATTCGAGTGCAAGGAAAGCCTTTCAACATTACAGTGATCCAAATATACGCCCCAACCACAGCTGCTGAAGAAGCAGAAGTAGATCAGTTCTATGAGGATCTGCAGGAACTACTGGATAATACACCAAAAAGAGACATTATTTTCATTACAGGAGACTGGAATGCCAAGGTGGGAAGTCAAATGACAACAGGGATCACAGGCAAGCATGGTCTGGGAGAACAAAATGAAGCAGGACGCAGGCTGATAGAATTTTGCCAGGAAAACTCGCTGTGTATAACAAACACTCTCTTCCAATTAGGAGTACACAGAATGATACTGTTTCCCCCCTGGTAGCGTAACTCCCTTCACTTGATGTTTTATAGATGTTGGAGGCCTCCTCTCAATACCCTAGCAACATGGGAGCCATGCTTATGTCCCTCAGTTCAGGTCTATACTTCAAAGTATGGTTTTTATAGTTGCAGATTGTTTCCACCAGTTATCCACTGGCTGTAAGAAGAGGCCAATAAGACAGATGCAAAAGAACATGGGGTATGCCCCACTCTGCTACACATTTTAAGGATACTTATTATTTCTGCTAATGACCATGCCTTCCTTAGGATTCAGAGCACAATAAGGTCTTCTGGCTTTTTGTTTCCAATGGCGATGGTTGGAACTTGTGAAATAGTCAGCCCTCGACATTCGCTGGTGTTAGGTGTGCAAGACCTCTGTGAAAGTGGAAAAATTTGAATTAAAAACAACACAATTTCTTTTTCATGAGGAAACATCTCTCTAGAAATCTTTAGGTCCTCCAGTGAAAATCTGTTCTCACCTTCTGCAGGAAGTGGCCATAGTGTCACATTGGAGGACCTAGAGATTCCCCAAAAGACCATATTAATCAAATCTGCAAATAATCAAATCTACAAAAGTGAAACCTACAAATATGGAGAACCACCAGTAGTTTAATTTTTATGATGGCATGCCTGTGCCTTTGGAAAAACTATATTGTCTGGCTTTACTCAGGGGCTATCTGATACCATCCGTTAAGATTAAGACCCTTTTGTTCAAAGCCAATTTAGGCAAGGTGAAAAGATAACCAAATGAGTTTACTGAAAATAGGGTGAATAAAGGGTTAACTCCACCCAGGACTATCATAAGATAACTTAAAACAATACATTACAAAATGAGATTCTGATTATTGTAGTCATCTATCTGGAATCTCCTGCCTCTGATGCAAAGTGATAGATTACAAGTTGTTGCTTATAAACTGTCTTAATCTTCTTTCCTGTGAAGCTTAGGCTGGCCAAAAGCTTCTGTTGTTCTTTGGACTGCTGATATAAAAATACTGCTAAATGCAGAATGCCTGTTTTGGATTGCTTGGCCTAGGATCACCAGTCAATGCCCCAAGCCTCTAGTGACTATCGTAAAGGGAGGGATCCAACAAGAGAGCTCTATACAGGGAAATGGAATAGGCCAACTAAAACTGGCGTGTGAGGGGATTTTAAGCTCCATCCAAAACTAATACTAAGGAAGGTCTCTACACTATTGGGATGGCCTATAAACAGGGGGAAGTAAAGCAGAGGAAAGGAAAAGGCAGAGCCAAGACTTCACAATTTTCATTTTGAAACACTGCTGATCAAACTGAATCCTGGTAGCTGCCTCCATTTGATTACAGCTTGGGAAGCAAAACAATACATGTCTCTAGATGTCAAAACTCATTTCCATTCACTATTCCAGGGATTGGGGCGGATGATGACAGAACTGAATTGCATGCAAACATTTTTGACACAATGCTGGAGGAAATTTAGGATCATCCAACACTACTGTCATACTAGACCTACGTGTGAGAAAGTCCTCAAATGTTTGGAGATCTATAATCTAGCTATTCAAAAAAAATCTTAACAGTCCAGTCACCCTTGGTGCATGTGTAGCAGGGAAAGTTCAGGGCAGGTTAGCAGAAGGCATTTATAACCGGCCTCTTGGCCTCCTATTAGGAAATTGGCTCCTTTCATCTAAGTGGTTTTCTTCATACCAGCACGAAGCAGGCCACAGTGTTTAATATAATTCGCTGCAAATGAGCAACCATTAGTCATCAACGTTTTTATATAATTATTGGCAGTGCAAAGGAAACATGCACAGTTCTAACTATTTCCACCCAAACAGAACAGAAGCTGCTCACACAGGCTGCAAAGAAGGAGGTGGACTGAAGGAAGAGGAATTTGGGAAGCTGGAAGATTCAAATCATCTCACTGAAGCTGTGCTTTATTTTTTTAATCAGTTCTGAAAATAATGCACATTTCTGGTAGAGTATGTAATTGGAAAGTGCTTAAATTGATTTAAGCTCTGAATGCATTTAAAATAAATGTCTCTCCAAGTTTGCACATTAATGAAACCTTTTCTTACTGCTTTTCTGAGGAACAATACGAAACTGTAAGATTGCCTGGGGATGCCCTACTCTCGCCTCCTTCACAGGCGCGACTGGTAGGAATGAGAGACAGGGTCTTCTCAGTGATGACCCCTTGCCTGTGGATCTACCTCCCCAACAAAATTAGAGTAGTCCCCTTCCTCCTGACCTTCAGAAAGCACGTAAAAACATGGTTTATGGGACCACGCCTTTGGATAAAAGCTTAGTGCAATACAAGAATAGGGAATAGTGATATGACAATATGGAACTGCCTTGGTTTACAAGTTTGGATGTTGTGATTTGAAAAATTGTTTTAATGCATGTTTTAACTTTTTTCGTTTTTAAAGTATTTGTTTATTTTATTGTCTGTTTGTGAAAGGTATCAAATTGCTGCCTGTCAGGCTTCTCTGGATCCCCTTTGGGATGAGAAGGACGGGATATAAATGTAGTAAATAAATAAATCTAGTGAAATTGAACCAAAAGCCCGCGAAGGAGGAATCACAGAGATGGTGGCATGCTTGTGTGTTATAAAAGTACACAGAGTACTTTAAGGGACATGCTCTTTCTTAAGTAATGTAGGCAGGCAGATATTGGGCATAATTGTTATCAGCCCTTTCAACAAACTCCATGAAGAGTTTGTCTACATGGGGTTAATAACCTGTGCTCACAGTGCATTGGATACTAGCAGTCTTCATGACATTCCTTCTCTTTCTTAATGCAGGGACAATTTTAGTCCCACATTAAGAAAAGTTGGAGGAGGCTCAGTATTTGCTTGAAACTCTGAAACAACCCCATAACTTTAGTGCAGTGTGGACAACAGAATCGAGTCAAATTCGGATTGGTCCACTGTATACAAGAGCCACTGCCACATCGCTCATCAGTGAATGGAAAAGATCAGGCATAGGGTGCTAGCAATAGCCAGTTTTTATAGTTTTGCAGCCACCTGACAATGGAGATGGTAACATAGACAGTAAGACGACAGCTCTGCTTCTCTTCTACTAAAGAAAAAGCTAATTGAAGCTGCAATTCTACGCATACCAGCTATGCATACCAGTTAGGACCAGGCTGTGGTGCAGCTAGTTAGAGACAGCTGCATTAAATCACGACTGACCAAGAGGTCATGAGTTTGAAGTCAGCCCGGGTTGGAATGAGCTCTCGACCATTAATAGTCTAGCTCGTTGTTAACCTATGCAACCCGAAAGACAGTTGCATCTGTCAAGTAGGAAATTTAGGTACCGCTTTATGTGGGGAGGCTAATTTAACTAATTTACGCCACCATAAAACCTTTCAGCAGTATGCGTAAGAATGAGGAGGTACTCGATCAAGAACTCGGTGTCACAAGTGGAGAGTGAAGCTGCAGCCCCCCCACCTGTGGCTGAAATCAAGCATACCCTCATGAAGCCGGAAAAGCTGGAATGTTAAATGCCTCTGTGTATGTTTCTATATGTTGTATGTCTAATTGCATTGAATGTTTGCCATGTATATGTGCATTGTAATCCACCCTGAGTCCCCTTTCAGGGTGAGAAGGATAGAATATAAATACTGTAAATAAATAAATAAGAATTAACTAATTATTTCCAATACATCTTTTTTATTCTGTAAACAAGTAAAGGGCAATGTTGCCACATATCCTGAGAATGATGCACGTGGTAAAAAAAAGTCATCACAAACTGAATTTAGTTAAATATGCACAATTTTGTTTATTGAAGAGATTAGGACAAAAACATTAAACCAAATACAAGACAAAGCACCAGAGGCAGTAAAATCCCACCATGCACATCACCAATCTTTCTTCCTACAAGTTTATAAAATAAACATTTTTAAAAAAAGAAGTCCCTCAACACAGCACCATCTTCAGAGTGTAAAAACATTACTCCTTTATATTTTCTTAGATACCAAAATAGAACCAAGGCAGGTCAGCTGCAGCTTTGTCTCTTTGATAAGGAACTATGAACCATCCGCTTGAGAGTGGGATCAAAACCTTCCTGCAGGGCAGGCAAAATAGCATCCATACATCAAATGCCAAGTAGCTGTACGCACATGCCACATACTATAATTAAGCACAAAATTCAAGTAACATTTACATACTACAGAGTCCACATGTACCTATCCAAAAACATGACCACTTCACAAAAACGCATACAGGCAGTAACATCAGAACAACTGAGGTACTGGAAAACACAAATAGTTATGCCAAGAGACCTGTTTTGTTTTGTCCCCCCGCCCCAAGTATCATATAGCAATATAAAAAGCAGTAATAAAAAATCATTTTGCCAGTCTAAATCAAAACAAAAGCTCTCTAAGGAAGGGAGAGAACAGGGCGAAAAATTAAAAGTAAAAAATATGTCATTCAGGGACAAGGAATACCTGAAAAGTAAAAGGAAAGCGTGTCAACTACAGCTTGTAACATGTCACCCCAAGTCAACCCGTAATTGAAGTACTGGCTTAATTCATCACAACCGTGACAGTTTCATCAATAAATAAAGTCTTGACAATACGAAAGGTGCATATTACTGTGTACTTTTTAGGAGACAGATCTGTGTCCTAGTAATGTTCAGCTTATTAAAATGTCAATGAGAAGAAAACTAACAGCATCCTTTTCATAAAACAAAAACAAAAGCAAGAAAACCCAAGTCACTGCCTTTCCATAAAACTAAGAGGGAAGAAAGGAAAACACCTCTGTCTGTCTTTCTCTCTCTCTCTCTCTCCTCTTTAAGTAATAAAGACCCACTCCGCTCATGTTTAAGGTAGTCTTGAGGAATCGTTGGTTCCTGGATTAGGTTTCAATCCTCTCTCTCTCTCTGAAATGATGTCCTCTCACTGCTGTCCACAAATATGGTCAAATTTTATGTGCAGTGTGGTAACATGGAAGCCAGTATTTCAAATCACCTGTTTTATTTCTTTCGAGAATTATGATTTGCTTAGCAAACATATCTGGAAGGCTGACCTGTAATTGCCTCCTGCAACAAAGCCATTTGACCAAAACCTCAAGACACTTCCAGAATGGGTCATATCCAACTGTGTTCTGCTGATGAAAGACTCTACATCATAGCAGGGGATTCCCATGAAGAAGAGGCTCATAGATTCTGTATTTTCTCTGAAGCCCCTTATGATGCCATTGACCTTCCATACTGCTCCAAAGAGTCATCCAGCCTTTGAAGATGGAAGTTGGAGAAGGAATCTCCATCCACTATTCAGCATCTTGTGTCTGCTGCATTAAAGAGCCTTCCATCAGCTGAGGGGAGATAACTGTATTTAACCCAAAAGTAAGTGTTCTTCCATCAGCAAAGGGGGACAAAAATATATACTACCCAACTTGTGAAGTGCCAGTCCCTTTCTGCCTTAAGGGAAAAGAGCATTTCAAACACCGTTTTCTCCTCTCAAAAATCAAAGCCGCTTCTTTAGAACTGAATTCAAAACTAGCTGTTCCGAGACATGAAATAAAGTTTTCCACTTAGCACCCAGCTTCCCACGTCTTCCCTTTGTGCTCTTCCCACCCGCCCTCCTGAAGATTAATCCCACTGCAATTATTAAACGTCAGATTTTAGAAACAGGAAACAAAAATTAATATAACAACATGATAGCTAATTGTACCTTCCCTGAATAATGGCTGAAGTTAAATATATCTAACAGTGCGATGCCAAGATGCAAATTGAGGCAAAAGTCTCTATTTACTTGGAACCATTAAGTATCTGAATGAAACAGAATTGGGAGTGGATTAGTGGCTGCACTGGAACGTGAAGGTTCAAGTGTCCTTGGCTCCATAAAGATGAGCAGTTACTGTTGCTCCATGCTGCTGCCTCTTTCTATTTCCATGTCAATCTAACCTGATAGCAAGGATTCGTCCCATCTAGTCATCCTCATGCTACATTTGTTGTGTTAGCTCATTCCTTCTCCAACCAAAAACTGAAACAAAAGAGCAAAACAACTCGCAAAACAGCCACTCCTTCAAGTTGTCTTTTTGCTATCAAGCCAGGTCAAGACACCACTATAATTCTGCATGGTCAGAAAGGACTCCCTTCAACGTTGTCTTTTCTGGACCACGCGCCACTCAAACACTAGTCCTAATGCTCAGTTAAAGAAAGAGTCCTCTTCCTCCTCCATGTTGACGTCAGGCACCAGCTGATCCGTTACTTCCTTAGCACCATATCCTGAATTCGACACATTAAAATCTGTGGAAAACCAAGGATGGTCCAGAATTTCCTGCGAAGTCAGCCTCTCCGAGGGCTCCCGGCGCAGGATGCTACGTATAAGGCATTTTGCCTTTGGGGATAAAGTCTCTGGAATGCTGAACTGCCCTCGGCGGATTTTGCTGAAGAGGGAACTAGGCTCAATGTCATGGAAAGGGTAGCGTCCAACGAGCATTGTGTAAAGCATGACTCCTAGACTCCAAACGTCTGCTGCTTTGCCAGAGTAGCTGCCGTTTGTATTCAAGATCTCTGGGCTCACGTATGCTGGGCATCCATGCTTATCGGAAAGGGAGTCATCATTTCCTCTCAAAATGTACGCATCTTCAAGGCTCTCTAGTTTTACTCGAGTCCTGCAAAGTAAGAAACAAGAGAGAACTATTAGACTAAACCCCCATACAATTAGTTTTTCTTGTGGGAAAATCAATGAAATGCTATAAATATTTGCTACAAGATAGTCGTCCCCCCTCCCCAAACTTTTTAAGCCTTCAGAGAGACGACCTATTCATGGATGTACAGAATGCTCTCCTGCAGATAAGGCTCTAGAGAGAAAATAGAGTTTGTAAGACAGCAGAAAACATTTATGGGAAGCTTTCTTTCTTTGGTATACATGTTTCCTTTGGTCAGATGGAGTTTACAGTTTTGAAAACACATATATACACAAAAACACCACTAGCAAACTGAAAATATGATGGAACACATAATAAGCACCATTTCCTCTTTGAAACTGAGAACTGTCTTTTGACACCTTATAAAAATATATCCAAAAGCCACACAAGGGAAGTGCCCATTTTACTTCATCTCTCGATTATCAAGAACCTTTCTCACTTTGAAAGGAGAGTGAAAGGTGGATGGGACCATTTCCTCCTCAAGTGCAAGAGGCCCTATTTACTGAACTGACATAAAAGTTTGGGCAAACACTGGTGGGTAAGCACAAAGCTAGTACTGCTGACACAAGGCCTGGCATCACACACTCTCTGGGCTCATCTACACTGACCATTTCAAGCCAACTCAAAACTGTGGTGGCCACAAAATGCACGCCACCAATGTGTACTGCAGTACAGACGAAAAAGTATACAAAACATTAAAGAAAGTCACAGGACAACAAAGAGCATTACAAAGACAAAAAACAAAACAAAACTGATGAACCAAAAGGAAAATTTTAAAAAGTGAAAACTGACTGATTCCTCTATTACTCCAATGACAACAAAATGTTTACTTTAAAAAATGACAGTTGTAACCAAAGAAGTCTAACAGTTTCCTTAGGATGAAAGTTTGACACTACATGTTTAGCATCCCTTGTACAAAATGCTTGGGATCAGAAGTTTTGGATTTTTTTCGGATTTGGAAATACCCGTATTTGTATATATGTACAGCATGAGATGTCTTGGTGATGAGACTCCAAGTCTTAACATGACATTCATTTATGTTTCATATACACCTTATACACATAGCCTGAAGGTATTTTTAAACAATATGGTTAATAATTTTGTGCATGAGGTGGGACTCCAAGTCTAAACACGAAATTCATTTGTGTTTCATATACACCTTACACATATAGCCTGAAGGTAATTTTAGGCAATATGGTTAATAACTTAACTCATGAAGCAATGTCTGTGTACGATGGACTATTAGAAAACAAAGGTGTCACTATCTCAGCCACCATTTGGAATATAGGCAGTCCCCAAGTTACAAACAGCCAATTTACAAATGACTCATAGTTAAGAACAATGGTGATACAACAGCAAGTGAGAGAAATCTCCCCCACGGAGGGCAAATTTACCAGTGAGATGGTTAGCATGGGGAAAAGATGTCTACACTGAAGCTTTATCACCACTCCTTGTTTCCACAAGAAGCCATTTTTTAAAAAAAATCCAACTATCACAGAGACAGAAAGTGAAGTGAACTACTCTGAACAGAGGCACAAACAAGAAAACAAATGCCACAGGGGTGTTAATCCTTTCCTATGATATCCAAAGTGTGTGTGTGTGTGTATGGCTCAAATTACACTTCAAAATGTGCCTGTTCTGACTTACATACAAAATTCAACTTAAGGAACAACCCTAAAGGACGTATCTTGCTCATAACTTGGGAACTGCCTATACTTTGGGGGATTTGGGATACACGATGTTCAACATGTATTACTAAGAATGCCCTGTCTCTTGTGGTCGCAATACTGCCTTCCAATGGTACACAGAACAGAACCCGAGGAAATTAGGTAAATTCATGGAGTAGAAGCAAGACAAAGATTTTGTACCATAAGCTATAAGAGACCAAATTGTAGTCCCTGAAGTGAAGAATTCGGGGTTACTGAAGAATAATGACAACAGACGACTGCCTCAAATGAAGTGTTACGAAAGACTTCCTTCAGATAAAGAATTACAGAGAAGTTCTAGATTTCCATACCCTAAAATTTATGTATGAAGAGGGAATAAGCCTTTGGAAATTCCCAGGTAGTCTGACTTTTCCGTTTCCTGAAGCCCTAAGGTTAATGTGATTGTTCAGATATTCAAAGCAAACAATGAGAGAATAGAATTGTTTGTCACAAGTAAATATAGGAAGAAACAGAGAGTAACAAGCTTTGGAGTTCCTGGCCACTCAAAACGCAAGACTGCATTTCTTCGTTCTGCAATTCATTCTGATGGTGTCTAAGATATGTTCTGCAAATTTCCACAGAAAAAGGACTTACTGCAAATCCACTATACATTCTCTTTAGTTAATGTCTACTGGTTTTTTTATTAATGAATCTCCCTCTGAATTTCATTCACCACGTTCTGTTCAAAGACAAATGAATGCCAGTTCAATATGCTACCAGCAGTATGTAAACAGCCTGGCAAGAAAATAAATCAAGCTACCCTGTTCAATATTACAGAACAGCTCGATGTCTTAAAGAAAAACATTACACTTCATTTTACTACACAGTTTTTAAAGCCTCCGGGCAAATACTGAACCTTTTAAACGCCCAGACACATTTACTAGCAAAGGTGAAAGTCCTTCTGGAAAAGACTGTTGGATAAGGAAGTAATAAATACATAATTCACAATAACTGGCTCATACCTAGCAGGATGGAAATGAACACTATCCCAATTTAAAGAGCTATTTCAGATGCCTCCCACCAGTTTGTATGTAAATGAGATGTGCTTTAATAATGTCCTCTGCATCCAAAAACCTGCCCAGTGTCAGCCTGATATCGCATCAAAGTTAACCTCCAGTTCTCATGTGTATTTATTTTTGGCTCAAAATATCACTCCTGAAATAATAAGGAGTTGATATTGTCTAAGGTCTTGTCAACACAGGCAAAAACAAAAAGACTCACTCCAAACGGATCACAAGATATCCCCATGATGCACAGTGGCTTCTGGTAACACCGAGGTTTTTATTTTGCTTTCCTTTGTGCTTTAAATCAACTTTGCCTTGCTTTGGGCAAAGATGGGGAATACTCTGGAGTTTTTTGGAAACGCCACAGAGTATTCAGGGCAGTCTAGACCACTGTTTCTTAAACTGTGAGTTCCGACCCCTAATAGAGTCCCCTTTAGCTCAATGTTGGAGTCCTGAAAAAAAAAGGTAGCAGTAAAAGGTTTCTAAACACCACACCTATACAGAAATCTGTTAGCAGTGTTTATACTGTAGTTGCACTCCACAAAAATGAAAACCAGCCTGCTTAGCAAGCCGTGCAAATGCTGGTTTATAATCAATAAATGTTTGGTTTTAATATCTCTTTAACACCGATATACCTGGTCACATAAATATTTCTTAGCAGAAAGTGGTTCCAGGTGGGAAAAGTTTAAGAAGTAGGTCAGATTCCATCTGCTATCCAGATGGGCACTGGTGTCATCACTCCTTCCCTGAACTGATCAAAGTCACATTGGCACCCCTCTGACATCAGGCAGAGATGCCATGGCTGGGAAGAGATAGCAATATGGAGAAGAGCTGCTGGCCACCTCAGCAAGACAGGTTCACACCTAAACAATAGCTCCAGATTCGGCACACATGTAAATCTGAGGTTGCTCTGAGGCAGCTTTACAATGGGCTAAAATGCCCACTCAGTGTTGATGAGCCCTCAAGATAATTAATTATGAAAATATTAGGGAAAAATCAATGCCTGAGTTTTCCCAGGACATAGTTGTTTAGCATGCTGCTGAATGTGAATATCAAAACATCTGAAAATATTATTACCAGAGTTTTGCTTGTATACATTGATACAGAACTGGTCCATGGTCTCACTTTATTTTAGTTTCAGGACCATCAAACTTCAGACATTAAATGGAACTCTTGCACTTTTCCAGCCGCCCCTGTCCTGAAACTATTGCACAAGCTCCTAGCCCTCCGAGTCCAGTATTTATTACTGTTCAGGCTATTGATTGTTTTATGATGATGTGTTATGTTATTATGATGTGTTTATTTTATTTTTGTGTGTTTTAAATCTATGTTTGCCCGGACTCATCCCCATGTCAGCTGCATTAAAATCACTACTGACCGAAAGGTCAAGAGTTCAAAGCCAGCTCAGGTCAGGGTAAGCTCCCAAACATTTTTCTAGCTTGCTGTCAACGTTTGCAGCCCGAAAGACAGTTGTATCTGTCAAGTAGGAAATTTAGATATCTCTTTATGCAAGGAGGCTAATTTAACTAATTTATGGCACCATAAAAATCTCCAGCAGCATGCAAAAGAATGAGGAAGGACTCCATCGGTGTCACAAGTGGACGGTGAAGCGGCAATTCTCCGTGGCCAAAATCGAGGATACCCTCATGAAGCAGGAAAAGTTGGAATGTTAAATGCCTCTGTGTCTGTCTATATATGTTGTATGTCTAAATGGCATTGACTGTTTGCCATGTATATGTGCATTGTAATCCTCCCTGAGTCCCCTTGCGGGGCAAGAAGGGCGGAATATAAATACTGTTAATAAATATATGAATGAATGTAAGCCTGCCCCGAGTACCTGTTGTTGTTATTCATGTAGCTGAATGCTCATTTATGCAATAATTTTTCTTTCACACAGAAACCTAGACTTCTGGTGAAACAACTAACCTAGAGCTCTTGCCACTGGCTGTTCTTCTATGTTTGTGAAATATATATAAAAACCGAGAAGAACTATAGTGCAACCAAAGAAAAAAATTCAAACCACACAAATACTTGAACCCTCAACTCCCTTGTTGAACTGTTATCCCAAGTATTTTGCTGCATATTGTGTCAAGTAGCCCAGATCTTTCTCAACAGCTAAAAAGTATAGTAAAACTAGCCCTACAAGTGGAGAAAATGTTAAATTACCAGTGGTGGAAGGATGGATCCCTCTAGGTTACTACCTGCTGCAGGCAATAGTAACTGCACACCGAGGACAGCTGTTCAGCACATTCTAAAAATATTCTCTAGAAGAATATGCGGGGAGTGGAAGATAAACAGTTTCTCAACTGAATTACAAAGTAAGTGTAGCTTTTTCCTTTAGTGCAGCTTTGTGAGTTTGAGGCATGGAGTGGTTGTACAGGAAACCAGAGAATCTACAGCATAAAATCAAAGACATAACTAGAGACCAGGAACAGACACATCCACCCCCAAACCTAATGTCATTTTTGATTGCCTAAGGACACACACACCGCCCCCTGCCACAAGTTGCTGTGGCCCAGTCTATGTATATGTGTTTTGTGTGTGTATATATGTGTATATGTGGTTATGCGCATGCGTTGTAATGTATTTTTTTTTTTTTTTGCTTTTTTACATCTCTTCTGCTGTGTTTTCCAGTGTTTTTATGAGTGCTGGTCACTTGTTGGCCTGATAGGTGTATTGTGTCCAAATTTGGTGTCAATTTGTTAAGTGGTTTTTGAGTTATGTTAATCCCACAAATGAACATTACATTTTTATTTATATAGATATAGACATACTATAAAATCTCTACTACGTCCTTGCAGTGCCAGTGGAGAAGAATGGGGGAAACCCTATGAACTGTGCTACCGACATACTGTTTTACCAATACAGTATGATTATTCTGTCCCCTGGCCTACTTTTTGTTTCATGCCATGGCTATAATCTTTGACTTCCTGAAAGAACTGTTAGCTTTAAAAATTTCAGTTCTTAATTGTTTTATATCCCAAATGAATATCATCTGGAAATGCTATATGCAGAAAAGGCACCGGGCTTCAAATGTGTTTCTTGCCACGAGTAAGGTGTAAGACAGTGTTAGAGATCCATGATGAGATCTGTTTTGATTGTTCTTCCATTTCCAAAAATGATTTGCAAAAATGGAGCAATCCACAGCTGCAATCACACCCTGAGCTGCAAATCTGGGCCCACATGAGGTTGACACTCTGGCACTTTAGTTGTGAATTGATGGCAGCTAGTTTTAACTACAGATGGTCTGCATTTTTAAATTGTTATCTTATTTTTATGTGTGTTGATAGTGGTTGTTTTTTATAATTTTTATGTGATGTTGTTTTATACTCATGTCTCATTTACTTTATGCTGCACCTTGGAGTGCCTTGTAAGCCATCCCGAGTCCCTTTAATTATTATTATTATTATCATCATCATTATCATTATTATTTTTATTAAGTGAGATATACAACACAAGGTTGCCAGCTAACTGTGCATATAGAATTTCCAAATAGAAAACCCATGACAACTTTAAGAGGACCGAGGAAGTTAAAAAAAATCAACACAGAGATTTTGTATTAATGTGCATCCTTTCTCTGCATTCACTTGCTACTAGGTACTGCCTAGGTCAAGGGACTGGATTTTGCCTTAGCATGACCCTGGCAATTCTTAATTCATGAACAGGCAAAAGCATTGTTTCCACGAGTGAAATTTTAAAATATCCTCATGCCAAGTTTGATTTCTTGACCGCTAAGCTCAGGTCCATTTCCACTGATTACCAGCATTCTATGGTTTCAGATAGAGTTTACTTGAGAGCAGTCTTCAATTGGATGTACTAACATTTTTATGCTGTACCACAAAGCTGTAGGTCTTCCCTATAGTGAAGATCTCGCTTAAGATATCTGGACCTACTGATGATCCCATGAAATCCAAGTCTATAATTTTTTGCATCTATGAAATCTCCACGACTAAATAAAGTAACAATCTATATAAATAAAAATGTAATGTTAGTTTGTGGGATTGACATAACTCAAAAACCACTGGACGAATTGATGCCAAATTTGGATACAATACACCTATCAGGCCAACAAGTGACCATCACTTGAAAAAACACTGAAAAACACAGCAGAAAGGTCCTAAAAAGTCAAAAAATAAAAATAGATTATAATGCATTCGCAAAACCACATATATACACATATACACAAATATATGCACACACACATACACACACAAAACACATATAAACAGACTAGGCCACAGCAATGCATGGCAGGGGACGGCTAGTCAGGTATAATTTGTCCTATCTTCGGCAACAGGTCATCAACAAGATAGCCCTTTTAATAGCTGGTTGAGGTGACACTTAGTAATATAGCAGAATTAAAATCCCCCAAGCAACAATAACCACAGCAATAATCCAGAAACTGATTATCCCTGACATAACTCATTCAATTAAAGAAATATACATACAAAGACAAACATGCACAGAGGAAAACTAATTCTATTCATCTACAGTTAATGGCTTTGCCATGCTGAAGCATCCATTTATCTGTGTCATGGCCATCCACCACGGACTACCTGTTACAGCAGAGATAAGACACCCAACCTTTTCTTTTCTCCTAGCTTTGGTTTCAAAAGGTTTCTGAATTTTTCATGCATTCTTCTGCTTTTTTCTACATAAAAAGCTAACACAGCAGGCTCAGACATCCTCTTCTTCCCAGATCTTTTCCTCACTGCCAAGATGACTGATACCAAATAGATTCATTGAATGAAAGCCAGTCTCCAGTCACATTTCTCGAGTCTAGGCCATATCGGGAAAATCACAATTGTTTCCATTCAATTCTTACAACAAAAAAAAAAAAAACCCCACAAACCCAAGCCACTCTATGCTGCACAGAAGAATCAAGGCTCCACATTCACAGGAAAGCAGATTTTGTTTAAACTAGGCCGTTAAACAACAGCTGGCCTTTATCTCTTTGCTCCTTCATAATCTCTGACGGGATAAAGCAAATGAGGAGCACCCTTGTTTTCATCCTGTTGCATGGATTAGTCCAGAGCAAATACACCGAGGATCAGTGCTTGTGTAGCTTTCACACACACACATACACACACAAACACAAGACATCTTTTTCATTCAGAAATTGCAAAAAGAATAGACACTTGGAATTATAGCGTTAATTTTTTTTACAATGGATTCTTTACAAGATCAAGAAATTGATTACATGGAGATTGCAGAAAGCGCTAAGACAACCAAAAATTGCCCTTATATTGTTTGGTGCTATCAATATGCATCCAAGTGGTAAAATAAAACAAAGAATTGGGAACTGTAAATATATAACCATATCCATAATCTAGGTTAGTGAGGCATCCCAAAAATTATGGCAGAAATGGGTGACATTTTATGCCAGTTTCTAATGAAGGTGGAAA
The DNA here is from genome assembly GCF_037176765.1 of Anolis sagrei. Classification (NCBI taxonomy): domain Eukaryota; kingdom Metazoa; phylum Chordata; class Lepidosauria; order Squamata; family Anolidae; genus Anolis; species Anolis sagrei. Next base: position 131,641,297 of record NC_090021.1, on the reverse strand, counting down.
GCGATGATACCCTTTAAGGACTTTTGTGCCTCTTCTTCAAAGCCCAGGATAAATGGAAGCTCAGCTCTTTCAGGTATATACAGGATATCTGAAGAAAGAATAGGACCAGCTTGTGGCACAAAACAAAAAGTAAATGCTTCATAACTGTTTCATTTTCTGAACAAGAAAAAACTTAACAATGGTGGCAGTTTACCATTTTGTGGCAGCAGAGCTTTGAAATTTTGTTGTTGTTGTTGTCTTCTAAACTGCAGCTTCCAGAATCCCAGTGCCTTTTCTACTCTCTGCTGGAAATTTGTTTGTTTTGCCATAGTCAAAAGTAGTACTAGACCCTCTTGCAATGTCTAAGCATTATTATTATTATTATTATTATTATTATTATTATTATTATTAATGATAATAATAATAATAATAATAATACACTTTATTTATATTCCGCTTTATCTTCCCGGAAGGACTCAGAGCGGATTAAGTACACATATAAGGCAAACTTTCAATGCCTTTTACACAAACAACAACATACAATACACAGATAAGGTAAAGGCCTTCCCCTTTTTCATTTCCGACGTCTGGAGGTGATGCTCAACTCTGGCCATGGGGAGGTGCTCTTGTTCCATTTTCCATGCCAAAGGAGCCTGCTGTCCATAGACATCTCCAAACTTTTTGCCGGCATGACTCCATGGGGTTACCTTTTACCTTCCTGCTGAGGCGGTACCTATTGATCTACTCACATTGCATGCATCTGAACTGCTAGGCTGGCAGAGAGTTAGGACTGACAATTGGGAGCTCACCCCGACACACTGCTTCACACCGCTAACCCACCAGTCAGCAGCATTTCCTTCAGCTAGTGGCTTTAACCACTGTGCTACCACTGGACTTGATATTTATGGTTTGATTTACCCACACTCCAAAAAATGCCCCTTCCAGAAGTGTTTGTGGGCTTCTATAGGTTCTCCAGTGCTATTCTATAGCATGCTTCTGAATTAAGTAGAGTTGAGTTTCGCATACCCAATATAAGTGGGATGGCAGAATGTTGGATAAGCAAAAATGTTGGATAATAAGGAGGGCTTAAGGAAAAACCTATTAAACATCAAATTATGTTGTGATTTTACAAATTAAGAACCAAAAGATCATGTTTTACAACAAATTAACAGAAAAAGCAGTCCAATACATGATAACGTTATGTAGTTATTACTGTATTTACTAATTTAGCACCAAAGCATCGCAATGTATTGTAACAGTTGTAGATCTGGGCGGGAGGCAGACTGCATTGGATAATACAGAATGTTGGATGAGCCAAGGCTGGATAAGCGAGACTCTACTGCAGGGGTCCTCAAACTTTTTAAACAGAGGGCCACAGTTCCTCAAACTGTTGGAGGGCCGGATTATAATTTGGGGAAAAAATTAATGAATTCCTATGCACACTGCACATATCTTATTTGTAGTGCAAAAAACACTTAAAACAATACAATAATTTAAATGAAGAACAATTTTAACAAATATGAACTTATTAGTATTTCAATGGGAAGTGTGGGACTGCTTTTGGCTGATGAGATAGGATTGTTGTTGTTGTTGTTGTGTGCTTTCAAGTCGTTTCAGACTTAGGTTGACCCTGAAAGAGGGCCAGGTAAATGACCTTGGAGGGCCGCATCCAGCCCCCGGGCCTTAGTTTGAGGACCCCTGCTCTACTGTATAGTCAAAATCTCGGGTTCGCTATTATCCAGTTTCAGGTAGCCACAGGGAATCTTGGAAGGCATCCCCTGAGGATACAGGGATTATACTGGATATCAAATACCGTTACCCATTCAATTTTAAAAGATACATTTTAATTTCCTTACCCTGAACAACCTCACGTTCTAAAGACAATCGGTTGTTTGTAGTTTTTCTTCCAACTGTGACAAACAGGGGTGAAGGCATTAAAATTAGTCAATGAATATGGGCTTTCACTGCTAGATAAAATCTGCTTTATGAAAGTTCCCGTACAGTGCAAGGCCTTTTGTCAAGATCAATGTAATTACAGTATATCATTTTCATTCAAAGATGGGAGATGGAAAAGACCCTCGGAAAGACAGCATTACGTATCTATCAGATCACCAGTGGAGCCCTGCATTAGTCTAATGCTTTGGAGAAGGGAGGGGAAGCAAGCCTGAATCATTGCTTTTTTAAAAAAGGGAAGCTATTCTGCCTATGAATGCTTTCCCATTACTAGTGAATGAAACCACAGAAGTGCAATCAGAGGGCAGCAAATAGCACTCAAATGGGAAATGCGTCTTTGTCCCCATAGAAACCGTCAGGGAAGCCCGGAAAAAACAAAGCCATTCTGAAAATCTTATCAATATGCCATTCATTACTTGAGTGCATTCAGACTTGGCGCTTTAGCACTGTAACAAAACCCGATCAATTAAGCCTCTTCCAGAAAGGCCTTCAATGCAAACTCCTGAGTTAGCATCTGTTTCTGGAGAACGTTCAGTGTGTCCTAGACGCCCCTTGTCTGCCCCCCTCCTTCAAAACTACAGTGGTTCATATTATTCTCCCCGGAGGAATTTGGGGGTTCTGAAGAGTGTCTGACTTTGCAGGGAAACCCTATCCCACATTTACACTAACGGGGAACAGTATCATTGCTTCTAATACCAGCCTCCTTTCATTTGCTGACAAAGGGCTACACTAGTGGTGTTGGGGTGGGGGTTGAATCACAGGAACATAATAACACATCTGATCTGCCAAAATGTTACCCCCCCCCCCTTCACAAAGCCTTCCAATGGGAGTCTTCTAGTATGCAAGACTCAATGGTCAGAGACAGAATGAGGAAGAAACCTTTCTATGTTTTCTTTCCACCCTTACTGTGGTGCCCTGTGATGCATGGCTCTGTTTATTCTCCCCCTACGGAAGCGGGAGTGTGTTTTCGTATGCCTTTTCCCCACCTGAATGCCTTTTTCTTCACATATGCACTTTTACACATTTTGTCCATTAACTAAAGCATGCTCATTTCTCAAAGACGTGCATTTTTAATCGCGGGCATTTACGTGGATATAATTCTAAGAGGGGGGAAAGGGGAAAATATGAGGCTCACATGGTGCATCTACACTGCAGAATTAATGAAGCTTGACATCACTTTAACTGCCAAGGCACAATGTCATGGAATCATGGGAACTGTAATTTTACAAGGTCTTCAGCCTTCTCTGCCAACGAGTGCTGATGGATCAGCAAACTACAACTCAGAGGATTCCATAGCATTAAGGCATGGCAGTTAAAGTGGTTTCAAACTGCAAACTACAACTCAGAGGATTCCATAGCATTAAGGCATGGCAGTTAAAGTGGTTTCAAACTGCACTGATTTCACCATGTAGATGCAGCCATAGTCTCCTCCCATGGATAAGAAACTGATAGAAGCGCTTGTTCATAATCTTTTGCTGACACATGGAATAAATTCATTACAAAACTGAAAGAAGCCATAATCAAAACAAAAACGATGACTATACAGTACACTTCTTTGTCAAGGCCTTGACAAAGGAAGAAGGAAGAAGCTGTGGTGAAGAAGAATCTTATGATGACCCTGAAGATTAGCGGAGCCAGAGAGTAACACTTTCAAAATCAAGTAATATAACTTTATATGGTTTCATTTTGAACCTCACAGAGTTGAGCGACTCAACAAGGAAGCAGAAATATCAAATCAAATCTGCACAACTATGTCAGGAATGGATAACCTTCAGTTTTCCAGGTTTGGGATGCAGCTGCCATTAGCCTCATCCAATATGGCCAGTGGGGAATTGCAGTCCAACAATTACTGGAGGACCACAACATTGGCTGACCACAAGACTGCAGGTACCACCATCAGCTGCTAAGATTCTCAACACTGTTGTAACTGGGAATGTATCGATTATACACTAAGCAAGCCCTGAAGTGGGGTGCATGAAGGGGTTATACCTTTCCCTATGTCTCCATCCATTTCTGCCTGGCACCATCCTTTAAAAATTCTATTTTTGTTTATGGTGCAACATACTGAAGCTCATATAAGAGCAAAGTACTGTGGTAAAAAAAATGAAGAGTAAATGTCCTGCGACATCAGAACCCTTCCCCAGCAACAATATAATATTATATAATACTAATATTACGAATGATGTATTAGTATTTATTTATTATTTATTTGTCGTGTCAGAACAACCAGTCAAATTATATTACATTTCTAACAGAAACAAAGCAAACAAGCAGATTACAGAATTTGTGAGTATGAGAGTTGATTAAATGTCCTTTGACCAGTATCTGGCCACTTGGAGTGCCTCTGGTGTTGCTTACTATGGTAATAATATAGTATGTTTTATGTACATACGACTTGTAAGCCACTCTGAGTCCCCCTCGGGGTGAGAAGGGCAGTATATGAATGCCGTAAATAAATAAATAAATAAATAAATAAATAAATAATGTTGGAAATATCTAAAGACCATACAAAGCGAGGAAAATTTAACTTTTTGAATTACAACTCTTGACATCTAACTGATGGAGGATTCAGGAAGTTACATTCCAAAAGATTGCAAATGAAGTTGCAAGTAGCAGTAATAGACCCCTTTCAACATTAAATCATTATTTCAAGGACGTAGTCATTGGCTTCACATTGTAGCAATAGGGTATATTACAACGCCTAAATTTCAGTGCAGTCACAAACCTACTCATCAACTTTAGGAAAATCTCATTTTCTTTAGCTTTGGCTCTCTTGCGCTCTCTTTTTACATAACTGCCTTAAAAGACACCTGGGATAACATACATGAGGCATTCTGCACACTTGACTTGCGCTATGCCAGTATTACGTAAAGTATTCACCTGTCCTTAGGCACTCTCCAAAGAACCAATGATCCCTAACATCTCTGCAGACAGCTTAACTGACTCTAGATGGCAATTCCATGTGGTGGGATGCAAAGAAAGTGACATCAGCAGAATGGAAGCAAGAGTGTTGCTTTCCTTGTATTTTATGCTTAGACAAGAATTCTCAAATGCAGTGACTCAGTCCCAAAGAGCAATGAACTTGAACTGAAAAGGAAGCTCTGAATAAAGAGATGAAATGTAGGCACTCTTCACATTTTAAAAAAAATCCAGAAAGAATTTTAAGAATGTGTGTTCCTGGAAGATGTTGTTGAGATACAATTCCCACCATCTCTTATCTTTAGTTATGCTGGCTTGAACAGATGAGGGTTGCATGTTGACAACCTCTGAAAGGAGATGCATTATCTACAATTGATCCATAATGATGAACCAAAGGTAAAATAATCACTGTGTGCCTTATCTGGAATTCCCAAATCAGAAATCCAAAATTGTTCAAATTGATGGCTAAGATAGAGACACCTTTGCTTTCTGATAGGTCAATGTACACAAACTTTGTTCCCCATACAAAGCTATTAAACATGTTGCATAAACATTTTATCGGGATGTCTACAAAGCGTACAGGAAACATAAATTACCTATTTGCACTTGGGTCTCAACTCCATGGTATCTCATTAAGTACATACATGGAAATACGTGAATTCAATAAGAAAGAAAAAACACCCAAAATATAAAACACATCTGGTTCCAAGCATTTTGGATAAAGGATACCCAACTTGTACTACACTGGACTGAATCACAACCTCACTATTCCTTAATTTTTAGTGAATGAACTCTGGGGGTTTCCTAACAGAAGGAATTTTATGTTCAAGGCCTACATCATATAAGGTAAAGGTTTCCCTTGACATTAAGTCTAGTCATGTTTATGGTGCAACATACTGGTGATGCTCATCTCCATTTCTAAGTCAAAGAGCTGGCATTGTGCATAGACACTTCAAGGTCATGTGGTCAGCATGATTGCATGGAGCGACATATAAATACTGTAAATACATACATACATACATACATACATCAGGCATAGGCAAACTTCAACTCTCACTGGGAGTTGAAGTGCAAAATACTTAGAGGGCTGAAGTTTGACCATGCCTGAGCTCATTGGATGTCATGTTTCTTGACTTCCCATCACAGTGCATCACACTGAGAATGTATTTATTAAACATTTCATCACTTCTCACAACCTAATGCTTTATGTCTTTTTACTACATATCAGGCACAAACTTAAAGTGGACATTTATGAAAAATGTGCCTGACTAGCTTCAGCGTCTGGTCGAGCAACAACTCATAAAGGTGTGTAACTGTTTATACATTTTATGGCAATATGGTTGCCAAATATAGCCTTATATAAGGATGCAAAAAGAAGAAGCTACCTATGTATAATATAACAACAACAATAATTATGATGACAGCCCATAACATGATGTTAAAATCCTAACGGAAATGTGTTAATTGAAAAATACAGCGTGAACTTTTATGTCAAATAAAGTTGCGTAACCACTCCACTTCCTGACATTTGATAAATGAGATTTAAAGCCTAGGAGGACAAAAATCAGTCTTCCCACATGCTGGCAAATTCAAAATTAATTACCAGACGCATTTATTCCTGGGATGAAAACTGATCTCTGCTTTCACCTTTGAGAGCTAAGGAGCTACTCTATTTGACCTTGCAACTTTCCCTCTCTGTTCTGAGTTAATACGGTCTATTCATCTTCACATCTATAACCAATGTGTTCTCAGTGTCTGGGGGAAGGGAACAAGGGCGCATAGTACAGCGGCAGCATAAATATCCAACTGAACAAAGAAAAGAAGCCGACAGAAACATTGGTGGAGAGAAAACAAGGGAAAAGAATAACACCATGGGGAAAAGCATTAACAATACATTCAGCTCTCCATGTTCCCTAGGATTATGGGTGCCGGACTCCTTGCTCAAAAATGGAAAAACAGTTAATTAAAAAATATTATTTTTTTACATGAAACATCACTTCTCCAGGAAGCTCTAAGTCAGGCCTGCAAAATATGCAGCCCTTCAGATGTTTGGGCTTCCAACTCCCAGAAGCTCTAGCCAGCTTGTCCAATGGGAAGGAATCCTGGGAGCTCTAAAATACTAATTTTGCAGGTTGTGCAGGCCTGCTCTAAGTCCTCCAGTGGAGCCCTATGGTCATTTTCTGTCAGACCTTAAACACAGAGATTCCTAGAGATCATGTTAATCTGTGAATAATCAAATCTGCATAGTTGAACCTGCAAATGGTACATCACCATGTGCCTCCAAACAATTCAACCTAGAATAGGTGGCAGAAGTGCTGGTAGCAAAGCCCACAAGGCAATTGATGCACAGGACAACATATCTGCTTGTATCCTTTTCCCTTCTGTCACAGGAGAACTTCTGTCTGAACTGGAACTGTGCAGGACACTGTAATCCTAAACTCTTTTATTTTTCCAGTTGAGAAAAGAAAGGCATAATGAGCAAAGGCATGTAAAGTAGTTCATGTCTGGTGGAGTCAGGTGGCAAGCAGAACAAGGAGGCAAAGGCCAGTTTCAAACCCAAGGTGTTATAATGTATGTGACTGGGATTTGGGAGAACTGTGTTCCTGTTCCCACAGAATCACCAAATTAACCAGGTGACTTGGGGGTCCGTCCCCCCCCCCCCCATTCTTAGCCTATTGTGCCAATAAGAATGGGAGATCTTGGTACATAAACTTCAGTTCACTACACGAAAGGCACTACAGTTGGCCATTCATGGATCCTGTATTTACATACTCAACTATACATGATTTGAAAACACACACACACACACACACATATATATATATCTCCCACAAGCAAAGCTTCATTTTGTCATTTTGTCCATGGGACACCATTTTATTATACCACTGTACATAATGGGACTTGAGAATCCATTGATTTTAATATCCACGGGATCCTGAATGCAAAACCTAGCAGATACCAAGGGCCCACTGTATGTCAAAGTAAAACACATGAAGGTACAGTTTATATTCTTTCCCCCTTAAGAGAGTTGCATGTAAGTAGCTGAACTCCATGCTACTCATTTTACTACTGGAATGTCAGATACAGCTCAAAAAGTACAAAAACTTTTGTTTTGATTTTTGGAAAGTTTCAGAAGACATTTATAAATGAATCCCAGATGTCTAGTTGGACTGAGAAATTGGCCATCAACATCCAAGATACTTCTCCAAACTGTTGGATGCTGACAGTGAATTTCTAGATACTCGGACAACCAGGCACCAGGGATTCAATTGTAATAGTCTACAGAAACATCCCAAAATTAGAAGAAGGGATTTCACACTTTTCTGATCTGGCATCCCAATTGTAAAAGAAGTTACTTGATCTCACAGCTCAACTTTAGATGGTAACTCTCTACATTTGAATAAAAATATATTCAGTCAAGCATAAGTCTGGCACCTCAGTAGTGAGTACTACTATCAGAGGTTGATATCTACTACTAATTCTGTGCAATCCTCCAGACAGGATAATTCATTTCTAACAGGGAATCTAGGGATTGGATATATGTTAAGACACAAACTTCTTGGGTGGGCTTTGACCAAGAACTGCCAGTTTCAGTTCCTGAAGTGTATAAATGGGAATAGCAGCACCCTATTCTGCAGGTTTGCCGAGAGGATGAACTATACAAAATATGGGGTTTATGATTAACGTTAATTGAAAAACAACCACTACTATATTATTACTACTTAATTTTATTTATATTTTTCTCAAAGCTAGGACTCAAGTGTCAAAATAACCTATTTGTGTGATTCAGAAACCATGAAGAACAACAAATTAACAAATAAACATAAATTCTGAAACAAAAAATCAGTGTCTCAATTTAGGAGATGTTTTAAAATATTCTTACAAATCACACATTCTTCAAACTGATATTTCTAAGGACTAACTATGATAAATCACTCTGAATACGCAAGTGAATGAAAAACCAAAAGCAACTGACAGCTATGACAAATCTACCACTTAGTAACCACTAAGGAATGCAACAGCTTGTATCTCTTCTCAGATTTTATGGGTCAAGGTGGTTTTCATTCAATTTTCAAGAAAACTAAAATCTAGAACAGTCTTAAAACTACTGAAGTCATTTTCCAAAGTAATGTCATGCAACATTCTGCAAGTTGTACATGTTCTATTAGCTGAGATATAAGCCAAGTTTATAGGTGGTCAACAGAGATATAGGAGCTACCCCTATGGCAGTCAAATAATTACTCGAAGGACCAGGAAGCCATTACAAATGGCATATCCTCATCCCTCAATATCTTTTCTGAGGGTCCAGAATCCATTCGACATAGGGTGGGATACAAATAAAGTTATTGTTACTATTAGCAGTAGTAGTAGTACTGGAAGGAATTTCAATTACACAGTTTTAGTGCATAGATATGATTGTATCATGTGGAAAGAACATCTACACTAAGTCTTGTTGTTGTTGTGTGTCTTCAAGTGGCTTCCAACTTATGGCCACCCTAAGGTAAACCTATCATAGGGTTTTCTGGGGCTCAATGTGTGCTGCCCAGAGAGTCACCATGGTCAAGCAGACATTTGAATCCTGGTATCCAGAGCCATAGTCCCGTGCTCAAACCACTACACCACACTGGCTCATTGTTTTATTCTAAGTAGGGATGTGTTAACTCAGTAGTTCTCAACCTGTGGGTCCCCAGATGTTTTGGCCTTCCATTCCCAGAAACCCTAACAGCTGGCAAACTGGCTGGGATTTCTGGGAATGGAAGGCCAAAAGACCTGGGGACCCACAGGTTGAGAACCACTGTGTTAACTGGTCAGCTAAGTTGTGAATCAGACTTTGAGACTTTAGTTCTTATTCAACTTCAATAGATCGGCTGGGATTGTATATAGAGAAATCCATGTGCAGGCCCAGAAGATATAGTGTATATCTGGACATCAGCAAATTGCCTTCTGATGTAGTGTATCGATACTTTAGTGATGCAAAATATAATGGCTTGCCATTCTCAACTCCTGCTCAAAGACAACTTTCTCATATAAAATAAGCATCAACCAGCATCTACAATACAGAACACACACACACAGACGTGTGTGGGGGTCTTGGTAACAAGAACTTTTAAGTATCAAATATTATGACAGCTAATATTTGAATATAATTGAAGATTTAAAACACTCTTCAAACATTAATAATTTGGTGGCAGGAAAATGACTTGCCATAGATGAAAAAAAAACTATGATTCAAAACACACTCAGAATAATGTTTAGAATCTAACTCTTTCATATAAGAACTCGTTTAATTAGAGGTTATTCCATTACACCTTTGACTTAATCCTCAGTCAACAGACTTGTAAGTGATGTGTGATCCATATTTTGGCAACATCATAAAGTGCTGGTTTCTACTCTGAACCAGCATGGTCACAACACACTTCACCCACACAAGTGATCCAGGTGCCAAAAGTTCCATAATTAGACCTACAAATATAGACGTAGCTATGACACATCAAAACATCTTACCCAGAATAACAACAGAATAAAATAATAAGTAGTAGCATGTGTTTTGTCTAAAAATCATCTGCACCACCAGATGTAAATGGGCATGTTTATGTTTGCATCCAGTTAATCCAAGATTCTTCTTCCACTATTAATAACCAAAGGATGTTGGGAGTTATTGTCCAAAATTAACCCCTCCAGGTCCAAACACCAGTAAAGATGTCTCAAGTTGAGGAACAGTTTCTGAATAACTATTTATTTATTTATCACATTTATATACCACCTTTCTCAGCTCAAAAACGACTCAGGGCGATTCACAATTGGCAACAATTTGATGCCTCCACAACTATAAAATGCAAGTTAAAGAAAGGATTATAAATACAATTAATATAAAATAAAAACAAAAAAGCCATAAAAACATAATCTGCAGTGTCTTTTTACTAAAATCGTGATCTAAGTGCATCGTCAAATCGTTCTGAATTTCATCTTTATCTAATTATGTTGTGTCAGCAAAAGCTTGTTTGAAGAGCCATGTTTTAACCTTCTTACGGAATGTCAGGAGGGAGGGGGCCGATCTTATATTTATGGGAAGGGCGTCCCACAGCTAAGGGGCCACCGCTGAGAAGGCCCTGTCTCTCGTTCCCGCCAAACGCATCTGTGAAGGAGGCAGGACCGAGAGCAGGGCCTCCCCAGAAGATCTTAAAGTCCTAGATTGTTCATAGGAGATATGTTCTGCCAGGTAACTACAGACCACAATTCATACACCAGTGCAAGGTGAGTCCTTGTGTATTTTGTAGAGACTCACCATGTTCCAGCACATGGCATCACAAGTGAGGCCATGCATAGCTGAAAAGCCTGAACACAGCATACTATCAAGATACATACAAAATAGCATAACAGCTCAGCATTCTGTTCCTAAGCCACACAACCAATGGAAATGAGGGAACATCAGTGTAGACAAAGCACTGTCATCAACAGGAAACAAAGAGAATACTAGAGCTCTAGGGGGTAGAAAGAAAATTAGTGATGTGGAACAAGTGTGGAAGTACACAAAATGCCAATCAGAAAGGGAAGTGCTGTCTTTGTCTTTCTCTCTCTTTCTCTCTGACTCATAGGAAAGAAATACAAAGGCTTCATTTCCTTCTAAGTATTTAATTAAAGGCTTCTGAATGCCACCAACTACCAAGAAACCCAAAACCATGATTTTAACAAGGTGGAAGACAGCCTGGCAGAAACAGAGCACATCAACAGGTCAGTACAATTCAGTGTTGTGTCTGCAATCATTAGCAAAGTAAATATCACACATGATATACATGTTCTAGGGAACTGACTGATAAGCAGAGAAAATGAATTTTCATCTCCTAAATCCCAAAACACACAGATGGTAGAGAATATTCTTTCATGCTTGATTACTTGTGCTATAAAAATTAAAAAAAATCTGGAAATAGCAAACAGCTAAAATTAGACCTGTTGTTTTGCTGGACATCATAGGAATAGACCTCACAACCTCTGAGGATGCCTGCCATAGATGTGGGTGAAACGTGAGGAGGAAATGCTTCTGGAACATGGCCATACAGCCCGGAAAACACACAACAACCCAGTGATTCCGGCCATGAAAGCCTTCGACAACACATCATAGAAATAAGCCATGTCCTCCCCCGTCTCCTGCTGTTTCTCTACCTACACAGATATTCTTAGCATCACTTAAGAAGCCAGCTTAACAAGTGTCAATTCATTACATTAAAGAAGTGCAAAAAGTCTCTTCCAGTCCAGCTCACTGTTGTGCAAATGTACATCTGTATGTTTTGAGTCTGCAGCCATTAATATCTCAATGGCCAAAGGTTCTTTATTCCTATGTAAGAGGAATTGGTACAAGTGAGTGGATTGTAGTTTCTACAATTCCCACTAAAACCATTGCCCCAAGCAAAAATTCTCAAATACTGATCTTAAAACTCATTTTTGAGGACTTCTTGGAAGCTTACCAATTCCTTGAATTGCAAAATGCACTTTTAAAATTTGGAATCTATATTCTCACTAGAAGTTAATACACCCTTCCTATGAATTTAACCAAAGGAGTGGAAGAGGAAAGCCTAGAATGCAAAAAATATGTGTGTGTTCTAATTTCAACTCTTAATGAGCAACGCAAAGTAGTACAAATCCATTAACTGATTGAGAAATGTTTTTATTTTTCAATATATCCCATCTCACTTCTCTCCTGGAACTCAAACTCATATAGGTGAGTTTCCACAATGATATCAACCACATCCAGACCTACAATACATACTTACGTAGAAGTCCACCTTGTTGCTACAGGGATTTTCTACAGAATTTGATATAACCCATGGGGGGGGGAGGGGTCACACCTTAGAGAGGGTAAAGCTCAGTGCTGCCTTAGAGTACCAACGGCACTTGTCTGGCACCATTTACAAAAGTGGTTCTCAACCTGGGGTCCCCAGATGTTTTTGGCCTTCAACTCCCAGAAATCCTAACAGCTGGTAAACTGGCTGGGATTTCTGGGAGTTGTAGGCCAGAAACATCTGGGGACCCCAGGTTGAGAACCACTGATTTACAAGGTCTTAAGCCTTCTCTACTAAAGTGCCTGTGCTTCACCAAACTGCATTAATTCTGCAGTGTAGAGGTATCCTTAGGTAAACTACACACCTTAGGCAATCTCCATTAAAACGTGTGTGTATTTCTGGCATTTCCATACAGCATGGGGATGAACAAAAATCCTGTGACAGAATTAACTATCAGAAAACAACCCATTCAAAGTGACATTCACAATGCCTTCATAAGAAGGGGAGGGGAAAGAAGGAGGAGAGACCTGCCTTACCTTTCTTCATCCTTGAAAATGAATTTCCGCAGCTTGAGATCCCGCAGTACCAGTCCACCGTCGTGACAGTGCGCTACAGCAGATGCTATCTGGTGGAAGAGTTTGGCTGCCTCCTCCTCCTTTAGCTTCTTGCAGGTACGAACAAAGGAATGCATATCCCCATAGCTCCGCTCAAAAAACACATAGGCTTTTGTCTCCCCAAGGATGATTTCAGTGATTTGGTTGATGTTGTCTTGAGGAGGCAGGCAAAAACATGGCGCAAGTAATTCTTGGTAGCAGCCAATATCAAACACCTAGAAACGCAGTTGGCAATAAAAGAAAGGATTAGAAAATTAGAGAGAAACATGTTGTAGCTGACAGGCATTTCTAGAACAAATGAAGCCTATCAAACAGAAAACACACACATATCCTAACAGGAACCATTTCCTTATGAAGCCTGGAATTACTTTCATCCTTCTGAAACCTATTCTTCGCAAAGGATAGGTAAAATGCTGGAGGAAGGAGAGGGGATGCACCGATTTCCTGTCACCATATAATTTAAAAACAAACAACTCTGTCTAGAAGTAAACATACTAGAAATCTCTGACAGCCTACTACTGTAATTGAATTTCAGGACCGAAACTTGATGGTCTGTGTTGTCACACTAAAAGGGCACTGTTAACCTTTTAAACCTTGAGGGTCTCCATTAAAAAAGGACCCTATCATCTTGTAAACATATTGCATACAAGCCAAACGGGACCAGTATCTAAGGCGACAACTACTTATCTTTTATATGCCTTGCCTGCCTTTATTCTCTGGCAGTGAAAAGAGTCAGAGTAGCCAATTTCACTTTCAGATTGTCAGGGAAAACAAATCAAAGGCCACAGGTCACCAAATAACACACTGAATCACTCGTATGTAAACGGAGACTCGGGCAAAGGGGCTCTTGAATCCCTCCCTTCCCAATGGGCTTCAACAAAAGAGAAAGGCTCTGATGAAGCTTCTGGTGCATCCCAGCAATGTTTTAAAGCAAGATAGAGGTACATGATTTTACTCCTAACATGTCATAGCCTAATTCCATCATTGTTTCCATTGGTTACAACTATTACTTTCTTTCCTGGAAACTCTCCAGTGACTGGCGGCTAATGGCTCCTCAGCTGGCATGGGTCCATGAATCCTGCCATTGGTCTGTGGACCCCAAAGGCCTTTGTCACTCTCTCTTGGAGGACAAGGTCTTTGGCTGTAACTCTGAATGGTCCCAAACTGGTGGGATCCATAGACCAGTGGTAGGGCCCTTCCAGACAGGCTCTATATTCCAGGATCTGATCCCAAGTTTTCTGTTTATCCCAGATTATCTGGTAGTGCGAACTCATATAATCCATCTTAAAGCAGAAACTCTGGGGTCAGATCTTGAGAGATAGGCCCTGTCTGGAAGGGCCCCTAGTTGAGAAGCCATTAGCTGCCAGAAAGTAACAAAAGTATTCTTCTTCGGTAACTCAGCTAGTCAATGCAGCTTCCTGCTGACTTGTCTAGCATATAAGCAACTGGAGTAAACATTTGCCAAGTCCTCTCTTGTTTTTCACACAAAGAAACAGATAAAGAGAGCCTTGCTTACATTCCAGACCAAGAGTATGCTATGCACAATGTTGGACAAGTGTGGTATAGCAGTTTGAGCTACACTCTGAATACCAGGGTTTGACCCCAGTTCAGCCATAGAAACCCACTGGTTGACCTTGGGCAAGTCACAGCCTCAGAGGAAGGCAACAGCATACTCTACTAAACAAATCTGGCCATAAACCCCCATGACAGTTTGCAGTAAGTCAGAAAAGACTAGACGGCACACACCACTAACAATGAAAGGGGGGGGGGGGGAGTGGATGCGCCAAATTAAAAAGCTTCTTGTTATTGAATGTCCACACAGAGAAAAAGGGCTGGAGAGGCTTTGTGGACTAACTTCTGAAGCATGGATGTTGCTGAGCAATGGAGAACTTTCTTTGTGGTTAGACCAAACATTTCCCATTTAAATACCATAAGAAAATCCTTCAATTGGAGTATACCTTTGTGATCAATCATTTAAAAAAATAATTCCAGCGTCTAATCTGAAACAAAGCAATGCCTCTTACAGTAACAGCCATGTCACCTTGTGATCTTGTGAATGAATGGTAAAAAGGCATAAAGCATGACGGGAAACTCCGGCATAAAAATGCTACACTAATCCAGTGATTATGAATGAATCAGTGCTTGAGACATTTGGAAAGCACACAGAGATCCGAGGCAACAGGAAGACTTCATTGAGAATAATGGTTGCAGTGCAGTAAGAAGACGTATCAAGTAACAAAAAAGGTTTTCATTCTTGGTATAGGCAGTAAGATTCTCCTGATGCCTTTGTCTCTCAACAATGAAGGTCAGAAAGTTACCAAAACAGATTAACACTATTATTAAAGAATACAAGCTAACACTGTTGAACAACACAAGAATAGAGGGGGCTAACTATTCATTCCTTCTTATAGGCACCACTCTGTATTGTCTTCAGCCTAAAAAAACTACTTCAAATGGGGGGGGGGGGGGGGCTTTAGCCTTTCAATTGTTTGGCTTCAACTCCCATCACTTCTAGTCAGTATTACCTATGGCAAAAAATGCTACGAACGGTAGTCCAACAACATGGAGAGCCACTGTTGCTTACCTTTTATCTACTGCCATTTTCAGAAACAGGAGAGCACTTTCCTTAAAGACTTACAACCTAGTCCTAAAGGTAGAGGTAAAGCAGTGGTTCCCAACCTTTGTGCCTCCAGAATTTGTGTCTGGGATTTCAACTCCCAGAAATCCCAGACAGCTTAGGAACTATGGGGGATGAAGTCCAAAACACTGGGAGACCTAAAGGTTGGGAATCACTGAGATAAAGGTAAAGGTTTTCCCCTGACATGAAGTGTAGTCGTGTCCAACCCTGGGGGGTGGTGCTCATCTCCATTTCTAATCCAAAGAGTCAGTGTTGTCCATAGACACCTCCAAGGAGCTCACCCCACTATCTGGATTTGAACCGCCAACCTTTTGGTCAGCAAGTTCAGCAGCTCAGCGGTTTAACCTACTGCACCACCTTGTCCTATTCATGAATATTCAGAAGTATCTAATTCAGTGAATCCCACTCCAAGATAAAATAGCCACCTTCATTAAATCAGCTTGGTTGAAATCAAGTAAGTTTCTAGCTTAAATGTTCCATGAATCTAACTTAAATGTTCCATGAATCTCTCCCTCACATTTCTTTATATCCCCCCCCCCAAAAAAAGATGGGATTATTTTCTCTGGATAGGTCAACTTAGGCCCCTTCCACACAGCTGAATAAAATCCCACATTATCTGCATTGAACTGGAATATATGGCAGTGTGAACTTAAATATCCCAGTTCAAAGCAGATATTATGGGATTTTCTACCTTGATATTCTGGGTTATATGGTGCTGTGGAAGGGCCCTTAGCTATAGAAAAAGTAGAAACAATGGCCTTTCATTTTGTCAAAACGCACAGCCCGATCCAAGGGCAACTCAACCTATTCGATATCAGCACTGCAAATAAATGTTCCTGAAGCTCTGAAAATAGCCCCCCTCCCTTGCATTTCTGGCATCCCCCTCACCTTTACAAGGCTTCCTTGGGAAATTTAATTATCTCCCAAGTATTTTAAAACATGTAATCCTTCCACAAGTGGCATTTCCCACCTGACAACCATTTCAAAAAAGTCATTTTGGATTGACTTCACATGCGCTTATCTTTGTTGAACTGCTGTTCTTTCATGCAAAATCAGTACATGGGACTTTTTTAAAAAAAAGGTAGAGAAACGTAGCAATTCCCAGCAACAAGAAGTAATCAGCAATTGCTGGGATTCTAGTAGGATATAATGCACACCAAATCAAGTCTCATTGGCATGCCTTTGTTATCTGGTCCTCATGCTTTGTTGGAAATGGGAGAGGGAAGGGGGGGGGGGTTGCAGGGAAAAGTCACAAGCCCATTTTTAGTAAGACGAGACAGCATAATTTTTACTACTACTATACAGAGGGAGTGTGTTGATATAGGAGGTTCTGAAACAGTAGAGAAAAACCCAAATAAACAATTTAATGACTTGCAATGAGCAAGTGAGGTCACTTTCAAGGTGTTCATCTTAGAATTACAAAAAATGCTCAAAGGCATCCTGAAATCTTGAAATACTCTTAATACCTTGAATAAAGCGAAAAAGACTGCAAGTTTCATGACAAGAGGAAGATGCGAACTTTGGAAGGAGCAAACATTATTCTGGGAGAAGGGCTGAAGGAAAACTACAATTTACAAACAAAATAAAATACTATTTTTGGTTGGGTCTTTTGTTTTGCCTGTTCATCTTTTCATGTCAATCTCCTCCTTTGGCTTTTGACTACACTTCCTCGCAGCAGGAGGCTACGAATACACTGATTTGCATCTATTTAGACAAACGAAGGCATGCATTTAAAATAACATGCATCATTACTCCGATTTCCAACTCCTTGCAGCCAGCTTGTCAAGGTCAGAGCCTCTCTTTGGCATAATCAGGTATAAACTGCAGAGGACTAAACCTTCATTAAAGTCCCAGAGTTCACGGCCCATGAAGTGACCAGGACATTCACTCTGCCCTGAAACAAGAGCCCTAAAAGTAACCGGGGAGTGTAATTCATATATATGAATCTAAATTTTAAAAATCCCCTTGTCCAGACTATCCAGGCCCTTGCGTTATTATTGAAACAGGGTCACGGCATCTACTGTTCATTCCATATCAATTCAATCCCGGAATTATTATATTTTTTAGGGAGGGAAAAGGAATTTGGGGGTCCTTGTATTTATATGTTTTAGAACAATGTCTAGACGGCGATTGGGAGCATGGCAATCCCCCCACTCCTCCTCCCCGCCACTGTTTCCAAGAGCTCAAACAAATGGAAATCCAAGCCTGGCGCACAAGGCAGACTGGAAGAGTCACCACAGCACTTTAGGAACAAAGGAAATAGTGTCGCCTGTGAGCGAACGGGAGCATGTGGGCTTCCTCTCTCCCCCCCCCCCCCCCCATACTTCACAATGGAGGAAAAGCCGGAGGCTGGGAAGGTAGTGGATGTTTTCAAACAGCTTCCTCGGAAACATTTCTTTTACACGTTAATTCTGAAAAGATGTTTTTAAGTGCTCGCTGGAGGGAAGGGGGGGGGGGGGAACTGTTTGCAAACAAACCTCTACCAGGCTATTTTACTCAAGTGCATTGCAAACCACTTTGAAGCTTAATCCCAGGTTATGTTGTGGCCACGTTGGGTTGTTGTCCCAGGCCACTCGGTGCATTTGTGCCCAAGGATTGCCGCCTCAAGCAGACAAAGCTGCTCAGTAGGACATGTCTAGGGCGACCTGAGTCTCCACCACACCAAGAATTTAGCAAGGAATCCTCACTTGGAAATTGTGAGGAAGCAAATGAAAATATGTTTGTGGAGCTAGCTAGCCTTTCATCACAGCCTCCCCTTTTGCTTTGGCTCTGGGCCACCGTGTGATAACGCAGCCATTGTCTGAAAAGTTGCTGTTGCATTCTGCAAGGTTGGCTTTCATTGAATTGCCCCCGTGTAACGGTGACCATTGTCTGAAAAGTTGCTGTTGTGTTCTGTAAGGTTTGAGGCTGCTTCCATTAAATCGCCCCCATATAATGTGGCCATTGTTTGAAAATTTGCTGTTGTGTTTTTGCACGGTTCGCTTTTATTGAATCTCTCCTAGTGCCTAAACCAACTGGGAGCTTCTGGCTCAGTGATTCCCAGCGACTCCAAAAGAAGCCAGACAGACAAAACAAAAGGCCTGGCTCTCTATGGGTGCTCCTACACTGTTCGAATGCATGTGCCCTTTTGATGGCCATGGGTCAATGTTATAGAGTCCTGGGAGTTGTAGTTTGGTGAGCCCCCAGCCCTTTTGGGCAGGAAATGCTGCAGACCTTGTAAAGCTACAACTCCCAGGATTCCATAGCCTTGAGTCATTGAAATTAAAGTGGTGCCTAGTTGGGCTAAAGTGTGAATCTCATAAGCAAGGGGTACTTAAACAAGGCCATTCATTCTACATGTACCCTAAAAGTGTGAAAAGCTGAGGGCCCTTCCACACAGCTGAGTAAAATTCTACATTATCTGCTTTGAACTAGAATATATAGAAGTGTGGACTCAGATAAGCCAGTTCAATGCAGATATTGTGGGATTTTCCGCCTTGATATTCTGGGATATATGGCTGTGTGGAAGACCCCAGGGAGTGCATCCAGACACCCACTTTGAACTGCAATGGCTGAATGCTATGAAATACTGGGAGTTATAGTTTGGTGCCGCACCAGCCTTCTTTGAAACGAGAAGGCTAAAGACCTTGCAAAGCTTCCAGAAACTCAAAGCAGTGAATCATGGCAGTTAGAAAGGTGTCAAGCTGTTCATTCTGTATCCAGACTTGCCTCTTCTATGTGTCTCCATCACTCCATGCATCTGATGTTCCAGTTCAAAGCAGATAATGTGGGATTTCCTGCCTTGATATTCTGGGATACCGGGCTGTGTGGAAGGGCCCCTAGATTATCAAAGCAGATAACCCACATTATCTGCTTTGAACTAGATTACATGAGTCTACACTGCCATATAACCCAGTTCAAAGCAGATATAATCTGGATTTTATATGACAGTGCAGAAGAGACCTCAAAGACATTGTCTACAGTAGGCATGGGCAAACTTTGGCCCTCCATCCAGATGTTTTGGACTTCAACTCCCACAATTCCTAACAGCCTGCTGTTAGGAATTGTGACAGCTGAAGTCCAAAGCACCTGGTAGGCTGAAGTTTGCACATGCCTTGGTCGCCAGTGTAAGCAAGACACCATGCATCACTACTGAAGAAATAATGTAAATTGACCCCATAACTTTTCATGGTCATGGGTCAAGGTTATGGAATCCTGGGAGTTGTCTGACTGTGTGTATTGTATAGTTTCCTGGCTGTGTGTTCTAGTAGCATTTTCTCCTGATGTTTTGCCTGTATCTGTGGATGGCAACTTCAGAGGATCTTACATCAGAGGCCCCTTTCACACAGCAGTAAAAAATCCACATTGAACTGGATTATATGGCAGTGTGGACTCAGATAACACAGTTCAAAGCAGATATTGTAGATTATCTGTCTTAAGGCCCTTCCACAGAGCCCTATAACCCAGAATATCAAGGCAGAAAATCCCACAATATCTACCTTGAACTGGATTATCTGAGTCCACACAGCAATATATTCCAGTTCAAAGCAGAACATGCAAGATTGTATTCAGCTGTGTACTGAGGAAGGGGCCTTGATATTGTAGGATATATGGCTGTGTGGAAGGCCACAGAGTGGTAGGACTCTTTGGCAGGGATGGTTACAGACCATATTAAACTGCAACTCCCCTGCTTCAGCAGCAGTGAGAAAAGGCAGCTTAAAGTCGGGTCAAAGTGCATCAACTCTACAGTATCATCTCATAGGGGTTTCCTAAGGCAAATAAATCAAGCTGCATCCAATCCAGTGTGGATGCAACTCAGGGCCTTTCCACACAGCCCTAGAAGATCAAGGCAGAAAATCCCGCACTGTGATCTGAGTCCACACTGCCATACATTCCAGTTCAAAGCAGAAAATGTGGGATTGTATTCAGCTGTGTAGAAGGGGCCCTTCCACACAGCTCTATATCCCAGAATATCAAGGCAGGAAATCCCACAATATCTGCTTTGAACTGGGTTATCTGAGTCCACACTCAGATAATGTGGGATTTCCTGCCTTGATATTCTGGGATACAGGACTGTGTACAGGACTGTTTTCTAAGGCAAGTAACTCAAGCTGCATCCATTCCACAATGTGGATGCAGCACTGATAGAAAGAGAGAGGGGAGAAAAGATAGTCCCACAGATAATGTGGGACTTTCTGCCTTGATATTCTGGAATATGGGGCTGTGTGAAAGGGCCCTTAGATGAACTGGTAGTGTGGTCTCATATAATGGGATCAGATCCTGGGATACAGGGCCTATCTGGGGGGTTCCTTCCACACAGCCCTATATCCCAGGATATCAAGGCAGAAGATCACACATTATCTGAGTGAGGACACAGACAACCCAGTTCAAAGCAGATATTGTGGGATCTTCTGTCTTGATATTCTGGGATACAGGGCTGTGTGGAAGGGTCCTGAGTCTACACTCAGATAATGTGGGATATCCTGCCATGATTTAGGACTGTGAGGAAGGGTCCTGAGTCCACACTCAGATAATGTGGGATATCCTGCCTTGAAATTCTGGGATTTAGGGCTGTGAGGAAGGGTCCTGAGTCTACACTCAGATAATGTGGGATATCCTGCCATGATTTAGGGCTGTGAGGAAGGGTCCTGAGTCCACACTCAGATAATGTGGGATATCCTGCCTTGAAATTCTGGGATTTAGGGCTGTGAGGAAGGGTATCTGAGTCCATGCTCAGATATTGTGGGATTTACTGCCTTGATATTCTGCGATTTAGGGCTGTGAGGAAGGGCCCTGAGTCCACACTCAGATAACGTGGAATTTTCTGCCTTGATATTCTGCATGTGAGATTACAATCCTTGATATTCTGCAATTTAGGGCTGTGAGGAAGGGCCCTGAGTCTACACTCAGATATTGTGGGATTTCCTGCCTTGATATTCTGCAATTTAGGGCTGTGAGGAAGGGCCTTGAGTCCACACTCAGATAACGTAGGATTTCCTGCCTTGATATTCTGGGATTTAGGGCTGTGAGAAAGGGCTCTCAGTACCAGTGAGACAGCTTAAAGTGGGGTCAAAGTGCATCAACTCTACAGCGTCATCTCACAGGAGTTTCCTAAGACAAGTAACTCAACCTGCATCCATTCCACAGTGTGGATGCAATACAGAAAGAGGGCCTTTCCACACAGCCCTATATCCCAGAATATCAAGGCAGGAAATCCCACATTATCTGAGTGTGGACAACGTGAGATTTTCTGCCTTGTTTTAGGGCTGTGAGGAGGGGCCCTGAGTCCACACTCAGATATTGTGGGATTTCCTTCCTTTATATTTTGGGATATAGGGCTGTGTGGAAGGGCTCTCAGTAGCAGTGAGACATGTTAAAGTGGGGTCAAAGTGCATCAACTCTTCAGTGTCATCTCATAGGGGTTTGCTAATGCAAGTAACTCAAGCTGCATCCATTCCACAGTGTGGATGCAATACAGAAAGAGGGCCCTTCCTTCCACACAGCCCTATATTCCAGAATATCAAGGCAGGAAATCCCACATTATCAGAGTGTGGACTCAGTGTCATCTCATAAGGAGTTTCCTATGAGATGTGGGATTTCCTGCCTTGATATTCTGGGATATAGGGCTGTGTGGGAGGAGGGAGAAGGAAGGCAAGGAGGGAGAAAGGAAGAGGGGAGGGTGGGTTGGTCTTACCTTGCAGACCAGCTCCTCCTGGCTGTGCAGATGCACGGCTCGGAAGCTGTGGTCTCCTTCCAGCGGCTCCAGCAGCAAGTATTTCCCGAGGCAAGAAACGCAATGCGACAAGCTGGGAGTCTCTGGCGGGCTGGGCGAGCCGAGGTTGGGGCTGAAGCTGGGGCTGGGCTCGGCGGCGTTGGAAGAGGAAGAAGAGGAGGAGGAAGAAGGGGGCCTGGTGGCGGCGGAGGAAGCGGCGGAAGCAGCCAGCTGCTCCTCGAAGTCCTGGGTCTTGCTCCGCGGGGGCCTCCCATAGCGCGCGATGGGGATCGGCGGCGAGCGTTGTATGTTCATGGGGAAGGAAGGCGCGAGGGGGGCGCGAGGCTTCCCTCCTCCTCCTCCTCCTCCCTCCGGGGAAAAGCCCCGCGCGGGCACGCACGCCGCCGGCACACTCCTCGCGGGCCGGCCAGGCTTGGGCCAAGAGGGAGCTCCCTCCTTTCCTCCCTTGGAGGCTGGAGATCTCTCTCTCTCTCTCTCGGGAGTCGGTGCAAACAAAACACTGCTCGATTGCAAAGCAATAATAATAATTCAAAATAGTATTGGATGCAAAGTCTTCCTTCCTTGCAAAGCACCCACTGCTTAGTTATAATAGTTAAGCTCCTCTCCGCCTTTGCTGAAGTCTTCACTTCTTTTTGGATCCTTGCTATAAGAATATCTTGAATGTTGGGTTGCTCTCAGCCTTGGCTTTGAGCAGAATATCAACGTAGAAATTCCCTCCTCTTGCAAAGGCTTCACGCAAAACAATTCTCAAACAGGATTCGCTTGCAATGCAAAATCTTCCCGCGATTGCAAAGCATCCACTCGCTTTTTTTCTCCTCCTCTGTGGAATCAACACAATAGTATTGAAGTTGTTCTCTCAGCCTTGATCACGCCTCTCTCTCTCTCTCCAAAAGAAGCATTCACTCTTTTCTTTCTTTCTTTCTTTCTTTCCCCAGCAGGCAGGATTTCCCGTTCTTTACTTTGTGATGAGGGTGATGCTTGGCTCTTTCTAACCTTCCTTTTCAACTGTAGATGGCGTCTGGTGCTTTTCCTTCAGCTCCCCATAAATATATTCACAATCAGCACCCAAACGAGAATGATGGAAGGGGATCCCCTTTCGTTCTCTTTCTTTCCTTCGCAAGGCAAGCTGTTCGGAGCATGCATGCAAATACATAAATATGCTTTGCAGGCGTCGCTCTCTGGAGGTAGACGGAGCTGAGGAGGGGGGCAAAGAAAAGGAAGAAAGAAAGGAGGGAGGGATGGCCGAGCCCACCCCCCTTTCAGCAAGGCATCCTCTCCCCCAGCACGGCGGGTATTAATAGCGGCTTACGTGGCCGGGATCCTCTCGCTTCCCTTTGCAACGCGGCGGCTGCAGCAGCTCTGCATTGGCGGCGCGAGCCCCGAACAAATACAAAGCCCGCCCGCCGCCCGACTGCGCTGGCAGAGAGAGTCCCCGCGCGAGGCCCGCCCGCCGCCAAGCCATTGGCCCACGTCTCCGTCAATCACGTCCGCAGCCAGCCAATCCCGGAACGCCTCGGCCTCCCAAGCTCCGCCCCTGTTTTTTTTCCCACTCTCTCTCATTCATTGCAGGGCAAAGGAGGGAAATATCCTTCCGCAGAGCGAGGTTCGAGGAAATTGGGGCTTTGTGTGGGAGCTGGCTGGGCCTCTCTAGGATGTGCGCGCTCTCTCTCTCTTTCTCTCTCTCACGCACATAAACACACACACTCGCATGTTTCAGGATACAATATTACACAACAATCTGCGGGCCCTTCCACACAGCCCTGTATTCCAGGATATCAAAGGCAGAAAATGCCACATCTGAGTGTGGACTCAGATAACCCAGTTTAAAGCAGATATTGTGGGATTTTCTGCCTGTGTGGAAGGGGCCTGAGTCCACACTCAGATAATGTGGGATTTTCTGCCTTGATTTAGGGCTGTAAGGAAGGGCCCTGAGTCTACATTCAGATATTGTGAGATTTCCTGCCTTGAAATTCAGGGATATAGGGCTGTGTGGAAGGGCCCAAAGAGTGAGCTTTGCCTGCCCATGGATTAAAATATTTTAATTTACATAAGAATTAATGGAATCTGTACAAGTAGCAACAATAAGAACTGACCACGGAACAACAGACTGGTTCAAGATTGGGAAAGGCGTACGGCAAGGCTGCATACTCTCACCCAACCTTTTTAACGTTTATGCAGAACACATCATGCGATGTGCGAGGCTGGATGAATGCAAGGCTGGGGTGAAAATTGCTGGAAGAAACATTAACAACCTCAGATATGCAGATGACACCACTCTGATGGCCAAAAGCGAGGAGGAGCCGAGGAGCCTTCTAAAGGTGAAGAAAGCGCAAAAGCTGGGTTGCAGCTAAACATAAAAAAAAACCAAGATTATGGCAACAAGAATGATTGACAACTGGAAAATAGAGGGATAAATCGTGGAGGCTGTGACAGACTTTGCATTTCTAGGTGCAAAGATTACTGCAGATGCAGACTGTGGCCAGGAAATCAGGAGAAGCTTACTTCTTGGGAGGAGAGCAATGTCCAATCTCGATAAAATAGTAAAGAGTAGAGACATCACACTAGCAACAAAGATCCACATAGTCAAAGCCATGGTATTCCCTGTAGTCACCTACGGATGTGAGAACTGGACCTTAGGGAAGGCTGAGCGAAGGAAGATCGATGCTTTTGAGCTGTGGTGCTGGAGGAAAGTGCTGAGAGTGCCTTGGACTGCGAGAAGATCCAACCAGTCCATCCTCCAGGAAATAAAGCCCGACTGCTCACTGGAGGGAAAGATACTAGAGACAAAGTTGAAGTACTTTGGCCACATCATGAGGAGACAGCAAAGCCTAGAGAAGACAATTATGCTGGGGAAAGTAGAAGGCAAAAGGAAGAGGGGCCGACCAAGGGCAAGATGGATGGATGGCATCCTTGAAGTGACTGGACTGACCTTGAAGGAGCTGGGGGTGGTGACGGCCGACAGGGAGCTCTGGCGTGGGCTGGTCCATGAGGTCACGAAGAGTCGGAGACGACTGAACGAATGAACAACAACAACAAACAAAGAATTAATGGAGGATTTATTTATTTACAACATTTATAGCCTGCCTTTCTCTCTTTTTTAAAACAACTTTATTTTGATTATGGTACATAACAGAAAAGCAAATTGTGGCAGATATAATCAGGTACCGATATTTTTAACGTGTACATGCCTATCTACCTTATTCAATCAACCAGTTAATTTTGACATTGTGTACAAATCACTGTTCTACAAATTTTCAGTTTTTCTCAGTTGCGGAAACAAAATGTGCCGTTTCTTAATAAATTTAACATGCTGAATTCAAATATAATAATTAAATGTGTTAATTGGCTCTGGTTTTTATGCAACAGCTATTTCAATTTTCTCCACAATAGGTAATTCGTTAATATTATGATAATGCGCCTAACCTTACTGCATGTATATAAACCATGAATATTTACTAAATTTTAGTCAAATTATATTGCCAATAGTTTATACATGAGAAATATTTATTTAATTAGTCTATTGTTTATGTTTGTGCAGCAAGAAACTATTAGTAGGCCTAATGCAGTAGAAAAGTCTGAAAGTTTAAATGTCGCTTTAATCGTGACTTTAGTTTATATTCTGTTTGCTTCTCTTGACTTTTCTTTTGTATTCAAGGAAAGGATTGTCTCTTACAATGCTCCAGCAGTAGTCTGACAGCATTGACGGAGTCCATTTGCCTTGATATCTTTTTTCCATAGTGCTTTATTTACACACGTGCGAGGCATAACTACAGTAAAAAGAACAATGTAAAACTATGTTTTAACGATACTGTCTCAGTCTTCAACTGACTGACCCTCACCGGTCAAAAGTCTGGCCTTATATAGGGCTTTCTGGCTTTTGCACACGGCACTAATACTGCATCATCAAACTTTCTAGAATATTCTAGAATCTTCCATAGTGTAAGTCGCAACATGCATTTTTTCAACCATACGTGATCACGTGATTGCTTATATCATAAAAACTAGAGCCAATATACATTTTAAATGTCATTTTCATTTTCAGCACCCCAAAATCATAAAAGAACAACTATTTTCAGGCCCGCAACTTTTTCTCCGTTGAACAGTGTTATTATCATTTACATAACTTAATACACATAGACTTGCTATTTCTGCCTGTTTTCCACTACTTTCAGTCAAAGCTTTCTAATCATTTTTTTTCATAACATTCAGAAAATCAGCACATAGCATTTTACAATGATACGGCAACTCAAGGCGGGTTACAGATTGGCACTATTTGATGCCATACATTCATAAAGGTGAAAACAAAAAACACAGTCGACATAATATTGTGTGTAAAATTATCTTAGAATGAATTCAATGCTTAAATTTGGGTGTAACCTCCAATATATCTGTGTGTGTATGTGCTAGTATCCCAAAATTTGAAACCATCTTTTCCTGGGCTCCAGATCTTCCAGAATCCATCAGCATCCAATCATTCTGCATCTGAATATGAAAAGAGTGCAGAAATGCCTCATCCTTTCTGTTTACCTCTTCCAGGAGCTGATGTTGGATATAAGGAAACTATTATTTAGCTGAACATTCTCAGTTGGAGCTCCCGGTGGTGCAGTCGGTTAAACAACTGAGCTGCTGAACTTGCTGATCAAAAGGTCATAGGTTTGAATCTGAGGAGCAGCATGAGCTTCCGCTGTTAGCCCTAACTCCTGCCAACCTAGCAGTTCGAAAGTATGCAAATGTGAGTAGATCAATAGGTACTGCTCCGGTGGGAAGGTAACAGCACGCCATGCAAACATGCCAGCCACATGACCTTGGAGGTGTCTATGGACAGCTCCAACTCTTCAGCTTAGAAATGGAGACCCCCCCCCCCCCCGGGTCAGACATGACTGGACTTAATGTCAGGGGAAAACCTTTACCTTTTACTCTCAATAAAAATCTGATAAATCTGATAAAATCTAATTGAGACTTAAAACTGAAGTTAGTCCAACGCTTCCTTGCATTCCATTTTTTGTCCAAATTAGTGCTGTATATTTTTTCCAGAAATTTACTATTTGAGGGGGAAAGGGAGTGGGGAAGTAAAAGTCTAATTCAGTGGTTCTCAACCTGTGAGTCCCCAGGTGTTTTGGCCTACAACTCCCAGAAATCTCAGCCAGTTCACCAGTTTGTAGGATTTCTGGGAGTTGAATGCCAAAATATCTAGGGATCCATAGGTTAAAAACCACTGGTCTAATAAATAAGTACAATGTGTGCCTACCATATCTGTGGGGGATATGGTTCTGAGACCATGCATGGATATGAAAACCCATGCCCTATATTATTAAAATTGCACAAATATGCATGCTTCAGCATGTCCACGTTCACGTCACCACCATTTAGTAATACATGACGCAATCCATAATTGGTAGAAATTGCAGATCTGGAGCCCATGGATCCTGAATGCCCACTGTAATGTGTCATCATGATGATGATAATAATAATAATAATAATAATAATAATAATAATAATACATTGTATTTGTTACAGACTCCTGAAGGCTCAAGGGTGGGGTACAACACGGTTAAAATACATAGGTAAGGCAGGAGATCATTAAAGCATAGGATACTATAAAGTTTCATAGAATGCAAAGTATTTCCTGCTTATTCTATTTGAGGAAGGCGGGATTCAATTGGACAATTTTATATTGTAAAAGAATAAAAGGCAACCTTGGAAAAATCCTGTTATTTAACTCTACACTTACTTGGGGAACTTGGAAACTACAAACCTCAATCCCTTATCTGCTATGGATGATAACAACAGCAACAAATTGTACAGTGTGACCATAAGCTGATCTGCTTTATTGTGAGTTGGCTTTAATCCCAACCTTCCCTATTTCTTGAAAACCTTACTAAAATCTGTGGAATTTCCTCTTGACTAAATAGGCTTAGGCTGCAAAGAATTTTGTTCCTGTGACATTAATGGTGTATATAGTTCTGCTGCTTTCAGAGCTAGTGAACCAAATAGCTGAGTCTAAATATTATGCCCTATGAAACTCCAGTGCAAAGTGTGGAGGAAACATTTGCCTTGTTGCTAACGTCTTACAATGCTTCTGCTACTGTGTTTTTGACAGCATCAATCTGTCACAAGAAAATTTGGTAAATATTTCTATTTTTATGCTAGGAATGGCTTCACCTTTTGATCTCTGGGTGTCTGGCTGCAGGGCTAGATTTTAAAAAAGACACAAAACTGAGTATCAATGGGAAAAAATAGTAATAACATGACATGCCATTTGAAAACTAATCTATTATTGCTTCTTTGTGAGGAAAATGCACCGAGCAAACCAATACAAATCAAAACTAGATGGGTGGCAAAAAGAATTTTTGATTAGTTTTACAAAGTGTGAAAGCAATTTTCTTCCAAGCCAGAAAGCATAGATTGGGATTCTTTTGAAAACTCAGGAAAGCGACACGGTGGATCAAAAATGCTGAAAAGTTCAATGGCAGCAAGGTCAATGCCCCTTATCAAATTCAGAAATGTATTTGGCTCAAGCCACCCCCATCAAGCTTCTTGGAAATGAATGTTAATGCAGATGCCTTCATTTCCTTTCTCTTCCCCCCTCTTCCAAAAGGTTGATTTTATTGGACCAAGCAAGCCTTTCAGAAGACATGCTAGACATATTGACATCCTTTAAAATGTGATTATATTATTATCTCTGCAAGTGATTATCTCTGGAAAGATAAGATAGGTTGATCCACAGAAATTAAAAGGTTTAGCCAGCCTATTTTTTTTTCTTAGGCACAAATTCCTTGTCTGTGATTGTTGATCTGTGGACTGGCAAGAAAAAGTAAACAGGTTTGTTTTCTTTCAAACGCTGAAAGAATCATGTTGCTCTCAGTTGGCCCAATTTTTTTTCTTCTGATTGTTTATGGTAGCATTCCCAGGATGCCTCTTTGTCTCTGTCCTTCATTCAGGATGACTCTGGTAACCTCTGGCAGAAGCCCTTCATTTCAATTGGGGTTGATGTTATCCAGTTTCCTGTATCCACTGTAAGTTCTGGAATGTATCTCCAAAGGCCCTTCAACACAGACCTATATTCCAGAATATCAAGGCAGAAAGCACCACAATATCTGCTTTGAACTAGGCTATCTGAGTCCACACTGCCATCTATTCCAGTTCAAAGCAGATAATGTGGGATTTTATTCAGCTGCATGGAAGGGGCCCTACAGATATGGTGGTCATATTGTACTACAGATAAATCTTCATTTCATATAATTAGATTTGCCCTTTCTCATCTTGCATGGATTATAGCACTGGACTAGAACCATGTTAAAATTCCTAGTGAAGTAATAAAGCTCAACAAATGACTTCAGTCCAACCATTCCTTAGCCTGAACCATCTGGTGGGAAATGGGAAGTCATGTGCATCCTGTGTGGATAAATGTGAATCTTTAGATGTTTGAAGCCTTCAACTTCCATCAATCCTAGCTAGCCTAGCCATAACTGACCACCCCATGTTGTTGTGGTATTGTGTGCCTTCATGCCATAGACAACCCTAAGATCAACCTATCCAAGTGTTTTCCTAATCACATTTCTTCAGAGGGGGTTTGCCATTGCCTTTCCCTTAGGATGCGAGAGTGTGACTTTATGAAGGTCAACTAGTGGGTGTCCATAGCCAAGTGGATATTCAAACCCTGGTTTCCCAGAGTCCTAATTCAACATTCAAGTCATCACACCATGTTAGCTCTCACATCCATGACATATGCCACTTTAAACTCCCTGAAAGAAAGGTGGATAAAGATCTGGAATAAATGAATAAGGTGAGCCATAGAAGTGAATAAACCCTGCTACTCCCTTTGTATGCCTGAAGGCAGCAGGAGACTATACAGCTGCTGTGCCCTCCGCAATGATCGAACACCTGCTGTGGCCAAAGGACTCTTAATTTTGACTCACGGTAGATGAGAGAAGGGCACAAACAAGGTGAATGTCAAGAAAAAGGAAAGAGGAAATCACATCAGCAGCCTCCTCTCATGCTGAGAAGCAGAACCTCCAGCCCTGCTCAAGATTAAAAGAGGGGGGGAGACAAACACATATGCCACCTACAAGAATTACTATCTTGTGCATCAATCATCTTAAGAATGAAAACACAGGATGCTATTTAAGAAAAGTGCAAGCTTTACAGCTGCATGCAGCATGACTGAATCAGGGTAGAAGTATGTTCAAAGCAAGTCAGGAAATGTAGCTGATGGGATATAAAAAGCAAGCCCAGCATTTCTGGGGAAAAAATCTGCCAGTTGCTTATTCAGCACAGAAGTCAGCAATATGGGATGTACCCTTAAGATCTCTGGGTGCCCTTTTTGAACTGTAACCCCAAACATTGGATGCCTGGAAGTCACCTGTTCCCTACACAGTTCAGGGAAAGAGAATTATCAAGTATTGTGACTGACTCTTAGCTAGGGATGATTACAACTGCAGTCCAACAATATCAGAAGGGCCACATTTTCCAAACTCTTCCCATGAACATTATTTTCCGTAGATGTTCTCTACTACACGTGGTTAGAGCACATTTGTATCTCTGGATGTAAATTTGCAAAAGAGCTTACATATGTGCATAATTTTAGACTGAGCACTGGTGGTAACACGGTGTTCTGCCTAAAAGTGTTCCGAGGAAAGTTAGATTATTAAAAGAATGTAAATGCCAGATATTAAATTGTTTGCAATAAATGCACATGTATGAATGTATGTCCTTTGGAGGTCAGAAAAGAAAGAAAAAAAAGCTTTGTCATTAATGATCTGTTGCCAAAATGATGCAATGATGTTAAAAACAATGCCCTAAAAATTAAACAAAACACTCTGCCTGAATAGCAGACTCTGCACTCTGAAGCTTGCCAAACTGTGACATTGGCTGACTTCCAAAACAAGTAGGTTCCAGAACTGCAAAGACTCCAAGAATGTTCTGCTGCCAGCCTAAGGATTTTAACTCCAGAAGTTGACAAACACAGTGACCTAGCAGACCATAATGCAGATTAAAATAGCCAGAGAATCAATGGGCTATCTTAACGATACCAGGCAGTATATGGCTTTGTGTTGCAGATAGTGCACAGAACCATATTATTGGAGAGCAAGTATCCATTTGATACTGTTTAAGGTGTGAATAGTTTCTCATGTTGGAGAGAACATTTTTTCCTCTCCAGATTACCGTAACTGGCTTCCAATGGTAATCTATAAGAGGGACCTTTCTCATTAAAGTGTCTTTTTAGGTTAAGGTACAATAAGAAAATGATTGGTATTGCAAAATAAAAGCTTTTTCTCCCCAGGTGGCAGGTATTTTGGGGGAATAGCTGCTACAGGGAAATAGCATTGCTCTCCATCTTTCAAACCAAAAGAACTTTTCACAGGGGGAATGCAATAAATGGAAAGAAAAATCAAAACTATCTAGAAAAAAATGATCAAAAACATCTTTTTCAAGTGTTAAGAAATGGTGACAGGAAGAATCCTGGATTGATATACATTTTCACAGTTCAGAACTTTTGTGCAAAATTCACCCAGCTTTTTCTGTGCAGGAAACAATAATATTTCAATGCAGAGATATTGGTTCTGGCACAGAAATTCTGTTTTCTGTGTACAGAAAAATACTACCTTTTATGGATATCTTCCATATGCCATTTTTTATGTAAAATAAATTCCATATTAACAACTCTTGCCATATTACAGCATTTTCTGCAAAGGAAATAGACGTGATGGCAGAATGTGTATTTGCAGTTTATATGTATATACAGACTGAACCCTTTGTAAGTATCAGACTGATCAAAGACCTTGCCTACTTCTTTGGAAAGCAATTACATTGAATCTGCTCTTCCTTAAGTGAAAAGGGTAATCTTTGTTAAGAAAAATTCATTGAGATCGAAACATTCTAACTAGCTAGCTAACTAGCTACAAGAGATAGAGAGCCATACTGAATGCCTGTTTATTGAAACAAAGACAAGACATTATCTCTTTGGCAGATCAAGAGAAGTGTAAGAAGAAACAGGGAAAGAACCTTACACTATCTGTACTTTAAAAGAAAAATCAGCATAAGCTGAGCGCACACAAGACAAAGGTCTGGTAACAAAATTTGCAGTTGACACTGTATTAGGAGGGGTAGTAATACCCCTTGAGGACAAGATCAGAATCTAAATTACTTTAACTGATTGAAGAGCTCAGCCAAAATTAACAAAAGGAATTTCAACAGGAAAAACTGTACAATACTACATTTAGGCAGAACAAAAAATGAAATGCACAGATACAGGATGGGAAACACCTGGCTTGTATAAGAACCCACATAATCTCTTCGTTCGTCTGGAGAGGCCCTGCTCTCAATCCCACCAGCATCGCAGGCGCGATTGGTGGGGACGAGAGAGAGGGCCTTTTCGGTGGTGGCCCCTCGACTCTGGAACTCACTCTCTAAAGACATCAAGCAAGCCCCAACCCTGGCAGTCTTTAGGAGGAGCTTGAAGACATGGTTCTTCCAGTGTGCCTTCCCGGAATAATGATCCCATAGCACTTTGTCCTCCAAAGCACTTTACACTTTTAGGTCTGCTCGTATGTCCTTCCACAAATGCTACTATCACCTTTTCATCCATGCTCCAGCATTATTTCCCATTTTAATTTTACATTTGGCCTTCCCACAGTTTTAATTGTATGTTGTCTTATTAATAATGTTGTATGTTATTGTCTATGTTTTTTATTTTTAATTGCTTGTATTGTTGTGATTATTGCATGTATTGTTGTATTTGGGCTCGGCCTCATGTAAGCCGCATGGGGTCCCTTGGGGAGATGGTAGCGGGGTACAAATAAAGTGTTGTTGTTGTTATTATTATTATTATTATTATTATTTTATTATTATTATTAAACAGTACACGTGAAAGAGATCTAGAAGTTCTGGTAGACCACAAGCTGAACATGAGTCAACAGTGTGACATGGAAGCTTTTAGCCAATATGATTCTATATCAATAGTATAGTAGTGTCAAACTCATTTTTATCAGCCTTATGATTGCCTTGGATGTAGAATCCATGTAGACCAGTGGTTCTCAACCTGTGGATTCCCAGATGTTTTGGCCTTCAGCTCCCAAAAAATCCTAACAGATGGTAAACTGGCTGGGATTTCTGGGAGTTGTAGGTCAAAACACCTGGGGACCCACAGGTTGAGAATCACTGATGTAGACAGAGAGCAAACTATTTTTTTACATGATAGTTGGTGCTCTTTAGTTTTTACCCAGTTTGGGTCCTCAGATGTTATTGAACTTCCAAACATTTTTTAATTATCTGCCATGTAGACTGAGGATAATGGAAATTGCAACTCAATAGCAAACACAATGGGGAACACAGAAAGAGCCTCCTTGAAGACTGAGTAAATACAGTTGGGTGTCCCCTGGGCAACGTTTCTTGTAAATGGCTAACCTTTCCAACCCAAAATCATTGCTTTACAACATTTTTTTACAACATTATTTGAATGAAAGGATGTCTTCCTTAGCAACTAAGCACATTAATAGACAATCACTAAAATTCTCCCATCAAAATTATTTTCAAAAAGGGTAGATGTTAGAATGGTACATTGGATATTCCAGCCTGAGGCTTTATTAGAAAGCCACCTAATTTCTTTCTTTTTTCTTTATACTTTTCTTTTAGCTTTGCAGCTTCCGCAGCTGATGTCAGAGATCATTTATTTCAAATATTAAGGGAATGCCAGAAAGCAAGCAAATAATTAGGGAGAAAATAAACCTAGCTTGTTCAGGTCCTTGAATAAGTGATTTCATTTTTTTTTTCAGAGATTAAACAGGAAAAGTCTGCTAGGGAAAAAAACAACATTTTAAAAATGCTCCACAGATGCCATTAAGGGTGGCTTTATGCAACCACCAGACATAAATATGAGGAAACAACAACACAAGTGAAAACAGGCTGTTTGCTTCAGAGTTTGAACAGTTCTGCCACCACCTACTTCCCAGCTGCTGTTTTGTGTAATGAATGGATTTTCATTACTAACAAAAAGAAACATTTGGTACTCTCATTAAAAGGTGAAAGGCAAAAAGGATTTCAAGGTAAGCTAATTCATTCTGTGGATCTAGATTATAACAAAAAAAATATGATTCAAGCCAGAACGATGCATGTTTAATGGGAGAGCTGTAATTGACTCCAGTGAGATATGAATTGAATTCAGTCAAAAGCCAAGCTTGGAGTCTGTATGATTCATTCCAGTTTAAGCAAGACGTGCACTTAAGTATTTTTGATGGTGCAGAGTGATTTCAGTAACCGCTAAACCATGGGTTTGGAGCCCGGCATGCAACACTATCCCAATGGTCAAATCTGGACATGGACC
Source organism: Anolis sagrei (assembly GCF_037176765.1). Lineage (NCBI taxonomy): Eukaryota > Metazoa > Chordata > Lepidosauria > Squamata > Anolidae > Anolis > Anolis sagrei. The sequence continues at coordinate 131,606,382 of NC_090021.1, read as the reverse complement.
AGATTGAAAGAGAAAAAACAGAGGTTTATTCTTTCAGGCCCGAAAGTCTGCAATTCAAAAGATCTGACATACCCCACTGGAATATACAGAGAATATTTATTCATTTTGACAGCCATTTGGAATACCTGCACCAGCCTCTGATTGTTTCAAAATCAGCAGAGCTAGAATCTGGGCTTCTGTTGGCTGGGGATTCTCTCCAAGGTCATTGCTGGTCCTCCTGTGGTGGGAAAAATAAGCAGCTTTCATTCGTTGGTTTGAAGTATGACTCCACTCTTTGTTCCACCTCCCATAAAGGGACATGAACCCCAGGAATGTGGTGTGGTAACATGTAAATGAGTTTGTAATTGACTTAACAATTCAGCTTGAGTTCACACAAAGGAAAGGGGTCCAGTAAACACAATGGAAAATTATGGGGAGGGGGGGGGGTGTAACAGTTTCCTGCAATGTGTGTGTCAATACTTATCAGCAAATGCCAATGGAAAGCTGGAAAGCTTCTTAATGGCATCAGGAAACTTGTCAATGAAATGGGAATTTCTCAATGAGAGGAGGTTTCAATTAATGGAGCTAATATGGACCTTATTTATGAGAACAGGAGCACTCTGTGTGCATACCTTGAGTGCTTCCAATTTTATCCCCCTGTCCTATTGTGATGAGATTAGGTGAACTCAGGTGGGATTAGACAGACATTCCAGGTTACATTTTTGGAAAGGAACAGGGGCCTGCAGTTTGCTTGACTTTCCTAGGGTGGCTATCAGTCAAGACTGTGAGATCTTGGAAGAAATATTAAATATAAATTTATGGACTTCTTGGGTTTGTGAATAAATAGAAGGGAGTGAAGAAGAAAGTTTGTGAATAGGAAAACTATGAATTGACATCTGCCCTGATTGTATCCTCTTGGAACTGGACATTTGATGGAGTGGAGTACTTAGCTGTTTCCTTCTCACCTGATTCTTCCCAAGACATTGGGAGAAGATTATGTAAATTCCTTCTATTGTGTAGCTGGTCCACTTCCCAGGGTTAGATTAAAGAAGGTGAGGTGAGGTGGAGGACAACCTATTGGTTGTCTGCAGGCTAAAGTTGAAGGTTCATATTATTTTATACAATTCATAGGGGTTTTCTGGGGGGGGGGGTGTTAGGGTTTTTCAATAACAGTAGGACTATCCTGCCCCTTCATCATATTGTGGTCCCCCAAACCATTGCTTGTTGCCGCTATAGCATCAAGTAAACTAGGAGCTGGTTTTTCAGAGTGTGTAGAGAAAGGCTGTTCAAACTTTTAAAGCAGAGAGCTGCTTCACGGTCGCCCAGACTGTTGGGTGGGCTGGACTATAGTTTGAAAAAAAAACACAAATGAAGTCCTATATAACTGCACATATCTTATTTGTAGTGCAAAAAAAAAAAATGATGAAAGAACAATACAATATTTTTAAAAGAACAATTTTAACCAACATGAACTAGGAGCCCCTGGTGGCGCAATGGGTTAAACCCTTGTGCTGGCAGGCCTGCTGGCAGGTCGGAGGTTCAAATCTGGGGATAGAGTGGACAAGCTCCCTCTATCAGCTCAAGCTCCCCATAAGGGACATGAGAGAAGCCTCCCACAAGGGTGGTAAAACATCAAAACATCTGGGCGTCCCCTGGGCAACGTCCTTGCAGGCCAGTTCTCTCACACCGGAAGCGACTTGCAGTTTCTCAAGTCACTACACACACAAAAACCCAACTTAACAGTATTTTAATAGGAAATGTGGACCTTCTTTTGGATGATGAGATGGAAAGTTAATTAGGATTGTTGTTGTTGTTGTTGTGTGCTTCAAGTCATTTTTGACTTAGGGCAATCCTAAGTCTAAAGCTTAGGGCATGGGCCAAGTAAATAACCTTGGAGAGCCGCATCTGGCCCACAGGCCTTAGTTTGGAGATGCTTGATGCAGAGCTACACCCCTAAGGAAAAATAATAATAGAACTACAGATTTATGTTTACAGTTCACCAGTTTCCTTACTTGAATTCTGAATGCACTACAGCTAAAAAAATTCTAGTTATTAGATATTATACTAGTTACCAACACCTCTGGGCATGCGTATAAAAAAGGTTCTAACATTAGTATTCAAGACAAGTAAGCCAAACCTATATTCAATTATTTCATTGAACTTGTGTAAGACCTAATACCTAACATGTTTTCAGAATTAGTGCAAGGAGGATATCCTAATTCAATGCTATTTTTATTGTACAAGCAAATGTGCAACTGGTTCTACAGCTCATTGCTCAAGATGCTGGACTACTTATTTAGAAACTTCTTGTGCAATTTGCCATGTACCCTCTTGCAAAAACTACTATTTGTGACTGCTTGGAATTTTCACTCCATCAGCATTCGATTGCATTTAGGCCATAACAAGTGCTTTGCATATTGTAGGATATGGTTGTAGCAACTTTTCCAACTTTTTCATTGGCACAGGGATAACAATCTGCTTTGCAATTGGTTGAACTATTACAAGCATACATTCTGTTCATTACAGGCTGCTGTTATGGGGTAGTCATGGTTCCCTTTCTCATGTTGAAGTCTGTCTCAGCTCCATCATAATAATGATAAAAAGCAAGACAGATTCAAGATCTCTAGCTTCTTTAGGCAAAGAACAAAACAGGACTATTCCTCTCTAGTCTATACATGGAGTTCAACTAGACGAACAGCTAAGACTTCATTGTGGACAATAGGATAGAGTTCTCTACACCAGAAGACAATGGCTAAACTCAGATTATGAGAATGGGCGTAGTGTCTTTCAAGATAGAGCAGTGATCAAAGGCCTTGGGAAGAATGGTACTGGGGTGGTGAGTGACCGTAGCTACATTTCAGCATCTGTCACCTGAAGTGTCACCTGAAGTGTCAGTAGCAACATCCACAACTTTTTAAATCAGCATAGGCAGAATGAAACAGATTAAACAACAGCAGGTGGGCAAAGGCAGGTCACTGGACCATAAAAATCCACTGTGATGGGCAGTTATTGATGCATGGCTCAGACTGAAGGATCGGGATGTGGCACTGTTAGTTGAGAGCTAGCTGCATTAAATCACTACTGACCAAGAGGTCATGAGTTCAATGCCAACCTGGGTCGGAGTGAGCTTCTGGTTCATTCGTCTAGCTTGCTGTCGACCTATGCAGCTTGAAAGACAGTTGCATCTGTCAAGTAGGAAATTTAAGTACCGCTTATGTGGGGAGGCTAATTTAACTAATTTACAATGCCATAAAACCTTCCAGCAGTGTGCAGAGGAATGAGGAAGTACTCCATCAAAGGACTTGGTGTCACAATGGATGGTGAAGTGGCAGCTCCCTCTGTAGCTGAAATCGAGCAGGAATCCAGCATACCCTCATAAAGCCGGAAAAAGCTTGGGGCAGAGCTGGAATATTAAATTGCTTCTGCGTCTGTCTATATATGTTGTATGTCTAACTGGCATTGAATGTTTGCCATGTATATATGCATTGTAATCCACCCTGAGTCCCCTGTGGGGATGAGAAGGGTGAAATATAAATACTATAAATAAATAAATAAATAAATAAATAAATAAATAAATAAATAAATTTATTTCTCCGTCCAAGACTTGCTAACAAGGCAGAATGTGTGGGGTTATGAGATGCAAAGTTGGCATTGGGATCTTTATGAATTATGCCAAATGGACTCTCACTTTACAAAATGAGAAAAGTCATATGTGATAATGTTCTCCCTTCTACACATCTATTAAAAAGTAGAATAGGTCCTTCCCCTTTTGCATCAGGTCACTGTAGATGCCAAGGACTGCATTTGGGACTCTATATGCAGAAATAGCATGTGTTTTAACAATGACGAGGCCTTTCTTGAGAAGGGCTAAAGCCAACTCAGTTTGTGAATCACCATGGCTCCCTTCCAAGTTCCTATTGGCATACAATCCTTTGCTGTGTTGTACCATTATTTATTTTGAACAGAGTGTGCCTCAAGGATGAAAGGCTATGGAGGAAAATGAAATCAACAATATAGTACCTAAAATGTCTTTCTGATAGCCAGATCCACAAGCCATTTCAGATGTCAGAAATGGAATTATGTACCCATCCATGGGACTAAAATGACTTAAATCCAATCATGTTAGGTTTTCTGTACTGGAGATCAAAGCTGTATTATTTACCAAACATAAGAGAGCTTGAATAACACAGACTGGTTAAGTTCACATGAGCCTCCTCAGTTAAAAAACAACCTGCCAGACAAATGTTCTACTAAATGTGAAAGACTAGCTATCAGAAAAGTACACTAGGACAAATACCTATTAGGTTGACGCAGCAATGAATAACAGGTTCAGTGTGTAGGAGACATTTGGAGGGATGATGACACATTCTGTGCTCTTTCAGGGCGAGAAAATAAGGAGTTACAAAAAAGTTATTATTTTGATTTTCTTCTCCCTTTTGTTTACATAATGAAATCCAGATGTCTCAAAGCAGTAGCTGTATCCTACGATAAAGACCAAGCATCACTTCATTACCCATCATTCCATTAGCCGTGTTAAAAAAAGAACACAAAAAAGTAACAAACATGATAACTGGGAAACAGGAAATATTCCCATACTGTTTTCCCATGAGAAAATCCACTCCCAAGCTGGGTTACCATTCTTTTATACGCAGAGGGATTTCTGAGTATGCTTTCCTTGTCGGACTCTACAGTGGGAACTGGAAATCTTTTTTTGCCCCCAGAGCTGCATTGGCCCCTGGGAAACATGATAAGGGCCAAACGACAGCAATGGGCAGAGACAGAGCAGAGATGTCCACCACTTGTCAGTCGCACACACAGGCATAGGAGACATTTGGCCAGGTGAGAAGACACTGGATCATCTTTTGAGACCAGCTTGTACCTTCTTTCAGAAACAGATTGTTCCATTTTCTCCATGTGGATTCTATTCACAGATTTCTTTAAAAAAAACAACACCTTTATATGAGAGGTAAGGCTTTGAGGAGGGGCTTTGAAACCCAGATGTGAAAATCATGCAGACCTAATCTGCTTAGAGGCCACATGTTCTCCATACTTGCTTTCCAACATATTCTACAATGGAGTCTTATTCTACTACAAAAGAACATGAGTACTTCCGAATCTATTACACCTCTGTCCATCTAGCTCACATAGGTACAATGCAATATTCATATTAATTGATGAGAAATAACTAAGAGAGCTGCAGCTTTGACTTGAAGAACATCCGCGATGTGGCCTGAGCATGTACAGTATCATAGAAAGATGGAAGTTGGCTTCTGTGTGTTTTTGTAGTGCTTTGGTGCTTGACTTCATACAGAAGGAGATAACGTTGCAGATTTCCCATCATTTCATTGCTCAGTTCCATGGTCATTAAAAATGCCTTTCACATGTGTCCATCAAGCGCATGTGTTTTGTATAAACACAGGGTAGCAACTTGGCTAGGTATAACTAGCTTATCTTTCACACAAGTGCTGTTGAAAGTTATGGCACTTCTGGGTAAGAAACTTTCATTATGCCTTAATATGGCAACAATGGAGCTCATCACACTAAAGCAGTGGTTCTCAACCTGGGGTCTCCAGATGTTTTTGGCCTACAACTCCCAGAAATCCCAGCCAGTTTATTAGCTGTTAGGATTTCTGGGAGTTGAAGGCCAAAACCATCCGGGGACCCCAGGATGAGAACCACTGCACTAGAGAATGAATCCACTTTTAATCTGATTGCTGCCTCCTACAAAAATCTGGGGTTTGTAGTTTAGGGAAGAGACTTGAACAATGTCACTAAACTACAAACCTCAGAATTCTGCAGGAGGCAGAAACCAGATTTTAAGTGGATTCATTCTCTAGTGTGATGATTATGAACTAGTAGGATAAAAGGAGGGATAAAAGGAGCATTGTTGAGTCATCAGTACATTTATTTATTTAATTTATTTACTTCATTTGTATACCGCTCTTCTCAGCCCTTAGGCGACTCAGCGGTTTACAACAAATCAGTATACAAAGTGCACAACATTAGCATTTACATAGCACAATAAAACAATCTTAAAACACATGGATAAAAATTTTGGCATATACCTGTTAAAAGCTCCTGTCTCAGCAGCCAATTGCCAAAGTCTACCTAATAATAAGGTGTTTAAATGTCAGTGGAAGGACATCATGGAGTGAGACAGTGTAGTTTAATTTAGAACATTGATTCCCAAACTCTAGTCCTCCAGGTGTTTTGGACTTCAACAATCAAAAACAGGTGATTGTATGATAGCAGGGTCCCCCTGCTACAAGTGTTACACAGATGTCACAAAGACGGTTGTGAATAAGGGAAGGGATCACATAGTCAAGAGAGGGGGCAGAGTGAGAGCGGGGAGAGCAGGACACTGAGAGCGGGAATATATTCGTAGTTGCATTCGAAGGAAGGATAGAAAGGAGGAGAGGGTTAGGGTAAGGGTTTAGGAATTAGAGTTAGGGTTGGAGTTAGGGTATGTTTTCCAAGATGGACAGGGGACGTATCTCAGCCTATAGCAGAAGCAAAAAATATGACCCCGCCCAACAAGATGTTTTGGAACACAATCCTATCAGCTCCATCCAGCATGGATTTTGGTAATCCATCGTGGAATATGGTCTAAAAATGGCACGGGCAAACTTTGGCCCTCCAGGTGTTTTGGTAGGCTGTTAAGAATTGTGGGACTTGAAGTCAAAAATATCTGGAGGGTTGAAGCTTGTCCATGCCTGGTCTAAAACACCTGGAGATAACACAGCCCTGACCTATAAAGAGCATTATCCAAACATCACATCTGAAGATCATTATGCATAGGCCAAAATGTGATGGCTAAGGATGCATCTGTGGTGAAAGAGAGAAGAGACAAAGTGGGGTGTGGGCAAAGTCCTGGGCTCTAGAAGAATAGAATCTAGTAGAGGGGAAAGTCCGAGATTTGTCTGGGAAACCTGTATCCTCATAGATCAGTGTTTCTCAACCTTCCTAATGTCGCGACCCCTTAATACAGTTCTTCATGTTGTGGTGACTCCCAACCTTAAATTATTTTTGTTGTACTTCACAACTGTAATTTAATTACTGTTATGAATCGTAATGTAAATATCTGACATGCAGGATGTATTTTCATTTACTGGACCAAATTTGGCACAAATACCCAATATGCCCAAATTTGAATACTGGTGGGGTGGGGGGGATTGATTTTGTCCTTTGGGAGTTGTAGTTGATGGAATTTATAGTTACCTACAATCAAAGAACATTCTGAACTCCACTAAAGATGGAATTAAACCAAACTTAGCACACATAACTCCCATGACCAACAGAAATTACTGGAAGGGTTTGGTGGGTATTGACCTTGAGTTTGGGAGTTGTAGTTCACCTACATCCAGAGAGAACTGTGGACTTAAACAATGATGGATCTGGATCAAACTTGGCACAAATACTCAAAATGCCCAAATGGGAACACTGGTGGAGTTTGGGGGAAATAGACCTTGACGTTTGGGAGTAGCAATTGCTGAGATGTATAGTTCACCTACAATCAGAGCATTTTGAACCCCACCAATGATAGAATTGGGCCAAACTTCCCACAGAGAACACCCACCCATGACCAACAGAAAATGAGATTTTCTAAAATGGACTTCTTTATCTTAGATCTACTATTCTGTGTTCACACCCATGTCTTCTGTGAAATACATATCATAGAACAGGTAATTCCCCAAAACACCCGTATTGTCACTTTAAGCCTGTGAAAGTATCTCAGTCTAACCAACTTCACAGGGTTATTCTAAGTTAAATAAAGGGAGTAGTGCAGGGAACTAATGTGAAATACTTTAGCTCCAAGAGATAAGTGGAATATAATTGGAAAAAACAAGGTGGTTCTGAAGAAGTGCATGCATTCTAACATCCATTTAATATGTCTTTGACTATGGATTTGTTTAGAGTTATGTAGGAATAAGGCCCACCAACTTGATTATGACTTATCTCGGAGCTGATATTTGTATGGTTGTTGTTAGGCAATCCATCGTAGTTTGAGGATGATTGTCTTCCAGAAGTGGTGTCTTGGCGATGGGTCTGTAGGTGGCTGTGGAGCCGTATTCTTGATCTGCATGTTCTCCCGCAGTGAGGACATCAGATGGAAGGCGGTCTCGGTCAGGGTTGGCTTGACACGCCTTCCTCTTGGCACGTTTCTCCATTCGTGCCTCTTTGAATTCTGCAGCACAGCTGGTCACAGCTGACCTCCAGCTATGGTTGTATTGCTAATATAAATAGAACATTACTTCCCAGAAAGAATTTTTCTCTCAACAGCTCTCCCAGTGTTCAACCTCCACTAGTGACATTTTCTTTCAATACAACACTATGCGGCCCTGAAAATACTCTTGAGAATAATAAGATTTGTAAAAACCAAAGGAAGAGAGTGGAGAGAAGAATGATAGTAAAACTAAGCCTCAAGATTTCTGTAAATCTCATAAACAAAGAAAAATCAAATTTCAGGGAAGAGGAAAAAAATCCATTGTCTATGGAATATAATCCTATTTTAAAGGACACAAGGGTGGGGAGAATCCTTGTATCTATAAGAAAGAAATGTTGAAAGAGCACTTAATGCACACTTTCAGGTGTGCTGTAATTCAAAGAGGACATTCTCAAGTAAAGCCCCTCTTAAAGGGCAGGGCTCATCCTTTTCCTTGCTGTTTGTCTTAAGAAACAATTTAAAATCATGCAAAATAGGATGTTTTGCTAGGAAAGGCTTGTTATGCCTGAAAAGTAATTGCATCCCTACATGTCACAATCCTTCTGAATTCCACCTTCTGTATGCTCTTAATTATAAAAATTAACTTGTTAAAAGTAACTGTATTGGAATTCAGTAATTCCAGCTTAGTAGATGACAAGTAGGGTGAAATAATGATAACTCACATAAAACGAAGCTATACCTGTGCAAAAGATGTTTCTTTCAGCCACGTCCTACTGAAGGCACAGTTGTGACATTGCCAAAAACCAGGAATACAAGTTTTCAATGTACCTTCCTCTGTGTGCTTGCCTAATTCATCAGGTTCATCCAGGGAGTAGCTCCCAGCTAAGTTTCTCAGCACCAAATTGCATCAGTGAAAGCGTTTCATGTGGGAGGAACTTGGATGGAAAAATCAGCCTGTAGGAAAGGAGTGGTGGAATCCCCGGCTGCCGTGATGAAGATCTACCTCTGATCATATCATCAAGAAAGAATGTGTTCCCCATGGGGAAAGTTCATGCTGCGTGGCACAAAGGAATAATTAGATTTTGTATGCATCTGAAACCTGCACCCAAAGGGGTGTGATGGCATATACAATAACATTCAGGTGCCATTTTAGACAAATCCACTGACATGACAAGCCCAGGAAGCCAAAAGGCAAGGAGTGGAGAGCGGGAGCATCATTTTAGAGAGCAATCATGATTTGCAAAATAATCCCAGGACATTATAGAAAACCTTTTCTTTATTTTGTTTAAGCAGGCATACAAACAAACTTCTTTAACACTTGCAAAAGCAACTGCTCCACTGCGGACAATAATAGCATATGATTCACGTGTAATAAGTTGATAACAGATGGATACACAGATGGATTATCTTACCAAAAGATAGCACTTAGCAACTTTGAAGTTCTCCAGATGTTGGCCTGAAATTTCCATTAGGCCTAGCAAACAAAGTCAATGGTGAGGGATCTTGGGAGATGTAGTGCAACATTTGTGGGGTAACATTCTGCACCCCCTCCCCCCAGTTTTCAATGCAGCCACTGCTTAGGAGTTGCTCATTTATGGATTAGTTTACAGTGTTGCTGGAATGCACGCACACGAACTCAGCTCATTTTTTAAGCTCAAAACACCGCCTTCATCTTGTTTACTCTACATATATTCAACAATTTAAAAGGATTTAATTTTCATCACTGCTTTTTTTGTGCAATCTTTTATGCTTCCTAATGTGCACATCTAAATTAATATAATTGACTGATCAATTAGGAATTGCATCAGAAGCTAACATATGTTTAAATTAGCTTGAATAAACTAAAAGGAAAGACATAATTCCATGAATTAACAAGCAAGAATGAACAGATTATCTTGTTGATAATTTAATTCACTTTTGTAATGAGCAATTTTAAAAATGAGTCACTTCTTATAATTTCTGTGTGACTATAATGCTTAAAGATTACATTATTATTTACTTACAATACTATAGATCTATGTCTCTGTCTATATCTCTGTCGGTACATCATCTGTTTTCAGAAGTCAATTCCTTTAAACATATGGTACCTACTCACAGACAAGTGGATACAGGATGGTAGCCTTGGAAAGCCAAGTTGTGTCCATTATAAACTCTAGTCTAAATCCAATTGCTAGTTACATATAGAGGAGACCCACTGAAGATGCTCATTAATGATAAATCAAAACTTACATAAGTCTCACTGATGCAGTGCATCTACTCTACCTGGAACTACCAAAGGTGTTTGAGCTCAGAAAATGAGAGATGCTCTTGCCTCTGACAAAAAGACTCCAAGAACATTCCCTAACAACTAGTTCCCATGGAGACGCATCATCCTTCTATCCCAGGCTATTAATATTCCATTGTCAAGTCCTAACTCTTGCAAGTTATTACCAGAAGGTAACTCACAGTGATAGTCCTATTGGCAGAAATCTGATGGCAAAGCTCAACACATTTCCATATTTGAGAAATTGAAGCCTACAGTAGAACTAAAGAAGACTCTTTCCTGGAAATATCTAGTAAAAGTCCTATTGGCTCAGTGTGTACAGTGGTGGGGCAAATTTAAATAGCCGTCCTGGACCTGTCCTAAATTCTCCTTCTCCAATAAGAATAGTAGAATGAGCCTAGTTGGCTGCTTCACTCACTCACTCACTCACTCATTCAACAAAATGTAGCGATGGTCATCAACTGAGGGATGCAGTTTGACACCACTTTAACCTCCGTGAATCACTGCTATAGAATTATGGGATCAGGAATCTTCTAAGACACTGACTCCCCTTTGCGAGGAATGCTAAAAGACTGTAATCAGTGCCATAGCCAGAAAAAAAAATCGGGGAGGGTTAAAAATGGGGGGGAGTTTTGAAAATTTGGGGGGGGGTTGAAATTTCGGGGGGGGGGTGAAATCTGCCTCTTAGCTCACACTGAAGCAAAGAGCACAGCAGGGGGCAGGGCAGCCTTCAATAGTCTGCAGCTCCGCCCCTGTCAACCACCTCCACCAAGTCTGGCCTCCTTAATGAGAGCATTCAACACACACACACCCAACTTGGTTGCTTCGCTACATCGGCTATTGCTGCAAGTAATGACAGTGTGAATCAATTGACAATATTTGCTTGAGATAGTGCTTGCAGTTCTGGAGGGACTCTTAATTTTTTGTGTCTCATAGACTTCAAATGGGGATTTGGTTAACCAGTTAAAATTCATGAGTAAACTAGGTTTATTTTTTTAACCTGAAAATTTGGGGGGGGGGGTTTGAACCCCTAACCCCCCGTCCCCCCTCGCTACAGGCCTGACTGTAATTCCATAACATTGAGCCACTGCAGTTAAAGCGATGTCAAATAGCATTAATCCTGCAATGTAAATGCACCCCGAGACAAATCCTCTGATAATCATAATGGTTACATATTACCTCCAGAATCAGAGGAATCATACAGCTATATAACGGTTACAAGGAACACAAACTATAGGGATGTAAATATTCACTGGAAGCTGTAAGTAATTTTAGAAATTCTCACTATGAGAACATATTTTAAAAATATTCTACCTGATATAGAATCTTAGATCTGTATTGTATTCCCTTTAAAGAGAAACTAGCCCTGTTATGTACAGAATTTCCAAAAGGGAGTATGAAAACAATGTGTTGTCATCAACAACAAAGACCTTTTAAAATACTCCTCAAAAATCAAACGAGCAATGCATGACATCCTCAAAAGTTCAGGGCTACTGTTAGAAACAGTTGTTTGTAACACTTTTGCATAACAGTCAACAGGAGGTGCTTTGTTTCCTACCCAAAAATACTCTCTAATCCTTCTGCTTCCTTTCCAATGTACAATATTAAAAATACAATGGCCTGGAGCCCTAAGATGTGATATTCAATCATTAATTATTATCCCCCGCCCCCCGAACACAGATACACAAACATGCACAGTAGCAAGAGCAAGCAATAATATATCAATCAACAAATTTTAATAACAATAGCTCTGATTTATATTTAATCTCAGCCTTTCCTCAAACTCTCCAAAACAACCTTGTGACAAATAGTCATCACGGGGTCAGGCAATCCTCCCTTTTCAAGATATCCTGTGCTTGACACACCATTTCTGGGAAAGTTCTGTCCCTTGAGCTTTCAGCATACTTGAAAATAATTTGTTTAAAAATGAATTTCCTGCTTACAAATTGTTATTTTTTTCAGCAGAAAGCATTAAATTTTTAGACAATAATAACAACTATTGAGCAACCAAATATTTCATGTTATTTAAAATGGGTTATTTGGAGACCTATTTAGAACATATTAATTTAATTGCTTTGTTAGAATTTTAAAATAAGATGCTGCTAAGGCTTAGTTATAACTTAATTTTATAGTTTACAGTCAGAGAAAGGGCTGATATGGTGGTGGAGTCAAATTTAGACTATGGACCGTGGTTAAAGAGGGTCCTGCCTGGTGTGCATTTCCGCTAATACCCAAAGTTTCTGATTAGAGAACAAACTCAGAGGTTTAATTATATGGCCAGAAAGGACACGTGCATGGTTAGTACCAAAAATACAAAAACAACCATACAGTGTACAGGCATGATTATACAATGTACAAGATTCATCTACACTGCATTGTAATAAACTCACATAGAATTTGCAGTACCTTTAATGTTTCTTCAATTCTGGTAAGCATTATGAGTTAAACTAGGTTAATCCAGTTTAGCCCTGTGGTAGGAAAAGTCAGGGAATGCTTTGCTTAAAACTGCAGAGTAACTCTTTGGCTTTGGAGGCAGTGTGGACCAACTGGATTGGGTCCAGTTGGGATTGGTCTACTGTCCACATGGGGCATAGCCTACATCCCCTTTTTGTATATAACAAGAAATAAGGTGCAGAGATCAGCTCTTTCATTTTTCCTAGTTCCATGGGCACCTCTGCTTGATGTCAGCACAGTGTGCCTGTAATGCCTAGGAGTTCACATCTAAACACAGTGGTGGTGAGGTGATGGCTCAGTGGGGATTATGTGGTCTTGGCTCAATTGGTCCAAGTAGACTCCAACCCTGGGTTGCTGTGAGTTTTCCGGGCTGTATGACCATTTTATTTTGTAACTGCAAGTCACTTCTGGTGTGAGAGAATTGGCCACCTGCAAGGACATTGCCCAGGGGATGCCCAGATGTTTTGATGTTTTACCATCCTTGTGCAAGGCTTATCTCATGTCCCCGCATATTATTTATTTATTATTTATTTATTTCAAAGTTTTATATACCGAGCTTCTCACCTCATTAGAGGGACTCATCCCAGTTTCCAACCATAAAAACACATACAATTGGTAAAATATCAAAGTACATAATTACAATAAAACCCTGGAAAAGCACATATATTTTAAAACTACAGTGGTCAGTCGTCATTCTAAAATTGAATATACACCGTCTTCCATCCAGATCGTTGTCTCATTCTTCGAAAGCCTGTCTCCACAACCACGACTTCACCTGTTTCCTGAATGTCAGGATTGTTGGGGCGGTTCTGACCTCAGGCGGGAGAGAGTTCCAGAGTCGTGGGGCCACCACTGAGGCGCGCTTGCGAGGCTGGTAGGACCGAGAGCAGGGCCCCTCCAGACGATCTTAGTAATCTTGATGGTTCATAGGGAAGCTTAAGCTGACAGAGAGAGCTCATCCGCACTCTCCCCAGATTCAAACCCCCAACCTGTCAGTCTTCAGTCCTGCCAGAACAAGGCATGTTCCATTGTACCACCAGGGGCTCCTTTGTATGGCCATGTTCCAGAAGCATTCTCTCTTTACATTTCACTCACAGCTATGGCAGGCATCCTCAGAAGTTGTGAGGTCTGTTGGAAACTGGGCAAGTGAGGTTTATATAACTGTGGAATGACCAGGGTGGGAGAAAGAACTCTTGTCTGCCCGAGGCAAGTGTGAATGGTGCAATTGGCCACTTTGATTAGCAATGAATGACCTTTCTGCTTCAACGCCTGGTTGCTTCCTGCCTGGGGTAACTCCAACTTGTTTTCCCCATAAGTTAAGGGGAGCATGTGTTTTCCTTGGTCTTCAGTATCTGATAAAGAGCCATTAAAGGACCAACATTTGGTTGATATAGTTAACAAAAATACAGCAGATTCTCGCTTATCCAACATAAATGGGCCAAAAGAACGTTGAATAAGCTAAAATGTTGGATAATAAGGAGGGATTAAGGAAAAGCCTATTAAACATCCAGTTACATTATGATTTTACAAATTAAGCACCAAAACTTCATGTTTTACAACAAATAGACAGAAAAGGCAGTTTAATACATTGTGACGTTATGTAGTGATTACTGTAATTACAAATTTAGCACCCAAACATCACAATATATTGAAACAGCTGTGGATCCGGGCAGGAGGCAGACTTTGTTGGATAATACACAATGTTGGATGAGTGAAGGTTGGATAAGCAAGACCCTACTGTAGATGTCTCCTTTTAAATAAAGGTTGTCTCATTTTCAAGAAATCCAAGAAACTCCAAAACCTTTTGCTTATTGAAACCAAGCAAAGGGGGCTTGTTATACATCCTGTGCCTTCTGAGTTTTTATCAAAGAGCTCTTGCTCAACTGCTCTCAGAAATTTGATCAGAGAAAGAGAAAGCTGAGGTGAAAGCTGCTGAAACAAATTACTTAGTATGAATCAACACAGGTGTCTGCATTTTTGGATGCCACTTGAGGCTGTGGTTATGGGGGCTGATATGATGAGCATCTGCACTAATGAAAAGTCTCCCTCAGTAAAGAAACCTAGAGCAAAACTAACCTAAACTCTCAAAATCTATGGAAAAGAAGTAAATTGCTTGCTAGCAGATTATTTAGGATTTTAAAAGCCCTGCAAATAGTTCCATCAGGTGGACCTAGAAGAAAAGTCGTAGCTGATAGTGGCTGAATTTAAACTGCCATGTAACATCCATATTATCTGATTTGAACTAATTGTATGGCAGTGTAGATCTAGCCAAAGACAGGGGGAAAGCTGGAATAGCTATGTGCTACATGAGTTCATGTTTGGAGAACTACATTTTAAAGCAGCAGTAGCAGCTGAGAGTTGAAGAAGTTGTTTTGTCAAAGGCTTTCATGGCCGGAATCACTGGAATGTTGTAGGTTTTTCGAGCTGTATAGTATAGCCATGTTCTAGAAGTATTTTCTCCTGATGTTTCACCTGCATCTATGGCAAGCATCCTCAGAGGAAAAACCTACAACAACCCAGTTGAAGAAGTTATTCTGTCTTAGCCAAGCCTCCTTTGCAGGTTTGTCAATAGGATCAAGTAGGAAGGCTATGTGCACCCTCTTCTTGAAAATGAAATTTTAAATATTGCAGGGGACAAGTGAAAAACAAATGCAGGTAATTATGTCGTACTGTTCAGCTCCAAGCAAATTTGGATTCTTGTTTAAGAGGAAAAAATCCAGCTTTTTTCTTTTGAATTCTAAGTACTGCATGCTACAATTGTTTATGCTCTAAGGAGTGAAATATTTTTAGCTTCTGTACTCAGAGCATTGTGGCATACTGAAAACTTTTTGATTAAACTGCAATAAAAGCTTAGCCTGTTACCAATTTTAGGCAGTTACCATGCCAACATGATAGGATGATGTACAGAATAAATAAAGGAAGGGTTATGAAACAGAGTTTGAAATGACAGTCAGGTATGACCTACCCATTTAAGGGCCCTGATGTGATGTTCAAAGCTCTCAAAGTATTGGATGTCCCCTAAGATCAAGACTGCATTGTTACATTTGTGTAGAATTACATCTCTGTATAGGTGTGTAGGTGAGCCCCCAGTGACGCAGTGGGTTAAAGCACTGAGCTGCTGAGGTTGTTGACCGGAAGGTTCAAATCTAGGGAGCAGCATGAGCTTCCGATTTCAGCCCGAGCTTCCACCAACCTAGCAGTTCAAAAACATGCAAATGTGAGTAGATCAATAGGTACCACTCCGGTGGGAAGGTAATGGCGCTCCATGCAGTCATGCTAGCCACATGACCTTGTAGGTGTCGAAGGACAACACTGACTCTTCGGCTTAGAAATGGAGATGAGCACCACACCCCAGAGTCGGACACAACTGGACTTAAAGTCAGGAGAAAACCTTTACTTTTACCTATATGTGTGTAGAGCCCTTGTGGTTAGTATGTTGGACGAAGACTCTGAAGAGAAGGATTCATATCCCCAATCAATCATGAAAACCCATTGGGTGATCTTAAACAAACCACATACCCTCAGAGAAGGGCAATGGCAAGATCCCTCTGAAGAAATATTGCCAATTAAACACTCCGATAAGTTTGCCTTAGTGGTCCCCATAGGTCAGAAGCTACTTCAAGACACAAAATAATAAAAACAAGAATGTACTTGGACTTGTAAAATGCAGGACTATAAGGAAGGATCGGGCAGCCATTTCACACCTAGAGTTTGGATGTCTAGAAAGGGCATTTGGTCTACTGACCCCTTTTCAGAAAAAAAAACTACTCAGAAAAATACCTCCCTTAAGTGAACAAACAGAAAGATGCAGTGAATAATTTGCAGTCTTCTCTGTATCTATATTTCTACCTCCGTTCTAAAAATAGTAAAGAAAGATTTTTGTAAACAAGACACCTCACATCTTGAATTTAT
Organism: Anolis sagrei; assembly: GCF_037176765.1. Classification (NCBI taxonomy): domain Eukaryota; kingdom Metazoa; phylum Chordata; class Lepidosauria; order Squamata; family Anolidae; genus Anolis; species Anolis sagrei. Next base: position 131,589,610 of record NC_090021.1, on the reverse strand, counting down.
AAAATTATTTAATAAAATCAGCCATAGTAACATTCACATTAAACACAGAAAATTAAGATAACAAAGGATGATATTAAAGTAAAAAATTACAAACAGCATTAACAATAATACTAAATGAGAAGTATTAACATGATGCACGGCCATCCGTTTATTAAAGTTCAGCTCTATTTTTGTCAGCAGTATGAATTCAAATGTTTTAATACTTATTGCACTTGCACTATTATTAACTAATTCTCATGCAATCAGAAATAATCAAATTACATTTCAAACATGTCACCTATTTATAGTATCAAATTGTGCATGCTAGACTTCCTGACAATGCACGACACATTCGCCTGCTAACAATGCACAACATACTTACAGCATGCTTGCTTGTTAAGGTGTGTCAGTTGACTTTACAACTTTAATTTTGTGTGTTCATTTGGAAAATAAAATAATCACTATAAATTTAACTCCGTGTTATGCAGATGAAATATGTATGAACATTTTTTCCATCTTCTCTTTTCTTTCTTTCTTTCTTTCTTTCTTTCTTTCTTTCTTCTCTTCTTTATTTATTTTCCCACCACACCCTTATTTTTATTCAATGTCCCCTAAATGTATTCAAGGCTACAACTACTCCGTGTTGCTCCAGAGCCCACCCTCCTCAGAGGGAGGGGGTCAATATTGCCCACTTTGGTAAGCGCTGTACTATATGGTCAGAAAAATGTAATTTGCTTCTTCACTTCAAGCAGAAACATGCATTGGGACCACCCTGGGAAAATGGAATAATCTTTTGGATGTTTTTGAAATGTTAAGCTGCAGACAAGCAAAAGTAGGATCCAGGAATATCACCCATAAGACCTAAGTCTAGTTCACACATTAGCTCTTAGTAGAATTCCCGAGCATTTGGTGCATCTCCCTGCTTTGGGTAGAAATTATTCCAGATCAAAACCCCATTTATGATTGTGTTTTTCTTTAATTTGCATCTTTGTTTTCAGTTCAGGAGGGTCATTTTTTTCCCAGCAGCTGCTGACTTCTTAGCTGGCTATATTGTGTCCAATGTTTCACAGATGAAAACTGCAACACATGTTACCAGACAACATCCGAATATGATCAAGATAGAAAAGGTTCTCTCTTTCAAGGCGAGGTGGCAACTGTTTGCTTTTGCCTTTTGCCTACTGGAAAGAGTAAGAATCTGTCCTTCTCTTCTCATCGTACTGAGCTAATTGAGTGCAAGCTACTTTTTCACTTTAAACTCATTTTGGAATAACTGAACATTTTAAAAGAAGTTTACAAAGAGAATTAGTCTGGACTGTTTCTGCCAAGTTGGGACATTTTGAACCTCTTTGGATGGGGCATTTTAGCCACGTTTTGCCACTTTTATTCATGGCAGGCCCTGCCCACATTCCTCCCAAAGTGGAGGGGAAGTGCCGTCACCATAGGGAGGAAAATGTGTTTTGGGTAGTTCTGACAGAACCACCTGCACTCTCCTGGGGGAAAGGGCGGCAGGACAATGTGCACTGCCATGTGTTACTGCCCTTTCTCCTATATGATGGGGACAGATACAGGGTGCCAACGCTCTTGTCCTATCCCCACCATATGAAGGGCGAAGGAGTGAGGGTGTATAGGGTTTCATGAGCCACCCCACATGCCTTCCCTTTTGCTAGTGGCTGCTGACAAAATAGCACAATCCAAAAGGCACAAAAAACAGGCACATAAAATCACTCTCAACAAAAGATTCCCCCCAGGCCCTTCCAAGCCATTGAATGCTAATCAAGGTGATCAGCTGAAACATTCACAGCTAGCCCCAGCAGACAAAAGTCCTTTGTCTCACCCTGGTCATTCCACAGATATATAAACCCATTTTTCCTACTTCCAACAGACCTCACTACCTCTGAGGATGCTTGCCATAGATGCAGGCAAAACGTCAGGAGAAAAATTGCCTCCAGAACATGGCCATATAGCCCGGAAAAACCTACAACAACCCAACAATCCAAAAGGTCTGTGTGAAGAGGTCGTTTGAGAGTATGTCACTGTGGCATGAACCTTTTGTATATCATTAAAAACATAGTCTTCTGTATCCCACATCATGTCGATAAAGTGCATCTGTTGATATTTTTTTTGTCAAAAATGCTGTTGAACAACTATAAATGTCCCTCCATATTTTAGGTTTTGTCTATTGCAGATTTGTATTTTCACTAATTTGATTTAAAATATTCTCTCTTGAAATTTCTTGGTCCTCCAATGTGACCCTATGGTCAACTTCCCACAGGACTTAGACATTTCTAGAGAAAACACTTCTCCGGGAATCTCTAGGTCTTCCAATGAGACTCCGTGTTCAGCTTCCAGAGAAGCTGGCCATAGAACCATGCTGGAAGACCTAGAATTTCTTAGAGAGGTGTTCTCTCATTGAAAAAAAGAAATTTCTTTATTCACACTTGTATTTGTCACTTTCATAGGGGTCCTGTGCCTCTATCCCTAGTGCATGTGAAGAACCATTGTATCTGAACACTGGCTAGGCTGACTGGGGGCCGTTCCAGGATCTGATCCTAGGTTTTCTGCTTTAAATCGGATTATAAGAGTCTGCACTTCCAGATAATCTGGGATAACCAGAAAACCTGGGATCAGATTCTGGGATATAGGGCTTTTCTGAAGGGCCCTGGGAATTGTTGAAACTGGGATTCAAGAATAACTCAAGGGCATTAGTTCTCCCAGCTGTGGGCTGCATATTTTTAGGTTTTGAAGTTACTCCCCCCACCTACCTCAATTTGGCCTCATTTTATGTGTTTAAAAACGATTTGTTTTGCAGGACTCCGATGATGGATTTTCTAAGGGCATGTCAACAAGCACACCAAAGTGCAAGGCGTAACAACTCAGCCAGCTGAAATGTTGGCAGCCACTAGAAACTTTGAAGCCGTGACCCTTCTGGAAAGAGAACAAAGATATGTGCAAAAGGAAACACAGAATTAATTGGGTCTTTCATCTGGCATGATTTCTAAAGGTGGAACAATATGTTAACTTGGCAAGGGTGTGTCGTTAGGTCTGCATTTATCAGATTCATGCGAGAGAAGCATTTGCAAGGCTGAATCAGTAGCAGATGAGAGGAATGGGTTCTTAGCTCATCCTCCACTTCCCACTGTCTCAAGAATACTTGGGACTACTACTGAAAAAAACCTGAAAATGGTCAGAGGGCATATACATGAGGAAACTACCAGTGTTTGTTTCTTTGTTCCCATTGAAATAGGCACTTTTCTATAAATCTGCCTTAGTATTTACTAGAGAAATGCAGTGTTGGTTACTATGTCTGTTCATTTTCCCCCAAGTATATATCACAGATAAAGCAATGAATATTTTGGTTTTCTGCCAGATTGTCTTGTATCTCAATATGCAACTGGCCATTATGAAATTACTGTTAGTTTACTGAATGTATCTGTGCAGATGGAACAAGAGATAAAAAGGAATGGATAATGGAAGGAATAATAATGCAGTGACACAGAATGACTACCAAACAGAATTTTGGCAAGTTTTTTTCAAACTGCAGAGGATTGGACACAGCTCCCTGTTCCTCAGCCAGCAGAGATACTACCCATGCTGGTTGGGGGATTCCTGGAGTTGTCGTCCAAGCAAATAGCTTTCCTAAACTCTGTAATTGGAACTATGTTAGAAAAAGAAAGCTAATGCCTTGTCTACGCAGGCCAAATAAAGTGAACTCACTTTGGACCCACTGCAAATTGTCTACAAGATGTACAGCCTTACAACAGAAACACTATTCTGAACTATTACTCCAGCACAATGAGAACTGCAAGTTACTCTGAAACTTTAAGGAAGCTCCAGAAGGACCCTAGAGTCTTTGAGGTGTAGACGATTCAATTGGGCTTAATTTTGACTGATATAGTGCCCACACCTCAAACTTTCTGCTGTCTTGCCCGTAATGCCTTTCTGGCAACTACCTCAGAGGATGACATGGCAGCGCAGCCTGTTGTGACCTCAACAGAACCAAACTTCACCACCAAGGGTCTTCCAGCAAGTTGCTTTTGGCTGGAGGAACAAAAGCAACTTGCCTGTTGAACTCTAAAAAGGCTTTGGGTGTTTCCTTGTTGTACTCCAGAACAGTTTATTCTGGACTATTTCAACAATTGTAGGTACAATCTAAGAGAAAATGAAAGCATGGATGGAGTGCTAGGCTAGCACCCTCCCTATCCACATTTCATAAAGATCTAAAGATGTGGATGTTCCATTGTGCATTTGATTAGACAATTCCCTGGACAGTTGGCCCCAGCTAAGGCCTAAAATCTTGTCCTCACTTGTCCCCTACTACTGTATTATCCAAAGTTATAACGATCCTTTCTAAATTGCTCTTATCCTTGCTGCTGCTATATGACCTATGCGCTTTACTCAGTAGTCCTATCACCTAAATTGTTGCACACCAGTCCGCCCATCCACAACGAGACCTGAATTATACTATTGGTTGTTGATTTGGATGCTTGTTCTATACATTGCTATAATGTTGCTATAATATTGTTTTATACTGATGTTATGCATTTTAAATGTTATGTTTTAACTTTGTTGACTAGGCTTGGCCCCATGTAAGCCACCCCATGTCCCTTGGGGGAGATGGAGGCAGGGTATAAAAATTAAGTTATTATTATTATTATTATTATTATTATTATTATTATTATATTTAGTGAGAACTCATTGAGAAATGATTGTTTAGTAAAAAAAAAAGTAAACTTTTTGAAATGTCATTCTTGATTTACTTTTAATTGGTAACAGCAACCTGCAATAGCAAGTCACCCTACACTCCACTTGAAGGGATGTAATTTCATTCTGTCATCGCAGGGTTTTTGCACCTATTTCCATTCCACCTGTAGAACTGATCTTACATTTGCCTAGACTACACAGAGTTTGTACACAATGTGCATCATTATTTTGAGTAGGATTTGCTTTCCAATAAAATATCCCAGAACTTCATCTGATCAGGACTGGTCCTTCCACTGTCTGTGGAAGCAGATTTTTGGGTGTCATGAAAAGGCAACAAATGGTTAGTGATGTGATTGATTGCATGTCTACTGCCAAGAATTGGAAAGTGGTTGTTTATGGGATTTTCTGTTGCCTTCTGTGCCAAAATAACCTGGCTGGATAGGGGTATTGTTTACCTTGAGTTGGTAGTCTAGGATTGGCATTGGAAATGTGACTTGAGACAGCCCGGCAGCTGATACAGGCTTTTTCCCCATCAGGTTTGGCAGTCTTTTTTAGCAAGGGCTGCTGTTGCTCTCCTTTTGTCAGCCAGGTTATGTTGTTTTATGCAAGCAAGAGCAGCTGCTGCTGGTGTGAGAGCAGCCGAGGAAGAGATTCAGAGGAAAGGTATGCATATTGTTGAATCAGTAATGTGACACCCAAACACCAACTGACTTTCTTTATTCATAGCTTGTGGTGAAGGAAGAGGAAGAGGAGGAGGAGGTGAATGTAGGTGGAGGGCACTGAATTGAGCAATGCTTTCAGAAGAAGGCCAACACAAAGACTAGAAAGCACGACATTGCTACCATTCTGCTCAGATGCTATTTTACGGAGGCCAGATGAATGTTTGACTGTGCCTTGCCTGGTCCATTGAAAGAGGGAACAAGGGTGACATTTCCAGCTTAGGACAAGTGGGAGTGTGAAGTATGTCCTAGGAATTCATGGAACATGTATGATGGTGATAAGGAATGAGTAGTGGGTTTTGTCATGAGTTTCAGGGTCCATATATAAACACATTTTCCACATTTCCCAACTGTCCTGATTTGGCTGGAATAGTCCCTATTACATCTCCTTTATCTTTATTTTTCAGCTGCTTTGAAAATGTCCTGGTTTCTCTCTCCTCTTCCCCCTTTGTCTACAACTTATTTTATTTCCTGCAACCTGAGTGCAAAGGTAGGGGAGGGGAAAAAAAGGCTAGTAGGCTGGGAATGCATCTAAACTGAGAAGTTAATGCAGTTTGTCGGTGGTGCAATGGGTTAAACCCTTGTGCCAGCAGGATTGGTGCCTGACAGGTTAACAGTTCAAATCTGGGGAGAGTGGGTTGAGCTCCCTCTGTCAGCTCCAGCTCCCTATGTGGAGACATGAGAGAAGTCTCCCACAAGGATGGTAAAACATCAAAACATCCAGGCGTATCCTGGGCAACAACACCCTTGTAGATGCCCAATTGTCTCACACCAAAGCAACTTGCAGTTTCTCAAGTCACTTCTGACACACACAAACACTTTAACTGCCACGGCTCCATGCTATGGAACCCTTATCTTAGTTTGCATGCCTTTTCCATTTATGACATTTGCCATCTTGACTACATTGTGAAAATGCTGGATCATATGATTTTCACATAAAAACACAACTGAGAAGTAGATAAGAATAGAGAATAAAACAAATAAAGGTCAAGGAGACTATGGAATCTTTACAAATAATTTAAAAGAGGGAATAGAAAAAACAATAGGCCCAATGAAAATAGCATTAAAAATATGGGGGAAATGGAAAGAGAAATGGATGCCATATTTATCAAAGGAATAGGATAGGTAGTTTAAGAAATGAGGAGGACAAGAGCATCATAAAAATGAAATAGATGGGATATAGTAAAATTAAAGATTTTTATAATGAAAATAAGGAATTAATGGAATGGAAACGATTGGAAACATAAGGGGGCGGGCTACATTGATTAACACTAAGGAATTTGGGAACAAATTAAAAATTAAGTAGTACAGGAGAAATTATAATAGACAAGATATTGGAAGAGAGATTTGGAGGCAAAAAAGGACTTAATAAAATATATGGAAGAATGATAGAAGATAAGGAATGTATGTATAGAATAGTGAAAAACAAGTGGGAAAAGAAAGGGGGCCTAGGAAAAGAAAAAACAGAAAAGATAACCAATGGTTTCAATAAAATAAAAATAGAAAAATAAAAGGAATTAGAACTGAAAATAATAACGAAATAGTATAGAACACCAATTCAGCTGGCTCATATGATTCAGGGATTAAATCCCAAATGTTGGCATTGCGGGAGTCGGGAAACATGGTATTCATGTCTATGGCGGGAGTGTGAAGAGATAAAAAAATTTCTGGAATCAAATTCTAAAGCAGGTTGAATTACATACTAAAAAGAAAAAAACATAATTATGCTTATGTAAAAAAATTAAGAATATTTTTTTAAAAAAAAAAAACCCAAACATACCTGTCTTCTTACCTGTAATGTTTATCTACCTTCTTCATGTGTTTCCATAACATACCAGGATCTGAATCAATTCCATTTTGGGATCAACTGCAGATTCCAGAACTTAGCCTTCATTAATTTTGCGCATTTCTTACTGCATTTTTATTCCAAAGTAATGCTGTCGTTATGTAAGGACAGCATAACTATGTGTACTGCTGCAGCTAATATCCCATCCAGGGAGAGAAAGTGCATTTGATCTGGCAGCCAGCTTTTGAGCCAGTTTTTACTGTTAAGATGTTGGCACATTGCTGCTTGTCAAACCATTTCCCTATCCACCTCTTTATTATATGGTAATCCTATTTGATACCCAAGATGATGATTCTGTGTAGTGACACTATGATATGCCAGTCAAAACTGTCACAGGAGGCTTATGTAACAACACAGTTGTGCTTTGCACTGGTCTAGACAGAAATCTATGAAAGAAAGAAAAAAAATGCCCAAATAGAAAATTTCCAAGCCAAGACTGAAGGAAATTTAGTCGTCTTTATTTTGGATATGTTTGTCACATTTTTGTTCATTATAGCTTTTCCATGTAAAGCTTAGTAAGCATTTTAAATGTCATATTTACAGTCAGTTTCTAACAGTATTTAGATAGTAGTTTTACTAAGGACATGCAGGAGTTTCCATCACTAAAAAATCTTCTGGAAAGAGAAAGGGTGGAAAAAGTATAGTTGGCCTTCTACATTTGTGGGGTTGACTTTTGCAGAATTTGCAACCCAACCAAAAACAATTCTTGGTATCTTGGCTTTTATGCTTGTTGTAGGGGTTATTTGGGGCACTGTTTAAGAAAATTGCATCAGATGGACAACAACAACAACAACGCATTTATTTGTAGCCTGCCCTATCTCCCAGAGGGGACTCACATGAGCTCTATTTCTTAGATATGGTTAGCCTAGTTTTCTATGGGCGAGCAGATGGCATCTGGCAGATGGCATATGTTGTGTATTTCAAAAACTAGAGCTGGTAGGGGGAAACTGGTACTATTATTGAAGTCAGCAGATCAAATATAACCAGAAACAGGTCTATTGTTTTACCACTTTATCGCACAAGGGGCTTTTGGCCCCTTGCTGCTCATTAGAGATGGGGTCTGCTGAGCACCATCACAGGACACTGGCTTGACCCTGCCCAATTCATGCCTGAAATAGTGAGGAAGTGTCACAAGATGCTTCCATGCCAACGATGGAAAGATAAGTGATGGAGCTACCCACATTTTGGGGACCTTTCCCCTATGTGATGGAGAGAAAGGGCAATGTGGCAATGTGCATTGCTGCACGTTTCCCTGTCTGAGGGGGACAGGGTGCCTTGTTCCAATGTCTCCATGTGATAAGGGAAGGAAGGAGAGTGCATGGGGCGCTGCGAGGCACCCTGCACGGCTTCTATTTTGTTGGAATGGAACAAAATGGGGAGGTTAATGTGATGAAGTCCTTAGCCACCAAAATGTGTGTTGACCAGTGTATTCATGGAATTAATTGAAATGTTCTGTCTGGGAATCTCTATATTCTCCAGTACGATTCTATGGTCAACTTCCACTGAGACTTGACTATAGAGCAAGCATGGGCAAACTTAGGCCCTCCAGGTGTTTTGGACTTCAACTCCCACAATTCCTAACAGACGGTAGGCTGACATCCAAAACACCTGGAGGGCCCAAGTGTGCACATGCCTGCTATAGAGTCACACTGGATGACCTAGAGATGAATATTGACCATAGAGTCATGCTGAAGGACCTAGATGTTTGTTTATTTCTATCAACATTTCTAATCAAGGACTTTTCCAATAACATCTCCAAGTACATTTTGCTGGAATACCTTTGGGTATTGATATAAAAGTCAGGTATAATATGTGACACTAAATAATACTATTAAAAGGATTCATGACTTTCTGATTTTTTAAAGATAGTTGTGACACTACTCTTGGGTCAAACCTCAAAGTGGGATTGCCAAACAGTAGCTCTTATTCTTCCTTTTAACTATCCTTTTGAGCAACACTTCTTTTAGATATTGAAAAATGACATTGTTAATTATTTCTAAATTTTAGTTTTGCAGTTTGTAAAAAAAATTAAAGCAAGAATGAAAACAAATGCAGAGTGATGAAAAAATGTGTATGTATGTACAGCAAAAATGACTTCTTGTTGTTCATTCGTTCAGTCGTTTCCGACCCTTTGTGACCTCATGTACCAGCCCATGCCAGAGCTCCCTGTCATCAGTCACCACCCCCAGCTCTTTCAAGGTCAAGCTAGTCACTTCAAGGATGCCATCCATCCATCTTGCCCTTGGTCGGCCCCTCTTCCCTTTTCCTCAGCATAACTGTCTTCTCCAAGCTTTCTTTTCTTCTCATGATGTGGCCAAAGTACTTCATCTTTGCCTCTACTATCCTTCCCTCCAATGAGCAGTTGGGCTTTATTTCCTGGAGTATGGACTGGTTGGATCTTCTCGAGATCCAAGGCACTCTCAGAACTTTCCTCCAACACCAAAAGCATCTATCTTCCTTCACTCATTCTTCCCTATGGTCCAACTCTCACATCCATAGATGACTACGGGGAATACCATTGCTTTAACTATGTGGATCTTCATTACCAGTGTGATGTCTGTACTTTTCACTATTTTATCGAGATTGGTCATTGCTCTCCTCCCAAGAAGTAAGTGTCTCCTGATTTCCTGGCTGCAGTCTGCATCTGCAGTAATCTTTGCACCTAGAAATACGAAGTCTGTCTCTGCCTCCACATTTTCTCCTTCTATTTTCCAGTTGTCAGTCATTCTTGTTGCCATAATCTTGGTTTTTTTATGTTTAGCTGCAGCCCAGCTTTTGCGCTTTCTTCTTTCACCTTGATTAGAAGGCTCCTCGGCTCCTCCTCGCTTTTGGCCATCAAAGTAGTGTCATCTGCATATCTAAGGTTGTTAATGTTTCTTCCAGCAATTTTTCCCCAGCCTTGCATTTGTCAAGCCCCGCACATTACATGATGTGTTCTGCATACAAGTTGAATAGGTTGAGTGAGAGTAAACAACCCTGTCGTATGCCTTTCCCAATCTTGAACCAGTCTGCTGTTCCATGGTCTGTTCTTTCTGTTGCTACTTGGTCCTTATACAGATTCCTCAGGAGAGAGACACAGTGATTTGTATGTCCATACCACCAAGAACTTGCCACAATTTATTATGATCCACACAGTCAAAGGCTCTAGAATAGTCAATAAAACAGAAATAGATGTTTTTCTGAAACTCCCTACCTTTCTCCATTATCCATCAGATATTGGCAATTTGGTCTCTCTTTCAATCTGCCTTTTCTAAACCCAGCTTGTACACCTGGCAACTCTTGCTCCATGTATTGCTGGAGTCTTCCTTGCATGACTACGTCAATGCTATTCGAAAACAAAACATTCTTCCCTACCAAACTATGAGTATGTATCATAATCTCTTATTTTAATTAAACATAGTGTGTCTTGATAGGTCAGATCTTGAAAAAGCCAGGTTTACCTTAAATTTTCCATTGAACTTCAGTGGATTTAAGTGTGCCATTGTTAGATTATTAATCCACCCATCCTTCAGCAATACTCAGTGGTTCACTGATTAATGCAACCATCAGTGGATGGTACTCAGTAGTCACAAGTTCAGCATGTGTTCAGAGTTTTTTAGCCTATTGATTTCACAGAGCTTAAGTCTCCTTAATGCTGCTGGATTTTAGCCAATATGTGTGGAAGGTCATATAATAAATAGCAACATAAGCCCTATACAGAGGGTTATGTTGACTTGGAGCTTTGCATTGACTGGATTCTCTCTAGCAACTCATATTGGGGTACAGAGGAGTAACTCAAATGCACACATTTTATACCTATTTCAGAGAAGAGATATAGAATTGTCAACAGCATTTTGGAGTTTCCCCCTAAATAAAAAGTGATTTTAAAAAAGCTACAAATATCAGGGGATGGTCCCTCTGAATGTTAGGAATTTTGAATTTCCATGTTGGGACACTTAAAGATACTCTTCCATTCTTACCTGGATAGTGTTCTGGTTTTAGGATGTGCGTGGATATAATACACAGTTTGTCCTTTCTGGAGTCACAGCTAGCAAATGAATGTCTAACTCTATATTGGAAGTCATTGAGAATTTAGCAAGCAAGTGTCACCTTGGCCTTTGAAAAGTCTGCTTACAGACAGGCAGTTTTCCATTCATGCTAAACCATTAGCAGGCTCTTCAATATTCTATCAAAGATGTCATAATTGCTTTCATTGAACTGTGCGTTCCTCCTGTTTCCTTCTTATAGACAGAGATGAATAAAATTTGGCAATCACTGCAAAATGCTAGAGTGAAATCCCAGTGATGAAGGGAGCCTCCCCTGTTGTAGGGGGGGAAGTTTTGATCTCTCACTGAATGGCTAATCTATATTTCATAACTCAGAAAGTCAGCATTTCCTTTACGTAATTGCACCAGGAGGAAGTACATAAGGCCTTTGTGCAACCTGAAAAGTCTATTGCCTTGGGCCATTTTTAATGTGCAATAAATTATTCAGCAACCAGGCACTCTCCTTTCTATTTACAGTAAGTTGGCACTTGGCGCGCAAGCGAGATACATAACTAACATGAAGCAGCACTCCCTCAAACTGCCACGGCTGAAGTGATTGCAGGACTCATTAGTCTTGGATTATACTCAGTGGAGTAGGCCCGCACGTTGTATAAATCAGAAGAACCCCATTGACCTTGGTGCGGCTGTGTTGATTTACACCTTCTGTGAATCTGAGAGGTCACTTTAAAGGGCCCAGTGCCACAGTAACTTTAGATGTAGGTAATTAAGCACATCCTTACATTTCTTGTGTCTCAGAGAATTTAGTGCTCAGGAGAGGCCTGGTGTTTGCTTTTCCTCCCAATTAATTCCTGTATCTTTTCTGTAGAATATTCTATCTGAATGAACTTTACCAAGGATTCTATTATCATGAGTCAGCCTAGAACCTGAAAGAGAACCCTTTTTCTTCCTTAACCTGGCCTGTATCTACCTTGAATAGCAACTTTTCTATCTAGGAGGCATCTGTTTTGTCCCCTACTCCATGTTCAATTTGGGAAGATAAATGAAGAGAATACAGTTAACCCACCATATCCACAGATTCTTCATTCAGGGGAGCAACATTTCATGTCTTGAAAATATTCCACCCCACCCCTCAAACAAATTTCCAAAAGCAAACTTTGATTTTGCCATTTTTATTTAATGTACATTTTGCTATGCTATTAAATGTAATGGGACTTGACTTTCCACAGCGTAAGTACTTACTTACTTAGGCAATCCCTTGTTGTCCAAGCAAGATTGTCCTCCAAGTGTGTTCTCCTGGCGGTACGTAGGTGACTGTGGAGCTGTGGACTATTCTTGGCCTGCATGTTCTCCCACAGTGAGGGCATCGGTTTCCAGGTAGAAGGCAGTCCTGGTCGGGGTTGGCTTGACACACCTTCCTCTTGGCACATTTCTCTCTGTCACCCTCCATTCATGCCTCTCCGAATTCTACAGCACTGCTGGTCACAGCTGACCTCCAGCTAGAGCGCTCAACGGCCAAGGCCTCCCATTTCTTAGTGTCACAGTTTTTAAGGTTGGCTTTGAGCCCATCTTTAAATCTCTTTTCCTGTCCTCCAACATTCCGTTTTCCATTCTTGAGTAGAGCAACCTCTTTGGGAGACAGTGATTGGGCATCCAGACAACGTAGCTGGTCCAGTGAAGTTGGTGGCAGAGGACCATCGCTTCAGTGCTGGTAGTCTATGCTTCTTCCAGCACACTGACATTTGTCCGCCTGTCTTCCCAAGAGATTTGCTGAATTTTTCAGAGGCAACGCTGATGGAATCGTTCCAGGAATTGCATGTGACGTCTGTAGATAGTCCACATTTCGCAGGTATATAGCAGGGTTGGGAGGACAATAGCTTTATAAGCAAGCACCTTGGTCTCCCTACGGATGTCCCGGTCTTCAAACACTCTGTGCTTCATTCAGAAAAATGCTGCACGCGCAGAGCTCAGGCAGTGTTGTATTTCTGTGTCAATGTTAACTTTTGTGGAGAGGTGGCTGCCAAGGTAGCAGAAATGGTCAACATTTCCTAATGTTACACCATTAAGCTGTATCTCTGGCATTGCAGATGGATTGGTTGGTGACTTCTAGAAGAGCAAATCCATAGCGTATTCTGGAATCAAACACCGGTGGATATCAAGGATCCACTGCAGTTCATCCAACATAGTGGTTGGGAAAAAAAAATTGTTCACAGTTTTAATTTTTGTACAGTCTATAATTGAATCAGCTCTGGAGGGGAAGATATTAAAGGGGAGAAGAAAATGTCACCCTATGAATCAATGCTTCTTTTTAAGACTTTGATTGTTATCATATAGACCACAAGGCAAAACTCCCATGACAGAATCATATTGTTCCCAACTGTTCTCTCAAGGACTTTTCCTCTCTCAAAATTAATCTGTCCCAAAAGGAACTGTTATGTTCTCTCTCTGTAATTGTGACTCATGCCAAAGAAAAAGCAACTAAACTTTACAAAGTCATAAAGTAGGCTTGCCACCTGCTCCTCAAAGGGATTCCTCTTATATGCTATAACAGATAATATCTATCGACCTGTTATTTGGTTTCTACTAAAAAGAGATGCAGGTTTTCAGGGATATAAATCTTCCTTTCATTTGTTCTCACATGTAAGAAAGAAAAAGTTCAAAAATTTATCTCCCTACTAGTTTAGATTACATAAGGTGTTGTACATTTTAGGATATTTGTTCATGTTTTGGAAATGCTTTTGAATATTGTATTTGCTCAAAACAATTTGCAATTTGTGTATTTGTATAGAATCGCTATCCATTCTTTTTGTTTCATTTGTAAGGTCCCATTTTTTATTTCGAGCACCCTCCAAAACTGGGCGTCTTTCCGAATGGGCATTTTCATTCTTCATCTGAAAAAAACAAAAAATTTCAACCCATTGGCCACTATGGGTAGGTTTCCCCAGGTTCCCCTTCCCCTCAGTTTTAGGGCTAGAGGGGTGAAAAATGCAACACATAGAGGGCACATCTGCCACTTTTAGCAAACCAAGTTTTATAATGTTTGGGTCATCCTCTGATTTTTAGGGATTTTTTTCTTTGAATCAATCAAATCTCCTTAAAAATGTTCCCTTTTCCCCCCCTGCTGGCCCCATCCTCTAACTTCTTCAGGAGCAGGAGCAGAAGGGAGGTAGGGCAGGGCACATTCCTTCCTGCCAAATGTCAAAGGTGCTCCACACACCACACACACAGCCCAGTGCCCAGCCTCAATATTTCACTTCTACTTTAGCTGGTGGCAATTGGGGGGGGGGGGGCTCCCCTTCCCATCATTTGCATGGTTTGTCCTTATATCCTTCATTACCACCTGGATTAAAAGCACAAGAGTTACTTAAGATACCACTCCTCCTGTAATGCTTTCCCCTCGGTCTGCCAAGGATACCTGGGCTTAAAGACAGGACTTAAGATACCACTATTTTTGTGCTGCTTTCCCCTCTGTCTGCAGAAGATAACTGAGTTTAAAAACAGGGCTCAAGATATCACTATTTTTATGATGCTTTCCCCTCTGTCTGCAAAAGAGAACCGGTTTTAAAGACAGGGGTTAAGATACCGCTCCTCTTATGATGCTTTCCCCTCAGTCTGCCGAGGAGACGAGTGGTAGCGGGCAAGGTGAGGCAGGCAGCGTTCTTCTCCGATTGGCCCAACAGGCAGGGCTCAGAGAGAAATAGCGATTCTCTGCGGGCCACGTGTGGAGCGCTACGTGGCCCAAAAAGCAGGCAAGCAAACGGTACCCACTCCCGCTTACTTTCATGTTGAGCTTATTTTCGTTCTTGGGGAGAGGTTCCTGTTTTGTGCTCCCGCCCAAAATGAAAGGAATGAAAGAACAGATGAAATGGGAGAAACACGTATTGCACACACCTCTAGTTGTTAATGCAAATAGTCGCACTGTTGGCGGGAGGGTGTTTGGCTAGTAACTTCTCATCTGTTCCAGACTCTAGTTTGAAATGGAGGGCCAGAGCTGTTGCACTATTAAGAAAATGGTTTGCATTACAGAACACTGAATACATATTCACATAAGTGTCAAAATATTATAATCACTGGGGTAACCAAGAGTTTTGCTGGCATAATGTCCCATGGTATTCAATGCAATATATTTTTTGTTGTTTTTAAATTGCTCTCTTCCCCCAAAAATGTTTTTAAAGGGGGGCATATTTTGCACTAAGTAATTCCTTTCCCATACAGAACATTTTTCACAAAACTTTGAATAAAATAAAAAAAATTAAAAAATTAAAAATATGAAAAAATATTGTGTCAAGATACATTGATACTTTATTTCATTGAGAAAAAGAAAGAAAATATTCTTGATGGCTTTTAAGCCTCTTAGAAGGTAAATTAAACTGCACATGACCCTCTTCCACAAATCTTTAACTCTTCAGTTGCCATGGTGGCATGACACGAGTTTTATAACAATGTATGTATACATTTAATTAATTACATTTTTATCATTTACCCTTTATTTTATTTTTAAAATGAGGATAGTGAGCAAAATGTGAAATAAAAAATGGTCACAAAGCCACAGCGCAGTTAAAATAATACTTCAAAATTATATAATACAATGATAAAAATACAGATTTTGTCAAGGTACTTCCCAGCCTTCTTTTGGAGTGAAAGACAGATGAGACTGCTGAACAGAGATTGTCAAAAATTCTGCTTATTAGTTTCCTAACACTTGAGCAAGGCATTTTTCAACTATAATGATAACAATGATAATGATAATGATAACAACAACAACTTTATTTTTATACCCCGCCTCCATCTCCCCGAAGGGACTCGGGGCGGCTTACAAAGGGACATGCCCAACAAAAGAGGTTAAAATAAGCATAAAAAAAACAAGCAATATCAAACATCAATAAACATAAAATCAGACAACATTATAAAAACGATTAAAAGCTATCATGGCTGAGCAATTAAAGTGCTGGGATTGGTTCATGATTACTAAGTGCAATGAATACTAAGAAGAGCCAGGGAAAGTGCAACAATCGGAGGGCTGGCCTAGGAGGCTATTTATTTATTTATTTCATATCAAAAGCATTGCATAAATTAGTAGAAAACAGATAAAAGATAGAAGGAGTGCAGGCGGCTAAATATCTTTTGACCAAAAACAAGTAACAGCAACGGCATTGTCTGTAGCCTCTAACAATTTTTCCTCTGTACATGAAGCAGGGCATAGTGGAGAAGCATACAGATGCAGAGTTGCCTGTTCTGCTCCATAGTCACACAAGGTGTGGGATTCTTTTAGGTAGTGCCTAGGCTATTAAAGTGTTAGAAGCACCAAAAAGGAACCATGTTAAAGTGAAGATTGATAGGTCTGGAATTCTGTGGTGAACTGCCTAATCGAAAGCACAACAGAACAGCCAAGTTTTAAATTCCTTGTGGAAAATGGAGAAAGTGGGAGCCTGTCTGATCTCCCTGACGAGGGAGTTACAGAGCTGAGGGGCCACCACAGAGAAGTCCCTTTCTCTCGTCCTCACCAACCGAGCTTGTGAGGGCGGTGGAAGTGAGAGAAGAGCCTCCATTTGTCTGAACATTTTAAAATACAGTATTCCCCATCTACACTGCAGTTAATGTAGTTAAATTGCATTATATGAATCTAAAATGCAGTTTCAATGGGGCCTGAGATATGTGAATATATTTCACATCTCCGGAAGCTCTGCTTCTTCTTTCAAAGACAGCAGAGAAATAAATTGCCATATTGTTTTTCAGGAATATTGTCTATGGTCTATGGTCTTTACTTCTTCTACTGATCAAAGACTTATGACATATAATGGGTAATTCCTACTTAAGTGGCTCTGATGGACCCAAAGGTGTCAGATCCCTTAGAACATGGCAATGATTCAGCAGCACATATGGAATATCAACTGTAAATGGCACATATATTTATGTTTTTCTTAAAAACAACAATTTCATAGGAGACACAGCTGGTGTTATGTTATTTACTATGCAGGTCTGGATTAAAAGCTGGATTGTAAAGGCTGTCTAATTCTTTACTCCCCTGCCAAGTACATTCAGCTATGAACAGTGTTGAAACAGGCATTTGTACAGTTGTGATTTCCTCCAGAGCAATAAATCCTCTTTTATGCTCTCCAGATGTATACTCACTGCAATCCCTCTGCTGCACTTTCTAGTCAGTGTTCCAGGAAAGAAAGAAAATCTAAAGTCCATCATTGGTACTTTGCCAATATTTCTGGCTTTAAAAAAAACTCTAAAAAAGCAAAACTTAGAATCGTTTCCCCACTAAATTCTCTCCACTAGGCAGCTTTGCGGGGTGGGAGGAAAAACATTAACCATAATTCATTTACTTTTACATCCTTTTCAGTTCACATGTTTAACATTAGCCATAAATGCAGCTGGCCAAGATGACCTATAATTTCGTAATATACACTTTATTACATACTTAACGCTTTAATAAGTTTCCAGATTGCTGGTTGTCAAAGTGTGAGGTGGTTCTCTGTAAAGAGGCAAAACATTCCTAGGTCTGTTTTCATAGGTGTCATTCGGTGGGTTGGAAATAGGGATACCATGACTGGCATACCCAGTACCACTGGAAAGTACTCTGAGCTGTCAGTGTGCAACTCATTCACTTAATGTACAGGCAGTCCCCAAGTTATAAACAAGATAAGTTCTGTAGGTTTGTTCTTAAGCTGAATTTGTATGTAAGTTGGAACATATACATTTTTAAATGTAACTCCAACCATATACACACACAGCCAAAAGCTTTGGAAAGCATAGGGAAGAGTTAACACCCTTGCGGTGTTTGTTTTGCTGTCTGTGCCTCTGTTCAGAAGATTTCACCTCATTTTCTGTCCCTGGGATCATTATTTGAAAAAAAAAATGACTTTTTGTGGAAACAAGGATTGGTGAGAAAGCTTCAGTGGAGACAACTTTTCACCATGATAACTCTTTCTAGAGTGAATTTCCCTTCCTAGGAATAGATTTATTTCACTTCCCGTTGTCTCACCACCATTCTTAACTATGGGTCCTTTGTAAATTGGATGTTTGTAACTTGGGGACTGTCTGTAGCCACAAACATCAGGAACCAATAAGCCAGTCTGTTTGCTTCATTGAAGGGGATTCAGCCTTCAGACACCATTGCTCATCACTGAAGCTGTGCCTAGGCTGCCTGGTAAATCCAGAGCCATTCCAAAGCTGAAATGCTCCCAACTGGCCCCCAACACACCCTTCCAACCCTACTGTGGTGGTGGATTTGTTAGCTTCACAGGACCATCACCTTACCTTCCATATAGCCATAGCTGCTGTCAGCTGCCCACAGAACTCCATGTGAGCTCAGGGCCATTGCAGGCACATTGTACTGACATCAGCAAAGACACCTCTGCCACCAAGAGTGACAACAGTGGGGACATGAAAAAGTGATGGCAGCAGTGCCCTATGTAGAAAGCAGACCAGTGTGAAATGGACCTGGTCCTGTTGTCCATACTAACTCAAAGTCTCATCCTTTTTGGAACACTTGACTTCATTTTGAATTGTGGTCAAATCTACAAAGACCAATAACCTAGAGCCAATTCATACACTGGATTGGTCCAGGATATGAGTCACGAAGAAGGAGAAACTACCCTAACTGTCCCCTCCCTCCCTCTGTGTTGTGGCAGGCACACATTAGTCTACTTATGCCCACTCAAAAACTCCAGATAATGTGATTAAATATGTTTTCCCCTAAGATCTGTTTTGGACCTACAGATGTATATTTTCAAACTACAGACTTTGTATTTCTAGGTGCAAAGATTACTGCAGAAGCAAACTGCAACCAGGGAATCAGAAGGTGTTTACTTCTTGGGAGGAGAGCAATGACCAATCTCAATAAAATAGTTAAGAGTAGGGACACCACACTGGCAATGAAGATCCACATAGTCAAAGCAATGGTATTCCCCATAGCAACCTATAGATGTGAGAGCTGGACCATAGGGAAGGGTGAGCGAAGGAAGATAGATGCTTTTGAACTGTGGTACTGGAGGAAAGTTCTGAGAGTGCCTTGGACTGCAAGAAGATCAAACTAGTCCGTACTTCAGGAAATAAAGCCCGACTGCTCAATGAAGGGAAGGATATTAGAGGCCAAGATGAAGTACTTTGGCCACATCATGAGAAAACAAAAAAGCTTAGAGAAGACAATGATGCTTGGGAAAATGGAAGGAAAAAGAAAGAGGGACCAACCAAGGGCAAAATGAATGGATGGTATCCTTGAAGTGACTGGCTTGACTCTGAAGGAGCTGGGGGTGGTGACGACCAACAGGAAGCTCTGGTGTGGGCTGGTCCATGAGGTCAGAAAGAGTCAGAAGTGACTGAACGAATAAACAACAACAACAACAAAACAACAACAACAACAATAATAACAAAGTCAATCCTAATTTAAAGGTGGAGGCTTCCTTGCTAGATAATTTTAGGTCTGCTACAGATCAATTTTAGGTCCAAAACATTCAGGGAAAGTCATAGACACATACAACCAGTCCTGGAATCACATATGGTTTTCAGATGACACTTTATGGACCAACAGCTCTCACTTTTCATGGCTTCCAGTGGAACTAGGTGTAAATTCTATCACACTGGATTGCTTCAGCTGACTCTTTCTCCCTCTTCTTCTTTCTCTTTCCTTCTCAGTAAAGTATGGTTAAGAAAATGTGCACAAAACACTCATCAGTACTACATTTCAGTGAGGGGAAATAGCTTTTGGACATATTTTGTTAGCTTTTTTTCAAAGACCAAAAAAAAGGACTTCAACGTAAAGTGTTTCAGAGTAGAAGCAATTTGCAATACTGTTGAGAAATCTTGACATTTTTCAACATTTATCAAAACAGCAAGGTGCCTGACGTGTCCCTTCCCTCAGAGCAATTCCTCAGTGCAGACTTCTTTATTTTCCAGAAAAAAAGTGAACGGAGCACTGATTGACAACCAGCCCTCAGACTGAGCATATCCTCTTGAGATTTCAGTATGGCTGCCTTCCACTTACTTCCAAACCAATGTTAAATGTGTTCACCTGTATGAAGGCTGATTTCTGGAACCATTAATAAAAGACCATTTTCAGGGAAGAGAAAGTTCATTTGAATGAACTACATATTTCAAAGAGAGCAAAATGAGGGCAACTACCTATTAGCACAAAACAGTAAGAAATAAAGGAAGAGCTATATGGCAATGAACCTGGAGAGTGTTGGTGGAAGACTTAAAAAGTGAAACAAACAAACAATGCATTGAAGAAACACACCGGGGAAACTTAATGCTGTCATTATCTTGGATATCCTTTAAAGGAAGGGTGGGGAACCTTTTTTCTGCCAAAGACCATTTGGATATTTATAACATGATTTGCAGACCAAACCTAATTAGGAGGAGGATAAGGTCCTGGGTGGGGAGAGAGGCGAGGGCCCTTGGCTGTTGAAGAGGGCAAAGAGCCCAGGGGAAGGAAGCCGCACTGGCCAATGATTGTCTGAAAGCCTGGCAACTTCATGGGCAGCATTGCAATCTGGTCAGTGGGACGGAAGGGGAGTGTAACCACCAGGTAGGGAGGGAGGGGATAGGAAGTGGAGGGGAGGGAGTCTGCCTGGGCTGTGAATCTATCTTCGGCCCAATCAGGGATCCTCTCTCCATCCGCATCCCCAGAAGAGCTGAGCAGAAGGCGACAGAAGAAGGGAAGCAGGCAGATACTGGTCTCTGGGACTAATCACGGCTTGCACCACCAGAGAAGAAGAGAGTGAGCAAGCACAGATGAAATGACTTAATGAGTTTTATATGGCCAATGGGCCAGACATTCTCCACCCCTGCTCTAAAGGAAGACAGTTATTTGTATTAAGTTTACAGTAGAGTTTCGCTTATCCTATCTCCTCTCATCCAGAGTTCTGTATTATCCAACGCAGTCCAGGGTGGGAGAAAGAAAAAACCCTTGTCCATTTTGGTGCTGAAATCGTAAATACAGTAATTACTATATAATGTTACTGTGTATTGAACCTCTTTTTCTGTCCATTTGTTGTAGAACATGATGATTTGGTGCTTAATTTGTAAAACCATAACGTAATCATAATGTAATTTGATGTTTAATAGGCTTTTCCTTAATCCCACCTTATTATCCAACATTTTAGCTCTTCCCAATGTTCTGCTGGCCCATTTATGTTGGACAAACGAGACTCTACTGTAGTTGCAAATGACTCCATTTCCCACAAAACAGAGCCTTTGAAAGTGCCCATCTCTTTACTTCTGATATTTTAATGTATATTTATAATTAAATATCTATTTAATGTTAATTTGCTTCATATTGTGACTTTTGGTGGTGTTGGCATCTAATGGCTGCCAGTTGTAAGCCACCTTGAGTCCCCCTCGTGGGGTTGAGAAGGGCGGGATATACATTTTTGAAATAAATAAAATAAAATAAATCCTTGCATTGCACATTGGGTTCACTACAATTGCAAACAAAGTTCTTCAGAGTAACAAAAGATCTGGTAGTGCTTTGTGCTGGTGTGTGTGTGTGTGTCTAAATCTTTCTGCATCTAAATGCTCAACTGTAACCTTGACCCTTAATTCCAGGAAGACTAACATTAATTCATTACTATCATAATCCTGCCATTGGGCATTGCACAGTCTAAAATCCGTTATGAAATCAAATCTACTGGTTATAGAGTACTAAAGTGATGTATAACGGCAGCATCTCAATTAAAACTGAAATATATGCATAATTTTGTAATCAGAACAACAATGAGCAGTTTACAACTAATGAACCAGTATCAGATATTGCCTAAGAACAACTGTTTATTGCTTCCAAATGTTTTTATATCTGCTCTTTATATCTGCTTTTATACCACCATGTTAAATGTTTCTGAAAATGTAGTAGACATAAAATAATAGTTGACAGCTGTTCATTTCCTTGATGCTGTAAGAGAGTCTAAAGTGTCAAAAGTCAAAAGTAGAAACATCTGAATAATGTACAAAAATGGATATATAAACTTGGGAATGTGCTTCTTCTGAATTCTTTCATAGGGGCAAAACAAATGTTAGTTGATCATCAGGTTTTAAGTTTTCACCTTGATTCCCAAAGCCTTTCAAACAAATGTTACACTGAATATTGAATGGATTTAGCAGGTTGTAAAATGTCGGGAGGTTTCCCTAGAATAGCCCCCAATCTTGGGATTTCTGGGAGTTGAAGTCCAAAACACCTGAAGACCCAAAGATCAGGAATCAATGGTCTAGAGTATGGGACTAAGATGTAAAATATACAGGTCCATGAAACTCACTAATTTTATCATGGCTGTCGCTCACTTACTTGTAGTCCGGCCTATCTATTCTGAAGATGAAGCAGAGCAAGGGGAGAGCCACCTTAGCCTATCTATCCTGGCCCAAAACCCTGAAGTCAACCAGAAGCTGATCCTGGATGTCCATATGACTTCATGGTAAAGGTGGTTAGTTTAGGTTTTATCCAATTTTACAAGAAATCAAAGTTTCTGCTCAAAAACAGACCCATACATTGGGGTTAGTTTGGATAGCTGGACCATACCTAATCTCAACAGCTCCACTGTCCACATGGACCAGCACTGCCATTTCCTTCATTTGCTTTTCCTTGCACCCAGCTAGCTGCACAGGGAAAAGGGGGCTGATGGGCCCAGTGTTGTCCTATTATTGTTGCAGTAACTAGCTCCAGAGCTACCATCACTTGTGCCTTTGGTGATATCATCAAAGGTGTCCATGTGACCAGGAAAAAAGGAAGGGGATATAAGCAAGGGCATCTGGCAACAGATAGCTCTCCAGAGCTCAATGGTGGTATGGCAATCATGACAGGAGACCATCAAGATAAGGTAACAGTCCACAGGACTGAACTACTTTCAGCTCCACTGGATGGTCTGAAGGCTGCTTCGATACTGCAAGAGGATGGAGACAATCAGTACCACTCCAGAGTGTTGCTACTTGGATTAAGTGGCTTGTATAGATGAGCCCTTTGTGTTATGAAGGTAAAACGAGAGGGGTGTGTGAAGAAAACACTTCCTTGAATTCAGTGGGAAAGAAGCAGGATATAAATGTTACTTATTTTAAAAACCATAATACCTGATAATACTGCACTGGAAAATATTTACTGCTTCCAGGCTAAATAACATTTTTTGTCACTTACAACAGAAACTACTCCAGAGATAGCATTAATTTATCTAGCCATAAATGCTACCCACCTGTTTATTGGCCTCTGTTCACCCCAATGATCTGTTTGGAAATTGTGAATTTTGATAAAGCTGTCTGGTTTCAATTCTGCCTGAAAGACTCCTCCACACTTCAGTAGCAGCCTACACTCTTATAGCACTGAAGTATTCACATACAAAATGATCTCTGCACAGCATGAAACACTTCTAAATCAACTGATGGCAGATAATAGAAGAGGTAGTTGGCACCGCAGGTTAAACTAGGACACTACCATTCGAAGGAAAAACAATCATCCAACAATTTAAGCTATTCCTCTCACACAATTGCAAGTGTGTGTCTGCCTGCCAGCTCACCCTGTTAATTAGGGCTTCCAGAGACAATATACTGAATCACCCATTTTCACATGCTCGAATATGCTTATTAATCCATCTGCCCATAGAATCTTACCTTTATTGTGGAAATAAAAAGCTGTATGGTGGAGAAACTGTGGTCATTGGCTGTTTCACTGCCAGTTATGCACACTCCCAATGGAGCTAATCAAAATAAGCATCCTCCTTTTTATGTGGTGCCATTTTAAAAAGCAAAGCAAAATCCTACTTTATTATACAAGTCTTTAAAGGGAGCTGAAATAAAAATTGTCCATGACAGTGACTGATGAGGCAGTCTAAAAATATGTTTACCTGTCTAAGCTTAAAAAGGACCAGCCTCTGCCCCTGCCTTCAACAGTACACATCTTCCAAGTCCTAGACCCCACCCCCTGCAAGCCGAAGTATATATTTGTTAAGATTTTTACAGATCCATTACTTTCCCCACCTGAGTTTAGTAACTGTTGAAAGCTGCATTTTAAATATAGGAATGAATAACAAATATTCTTCTATCCCTACATTTCAGAAAGAGGCACACATAATTCCGTCAAGGAGGCAGGAGTTAGCCAGAGTGAATAAACCTGGCCTTACATAATGATAGGCAACTGTTCCATAATATTTCCTTCATTTTAGTACATGAAAAGAAATAATTCCATTGAAAACACCTGATTTTTTTTAAAAAAAGACAATACAACAAAGAGACAAGGCATAATACATAGTTTGCAATGACCTACGATCACTCATAACAGAATTATGAAAAAGCCAAGCTATTGAGTGTTATAAAACATTTGGGCCAGAGGGAGGAAAATTAAGTGATAAAAGCATTCGGATTGAAGAAAAAGGAGGGGTAAACCAACACATAAATTAACCCAACTTGTTGTTTTGATGTTTCTTCCCAGGTTGTAATGCTCTTTTCACATTATTCTGTGTTGACCTTTAAGTTTACAGACAGAAAAGAACAGTTATGCAACAAAGAATGGCTACATTAAATAGAACAGATACTTGAAAGAATAAATCCCACACCCAGAAGATGAGCAATATTTAACATGTAGGTACACACACATTTAACAAGCCACAGCAGAATTCATAACAAGTTAGAGAGTGAACTTTATAGGAGCAATGGTAATAATCCTTTTTAAAATGTTTAACTTCGATCAGCTAAATAATATATATGCACTGTAAAATTAATGCAGTTAGTAGGGCTGGGCGGTTTCGTTTCGTTAATTCGTAATTCGTTAATAATTCGTTAATTTTTTCAATTACAAAACGATAACGAACCATTCTGGAGCAATTATTTAAAAAAACGAATTTTCAAAAACGTTTTGTAAATGCTTCGTATTTCGATATTGTATTCGTTTCATTATTGTTTTGAGGTCGTTTCGTTATTATTTCCGCATGTCTGGGCCAGTTTTATGGTTTAATTAGTGAAAAAAAAATATAATATCACACCAACAGTCAACAACAGAGGGAGAGGGAAGCTTCAGAAGGTTTTGGAGGTTTTTTAGTGTATTTCACGGTCGCGTCCGCCATTAACGAATCGATTCGTTATTGTTTCGGAAATCGATTCGTTAATTTTTTACCATTTACGAAATTTCGTAAATATCGAACTTTTTAAAAGGAAAATTTTGTAATTATTTTAAATATCGAAACAAAAAAAACCCCCAAATACAAATCGATTTTAGAAGCAAATTTTTCCGTTGTTACCCAGGCCTAGCAGTTAGACACCACTTTAACTGCCACGGTTCAATGCTCCTTCCGACTTCACAGGAACAAAATCCCCCAGAGCCCTTTCACCCAAAAATTGGGGTATTCCATCTGTTCTTCCTCCTCCGGTGGTCCTGCTACCACCATGCTTCATGTTGCAGTTGATGCCAATGGATATGGAAAAGGTATACATGGAATGCAAGCAGAAGGGCCCTGTCTCCTTCAGCGAGTGCATCCCTCTCAGAATGATGTGCAAGTGCCAGAAAATCGGAGAAGGGGTCTTCCAGGAAATCTTCCAGGCCGAGGGAGATCAGGGACTTGTGGCCTTGAAGATCATCCCCATTGAAGGCAGCAAAATAGCCAACAGCAAGCCCCAGATTCTTCCAGAGCTCATCATTTCCAAGGAGCTCAGCCTATTGGTGGAGGGCAAGGAGGAGAACCAAGTATTGGGCTTCATCCGTCTGTATTACACCCACTGCATGTGGGGCCCTTACCCTGAGCCCCTCCTGGTGGCCTGGGACAAATTCTACCAGCACCGCACCTCCAAAGATGACCGGCTGAACTTCTTTGGGGCCTGGCAGCTCTTCATGGTCCTGGAGTTCAATGATGGAGGCACCAACTTAGAAAACATGAGCCAGTGGAAGGTGGGCTCACTGGCTGCCACCAAGAGCATCCTGCAGCAAGTGGTGGCCTTGCTGGCCATGGCAGAAGAGGCCCTGTGCTTCGAGCACGCAATCTCCACTGAGGGGATGTGCTGGTCAAGAGCACTGACTGGAAGGAGGTGATCATGAGGCTGAAGGGGGGGGGGGGGGGAAGAGAGAGAGAGATGCTAGTTTTCCCCATGCATGGCATCCTGTTGAGCATCATTGACTACACTTCTCCCAGCTGGAGAGGGACAGTCTGACAGTCTATGACCTTCCAGGGCAAGGAGACTACCAGTTCAATATCTACCACCTGATGAGGGAAATAAATAGCAATGGCTGGGCTAACTATTTCCCTTGCTGCAACATATTCTGACTCCACTACTTGGCAGAGAAGCTCTTGACGGAGATGACCTACAAGAGGAAGCTGACAACTCCCGCCTTGAAGTTGTGGCAGTAGGAACTCAAGCATTTCTCCAAGGAGTTTCTTGGTTCACCAGCGATCTGCTGAAGGGAAGCCCTTGCTTCCAGGCTGTAGGTTCATTTTATTTGTAAAGGCTGAACTTGGTGCAAACTCAAAAGTGGATATAAACATGCAACTCTCCCTCCTAATGCTCTGAAGCAGGAAGACAGCTTGTCTACTCTCCTAACATGCAGACTACCTTTGGTGATCTCTCCAGTTGTATTGATTTGCGTTGTGTCTCGTTATCTTTCAGTCTTGACACTTGAGCCAAAATCCTGTTGGGACGTTGTGAATGCATAACCTGCAGCTATGCATTTGCAACGACTACAGGTCTTAACTCACATAGGGAACATGAAAGTCCCCACTTAGTGATAAGCAATCATTACAGTTGATTTCACACTGATCAGGAAGCTTGATCGTTCCTAGCAGCCACTTCCTGGCAAGTGAGGATTGGGAGGCTCACACTGGAGTGCTTGGGATGCTGCATCGTCAGAAATGGTCCTAAAGGATTCTGCCAAACTTTAGTTCAGTTATGCTTTAAACCTTAATGCTAATCATATGCGCTTGAAACAGCCACCCATTTAAACATCTCTCTATTAAAATATATTTTGCAAGGTTTTATCCCCCTAAGTGCTTCAAGCTTGATTTTATAAAATCAAATGCCATTGGTGCGCAGTGCTGCCCTTGGCATTGTTAACGTTCCCAATGTTGAACTTTTTTTTCCATGTCAGGAGCGACTTGAGAAACTGCAAGTCGCTTCTGGTGTGAGAAAATTGGCTGTTGCCCAGGAGATACCTGGATGTTTTGATGTTTTACCATCCTTGTGGGACGCTTCTCTCATGTATCCACATGAGAAGCTGGAGCTAACAGAAGGAGCTCAAACCTCTCTCCCTGGATTCGAGTTGCTGACCTTTTGGTCAGCGGTCCTGCCACCACAAGGGTATTTAAATTATTATTTCTTCATTTTTTACTGGTTGCTTGTGCCACTGTGCCACCAATTTATTGTGCCTTATACTAATAAAAATTTATATGATTCCTTAAAAAAAGGAAAAAAAAGAAATTCCTTCAGATCTTTTATCAAAATCTATTCTTCTGCAACTTAAAACCATTACAACTATTACAGTATGTTAACTGGAACTTAAACAACCAGAACTCTCAAGCAACCAGTAAAAAAATGAAGAAATAATAATTTAAATAAAAATTTAAAATATGTATGTTTCAGGGAAGCTATGTTTCATTATTTGTCTACATTTGCTCTTAATAACTCTATTTAAAATTATCAAGTCAATACAGAGTTTACAGTAAGATATAGTATGGGGTACAGTGTTAGGCCTATTTGTAATAGCAACTCTCAAGCAACCAGAAAACACATTCATCTGGCATCTACCAATCCCAATAGGTGTTGCTTAATTGAGTCTATGGTTTTTTCCTCCTATAAAACAAGGTAACCCCCATACTTCACCTTCCTTTGCCATAACATGCTATTGCCATAAAAATTAAAAGCAACTTACTGGTCAATCCTCGCTTTGAAAAGAAATGGGATGGGAGTGATCCAGGGGAATCCACAGATCAAATGGGATAAGCTGCACTCTATGGACCTATTTCAATTGCATATTCCCTTTTATTATATGAAGATCTTTTTTGCTTTAGAACATTTCTAAATAAAAATACAACCAAGAAATGAATCA
This sequence comes from Anolis sagrei, assembly GCF_037176765.1. Taxonomy (NCBI): domain Eukaryota; kingdom Metazoa; phylum Chordata; class Lepidosauria; order Squamata; family Anolidae; genus Anolis; species Anolis sagrei. Next base: position 131,561,371 of record NC_090021.1, on the reverse strand, counting down.
AGAAATATATTGCTATATAGTTCATCTAGGGCAGATATGGGCAAACGTGGGCCCTCCAGGTGTTTTGGACTCCAACTCCCAGAATTCCTAACAGCCTCAGGCCCCATCCTTTCCCCCCTCGTCCGCTTAAGCAGAAAGAGAAAAGAAAAGGCCCTGAGGTTGTTAGGAATTGTGGGAGTTGGAGTCCAAAACACCTGGAGGGCCCAAGTTTGACCGTACCTGCTCTAGGGATTTACTATATAGAAATATGGACTATGTATTTTCTTTCATGATGAATAAATCCGTTTCCAATCCATGTAGAATATATATGATATCTTAAATCATATGTCATTTTGGACATATGAAGGAGCCCCTGGTGGCACAGTGGGTTAAACCTCTGAGCTGCTGAACTTGTTGACCAAATGGTCACAGGTTCAAAGCTGGGGAGCAGCATGAGCTCCCATTGTCAGCCCCAGGTTCTGCCAACCTAGCAGTTAAAAAACATGCAAATATGAGTAAATCAATAGGTATCGCTCTGGCGGGAAGGTAACGGCACTCCATGCAGTCATGCCAGCCATATGACCTTGGAGGTGTCTATGGACAATGCCAGTTCTTTGACTTAGAAATTGAGATAAGCACCAACCCCCAGTGTTGGACATGACTGGACTTAATATAAGGGGAAAATCTTTACCTTTACCTATGTCATTTTGGCACTTTTCTTGCATTTTTTTAAATGTCCAGGAACTCAGATTTACATTGGATGTCTCTTTTTCCAAAAACAGGTACATTTTAACATGTGGGTTATTTTTCTTGAAGTAAATTTTGTGTAACTTATTTTTCCGAACGGAGAATTGCTGTGTCAAAATTGCAGATGAAGGTTGCTTGTCCCTAAAACTGAGTTGGGGTAGAAAAAGATGTTCCTTTCAATGTGTTTTAACATGAACAAGAAGTATAATTCACTGCAGAAGCAGCTTCTATACAGGTGCATTCATTTACACATTGCATACAGTGCTTATAAAACCAAATACAAACATAATCACAAAGTCTACATATTGTTTTAATTATTTTGTTTTAACATATGTTGTATGTACATTTAAAAATAAACAAACATAAAATATTGTCAGTCTCAATTTTAGATGGGAAAGCAGGATATAAATAAATACATTATCTCTTTGACTTTTTTTCTTGATGCATAAACATCTAGGCCTTCACCCAATTTTTAAGGTACTCGGAGCAATGAGGCAGAGGAAAGAAAGACAAAATTGTTTCCAGGTCAGAATCCAGCTCATAGACCTTCCCTTGGCTTTGCCCTATTGTTTGCCTTTACAGATTTCTGCTGCCTGCTATCCATTAATGATTTGGCATTGAAGGGATACTTTTTCATAATTATCAGCATTTCTGGTAAACAAAGCAGGCATATGCCTGTTTTTCTGTATCTAGTTGATGGCAGGCCTGAAGCGGAGCCAAAAAGAGGAAGCACTTTTTAAATGAATGCTTTCATAACTGAGAAAGGGACCTTTAGTTCAATGATTCTGTGCTGTAGTATATGGCAGGAGGAGGAATGGATGATCACAAAGACAATTCAGAATGAGGGCAACAAGTGATTTCCATTCTTGATATAACTTAGTTCATTTCAGGAATAGTTGCTACCATCCTTGTCTTTGTCGCTCCAATGTCCTTGATTATATAAAGTTGTGAAACCTATAACTTCTAGCACAATTGTCTAGGGAGGTTTTTTTAAAAAAAACCTCCTAAATAGCACTAATGCACTACAGAGGGTAAACAATACAGGCAGTTCCCAAGTTATGAACAAAATAGGTTGTGCAGGTTTGTTCTTAAGTTGAATTTGTTTGTAAGTTGGAACAGGTACATTTAAGTGCAACTCTAGCCAGATATATATATATATATATATATATATATATATACACACACACACACACACACACACACACACACACATACACACATACACACACTCGCTTATCTAACCTTAGCTCATCCAACATCCAACCTTAAAAACTCTGGCATAGACACTGAGAACTGGGAAGCTCTGGCCTGTGAACACTCCAGCTGGAGATCAGCTGTGACCAGCAGTGCTGTGGAGTTTGAAGAAGCACGAATTGAGGGCGAAAGAGAGAAACGTGCCAAGAGGAAGGCATGTCAAGCCAACCCCGACCGCCTTCCACCTGGAAACCAATGCCCTCACTGTGGGAGAAGATGCAGATCAAGAATAGGGCTCCATAGTCACCTATCGACCCACCCTGGAAGATCATCCTACTCGGACAACGAGGGATCGCCTAAGTAAGTAAGTAAAGCATCCAACATTCTGTATTATCCAGTGAAGTCTGCCTCCCACCTGGATACACAGCTGTTTCAATACATTGCAATGTTCTGGTGCTAAATTCGTAAATACAGTAATAATGTTACTATGTATTGAACTCTTTTTTCTGTCAATTTGTTGTAAAACATGATGTTTTGGTGCTTAATTTGTAAAATCATAATGTAATTTGACGTTTAATAGGCTTTCCCTTAAGCCCTCCTTATTAGCTAACATTTTTGCTTATCCAACATTCTGTTGGCCCGTTTATGTTGAATAAGTGAGACTCTACTGTGTGTATGTATGTGAACAATTCTTGTAATGACTGCTGAACTACTCATGTATAAGAACCTCATGTACAAGTCAAGGGCAAATTTGGGGGCCAAAATTACAGATTTGATGTGACCCATGGATAAGTCAAGGCTCAATTGCACCAATGCTGACTCAGGAGGCCAGCTGCCCCTTGCCATTCCCCCCCCCCCCCCCCCAGCTATTTAAAAAGACCAGAAGCAACACAATGGTGGAGAGAGTAAATGCAATCACACTTCTTTTTTAATTCTTCTGGGATGGACTAAGCTCTTGCCATTCACCACACTATTCAGAGAAAGGGATAGTTCCTGTTTTGATAAGAGTTAGGGTCCAGTATTCATGTTGATCCAGTGATAAGTCAATTCAAGATTTTTGGGTTGATTTTCTGACTAAAAGTTTTTAGACTTTTGTTATCTGTTTGTTGCCTTCGTTGATTTAGCAACAGCTTTTTACTCAATTGATATAAACTTGTTGTGGCATAAACTGGCTAACACTAATATGAATAAGTGCCTATTGATTTTAACCAAGGCACTTTATTTTGATATCAATGCTAGAATAAGAGTTGGCATTTCTGGCTCATTAACTGATCCTATTCACACTAGCAAAGGAGTAAAACAAGGGTGTTCTGCTGGCACCAACACTCTTTAATTTATATTTGAATGATATAATTTTAGCACTTTCTGGACCAGATTTTTTTTCACCCTCAGTAGGATCTAAGAAAATTTCAGTTTTTTTAATATGCTGATTATATGGTTTTAATTTCATTCCCCCAAATAGGTCTGAGAAAGCTGCTCTCAAAGCTTGGCATATATTTTTCTAAAGAAAAGTTGAATATTAACTATAACAAAACAAAGGAGATGGTGTTTGGAATAAGGCACTCTCATTTTAGATGGACTATCAGTAGTCACCAAATTGAACAAAGTCAGGAATTTTAGTATCTTAGAATCTACTTTATAGAATATTTATCTAATTCACCACAGCAGTAGATTAAAATCTATGGGAGCAATCATTAGATTTTGCAATACTGCAGGGAACCATCTGGTTGTTCCAGCCCTGAAAATATTTCAGAGCAAAGTCATTGCCCAGATTTCATATGGTGCTGTTGTCTGGAGATGGGATGATTCCCAGATAGTGAAACTGGAGGGCCTTCAGAACACATTTCTTAAGAAATTGTTGATACTTCTACCTAACACTCAGGCAACTTTGGTTCGGGCAGAGGTTGATCTTCCTTGCATTAGATCTCAAATTCATTTTACTTTATTTAACTATTGAAGAATTGTAAAATATTCCTCAGTTAGGATTTTCTCCAAGTTATGCTTTGAACAGCTATCAAAATGCAAAATCTGGAATTTAAGATATCAAAAGTGGCTTGTATCCCTTTAAACTCTGATAATGTTTTTATCTTGAACTCAAGCTTTATGAATATATTTTTAATCACAATGTCCAACTGGACAGCCAGGCTATCAACATTTCCAAATTTTCAAAATAGTATGGAGTGTATAAATTTGACTGCAAAAGGGCTATTTATCTGACCAAGCTTATATTCCCAAAACCTGGACAATTTTTACAGCCTTACGGTTTCAAAGTATACCTACAGCTGTGGCTGATGGCAGATACTCAGACACGCCTTTGGCTCTTCTTCTGTGTGTTTGTGGGACCCTGAAATTGAAGATTTGCCTTATTACTTGTTTTCCTGCTCTGTATATACTGAGCCAAGAACTAAAATTCTGGAGTCTATTCTGTCTTATCTACAATCTAACAATGTTTCAGGAAATATTTTCTATTTCTTGGATGACGCTAATTCTGAGGTTACTTACAAGGTGTTTTTGTTTTTCGGGGTTTTTTGCCCTGACATCACTGGAAATGTCGGAACCCAGATGCCTTAAAGAGCCAGACATAGAAGTATGTCCGAAACAATAGTTTATTAAAGCAAAGTAAACAGGACTCAGAGACACTTGCTTCAGTGCCTCTGGGCAAAACTCAAAGATTGTAGCTATTTCTAGCTTGTAAAACAAACTCAGAAAATAATCTGGATTAAACTGGCAAAAAACCCAGATTAAACAAGAGTTCTTCCAAAACACACCAAAATCACACAGTTCAATGAAAACAAGCAAACAAAGAGGTGTGAAGAGAAGCCATCGTCCAAATGCAGTCCAAGGTCGAAGAAATCCCAGCTGAAGGTTCCAAAGTCCACAAGGCAGCAGCAGCGTCAAATGCAGGCCAAAGTCAAGGAGAGGGGAAATCCGCACTTACGAGAATCCAAGCTGGTCGGTACACGAAACAAAGCAGCAACCTGCAGATCCAGGACCCAAGCCCAACAGGAAAGCGGCAGCGACAAGACCTAAGGCACGAAACCAACACTTTGCCTATTGCAAAGTTCTATCTGATTCCTGCTCTCGAGTAATCCTCTTAATCTCTCTATTCCCATCTGTATCTCCTTCCTCCTCCTCACTCATTTCACTCTCGGAGAAACCCTCAAAGGACTCTTCATCAGTGGGTGACATAAGTATCTCCCAGATCCTCTTCCTTTGCTGTTCCTCATCTAACACCTGGGTGCCTCGTTCCCCTCCTCTACCACTCCTACTACCAGTTGCAGCATTGCCAACAGACTCACTACAACAGAAAATCTGGACAAGACTACTGATATTGCAGTTGATTGTGCTGGGGATGCTTTTACCTAAATATTGTGTGGTTCTCTTCTTTAAGTCTTCAGTAATATTGAATTTTACTTGGCTTCTAACGATGCAAGAACTAGTTTATGTAGTATTTTAAACATTGCTTTGTTTGGTTTTTTATAATTTTATAATTAGGTTTATTTTACATGCTTGTTTGTTCTGTTTGTGAAAAATACATAGTCTAAGATTAAATAAAATTGGTTGTTTGATTGATTTGGACAGTGAGCCAGTGTTTGGCAGAATTAAGATCATTGTGCTGCTGAGTTCACTTTTACCGTCACCTTAAAATCATTCAAAGGTACAGGAAAGAAACCTGAAAGCAGGTGAAATGTATTTTGTTGTAGTGGGTGAAGTATTAAAAAAAACTTTCCAAGAAGATGAGTAGTGTATCTATAATAGTCTGTTTCCCACTGAAACCACTAGTTAAGGCCTTACTTTTCAAATCTTACAAAGATGCCACTGCAGAGAATGGTTCAACCACTCCTCCAAAATGAAAACAGTGCAGCATTACTTTTAGCTCAGCTTTGTAAACTGACCCAAGACCTCCATATCACACATACTTGAAAAGCAAAACAGAAATGGCAAGAGCAAATTACATGTCATATCTAATCTTATTCTTTGCATCTGCATGCATACCAGAGTAAAAATATGTGGGACATATGCTGAGACTATTAATGAAATTCTTTATTAAGCTTTGGAAACAATATGATTCCATGAATAATGCATTGTTTTGTTCTTAGCATGCTACTCACCTCTTTTTTTAAATGGAGCCTCTATGATTAAATGACTTTGTTTCTACCCATATTTTCCACTAAACTGGGGGTGGAGAAGGAGATCAAGAGATGATTTACTGAAGGGTTTTGAGGAAATGCTGAGAAGTAGTATGTCATTGTTGTTAACTGTTGTCAAGTTAACCTACAAATACACAAATAGAAAAGACATAGGAATAGACCAGTGAAGTATGGAGTGGACCCTATAGAGCAGTGGTTCTCAACATGTGGGTCCACAGATGTTTTGGCCTTCAACTCCCAGAAATCCTAACAGCTGGTAAACTGGCTGGGAGTTGTAGGCCAAAATACCTGGGGACCCACAGGTTGAGAACCACTGCTATAGAGTGTAAAGCTTGTAAGGTAGTGGTTCTCAACCTGTGGGTCCCCAGATGTTTTGGCCTTCAACTCTCAGAAATCCTAACAGCTGGTCAACTGGCTGGGATTTCTGGGAGTTGTAGACCAAAATACCTGGGGACCCACAGGTTGAGAACCACTGCTGTAAGGTATAATAAAGGAAGCAAGATGTATTTGAGTGTTTATTTATATCAGTAAGAACTTGGCAGCAGTTGAAGTCTAGGAAAGTGTCTACTCAAAAGCAAACAAATCAAGATATTGAGGATGTGAACAGATGCTACCTGTGATAACTTTTTAGTGTGCTCAGTTGTGATCTAGATTAATTGATTTCACTGAGAATAATCTATAACATGTGCTGTGATGGCTGATGTAATCCAAATGGATAATAGCGAAAGACTCCTACTGTACCACAAGCAGGGCTGTAATTAAAGATCTTTGTTTTGAATGGCTATCATAAATATGGTGACCATTAGCTCCTTTGCTCTGATTTATTTTGATTGGATACCTGATAAAATGGATGAGGTTGAGGAGAGAATGAAAGAAGCCAAGAGAGAGCCATGGATCAGGCTATGTTTGGCATGGCTCCGCTGACAAAGACCACTGTCTCTAGCACTTATAGGGTTAGGGTTAGGGTTAGACCCTGTGGGCCATCCAGTCCAACCCACTGCCAAAAAGTAGGAAAAACAGCTGCTTCTGATAGACTCACAACTTGCCCAACCATGATGGAAAATAATAATGTAAGACAAACATGAGTATGAAACTATGAGTATGAAAAATGCTGTTGAGATTTTTCAAATGTCTATGTGTTTCTAGATGCATGTCCAGATAAGTATGATGCCACAACAGATGAAATTGTATTTCTTGGTAGATCGATAATTATGGATATTATACAAAAGACAGAATTATGAAACGTCTGTAGAATGACTTAACAGACATTTTGAAAAATATGAAAGAACCTAACGATGATGATGACAATATGGCTGAATTATACTGTTTAACATGGTAATATTCACATATGTGTTAACTACTAAAAAAAACTGCTAAAGGGATGCCAAGAGATAAAAGTTTAGTACTTATAAAAGTGTAACATCCTAATGGCAATATAATGTAATGAATATATTATCTCGTATATGCAAAGTAATGTAATGAGATGAAAGCTTAGCACCCAGACATTCACATGTCTGTGTTTTTCCCTAAGGGGAATGTATATGTTTGCATATCTTTGAATGCATATAAAAGTAACGTAAATAGAGTCAACTCATTTTCCTATACTGTGCAACCCTAATATCTTTTGGACTGGTATCTGGTATTTCATTTATCATGTCTGACAAAATATGCCCTTTCTAGGCATTTTCTGGGTATACCAGCTTGACCCATATAGCATTCTTGAGTCAGGCATTACCCAGACTTTGGCTAGTTTCCTAGTATCTACCCAAAGTTTGGAAAGCCCCCCCCCCCCCAGATATAATGATCATATTTTATAAATATCCTGAGATTCCAATACTAAGAATGCTTAAGTCAGTCCACTGGCTCCCAGTTTGCTACCGAGCACAATTCAAAGTGCTAGCTTTGGCCTACAAAGCCCTAAACGGCCCCGGCTCAATTTACCTGTCCAAATGCATCTCCCCCTATGAACCACCGCAGAGATTAAGATATTCTAGGGAGGCCCTGCTCTTGGTCCCGCCACCATCACAGACGCGTTTGGTCAGGACGAGAGACAGGTCCTTCTCAGTGATTGCCCCTCGGTTATGGAACTCCCTTCCTAATGAGATCAGGTAACTCCCCCTCCTTCTTGTCCTTTAGAAGAATGATAAAAATGTCGCTGTGGGACCGAGCCTTTGGGATTGTGCAATGAGGCAGCGATAGGAACTCTTAGTATGCTAACCAAATTTGATATGGTTGTTGAGACAGTTTAACTAGAGGATTTTAACGTCAAGATAAGTGATTTTAATGCTTTTGTATGTGTATGGTCTAGTATGTTTCGGCTTTGCATGTTTGCCGTTTATATGTTGTGCTCTGCCCTGAGTCTCCTTTGGGGTGAGAAGGGCAGAATATAAATGCTTTAAATAAATAAATAGTTCTCAACCTGTGGGTCCCCAAGTGTTTTAGCCTTCCACTCCCATAAATCTTAGCAGCTGATAAACTGGCTGGGATTTCTGGGAGCCGTAGAGCTAAACACCCGGGGAGACCTGGGGAGACACAGATTGAAAACCACTGGCTTAAGTGGAGTGTTGATGTTTTGGTCAAACCTCAAAATAAATTGGGCACTCAGGTGGGCAGAAGGTACTAACAGAACCAGAATCCAGATTGGGTTGAAAATGGCAAGGACGCTCAATACCTCCCTTTTTAAGAGAGAGGGTTGGGGAACCATTCCTGTTTCATAGAATTCCTGATTACTGGCCTTATAGGCTGGAGTCTTGGCAAGAGAAGAGGACAAAATGGCTATAGGTTAGAACAGCACAAGAAGAGAGCAAGTGAGGAAATGCAAACAGATATTAAGCCTGCAAACGAGCAATAAGTGACTGTAGACCTTCAAAGGTTTCCAATTCTAAATCAAAAGTAGTTTCAAAAATTAAACTTCCAGATCTGGCAGGTGGATCTGTAGTACATCATGAGTCTTGCCCATCGTGAATGTGCGAATGAACAGTGAATGTGTGTGTTTGATAGATGGAAATGACCCCCTTTGGTTCCACCACATAAGTCACTATGCCACATTCTGTCCCAGCCTCACACTGTCCTGAATTAGCTTGAAGGTCTGAATGGGATCCTATGCAGTCTAGAACCAAGACTAACTCACGGCAAGACCAAGTAGCAGTCCTAGAGGCAAGACTAGGATTTCACACCATATGTGGAAAATGTGGCCCTCTAGATGTTCCCCGCAGCCCCAGCCAGCATGGCCAGTCATAAGTCATTATGGAAATTGTAGTTTAATAACATCTGGAAGTACAAGGGTTCATCACTATTAGTTGTACATCTATATTCAGTGTTTAAAAGGGGTAAACATCTCTTATATGTACATCTTTAACCATCTCTTCCTATTATTTTGTTTCTCAGCAGGATACAGAATAAAGCAATTTTGGGAGGGAGCAGTACTCTGTTTTTCTCTATGTAGGCAGTGTTCCATAATTAGAATGAATCACCATGTGGAAACATGGATTAAAAAAAAGTAATATTTGCAAAGTCCCAAAGCAATGAAAGGCCTGTTTGCCGATCATAAATAATGAAAAATAGGCAGCTTGCAGGTATCTCCACATCAGATTTTTTTTTCAGGAGACAAGACTTCCTGACTGAATTGTCCATTCTTTTCTGAGAGCTTTCCCATCCTCATGGAGGTCTGTCATTTTTTCATGTATTACTTTTTTTCAACCTTCCTCGAATGGTAGAAAAACATATTAGGTGGCTGCTTTTTTGTGTTAGTTAAAGTTGTTTTGAACAGGGGCAAATTATAATGTTGTTAACTGGGCAGACATTATTGAGCACCCTTGGGAATGGCAGCCTTGCAATAAAACTTTACAGTGTAAAGGGAAACAGCATAATCTCAGCATTAGTGAAGGAATGCATTAACCAAATCCCAAGTTAATAGTAGTCTGGGTTGAAAAAAATAACAGGAGGGAGCCTGCATAAGCAAGGCGGCTAGAAATTTCATATACGTTGGTCTATCCCTGAAGCAGAGGCACATTTAAGTATAATGACAGGGAGGTCTGTAGCTCAAAGACCTTTCACAATTCATAATTATAGCTCTATGATTCCACATTAGCTGTCATGGTAACATCCTCTGGAATCTTGAGATTTGCAATATTGGGAGAGCATTTATCATTCTCTATCACAGAGCCCCTCTTGTGCCTCAGAATAAAAAGCTGTAGTAGTCGAAATAGAATCGTACTACTGTAGCTGTATATAGTACAACCTTTTGTCCACCTAGAAGAGTTTATGGGCTTCTCTAGATGTAATTCTCCAGTATCCCCCCCCCCCCCCAATATAGTCAAAATAAAGGTCTCACTAATATCCATGGTTTTCGGTATTTACAGGAGGTCCTGAAATGTATCCCGCATGGATGCAGGTCATGAGATCTTTATGCACAGTTTCCCAGATTTAATTCTTATGATGTCTACACTGGGAAAAATATTTAACATGACACTTGCGATTGCTGCTACAAGCCTGTGTCAGTATCACTGAGCTAAATGGTCCAATAGTATGGCTCAGTGTGGGGCACTTTCTTATGCTCTTGAAGAAGAGCCATTTTTCAGTGTGGAAGGATGTGACTCATGAGCAGTAAGATGTAAAGGAATCATGAATCCTACCCCTAACACTGCAAACTACATGTTGATTCGTAGCTTGCAATACTGGAAATGTATCAGCAGCCATGTGCAAAACACAACAATGGCAACCAAAATTTAAGGTCATAGAATCATAAGAGCTGAAGAGATCTTGTGGCCATCCAGTTCAACACCCTGCCAAGAAGCAGAAAAATCGCATTCAAAGCACCCCCAACAGATGGCCATCCAGCCTTTGCTTAAAAGCCTCCAAAGAAGGAGCCTCCACCACACTCAGGGTATGCCGTTGCTTCCTGGGGGCTATAGTTCTTAGTGAAAGAAACATGGACGTGACATCTTTTCCCCAGGGGATTGCTTCTTGCCTTCCTTTAGAGAACAAACTCTCAAGGATCAAGACACTATAGATAACTCAAAATAGGCTTTATTGTTCACAAATAATTATCTTTCTAAGGCATTAAACTTGATGTTCCAAAAGGGGTAAAGAAAATATACATTCCAGTCTCTGGAGTCTTGGGTCCAAGGAGTTTTCCAGCTGAGTAGCTTCCAAGTTCCCTCTTTCTCAATGGCTATGAAGTCGGAACATTCACAACCCCAGTCCAATGACCTATATTGAAGGCACAAAGTCTTCCTCTTGATGCCAAAGGACTGGTCTGAAGGCACTTAAGATTTCTCAACATCGTCCAGATGAGCTGGGCATGATGTATGAATCTTAAGAGTATAAACTGGTAAGAAATGACTTGACTAAAGGCTTAGAGCCAAGCCTTTCTCACGTCCATCTGTTGAGCTATTTTGTGGTAGAATGAAAAGGAAAGCACTGCCCTCCTCCCTAGGAAGGGGTGGAGCCAAACAATTGAGCTGGGGGAGCAAGTCAATTGATATAGAACAACACTGATAGACAGCTGTAAATAATAGGCCTGTCGGTTTTAGTTCGTTAATTCGTTATTTCGTTAATAAATCGTTTTTTTTGCCATATCCGACGCGATATCAAAACATATTTTTAAACCCGGAAGGGTTTAAAAATATCGAAGCAGCAGCCCCATGTATTTTACGAGCTTCAGCTCGTGTCGTTAATGGCATGGAGGCTGCTGAGTGCTGCTGGTGCCTGGGAGCCAATCCGGCGCTCCCAAGCACCCCAGCAGTGCACCGTGGCAGGAGCTGATTGGATGGCGCGCGCAGCGCTCACAACCGGCCTCCGCGCGCCATCCGGCTCGGCTCCTGCGCCCTCCTCCTCCTCCTCCTCCTCCTGACACTTCCTGCAACACAGCTGGGAGGAGGAGGAGGAGGAGGAGGAGGGCGCAGGAGCCGAGCCGGATGGCGCGCGGAGGCCGGTTGTGAGCGCGCGCGCGCCATCCAATTGCTCCGGCGTGCGCCCTCCTCCCAGCTGTGTTGCAGGAAGTGTCAGGAGGAGGAGGAGGAGGAGGGCGCACGCCGGAGCGATTGGATGGCGCGCGCGCGCGCTCACAACCGGCCTCCGCGCGCCATCCGGCTCGGCTCCTGCGCCCTCCTCCTCCTCCTCCTCCTGACACTTCCTGCAATATTCACACACTCACACACAGAGGAAAGTGGAGCGAGGAAGAGGCAGCAGCGCTTCAATTAATCCGAGCCAGGGAAAAGAAGACGTGTAAACGAGGCACCGCTGATTTGGGGGCAAGGAAGTGATCTGGAGTGTGTGTGTGTGCCTCTCCCCCTTTCCTTCTCTTTCCCTCCCTCTCCCCCAGCGTTGCCTCCGCCAGCCCCCTCCGTCTGATTACATCTCGGAATTCTCCACTGAATGAACGTCACTTACAATACGAAGGGAGCTCGCACCGCCGCCTGTCAGGAGGAGGAGGAGGAGGAGGAGGAGGGCGCAGGAGCCGGAGCCGGATGGCGCGCCCAGGCCGGTTGTGTGAGTTTTCAGGGCTGTATGTATGACATGTTCCAGGACCAGAAGCATTCTCTCCTGACATTTTGCCCACATCTATGGCAGGCATCCTCAGAGGTCTGTTGGAAACCTAGGCCTGTTTGATCAAGAAAAAATTTCTAAAGAAACTAGGCAAATGGAGTTTAAAAAATGTTTTGTAAATATTTACGAAATTTCGTAAATAACAAAACATTTTTTTGGAAAGTTTTGTAAATATTTTAAATATCGAAACAAAAAAACACCCCAATTACAAATCGATTTTAGAAACAAATTTTTTCTTGATCAAACAGGCCTAGTAAATAACCAAACAATTCCACTATATATTTACATACAAGTGGCGCCAGACCAGCTATCACACGGGCCAGAGAGTTCCACTGCTGAACAGCTCTCACAGGCAGGAAGTTGTTCCTAATGTTCAGGTGGAATCTCCTTTCCTGTAGTTTGACGCCATTGTTCTGCATCTTAGTCTCCAGGGCAGCGGAAAACAAGCTCCTTTGAAAGATGCATAAGATCACTATTTGTGTAAGAAATGAGGATCCATAGGGCTTTAATTGTCAGGGATGAGGCCTTCCTCTACCACCACCCCCTGCCTTCCCGGTTCCTTCCAAGTATAGCTGGAATCCTCCCCAGGAGCAAGGATTGACTTTCTTATTTGATGTGTTTTGTTTGAATTTAAAATCTGAATTGGCAATTAAAACAAGAGCTACAACATTACTTTAAAAAGTAATTTATTCTCATCACTTACTACCATTTTTGAAAGAAACCCATTAGATGTCACAATATTGAAAGATAACTTGTTGTGTTTACCTGTGTTGATTGTTGCCTTGTTATATTACTTCTTTTATTTAAAAAAAATTAGCTTTATAGAATAATGACACAGAAACCAGATTAAAGGCAAACATCTGTCAACCTGCAATAATAGTATTTACACAAAACAGAAACAATTAAACAAAATGTTGTCTGTTACAAAATGAAGAGAAAAAGTAAGCATTCTTTTTCAAATAAAACCATAGGAATTACAAGGGCATAACATAAAATAACAGCGCTCCATGCAGTCATGGCGGCCATATGTCCTTGGAGGTGTCTACGGACAACTACTTCCTAGCTCTAATGAAGATCTACTAGCTTAAAAAAGGGTCTATTTCAGGAAAAGACACCAACTGCTAGTAATTGTTGGTTGACATGGATCAATACATTTATTTATTTGCCATATTTATATCCTGCCCTTAGAATCATAGAATCATAGAATCATAGAATCAAAGAGTTGGAAGAGACCTCATGGGCCATCCAGTCCAACCCCCTGCCAAGAAGCAGGAATATTGCATTCAAATCACCCCTGACAAATGGCCATCCAGCCTCTGCTTAAAAGCTTCCAAAGAAGGAGCCTCCACCACACTCCGGTGCAGAGAGTTCCACTGCTGAACGGCTCTCACAGTCAGGAAGTTCTTCTTACCCCAAAGGGGACTCAATTCCCTACAACACATAGTTGGCAAATAAAACATATACATATGCATTAAAACAACTGTTAAAACAATTCAACATTAAAATTATTAAAATAAAATAATCTAGTATCATCCAAGTGCACTGTTCCACGTTCACTAATTTCACTGATAAATTATCCAAAAGCTTGTTCCACATTTTCAGGTTTTTCCTAAAGGTCAGAAGGGAGGGGACTGATCTGATGTCACTAGGGAGAGAATTCAGTAGCCAAGGGGCCACCACTGAGAAGGCCCTGTGTCTCGTCCCCACCAATTGCACCTGTGAAGGAGGTGGAACCAAAAGCAGGGCCTCCCCAGAAGATCTTAATCTCCTAATTAATACCTGCCCTTACTTTTGGATTCTCCTGAATTTTCATACAAATGGGACAGACCTTGCTTACTAGTAAATGTAAAGGAAAAGTCTTAAAACTTCCATCTCAACAGTGACATAACAAACCAATAGTGCAGCATGGAGGTGGAGGGTGGAGGTGAGAGAGTCTTTAACATGCCGTATTAGAGCAAGCTGTCAAGAGATTTGCTAGTTATCCCGAAAAATTCAAAATATTTCATGTTCAACACTGGTAATTAATATGCAGTGCCAATTAAAAATAATGCTGGGGTGGATAAAACATTTCTTACTTTTCTTATGTCAGCAGTATTTTACTTCAGTGCTGTTCTTAAGTAGCAGCCACACAAAATGATCAAGTCTTTGTTTAGCTCCTTGTGAAGCATTTACTCATTTATCTTAAAACCCCACAAATGTTCCCTTGAGAAAGAAAGAAGGAAGCTTACAAAAATAATGGTGATGGGCAATAGAATTCTGCAGGTTTTATCATGATTTTTAAAAAGTGATGGAAATCAAATTCTTACACACCTCCCATATTTTACTTAGGTAAATTCTAACTAAATCATGAGTCCCTGATGGCGCAGCAGAGCTGCAGAATTTGCTGACCGAAAGATAAGCAGTTCAAATCCAGGGGGTGGGGTGAGCTCCTGCTGTTAGTCCCAGCTTCTGCCAACCTAGAAGTTAGAAAAATTATTTATTTATTTATTTATTTACAACATTTATAGCCCGCTTTTCTCAACCATACGGCAACTCAAGGCGGGTTACAGATTGGCACAATTCGATGCCGTGCATTCACAAAAGTGTGATTAAAAACAGTCAACATAACACTATAAAACATATATAAAAACCATTAAAACATATAGTCACCGATATCATCTTGTTAAAATCGTTTTCCAGTAACATCATCTGGCCATTCATGCAAATGTGAGTAGATCAATAGGTACTGTTCTGGTGGGAAGGAAATGGTACTCCATGTAGCCATGCTGGCCACATGACCTTGGAGGTGAGTATGGACAACACTGACTCTTCAACTTGCAAATGGAGATGAGCACCACCCTCCAGAGTCAGAAATGACTAGACTTAATGTCAAGGGGAAACTTTTACATTTACCTAAATTCTAACCATACAGAATTTTCACCTATCAATTTATATAAATAAAAATGTAATGTTCGTTTGTGGGATTAACAGAACTCAAAAACCACTGGGGGAATTGACACCAAATTTGGACACAAGACACCTAACAATGTATGTCCTTCACTCAAAAAAAATGATTTTGTCATTTGGGAGTTGTAGTTGCTGGGATTTATAGTTCAGCTACAATCAAAGAGCATTCTGAACCCCACCAACTATGGAATTGAGCCAAACTTGGCACACAGAACTCCCACGACCAACAGAAAATACTGGAAGGGTTTGGTGGGCCTTGACCTTGAGTTTGGGAGTTGTAGTTTACCTACATCCAGATATCACTGTGGACTCAAACAATGATGGATCTGGACCAAACTTGGCATGAATACTCAATATGCCCAAATGTGAACATTGGTGGTGTTTGAGGAAAATAGAATCTTGACATTTGGGAGTTGTCGTTGCTGGGATTTATAGTTCACCTACAATCACAGAGCACTCTGAACCCCACCAACGATAGAATTGGGCCAAACCTCCCACACGGAACCCCCATGTGGGCCACAGCAACACGCAGCAGGGGATGGCTTGTAGGGAATAAAAACAGCAGTCAATTTCACCAGTCTGCAAGATATTCCTGCTTTTAACTATGCAGCAATAGAAGAACAACTGCCAATCTGTCATGGTGTTCCATTGCTGGCTGTACAAGTCTGGTTGCAAACTAAATTTGAAATAGTTTCAGACCAGTGTACTGGCAAGTCTGAAGATCCCATTGACTAAGGACCTTTGCTGCTATATAACACTGTATATAAAGCCTGAAGATGAGAGAATAGGTGCTTCATGAGCAAATAGCAAAATGTTATGCCATTTATCACTTCAACCCCTTTCTCTCTGAGATTCAAAGCATGCATTCGATTTCAGAAATGTCATTTGGTAAAAATAGTCAAGCTACTCTAATGAAAGTGGAGAGCAGTATGCATACAACTGCTGCCTACCGGGTAAAGGTGAAATTGAGATCAGCAGGAAAGCTATTTACTGCAGAATATAACAATGCAAACACCATGTGATTTTTTGTTAATGGTAGCAGCCATCTCAGTCCATTGAAGGAAAAACAAAGCAGTTGTATCTGATGAAGTGGGCTCCAGTGGTTCTGCTTCAGGTCAGCCTGACCCAGTTACAAGGTCAGTTCAATTCAAAGGTCAAAGAATGTAACAAGCTGATTGCAGAAAGCTCACAGCAGGTTCAGCAGTCGAGGCAAAATCAGATGGCCACATCTTGCAAGAGTGCAAATCAGTCCAATACAATAAATACAGAGGCAAGGCCAAGTAATACAAAAACAAATCGAGTTCTATAAGAAAAACAAAATACTAGCCAAGATACCAAATGAGTAGTCAGTCACAGTCCAAAACACAACCATGCAAAGTCTAACGCTATACACCAGGCATCCTCAAACTGCAGCCATCCAGCTGGTTGTGCCTTCAGCTCCCAGAATTCCTGACAAATGAACAAGCTTGTTAGGGCTCCTGGGAGTTGGAGGCTTAAACAGCTGGAGGGCAGCAGTTTGAGGATGCCTGCTCTACACAAACATTATGTTAACTGATGATTTTAGATATTACTAGCTGTACCCGGCACGCGTTGCTGTGGCCAACCTTTCCTCCCTCTTTCTCTCCTTTCTCTACTTCCTTCCGTCCCTCTTTCCTTCCTTCCTTCTTTTTCTTTCTTTCATTCTCTCCTTCCTTCCTTCCTTCCTTCCTTCCTTCTCTTCCCCTTCCCTTCCCTTCCTTCCCCACTTTTCTTTCCTTTCCCCTTTCTCCCCTTTCTACCTTCTCTACTTATTCTTGGACTGCAACTCCCAGCAGTCCTCTGATCAATCTACCTACCTATCTATCTCTATCTAATCTATCTATCTTATCTATCTGGAGGATTGCTGGGAGTTGCAGTTCAGGAATAGGAAATTGGAAATATGCAGGGATTGGGATGCTCTCAAAGAAATCCAAGGAGGAGAAAGTTTGCAGCTTGGAAACAGTGAATTTGGCTCATCCTCCTCTCCTAAAGGGCCTGATCTAGGGGATCCTGGGAGCTGTAATCCAAAAGAGATTGTGGATATGCTACTGTATGTTTTGTTTGCCAGGATGAGTTGTTTGAGGACTGGGACATCCGTAGGGAGACCAAGGTGCTTATTTATAAAGCTATTGTCCTCCCATCCCTGCTATATGCCTGTGAAACGTGGACTTTCTACAGACATCACATGCAAGATTCCATCAGCGCTGCCTCCGAAAAATCCTGCAAATCTCTTGAGAAGACAGGCGAACAAATGTCAGCATGCTGGAAGAAGCAAAGACCACCAGCATTGAAGCAATGTTCCTCCACCATCAACTCCACTGGACCAGCCAGATTGTCCGAATGCCTAATTGCCGTCTCCCAAAGCAGTTGCTCTACTCCAAACTCAAGAACGGAAAACAGAATGTTGGAGGACAGTAAAAGAGATTTAAAGATAGGCTCAAAGCCAACCCTAAAAACTGTGGCATAGACACCGAGAACTGGGAAGCCCTGGCCCTTGAGCCCTCTAACTGGAGGTCAGCTGTGACCAGCAGTGCTGTAGAACTTGAAGAGGCACGAATGGAGGGCTAAAGAGAGAAACATGTCAAGAGGAAGGCGCGTCAAGCCAACCCCGACCGGGACCACCTTCCACCTGGAAACCAATGCCCTCACTGCAGGAGAACATGCAGGTCAAGAATAGGGCTCCACAGTTATCTACAGACCCATCGCCAGGACACCAGCCTTGGGAGATAATCTTACTCAGACAACGAAGGATCGCCTAAATAAATAAATCATGGGAGTTGATCAGGGTGAAATATTCTCTGGCAGCAATATATTGGGTGCTGCCACCCCTACTAATGTGCAAAATATTTCAGGTTGAAAAGATAAACAAGTCTCACTAAAAAGGACCAGGTGGAGATGAAAAAAAGCTAGAACTGGTTTGCTATTCATCGACACAGCTCTTTGCATTTATGGACTCTGCAGGGAGTAGGACTGTCGTAATGAATGACTGAACTTTAATATTGACTTTGCAACCACTGAATACTGATGAAGCCATATTATAGAGAAAATGGCAAAGTGATTGGCTGAGCCTATTCAGCAAGTTGATAGCAGAGCTGAGATTTGAAGCGGGAACTTTTTATCTGAAGCTCTTGTTGTCTGTTTGCTCCTCAACCATCTGGACTGCAATTTATCTGCCCATCTCTCAATTGCCAACTCGCATTGTGCTTTTTGTACATTTGTGCTTGATGAAAGGTAGCCAGGAGGGACCAATCTGTGCCTGATTTTATGATGGATGAAAATCCTCACTCTTCTTAACTATTCCCCTAAAATCTTTCCTACTTTTCCAGCTGGAGTAAAATCTGAGGAGAAGCAGATAAAAAGGACCTCAGTGGGCCAAGACTTTATTATCTCACAGCAAATTGGCAGCAAAATTATGATGTTATAATCTCTAATCTGGAGCTGTCTAGTTAGACACCACTTGCTAGAACGCCCGGTTCCAGACTCCTTAGGCGGTCTAAAGGAGGACCTCTGTTTCCTAGCAATGCGTAGAGTAAAGACTTTGAAGTATTAGTTTTCTTTGTTCTGCTCAGAATGTCAGAAGATTTAAAACAATGTTGGTCAAACCAGGAGAACGTCAGCGTGAAGACTCGGAAATGCTTTATGAGTTTTGGGGGGAGTGGAGCGAGAGCTCATTACAGCCATCTGGTCTGGAACAAGTTTCTCATGCTTCAGTATTTTGTCTAAAGGGCAAATGACCACACACAAGGTCATTTAGCACAGATGAGCTATCCATTTACACCCTTTGACCACCCTATACTTCTCCTAAGTGGGTATTTAAAATACAACAAGGCATGAAGCATCTTAAACCAGTTGTGGCTTGTGTGTTCTCCCCTCTGTAGAGGCAATCTTGGCAATAGTTCCTTGTGTTCAGACCAGTAAGTGAGAATGACAAGTGGCAGTGAAAGTTTGGGATTGCCCCCTGTAATGTTTTTACCATCTTTTTCATGCCTTCAGAGGGGAGAGAACTGTATTCTATTATATTCTAAGGAAAAGAGGCTGGGTATTAAGTTTTAAGAGGGTGGAAAATGTGGGGCTTTGGCACATGGTTAGAAAGTTCAAGTTCAGGGATTTTTTTTGGTGTGTGTCAGGAGCAACTTGAGAAACTGCAAGTCGCTTATGGTGTGAGAGAATTGGCCGTCTGCAAGGACGTTACTCAGGGGACGCCCAGATGTTTTCATGCTTTACCATACTTTTGGGAGGCTTCTCTCATATCCCCGCATAGGGAGCTAGAGCTGACAGAGGGAGCTCATCCATGCTCTCCCCAGATTCGAACCTGTGACTTGTTGGTCTTTAGTCCTGCCAGCATACGGGTTTAACCCACTGCACCTCCAGGGGCACCCCCGGGGGTTCAGGGATAGATCTACAGAAGAGGCAAATTGAGATGATTGCTCCTGAATAAAAATTCCACTCCCTCCCCAGTGAAATTTTCCTTCCATTCCCAAATTTCTAACATTGCAAAGAAACAAGACAATGAAAATAATTTTCACTGAGAACACTTCTATTTGCTGTGTTCATCGTCCTTTGCTAGCCTTGCCCTTTTTTTTGGATGCTTACACCATAATTCTAAATTCTCCCATAAAAATGTAAATTATTGCAACACTAGAGTTAAGGCGACACAATGCCAATCGAGGATGGCAATGCCCTCACTTGCTCCCCTCATAACCACACCCTGGCTTGGTTTGCCATTTCTGTGCTCTTTGGTGAAGGTGCTCATTCAAATCTGCCTTAAATATTATCTAAAAGCAAAGATTTTTAATTGTCAGAATTCTATGTTTAGGTTGTTGTGAGTTTTCTAGGCTGTATGCCCATGTTCCAGAAGCATTCTCTCCTAACATTTTGCCTGCAGAGAAGCTACACACACAGATAGATACTTACATAAAAACTCCAACTATCACCCAAGTCAAAAAAGCACAATTGTAACTCTGGCAGACCGTGCAAAAAGAATCTGTAAACCCCACCTCCTCCAAGAAGAACTGAACCACCTAAATTGTGCTCTACAGGCCAATGGATACTCCACCACAGACCTCAGAAGAGCTACAAGACTGAGAACGAGCCACGAGAATAAAGGTAAAGATCCACCAAAAGCAAAAGTGTTCTTACCATACATCAAGGGAACCACTGCTCACATAGGGAAGCTGATGAAGAAACACAACCTACAAACTATCTACAGACCCACTAAGAAAATCCAACAAAAGCAACATTCAGCCAAGGACAAGAGGGATCTTCACACCTCTGCAGAAGTCTAGCGTACACTATGCAGCTATGGACAAGTCTACATAGGGACCACCAAATGCAGCATTGCCCAAACATGGATCAAGGAACATGAAAGGGACGGCAGACTGATTCAACCATAGAAGTCAGCCATAGCAGAGCACCTGATAAACCAACCTAGACACAGCATATTATTTGAGAACACAAAAATGCTGGGTCACTCCAACCACCATGCCAGACTACACAGAGAAGTCACTGAAATCCACAAGCATGTGGACAATTTCAACACAGAGGACGAAGCCATGAAAAACTCTAGAATCATAATAGTAAATAAAAAACAACACTCAAAAACAGGAGAATTCCAGACAAGAAACAATCACAGCCAACTAATCACCTCCCAACACAGGATTCCCCCAGGCAGTAAGAAGCCAGACCTTGAAACTGTTAGGCCACCCGGGACATTCCACAGATATATAAACCTCACTTGCCTAGTTTCCAACAGACCTCACAACCTCTGAGGATGCCTTCCATAGTTGTGGGTGAAACGTCAGGAGAGAATGTTTTTGGAACATGGTCACACAGCTCGGAAAACTCACGACGACTCAGTGATTCCGGCCATGAAAGCCTTCAACAATACGTTTTATGTTGAGTTTCCCAGTTCACACATTTTTGTATAAATTGCATTGACTATTTTTCCCTAGAAAAATAATATGCCTATATGTGAGTTGAGATATCGCCAATTCCTCCCTTATGTGACAAACTTTGGATCTTTTCCTGATACCTGCTGTTCATAACAAACTTTGAATGGAATGGCCCAAGAGAGGATTAAAAGTGGGCTCGGTCTTTAAAACAGGAGTGGGAATGCTTACCAATATCAAGAGGCCACATCTTTCCAATCCCCCACAACTGTTTCAGACCCAAGAGAGACCTTTTTCAAAACAGGAAATGCTTGCAAATGGATGTGCTTAGTAATGGAACAGGAAGTGATTGTGAGTGTTGAGGGCTGGGCTGGACTCCCATGGGAGGCGTAAGCAGCCAGTGGACCTTTGCTGATCTGTCTCTGTTTTATGGCGAAGCCAAACACAGAAGTCAATGTTGGGTCAAAATGCAGCTTCAAGCAGCAATTGGGTTGCATTTCAATTCCAACAGCACATGTGGGGCAGCCCACACACACTCAAATTTGCTTTGCAGTATTCAGCCAACATTTAGCAGACATGCAATTACATTTTAAGAAATGGGAAAGAAATAGCACTTATTTGTAAGTGCTCTATGAAAAATACAAGATTATAAATAATAGTAGGCAGAATATGTAAAGGAAAGCCAAGAACCTGCTTTAATTGTAATCGGAAACTTTTCAAAACACAGCAGACAAAGAATCAGTACAATAAAACTGCAGTAAACACCAGAGCTGACAGCTGGCACAACAAAGCATTTCATGGGCAGTTCCTTGACAAAATTGAAGGAAAAGTTGATAAGGAGAAGACCTGGTTATGGCTCACGAATGAAACACTGAAGAAAGAGACAGAAGGCCTGATTCTTGCAGCCCAGGAGCAAGCCATCAGAACAAAGGCCATTAAGGCCAGGATTGAAAAATCAGCTGATGACCCAAAATGCAGACTGTGCAAGGAAGCTGATGAAACCATGGACCATATCCTCAGCTGCTGCAAGAAAATCGCACAAATGGACTACAAACGGAGACACAACTCTGTGGCCCAAATGATTCACTGAAACTTATGTCACAAGTACCACCTACCAGTAAAGAACTGGTGGGATCATAAACCTGCAAAGGTAGTAGAAAATGAACATGCAAAAATACTGTGGGACTTTCAGATGCAGACTGACAAAGTTTTGGAACATAATACGCCAGACATCACAATTGTGGAAAAGAATTATTGATGTCGCCATACCGGGCGACAGTCACATTGAGGAAAAATAACAGGAAAAACTCAGCTGTTATCAGGACCTCAAAATTGAATTGCAAAGGTTCTGGTATAAACCAGTACAGGTGGTCCCAGTGGTCATCGGCACACTGGATGCAGTGCCAAAAGATCTCAGCTGGCATTTGGAAACAATAAACATTGACAAAATCACGATCTGTCAACTGCAAAAAGCCACCTTACTTGGATCTGCGCGCATCATTCGAAAATACATCACATAGTCCTAGACGCTTGGGAAGTGTTTGACTTGTGATTTTGTGATAAGAAATTCAGCATATAGGTCTTGTTTACTGTGACATACTAAGTTTTTGTGTTAGTAAAATAATAATAATAATAATAATAATAATAATAATAATAATAATAAATATTATTAATATCCCGTTACCATCTTCTAGAGCAGTGGTTCTCAACTTGTGGGTCCCCAGATGTTTTGGCCTTCAACTCCCAGAAATTGTAACAGCTAGTAAACTGGATGGGATTTCTGGGAGTTGTAGGCCAAATCACCTGGGGACCCGCAGGTTGAAAACCACTGTTCTAGAGGGAGTTGAGGCGGCTCACAGAACACTCAAGATGTGACATGCAAAATACAACAAGTGCAAAACAAAACATGCAAGTAGACAATAAGCAAACAACGGAACATCATAAATTCACAGTACCCCCTGGTAAAAACAATAAAATACAGCAATTGCTGTAGATAAAAAAGCAATATTCGATCTCAGAAGTATAAAGTGCTAATAAAGAATCTAGAGGTTCTCATATATATTATTAGAGAGTCTAAACATGGTTGAAAGCTTGTCGGAGAAGCCAGGTCTTTAATTGTGTGTGGAAGGTTTGGAAGGTGGAGGCTAGCCTAATTAGGGATGAACACTATAATGTGTTCTAGGGCCATATTTACGCACTGCTTAAGCTCCAGGCTAGCCCCAGATTCACTGAATTCTATGTGATCCTCCATAGACCTTGGCTCCAGAAATACTTTTGCTAGTGGAAACAAAGCCTAGACTCAACCCTATATGCTTTGGGGTTTTTAAAAAGTCTGATATTGATGCATTTCACAGTAACTATCATCTCTCTCTCTCCCCCACTAAATGCTTCTGGGTCATTCTTCATGAAGGGAGATTGAAGGAAAGGTGGGGAAGGAAAGTGCTAGTGTTAGGAAGGGTGGTACATTTACATTACTTCTACCTGGAAAACATAATATAGCTTATTTATGGACTATATCAATGGAAATTTTAACTCTCGCTTTAATGCATTTTGATTAAACAACTTTTTAAAAAACGACGACAGCGGGTGTAATCCAATCTGTACAGATACATCACAGCAGCTGTATACAGCTCCATTAGCTGTAGTTGGTCTGTGTACAGATGGGAAGATTTAGCTGTGCAGATCAGATTGCAGATTGGTGATGCTATTGTGTGTTTGTGTGTGTGTATATTCCAAATAGCTTAATAAATTAAGATCTTACTGTAAACTATACTGACTATGCAAGCTCCTTTTTAAAGAGCAAAGTTGTTTTAAACATATTGGATAGACGATGATCCATCAGATATAGGAGGAAACCAAAGTCTGGCAATCCATATAGGGCTGGGATAACAGATCAAAGCTGGCACATGTTTATTTTGAGTCTATGCATATTTAACTATATGTTCTTGTGCTTTGGACAATTGATAAAGATATCAGCCAGGATCAGACATAAGAAGAATCACAAAAAGAGGGCTTTATGTTACATGTATGATAGGGTAAGAGAACAACATCCATTCCTTGTCTGTTCCAAACCATGTCTGAAATTCTCGGTCATTTATATAGCTAGCCCAATGTTCATATGTGGCGTAATTGAAATTTAATAGCTGTTCTTTTATGGCAACAGCTGATAAAAAAAACAGGTCTGAAGCCTGTTTTATAAAGAACTTCGTAGGACCTTATGTCAATCCAAGACAATTTGTTTACCTTGGAGCCTATGCATTTATCAGATCCAAACAGCATATTAATGGCAGTTTATGATGAGCTATTCGATGTAAGCTGCTGTATTTGGGAAATGAGAAAATTATACTCACATATCATGCAAGCTATATGGTTAATAGTGAGCAGTAATTTCTTATTTTTTAAATCACTTGTCTTGAAAAGGCAGAGAAGAGAAATAAGTCTTTATGCATTCTTGAACTGTTGACATTTTGTGGAAATCAATATCCTGACCTCTACCATTCGCTGCTTGTATAAATTACTTAACTGAAGGCTTTATAATATGGCTTTAACCTTTTAGATGGATGGATGTCTTAGGGCTTCAGCTGTAGGGAAGCAGAAAATGTCTATTTTGAGATTCTTCTCTGTACTCCTGCCTAGAAGCCATAGGGTTGGGGAGCGGGAGGGGGAATATCATGTTTTCTTTAATGTTTTGCCTGGCAGGCTTCCTGTATGTATTCCTACTTGGTTAGAGCTATATACACCCAGATACCATGTGGGCTGTACTTTTAATCCTTTAATTTAGTCCAACACTCATGGAAGCCTTTTAACAGAAATCTGCAATTCTGGCAGACACCTATGTATATGTGGGGGGGGGGGGGTGGCTCAAGGTGTGTTGCTTCAATGGTAACAGAGTAATAAATTGGGGAGTGGGGGTTGGATTTGACTTCTTGAATATCTCCTATTTATTGTTCAGACTAACATGGAGGGTCTTTCCATGGTGTAAAATTAGTGTAGTTTTGACACCACCTGAACTGCTATGGCCCAATGCTATGGAATGCTAGAATTTGTAGTTTGGTGAAGCACCAGCATTCCTTGGCGGTGAAGGTTAAAGTTTGATACAACTCTCGTGATTCCATAGCATTGAGCCAACATAGCTCAAGTGGTGTCAAACTACATTAATTCTACACTAGGAAGAGTCCTCAAACTTTTAAAGCAGGGGGCCGGTTCACTGTTCCTCAGACTGTAGCAGGGCTGGACTACGTTTTGAGAAAAACATGGACAAATTCCTATGCACACTGCAGATATATTATTTGTAGTGCAAAAAATATGAAATAACCAAACAGTATTTAAAATGATGAACAAATTTAACCAACATAAACTTACCAGTATTTCAATGGGAATTGTGGGCCTGCTTTTGGCTGATAACATAAGTTAATTCATGTTGTTGTTGTTGTTGTTGTTGTTGTTGTGTGACTTGAAGTTGTTTGAGACGTAGGGTGACCCTAAGTCTAAAGTCTAGACCAGGGGCTGAGTAAATGACCTTGGGGGGCCGCATCCGGCCCATGGGTCTGAGTTTGAGAACTTCATTTTAGTATGAACAATAAAGGCAATATTCAAGAAGTCAAATCCTATTTGCCCCCCCCCCCCCCACACACACACACACAAAAACACATTTAACACATTGGATAACTACTTTAAAGACTGGATTGAAACTTGGAATGGATTGACCACCCTGTTGACATTGGAACCACCAGCTTCTACCATTTGGGCTTCCTTCCCCACTAGTCAGCTAGTTAGAGGGATTGTCAGCTCTAGCTTCCCCAGTGAATTCAGATGTATCATCGCTCCTTAGCTCCATTTTATGTGATAAGTTCCAAGTCAGACTGTATGTCTCCAAGGACCTCATTGGACAGGGAGAATGTAGCATCCTAAGATGTGTTCACCCTGTCTAATTGATGGAGCCACATGCCAGTCATTACACAATGTTATGTGACTTCCAATGAAGGCCCCGCTGAACGCTTTCCCTATAATACAGGAGGCTTCCCGTGTTGTGCTGATTCCAATGAAGCCAGAACGGGGAATCACCAGGAAGATGACGTTTCCCTCATGTGATGGGGAAATCTTCATCAAGAGGGACCTGCTCGCAGGATGACAAATTCACCCCGCTGCCCCTCTCTTTTCTTGGCAATGCTAGGCAAAACAGGACAGCCTTTCTAGTGAGACCTAGGATCCAGAAAGCCTTTCATCTGAAACCCAGGGTGCTGTTGCCAGTATGGGCAATATTAAGAGAGGCAGAGTGAGCAATGCAGAAGAAGAGACACTGGGGGAAAAGAGAGGAAGCATTTCACATGCAATAATGCAACTCAAGCATGCTAAGAATGTGCTTGGAAGCACAAGCACACCAAAAAAAAAACTCACTGGGAAGACACTGCAAAGAGAGAACGAATCTGTTCTGTAGCACTGCAGTAATTTCCAGCCTATCTGATATGACAAGTTCACACAGCCTTTACGCTGAAAGGAGAACTGGATTCTCAGAGCACCATTCGTGTTCCTGAACTGGGACCTTGTAAAACTGAAAGCACACCTCACCTCTCACCTGTGCCTTTTCTGTGCTTATTTAGTAAACTCATGTTTTAATTGCAGGATGTTTCAGCTTATTCCCTCCTTTCTCTTCCATTTGAAATCTAGTAATTGTATATGTCAGACAAAAATGTATACAGGCTTGATATTCCCCAAGTCAACATGTGCAATACGCTGGATTTATGTATGTATGTTGTTGTTAGCTTCTACAATATGTCAGCTTCCTGCAGTGAAAAAGTAGGCTTCCAAGTCTCTCTCCAGCAGTTTTCTAATGAGGGTTTCATTTCACTGTGTTTAGCATTTTTTTAGAAAAAGAAAGAAAGAAAGAAAAAGAAAGCAACTTTCAAAGGATTTCCTTATGGTTCCACTCTCACAGAATGCAGCATCAGCTAGGTGACAAAAATGATAATTAAGCCGCAGCCGAGGTTGTAACAACAATATCCTTTGCATGAAGGCTGCTGTTAATAGACTGTGGCAGAAAACGAGCACTGAATTGGGAGCTGGGGAGCTGTGACTTTCTTTTCCTACTTAGTGTTGGAATTGTTTTACATATTTTGGTTAGGGAAGAAGGAAGATGCCAGGGAGGAAAGAGGAGGAAACAAGATTACTTCCATCTTTCCTGTTATCACAAATGGCACGATCAAAGCAGAAGAAGAATTCACAGCCCCACACTCAGCAGAAGCAGCATTTTTAGTTTATTGTTAGTTTTGTTAAACGTGTTCAATGTTGTCAATATGTATTGTTGTCACCCACCAATAAAAAAGAAGTAGAAGAATCAAGCACTCCCCTAAATATAGGATGCCGCAGTATGATGTGTATAAAATACTGTGCCAGGGATAGGAGAGAAAGACATTATGTTCCGAGTCTAAAAGTACTTAACTACTTCTTCACAACTAATAAAGGCTGCTGCATTGCTGTACCTGTAATGGTTGTGAAGAAGAAGGAATTTCATCAGGTGTTGATGTTACTTGCTGGGGTGACATACATGGTCTGCCCCAAAAGTAATAAGAATGGTGTATTTGTCAAAGGCTTTCATGGTCATTGTGTTTTGTTGTAAGTTTTTCGGGCTGTATGGCCATGAGAAAATGGTTCTAGAATATGGCCATACAGCCCAAAAAAATTACAACAACAATGGTGTATTTGTTCAGAGTAGAATGGGCAAAAAAGAAAAGTAGGGGTTGAGGTAGGTGGAAGGAAAACCCAGACATACAATTTGACCTTCCTCAGTTGAGTCGGTTGAACAGTCCGTACGTTAGCAAAGTGCAGAGTCATTTTCGTGTCTTTCCAGGGGTGAAAATGCAGAGGGACCTGGAGCAGCGTTCTTCAGCTCTAAGAAGAGCAATGCGGTTTGTGTGACAGTTGTTCTAAATGCTTCCCCACCCACTATGCAGGCCTGACCTGGCTCCATGCGATTTTTCCCCCAAGCTCAAACCCCATCTCAAAGAACATCAATTTGGGATAGTTTAAAACATCCAGGCAGCTGCAGTAAGGACCTCTAATAACATTTCACGTGAAGACTTTCTCCACTGCTATGAAGAACACACTGGAATCTCTGTTGTCAATCACAAGAAGCCTATTTTGAAGGGGATAAACTGTAATTATGTGTTTGTTCATAAGAAAAGTTTTAACCATTCTCATTACTTTTGGGACGAACACCACATATTTTTATTTTTATTTTTATTTATTTAACATGTTTATACTCTGATCTTCTCAACCCCGAAGCAGACTCAAGGCGGATTTAAACATAGGCAACTATTCAATGCCTTAAAAACAACATACAATTAAAATAAACATTAAAATTAAAATTAATATGCATTAAAATATTTAAAAGCATGACATTCACTATTAAAACCACAATTGTAATCCAGGGCCATCCAGCAGAACATGCACAAATAACTACAAGTTCAGGGATTGCCATATATCTTCCATTAATCTTGGAAGAGTCACATTTCCTGGCTATGGGATACAAAATGTTACTGTTAGGTGAATTCAGAATTATTTGATTGATACTATCCAAAGAACACTCGCCAATGTTTCCTCTTCATCTCAGAGACAAGTTACTAATTCAGGGTTTTGTCCTGGGCCTGGGTATTGTTTAATCTATATATATATAAATGTAATGTTCGTTTGTGGGATTAACATAACTCAAAAACCACTGGACAAATTGACACCAAATTTGGACACAAGACACCTATCAGGCCAACGAGTGACCATCACTCATAAAAACACTGAAAAACACAGCAGAAGGGACTTTAAAAAGCAACCTCCCCCCTGAAAAATACATTACAACACATGCACAAAACCACATATATATATGCAAACACATACATATACACAAATATATACACACATATATACACACAAAACACATATACACAGACTGGGCCACAGCAACACCTGGCAGGGGATAACTAGTTTCTTTATAAATGACCTAGATGATGGAACACGTGACTAGTGAATGCCCCACAGGACCAGGTCAAACTTCAGATTGGAGATTTTGGCCAAAACTAACACTATGTATATTACGGGAGATAAATGTAAGTTACTACATGTAGGCAGAAAAAGACCCCAAAATACATAAATATGGAATGGGAGACACCTCACTTGAATGCAGTATATATGAAAATGGATTTCTCAGAGGGCGAAGAAGCTTCTTTCTCTGGAAATCTTTAAACAGAATTGAATGGCAATTTCTCCAGAATGTTTTAATTGTGTATGTGTGTAGGTATGGGTGTGTGAATTCTTAGTAGACCACAAGCTAAATATGAGTCAACAGTGTGCAACTGCAGCCATATAGTCAATGCAGTTCTGAGCTACATCAATTGGAGTATGGAGATTAGATTGAGGGAAGTATTCATCTCTCTCTACTTTACCTTGGTCAAACCCCACCCAGAATACCAGGTCCACTTCTGAGCTCCACAGTTGAAAAGGGATATCAACAAGTTCGAATGTATCCTGAGAAAGGCAAGGAAGACATTCAAAAATCTGGAAACCAAATCCTATGGGGAACAACCGGGAAACTTGGCAAGTTTAATTTGAATAAGAGGTGGTGACTTGACAGCCATCTTTAAATATCTGGAAGATATTTAAAGCTCTGTTTTTACTGCTCTAGAGACTATAACACAATGCTCCAGAGGCGAGACTAATGGTTTCAAAGTAAAGAGAGAGAAAAGATTCTGCGTAAACTTCAGGAAGAACTTTTTGAGTGTAAGAGCAATTTGGCAGTAGAATAGATTTTCTCAGAGCGTGAACAAGTTTCTTTCTTTGGAAATCTTTTAAAAGAATTGGATGGTCATTTCTCCAGAATGTTTTAATTGTATATGTGTATGGGTGTGTGAGTTGTAACTATAATGCTTAACAGATCTCAGGGTAAGATAAGTTACTCTGAAGCTCTGTTAACTGGAATGAAGTCTGAAAATAAACCCCTTCCAGAGAGAAAACAGCATGCTTCAGAATGCCTTCTTCTTGATTATTCCCCGCCCCCACCCCCATATCAGGAGAGACTTGAGAAACTGCAAGTCACTTCTGGTGTGAGAAAATTGGCCATCTGCAAGGACGTTGTCCAGGGGAAGCCCGGATGTTTTACCATCCTGTGGGAGGCTTATCTCATGTCCTTACATGAGAAGCTGGAGCTGACAGACGGGAGCACACCCACTCCATGGATTCAAACGACCAACTCTTCGGTCAGCAGTCCTGCCAACACAAGGGTTTAACCTATTGTACCACCGTGGGCTCTTCTTGGTGATTTATCCTGTAATATACTCTGTGGCAATGGAACACCTGTTGGGCACCAGAGAACTTGTAATTCATATCACCAGTTGGCACTTGGGATATGGCCAATCACAACCACTGACATAACTGGCCATATTTCAGAGCTAAGGAAGCATAAAAGTCACCAATGTGACTATCACATAGGTGACATCAACCAGGGAGCTCTATTTGAAAAGTCATGGGCAATAACAAAGGGAAGGGTTGTGGACTCGTTATATTTCACCCCTACTGGATCCGTTTTTGCTATAGTCCTCTGTTTCATTGAAAGCAATCTATCTGTCACTGACACTTGTTATTTGCTGCATTTATCTGCTGACTAAAATTGATTCTGCCTCCATTTAACAATACCACAAGCCTGATCCAGATCACACTCATCAGTGGTGTGAATCTGAGTTTACTCTTTGATCTCAATCCCATATCCTCTTACTAGCTCAAGCTGGGCCAGGAGTGTGTCCTTGGCTGGAGAATATCAGAAGCTTCCGCCATAAAGATCTCAATAAGAAGCATAGAGTCTTGTGCCTAAATGTAGACCTGGCCAATGATCCTTGTCCTTCATTTATACTGCATAGTCAATGAATTCTGATTGCCCCACAAATAGAACTCAGTGTTATTCCTGGATCAACCCATTACGCAAAGTAAGCATTTGCAGTATAGTTGATTTTGCCCAGGGGCGCTCTTGAGGCGCTCTTGGGGGAAAATAGACCTTGACATATGTGAGTTGTAGTTACTGAGATGTATAGTTCACCTACAATCAAAGAGCATTCTGAACTCCACCAATGATAGAATTGAACCAAATATGGCACACAAAACTCCCACGACGAACAGAAAATATATATCAGTGATTGGTTGGGGGGGGGGGTGCCAAAATACCGTTTGCTTACCGTTGAAAATTACCTAGGGCCGCCTCTGCCTGGATCATAATGGTTTAATAGAGTTCCACCTCCAAATCTCAACTGAATTCCCCCAGCAGCTTCTTAGATATCCCTATTTCGGAAAGCAGGAGTTGTTGCCATTATTATTATTATTATTTTAAATCATATTCTTTCTGGCATTCAGTCCTATCCAGAAAGTTGCTATATATTTGCTAAAGAAGAAATTAAAGACAAGGAAGTCACCACGCATACCATATTCTGTCCAGGCTCAACATGTGGATGTTATCTTATTTTATTATTAGGTTGCCATCACTGGTAAAAACACTCTGGATGACATGCAAGACAGAAACCGCACAAAACAAGCATATTTTTAAATTAAAGCCTTTGGCAGTTTGAAGCATGTCAGGGTTCCACCTAAGGCATGACATTAATAATGTAGGGATTGTCAAAATGGTCAAAGGCTGCAGTCCTTGCACCTGATGAGCTAATTCTGATCAATTCATTGTTTTGTAACAAGACAGGTTAAAAGGATAGTTGGCAATGTTAAAATTGAAATGGAGAATACTATTTATATTGTACTGTAAAATGGTTTTTACTGCTATCACTACTTTGATTTTATCTTGCATGTTTTTTTTCATGTCAGGAGCGACTTGAGAAACTGCAAGTCACTTCTGGTGTGAGAGAATTGACTGTCTGCAAAGATGTTGCCCAAGGGATGCCTGAATGCTTTGATGTTTTATCATCTTTGTGGGAGGCTTCTCTCATGTCCAAGCATGGGGAGTCAGAGCTGACAGAGGGAGCTCATCCGCACTCTCCCTGGATTTGGACCTCCAACCTGTCAGTCTTCAGTCCTGCCGGCACAAGACTTTAACCCATTGTACGAAACCTTTTGCCTTGAATATCAGAAGGTTTTCTTAGGCAAGAAATATTCAGACAAGGTTTGTAACTGCTTCTTCAAGTTGAGGTTTCAAATTTGTCTTGGTATCTTCTTTCTTCATAGGGATCATAACTATTTCTGCTCAAGATCCATCAGATGTTGTTTCTCAAGAAGGAGAAGCATATCTTCTGCTTAATAAGTATCCAGAACATCCATGGGTACTAGCATGGGATGCCAGGAAGAAGGCAGTTATTTGGAGGCTCTGTTATCTATGGCATAGAAATGCAACAATAGGTCACAGAAAAAAATGATATCATGACTGATAATAAATAATAAAAAAACTTTATTTATAGACTGCCCTATCTCCCCAAAGGGACTCAGGATAGTTTACACACAAAAAAGAAAGGTCAAACATTCAATGCCCTGAAGCAAATACAAATGCTTCAGAATAATAGAAATAATACAAAATAATAACAATAAACTTATAACAAGAAGTATTAACATCAAAATGAAAAACAGAATAAAGTAATCAAACATAATTATACTAATAACATAATTAACATTATCATTCACATTAAGGCATGTACCCAAGAAAGGAATTGATAAATATAAAATGTCAATTGTAGTTTGTTCGTTTAGAAACCATAGCAGCAACGAGTTACAAATATATTAGCCAATGTTCCAATTGAATTAATTTTAAAAGTTTCCTAGTTCTCCTCTTCTCCATACACGTAAGTGCATAGGAGCATTTTCAAGAGTTTTTTGAAGGAGAGGAGGGTGGAGACCATTTTGATTTCTTTGAGAAGATTGGGAGTGATCATGGACAAGTCCCCCCCCCCCCTTTCATTTCCACCAATCATACTTGTGACGGGGGTAGGACCAAGAGCAGGGCCTCCTCCACTGACCTCAGTGCACAAGATGTCCTATATAGGGAGATGTGATCGGACAAATATCCTGGACCCAAACCATTTAGGGCTTTATAGGTAACAATCAGCACTTTGCATTTAGCTCAGAAGCAAACAGGCAACCAGTGGAGCTGCTGTAACATAAGAGTGGTTCTCTTTCTGTACAGCGCCCCAGTTAGTGTGGCTGCTGATCTCTGAACCTGTTGAATCTTCTGAACTACCTTCAAAGGCAGCCCCACGTAGAGAGAGTTGCAGTAGTCCAAACGGGGTATGATTAAGGCATGGACTACCATGGCCAAGTCAGGCATCTCAAGGTATGGGCGTAGCTGGCACATAAGCTTTAACACCTGAGGTTACAGGGTCAACGATGAAACCAGGATGACCCTCAGACTGCAGGAGGAGTGTGACCTCATCCAGTGCAATACTATACTGAGTACTATTTCAGTAGAAATCTTATTTTATTTGGAGCCAACTCCCTACAAAAGCTTAAATTTGTTTGCTGCCCATCTCAAAAGAAAAAAAGGCTAATGTAAATAAAACAACAAAAGGAATTTTATTATCACAAGACAGACCTTTCTGTTGGGAAATGTTCTGAATTTTATCAGTTATTTTTTACTTACAAATAGGAGTTAAACCCTACTCATCAAATTCATCTTGATAAAATTTACATAAAAAGCAGGGTTATTTTGACCCCCATTGTAGAGTTCCTGAAAATAACAGGATGAATGCCAAGTGAACCAAGTGGCGAGATAAGATCCAATACGCCCCTATATTTCTCTTCTTTCTCTTCTTAAGTTTGTTCTCCCTGAGTTCTGACTTGCTTCTATCTCTTTTGTTTGTCCTTTACGTCCATCATTCGTCTTGTTTCTCAGGCTTTCTTTCTGGTTTCCTCTTTGAGACTGCTCTTTGGTCCTAGAGTTCCTATTTCCTGGATCATTTCAGACTTTTGAGGATCTTCCTCATGCTTTGGTAGGAAGCCACAGCTGCCCAAATTTTGGGCATGTGGTACAGTTTCTCACAATCAGCTAAATTAGCCAGGTCTGCTGGAAGGTGTAGTCCAACAAGACATGAAGGGATGCATGATTCTAATGCTTGGACATCAGAAACCTCACAGTTTAACAGTCTCCTTACTGCAGGCAGCAAACATTGCCTCTGCTGTACTACTGATGTTACTTGCTGATCGAAGACTAAATCCACACCAGCAAAATACTTTGTCTTTATCTTGAATCCAATGGCATTGGAGACCATGGCATGAAAGTGCTTCTTTTAAACTTTAAATGATTAAAAACAACAACCTTTTTACTTCACACTTTGTGAGGAGCATGGCATTGCTATTTTGTGCATTTATGGGTGGGAGTTTGGAAACAATCACAGCCTCCGATTCTAAAGGCTTGATGTTCTCTACTCACTGAGGTGTTTGTTACATACAAACATTTTAATTTTTTTCCATAAATACAGTAATTGCATTAGATTTGCAGGGATTATGGATGCCATGCCACACATGCACTCCCCTGCTCAGTTACTTTTAATCTTGCTCTGGATCAAGAAGGGATGAAAGGGGATCAGATTATATTTATATTCAGTCTTATCTCACAGTTCCCTAGTGACTACACTGGACCTGCCAAAGCCACTACCAGCTACCAGCCACTCCTTCTTGCATCTTCCCTCTGCTGCCACCATCCCAGCTTTCTCTTCATCCCTTCCCTCCTTTCTACCCTCTATGTCCAGCATTGAGGCTTATATACTACCTGCCCTCCATCCCATGTGTATATATTTGTATATATACACACCATCCCACCTGCTGGCCCCGGCTTCCTCTTCATCCCTTCCCTCCATTTTACCCTCTCTGTTCATCATTGAGACTTATATACTACCTGTCCTCCATCCTGTGTGTATATATTTTGTATGGTGTTGGGTGACATTTGAAGTTATCTTGTTCACTCATGATCACTCACTTGGGCGCAAAGGGGAAAGGGAATTAAACAGGACTGCCATCCAATGAAATTGCAACATAGGTGATAATAATAATAATAATAATAATAATAATAATAATAATAATAATAACTTTATTCTTATATCCTGCCTCCATCTCCCTGAAGGGATTCTGGGTAGCTTACATGGGACCAAGCCCAGTATAAACAAGGTTACAAAGTACATGGTTAAAAACATATAACAAACAGCTAAATAAAACAATAAAAGCAATACATATAAAACATTATCTATATATATAAATTTGTTAGGGGCATCCAACGAGGAAACAAAACTCAAAAAACCCCCAACGAAACTTAACCAAAATTCCCATGCCCATAACACAACCCACAAGGTACAAACATATCTACTCAAAATGAAAAACAACACAACAACACACTCACAAAACGGCAAAAGAATAAAACTCAAAAAAACCCAACGAAACTTAACCAAAATTCCCATGCTCATAACACAACCCACAAGGTACAAACATATCTACTCAAAATGAAAAACAACACAACAACACACTCAAAACGGCAAAAAAACAAAACTCAAAAACCCCCCAACGAAACTTAACCAAAATTCCCATGCCCATAACACAACCCACAAGGTACAAACATATCTACTCAAAATGAAAAACAACACAACAACACACTCACAAAACGGCAAAACAACAAAACTCAAAAATCCCCCAACGAAACTTAACCAAAATTCCCATGCCCATAACACAACCCACAAGGTACAAACATATCTACTCAAAATGAAAAACAACACAACAACACACTCACAAAACGGCAAAAGGATAAAACTCTAAAAAAACCAACGAAACTTAACCAAAATTCCCATGCTCATAACACAACCCACAAGGTACAAACATATTACTCAAAATGAAAAACAACACAACAACACACTCAAAACGGAAAAAAAACAAAACTCAAAAAAACCCCAACGAAACTTAACCAAAATTCCCATCCCTATAACACAACCCACAAGGTACAAACGTATCTACTCAAAATGAAAAACAACACAACAACACACTCACAAAACGGCAAAACAACTGAGCATGCGCATTGGCACCCAGCCGCAAGTTCCCTGGCGCGCGCACATGCCCTTCCGGCCAACGTTCCCTCTGCGGAAACCATGCCCACTCCAAGCCCCGCCGCGCCGCTTCCCGCACACACACACACCCCTGCCGCACATACACACACAACCCCACACTCCATCACTCCCCCCGCCGCCGCACACACACACGCAACCCCACGCTCCATCACTCCCCCCGCCGCCGCACGCACACATGCAACCCCACTCCCCCCGCCGCCACACACACACACACACAACCCCACACTCCATCACTCCCCCCTGCCGCTGCACACACACACACAACCCCACGCTCCATCACTCCCCCACCCCAATCTTACGTCCTTTTACTTCACGCCACCTCCAAACCCCACCCCGCCCCTTCCCGCCCTGTCAAAATCTAGGAAAGACAGGAAGGAAGGAAAGAAGGAAGAAAGAGAAAGGGAGGTAAAGAAAAAGTGGGAAGGAAGGAACGTTAGAGAAAGAAGGAAGAAGAAAAGGAAAGAAAAGGAAAGATGGAAGGAAAGAAAAGAGAGACAGCAGAAAAGAAAGAAAAAGGGGGAAGGAAGGAAAGAGATAGAGAAAGAAGAGGAGAAGGAAAGATGGGAGGGAAGGAAGGAAGGAGGGAGGGAAAGAAGGAGAGAAAGAGGGAAGATTGGCCACAGCAACATGTGGCGGGTAAAGGTTGTTATTTCTATTATTATTATTATTACTATTATGCTATTGTTCCTATGAGACCCTGGAGGAATGGGAGAGGTGTCAGGTCCCAGAGGCAATGCATTGCATTATTGTTATTGTTATGATGGTGGTAAAATAAAAGGAAATAAAAAGTGAAAGAAGGAAGCAAACAGGGAGGGAAGAAAGGCAAAGGAAGAAAGGGGGAGGGAATGAAGGAAAGAGAGAAGGATGAAACCAAGTAGTGAAAGAAAGAAAGAGGTAGAGAAGGAAGAAAGGAGAGAAAGGGGGAGGAAAAGGGGGAAGGAATAGGTAGGGACCTCTCTTTCATAATAGTCCAGATATCTACCTCAACTTTGATAAGTTTTACTATAGGCCACAGCAACGCGTGGCAGGGCACAGCTAGTAAAACATAAAACAAGCAACAACCAATCAATAATCAGGAAAAGTGGGCATGTTCAGATGTGAGGCTAACAAGGTAGGACAAGGGCTAGTGCAAATGCAGGCTGTTGGACTGGGGGCTAGGAATAAAGTGATGGAAATCCTACTAAAAGAAGAGGGCTAGGCAGAACTTGATCAGTAACTGAACAATTCTTCAAAAAGCACATTGGAACATCCAAGTCTTCAAGTCTTTCCAGCAGGTAGGTGGAAAGGGAGGGGACCACTGAGAAGGCCCTCTTTTTCATCCCCACCAACAGTGCTTACGATGGAGGTGGGAGTGAGAGAAGGGCCTTCCCATTAGATAGTAGCGCTTGCACTGGTTCATAGAGGGAAATGTTGACACAAACATAAGCAAGACTCAAACTGTTTAGGAATTTATATGTAATAACCTATACTTTGAATTGATCCTGGTAACTTATCATAAAATAAACAGGAAAGCAAGAAAGTCTTTGGGTTGATAGGTTTATATATTCTAGGAAGCAAAATAAAGCAGTAGCCACTACAGGTCATGCCTCCCAAAATACACATAAGAGATTTACGTCATGCAAATAGGGGTCAAACCAGGGCAGGATAGTGCACACTGGACCTGAATTATTTTTCAAATGTGGATACAGCCAAAGAGTAATCAATACTCTTGTCTAAGTTTCTCACCAATTAACTAAATTCCTGAGTTCACAGCTGCCTCCCACCTGCCAAAACTCACTAGTTTGGGCATCTAGCAGAAAATGCTTTTGTACTTTGGATCTTGCAACACTGGCCCCCAGCTGTTCAACGACAGACGTTTTCATGCAGTTAGAATGGTGCTTGGCAGCTTAAAATGTGCTTGAAAAGGAAATGGAAACATGGTTTCCCCCAAATATAGAAGCGAGTCGCATTTCTACGGCCAAATGATACAGGAGCAAAGAATTTCATTTCAAAGGATTGTACAATACTGGCTGCAGTTTGTTTTGAACAGAGGAAGTTTGACAAATTACAGCTTAAAACATTCTGACCACTCAGTTCCAATAACACTTACAGAAAATGAATGCAGTCTCTTTCCAAAATAAATGGTTTACTTGGGCATGACACGATGCTATTGTAATGCTGAAGATGACAGTTCTGTTTTTCTTACCATATAAATCAACAAAAACAGAAGAGCAGAAATCCTGTTTGTTTTTTTAAAAAACTGTAGGCTTTTGTAACTCCAAATGCTTGGAATATATTCCATGTGTAATCATCTCTAGCAACAGGAATCCTGTTAAGTTTCATAATATTGTAATATTTTAATAAGGTACTTCAAAAGAAAAGATTAGTGTGTGCTGTGTAGCTGCACATTTTAAAAGAGGGACAGACATTAGATCCTTCGGGTTAGCAATCAGTTCGTGTTATACAATTCTCTATATTTATATATTTATTTAGAGAATTTATGAGCTGCTCAACAATATAAGCTTCAAGGGACCTATACAATTGAAAGAACCAAACAAAGCAATGAAACTGAACAGTAAATAACATAAAACACAAGGATGCCAGCTTCATCTTCTAGAAACCAGATGATCCATTATAAAAGAAACCAATCAACCAACCAGGTATTCAATATGCTGCAATGCCTGATCAAATAAAAGTGTGAAACAGACCTCAGAATGTTTGATAGGTAAATGTCTTTAGCAAAAGGAACATGCTGAAAATGAGATGCCATCAGTGTATGACTAAGGAAGT
The DNA here is from genome assembly GCF_037176765.1 of Anolis sagrei. Lineage (NCBI taxonomy): Eukaryota > Metazoa > Chordata > Lepidosauria > Squamata > Anolidae > Anolis > Anolis sagrei. Next base: position 131,522,059 of record NC_090021.1, on the reverse strand, counting down.
GATGGAGAGCTTCAAGTGACACAATTAGAAGAGAGGTACACCAAAATGGCTACGTTGCCTAGACGGGACACTCTCTCTGACCTTCCACCTCCATGTGGCAAGAGCAGACAAAGAGGTGAAGGTCTCTCCTCTTCTTCCCCCTCCTTCAACTTCCCCCTCCCTTTGACCCAAGCCATTTTTCAAATGAACATTAGTGGTGGAATAGTATGCTTGCAACTTGGGCAAAGATGGGTGAAGAAGCAGGCATGGATGTCTGTTTTGCTTCTTCTTGGTGGTGCCATGGACACCCAGTCAACTTGTGGTGAGGTTCCTCTGGGAATAAGATAATGAGCTCCCTGACTTCCCAGAGCTATATGGGATCTTGGGCACCAGGACTGTCTTCCTTCCCCACATCGGGTGACGGCAAAACAATGAGATCTGCTTTTCAGTTCTCACCCAGCAAACCTCAAACAATAATGAAACTTAGGTGGTTATCCCATGGCTTTAACAAGCACTAATTTGAGTTCTTTCAAATGGGATCGGATGGTAGCCATCTCATGGCTTGGGTTCCTTTTTGTAGGCATTCTAACAGATTCTGTTTGAAGCTCAACTGCTGCCTGTCCTGTAGAAACACAGGCAGCAAACAGTTTTAGCACTATGTCAGCTAGTGCTACTAGTGTCACTATGTTGACTATTGCTAATAGTCAACACAGATTTATCAAAAACACGTCATGCCAGACAAATCAGATCTCTTTTTTCAATAAAGTTACGAGCTGGATAGAAGCAGGGAACGCTGTGGATGTAGAGTATCTGGATTTCAGTAAGGTCTTCAAAAAGGTCCCCCATGACCTTTTGGCAAACAAACTAATCAATTGTGGGCTAGGCAAAACTACAGTTAGGTTCTGTATCCAAAACTAGAGCTGATGTGGTCTATCCAATGCAATTTTCTGAATTAGCACAATAACCAAACTGAATCTAAAGTTGACCAAAAACTCATTTGTAACCCTTTTGGTAGTGATGTTGGAGAGTGGCCCCTGGTCAAAGTAGACCCTAGTCAAAAAAAGGTTGGAACCACTGCTTTAGCCAATGAGGTTGGCAGCAGGCATGTCATGGGAGGATGGGAGGATTCAACTTCCAGCTGAGAGTCTTTCCCGACCACCATTAACACTGAATACAGTAGTTGATAAAGCTGTGACCCGGTTATGAAAAGTGATGTCTCAGATAGCTGTTAACTGATTTTGAAAAGGAACCCTTTTGGACAATACTGTCTCCCACCATGGGCGAGGATGTACACAATTGTTTCAGCTATATATAGTTCACTTCAAAGCCTAGAAAAAGTTACTGTTTTGGATTGCAACTCCCAGTAATGCCTGGAGGCAACATAAGCAGGGCAATTTCAGCAATTTTAGGAATGTAGTCCAAAAAACTACAAAACAATTCCTCTGATCAGCCCTTTACAACTTTCCAGGTAGCAAATGCTTTGAATTGTAAGTGGAAAGGGACCAGATGTTGGTAAGATGTAGTCTCTACAGCACATCCTACCAATTAAAAAGTACATATGTTTGCTCCAAGTTGAAGCTAGTAAGACATCTTCAAGAAAGTTAAAGTATAGATGTTTGGGAAATATATGGTAGAATGCATGCTAAAATAACCATCTATAACCTATTTCCTCCTTAATCGCCTTTTAAAACACCCCAACTATGGATTTATAACACTATAAACCTCAAGCGTGCTAAATGACATTTATCACCTTTAGCAAAGTACAGAAACCTCCTCCAGCTCACTTCTCTTCCAGAGGTTAATCCCATCAAAGGAGACTTCAGTGGCTACTCTTATACGTGCAGTTTTCAGAAGAGATTTGGGAAAAAAGTTTTACAATTGCTCTCTGAAGACTGTCAGGTGCTGTCAAATCTGCTGGTACTTTTGCCCTTTTCTGTCAAGATGAGAAACATATTTGCTATGTCTTCTAGCCAGCCATTTTCTCTTTCTAAATAAAACCCTGCATTGTCACATTCCCGGATTTGGCTTCATGCTGTTAGCAAAAGATGTTACTATAAGTGCATGTCCTCTGCTCCAGTAACTACTGGGAAGAGGGGAGTTAAAAATACAGACAGCCAGATTTGTTACTGCAGGTGACATGTCTCTGAGACTTGAAGACCAGCTAGCTCATGCTGAAATAGCCAACACAGCCCAAAGCAACCTGTCATTTGAGGAGACATAAACAATTCATAATAATAAAGGAGAATGTCTGCGTGGATGTCTGTGAGAGGGCATAACTCTTCAGGACATCATACCTCAGAATTTGAGATGTTGTTGGAGAAGTTCTTGGGCCAGGTTTCAAGGCAAAATTCCAAATGAAGACTCCCTAGGAGCAAAGCAGAGAGGCATAATTGTAGCAGATGCCTCAACAATTTAGCAGAGCATTTTTATTGTTACCCAAGTTGTATCAGCCAGTTTGAAGTCAAATTTCCAAATGTGGGGTTATTAGAATCAAATGAGATGGAAGGCTTGCCACGATTCTTGGGAAATAATTTTCAAAGGGGATAAAATAATTGTCACGGTCTCAATGCTATGGAACCACGACACTGCAAATATATAGGGAAATCCTGATTGTGTAAATGGGGACACCAAGGTGATGTAAGACAGAAGGACAACCATGTCTAAATGGTATAGAATGCTGGGATTTGTATTTTGGTGAGGTGCCTTCACTCTTTGGCAGAGAAGGCTAAAAATATTGCAAAATTACAATATCCTTGGCTCCATAGGATTGCACCATAGAGGTTAAAGTGGTGTCAAACCACTTCGATGGTGGTTCGACACCACTGATCAGCTGTAAATGGCTGATCAGATGAATTGTTTTATATCTTTTTAGACTACATTCCTAAAATTGCTGAAATTGCCCTGCTTATGTTGCCTCCAGGCATTACTGGGAGTTGCAGTCCAAAACAGTAACTTTTTCTAGGCTTTGAAGTGAACTATGTATAGCTTATTTATTTATTTCATATCAAAAGCATTGCATAAATTAGTATGAAACTGATAAAAATAGAAGGAGCGCAGGTGGCTAAATATCTTTTGTCCAAAAATGGGCGACAGCAATGGCATTGTTTGTAGCCTCCAACAATTCTTCCTCTGTACATGAGGCAGCGCATAGTGGACAAGCATACAGATGCGGAGTCATCTGTTCTGCTGCACAGTCACATAAGGTGTGGGATTCTTTTAGGTGGTGCCATTTTGCCAGGTTGTCTTTTGATCTGTCTTTTTTTGTGTATAGCTGAAATAATTGTGTACATCTTTGTCCATGGTGAGGGACAGTATTGTCCAAAAGGGTTCCTTTTTCATGATCAGTTAACGGCTATCTGAGACATCACTTTTCTTAACCGGGTTTCAACATTATTAACTAGAGTGAAAGTCTTCTAAGGACTTCATCTCATTATATGCGCCGGAGTAGTCATCCTGTTTTGTTCAGTGTTAATAGTATCCTATAATCAGATGCTCGTGATACTTATGACTTCAGAATTGCCTGCTCTTTCCCCATCTGTAAATAACTAGCACACGTTTCCAAGTATCACACAGTCCATTGCTGTCTCGTGTGTTTCTGATGGCGAACTTTGGTCCTGATATGACGCCTGATATGACGTTGGTGTGTTTCACAGGGTGATGCACCCTTGGATTTCTGAGTTGGGGGTGGGAAGCAAACAGGTGGTGGCTGCTGGAGATATTTTTGAGGTAGCTTGGGAAGGTGGATTAAGAATATAGAAAGCGTAGTAAGTCATCCTTCTCATGTGAAGTATAGCATTGAGCTTCCCTAGGCACACAGTGGCTAATTCTTAATCAAAGGGAAGGGCATTGATTGTTGCAAAAGGAACAACATCCTTAAGCTGATCCGCTGTGGTGATGGCTTCACCAGAATGTCTGTGAAACCTGTGTTGATGAATTACAAGAGCCCAAGGGCTCCAAGCCAATCTAAAGCCATTATATCCCCAAAAGAAAGATAGCAGGAGGGCCAAACTCACAGCATGAGGACATGCAGCAAATGGTGAAATTGATTTGAAACAGACATTAAGAATAGAATCAAAGGATTCTTCTTAGGAATGTATGCAATATTTAGAATGTAAAACCTCTGCCAATCACACAAGCTCGTCTTGTGGGCACAAGGGAGAGAGCTTTTTCTTCTGTGACCCCCCGACTTTGGAACTCCTTACCTGGGGAGATCAGGAAAGCCCCTTCACTAGAAATGTTTAAAAAGAACCTCAAAACCTGGCTTTTCCGCTGTGCCTTTGGTGAGTAGGTGCACAGCATGATATTTTGCACCCCTCAACATTTTCTGCCAATGGAGTTCATGCCCTCCAAATAGGATGTTCAGCCTCACAACCCTGTGTGTTTTATGAGTTCCATATAAACGTCTTGCTCCTATTTTATCTCATTATAGTTTGTTAACTGTTTTTTATCCTGAATATGTGGCCTGCCCATTGTCATCATTACCGTGATTGTGTTTATTGGAATGTTTATTTTATGATTTTTTCCCCTTTTTAATGTCACTTTGGTGATGTTGTTGTTATTTGTTGTATATGTTTTGATTTTATTGCTGTATTATGTTGTCCGGGCTTGGCCCCATGTAAGCCGTTCCGAATCCCCATTGGGGAGATGGTGGTGGGGTAGAAATAAAGATTATTATTATTATTATTATTATTATTATTATTATTATTATTTAAAGCACTTGGGTTTTTCTCTCCAAGTTGGAGAAGCAAAGTTTTAAAATGAAAGTGCTGAATTGCCTGCAGATCAGTAGTGCCAGAGAATTCAAAATGTCCTGCTCTAAACTACATTTTCCAGAATTCTGTTTGCTACCCACGTTAAAGCCTCAATGTGAGTGTGGTCTCTGCCTCTCTCTGAGCCAGCCATGTGCAACGAGGCTTCTTCCTTGCCCAGCCACCCAGCCAGGCATTCCTCTCTCCCTCACTGTTCCCTTTGGGGAAGGAGCAGGGCTTCTTCCTCCACTCAGCCTCACCATCCTTCTCAGGGCCCTTTGGGGGAACCAAACCCAGCCCATTTGGGGGAGAAGCGGCACCCGCGATGGAGACCTGGAGTCATTTATGAGACTTACATAACTCTCTCAAAAGTCATAGGTCAGTGTTTTGAATCTTAATTTTTTTGTGTGGCCACCCCTTGTGATTCTAAATATCGCTTTATATGTGCAAATTTAACAAATTACAAACAAAGTTTTGCACAGTCCTAATAATTAGTAGAACAAGAACAGAGGGAGTTATAGACTCTTCTCCCCACTGCCACATCTTGCTGTGGTCTAGAGAAAAATTGCTCCCCTGAAGCTAGTATTTGCATTGGGAAGAAATCTGCTGACAATCTAAGGAAAGTTAGGCATGTAAAAGATATGAAACCTCCCTCTCCCACTGCATATATTCCCAAATGATTCTTACTTTGCTCCAACACTGTAGTAGTGACAGGATAGCAGACCAGTTTTAGGAGAATAACTTGCTGATGACTTTTACTGCTGCCTTCTTGCATCTAGCAACTGATTCTGTCTAATGTTAACAGCAAGGGTTGTGATCCTGATTCTTATCAAGGCCCCACGTGAAGCATATTGTCATTGTAGCCATGGTGTATATCCATAAACAGCTCTTCAGTCCCTCACAAATATTCTAAACTAGCTGTGCCCACCACACGTTGCTTTGGCCAACCTTCCCTCCCTCTTTCTCCCCTTCTTTCTTTCTCTAATTCCTTACTTTTTTTCTTTCCTTTTCTCCTTCCTTCCTTCTCTTCCTCTTCCCTTCCTTCCCTCCTTTTCTTTCCCTTCCTCTTTCTCCCCATTCTTCCTTCTCTACCTATTCTTGGACTGCAACTCCTAGCAGTCCTCCTGATCGATCTCTCTACATATCTATCTCTATCTAATCTATTTATCTTATCTATCTGGAGGATTGCTGGGAGTTTCAGTCCAGGAATAGGAAATTGGAAATATGCAGGGATTGGGATGCTCTCAAAGAAATCCTAGAAGAAGAAAGCTTGCAGCTTAGAAGCAATGTATTTGGATCATCCTTCTCTCCTAAAGAGCCTGGTCTAGGGGATGCTGGGAGCTATAGTTTGAAAGAGAGTGTGTATATTCTATGGTTTTTTATGTTTGCGAGGGGGAGTTGTTTTTGTGCATGCACTGCAGCATCTTTTTGCTTTTTTGGCCTTTTAAGTCCCTTCTGTTGTGTTTTTCAGTGTTTTTATGAGTAATGGTCACTTGTTGGCCTGACAGGTATGTTGTGTCCAAATCGGGTGTCAATTCATCCAGTGGTTTTTGAGTTATGTTAATCCCACAAACAAACATTAGATTTTTATTTGTATAGATGTTTGTGAATTAAGTAACATTGCTTATTTTTTTATTTTTAGTAGCTATCCTGTCTAAACATGACATTCAGGTTCAATTGAGTGGAGCCTGCCCTGTCCAGGTTAAATGTAAAATATAGAAAATGAAGAGAGAGTTTAGATTGATCAAGAACAGACATATTTCTGGTGAAAATAACATTAGCATCTCCAAACTGGCCATTAATTTCTTGATATTGAAAATGAAAGTAGTTTGGAAAGCACAAGCATTTTAATGTGTGCCTTTCTGTTCCTTTTACTAAAACACCATCAAACACTTGTCAAAACACTCCTTTCAGAAATATGTATTTTTTTCCTCTCTGTCATTCCAGATTGCAGCCAAAATGGCTTTTTTTCCCTCAAGAAAAATCCACTCTCTTCCCTCCTCCCATGACGATATATTACATAAAATGCAGACTGCCTTGTAATTGATCCAAATAGATTTACAGAAAATAAACCTGCCATCCCTGTCACTGGAACATCAGGCAGCCCACATGGGCGATGAACCATTATTACTTTGATGAGATCACCAGTAATTTGTTGCATCGGCTTGCTCCCATGTAGCAATTATGCTTTGAAGAAATCCGGGCAAATCTTACATTATTTGCAAATGCAATTTAGGTCTCAATGGAGGACAGAGGTCCCTACCCACCCAAGTGTTTAACCTCTTAAATACCAATTCTTTGAGAGAGGCAGAACATCTTTTCTAGAGAAAAAATGTACATGTGGTTATCAACATATATTGATCTCCAGGCTGTCCATGATCTTTGTATATAAGCAGTCCATATTTTGCGCATGAAATATGTGATGCAACACAATTGGATGTTGGCATGCTGGAATAGGAATTTTGCACCTTGACTTATTTCAGCATTTTAAGCAGGGAGAGAATAGGTAGTGTGATGGCATGCCAGGATAAAAGGAAAACTATGGGTGGCGCAGTGGGTTAAAGTACTGAGCTGCTGAGCTTGTTGATTGAAAGGTCGCAGGTTCGATTCCGGGGAGCGGTGTGAGCTTCCGCTGTCAGCCCTAGCTTCTGCCAACCTAGCAGTTCGAAAACATGCAAATGTGAGTAGATCAATAGGTACCGCTCCAGCGGGAAGGTAATGGCGCTCCATGCAGTCATGCCGGCCACATGACCTTGGAGGTGTCTACGGACAACGCTGGCTCTTCGGCTTAGAAATGGAGATGAGCACCACACCCCAGAGTCAGACATGACTGGACATAATGTCAGGGGACTACCTTTACCTATATGTCTGGCTACTCCCGGTGGCTATCGGTATACCCTCTGATGTACTTCAGTTCTTTAAAAATAAAGACTCTTGAGACAGGATTAAAGTTAACCAAATAAATTTACTGGAAACAAAAGGCAAGGGTAACTTCAGTCAGAGTTCTTGAAAAGTGAATCAAAATAAAATATTACAAAAACAAAGTTTGTTGACTGAACTTAGTGACACTAGAAATAAACACTTGACTATATTCATGAAATATGAGGTAAATGCTTGACTATAATTGTCTTCAGTAAGGTACTTGACTATTGATATAATACAGAACTGAAATGGTAAAGTAGAGGACTATAATAACTAAATGGTAAAGGTACAAGCTTTAATGGTAAAGCACTCTAGGCTATAATGTCTATATGGCAAATACACAGCTAAGATTACTATGCGGTGTGTACGGCTATGGTGACTATATGGTAAATACAGCTATGAAGGTCTATGAGGTATATACTATAATGATGGTATGAAGACGCTATAAGGGATATATATGTGATGTATACAGCTGGTAAATACGTGCTATAGAATGCCTGTTTAGATTGCCAGGCCAAGAAACCCAGACAATTTCTGGCCTTCTCCACCAAAACTCTGGCACAGACTAAAAAGGAGGGGAAAGCCTTTCAGACAAGTTCTGAGGCAACAGAGCTAAACCAACAGAGTGAGGTGCTCACATGTCATTTTAGGCATACCTCAGTTAAAAAGTCTCTGACAAAGAAGCTTCCTTTTACAAAAATCTTTATCAAACTTTACCCAAAAGACTTTATCCCAACCCTGCTATACACCTGTGAAACAGAAATAATTTTATTCTTGAGTATTCCTTCCCCTCGCCCCATACTAAAAAGGGAAAAGAAAGTTATGGGGAAATATATTAGCAAGTTAGCTTTTATTACCACGAATTATCTGTTAGGCATGCAGTGGATAACAGAACAGATTAATATTTGAAAAATAACATTCTGAAAACTGAATATGCCTTGTTCATTTCATGCAGCAAAATGTGTGTTCCAATCCACTGTCGAACACAATGCCTTCTAGACATCTCTCTGTGTAGCAGGTGATGGGAATCTACTGTGTTCTTGGCATTGTTTTAGAAAAGGAACTTTAGTTGAATTTAGCAGGTTCATTCTTTATTTTGCCACAACACTAGAACTTGTTCTTGTGAAGTAACTTAACTCTGAAGCCTGGGAACCAGGGGCCTGTCCTACTTTTGTCCCTGCAGCCACTGCAGCTTGACCTGCATTTCTGTCACCACTCTCTTATCTCGGCCCTTATAGAACCGTTATCTGGTGTCTGTTTTTTTTGCTCAAGTTTTATCTATACATACCTTCATGTCTCTCTCAGTGTCAGCAGGAAACCAGCCATTTATCTATGCCTGCTCAACTGTGTGACAAAATCACTTCATTTTTTGCCGTTTCTTACGTTATCTTCCATATCATTGTATTGCCATCCTAAAGTATAAAGTTGACATTATCACTCTGGTCCGTTCTCTCTCTCATTCCCTCTGCATAACTGAAATGCTATTGTCACAGGAAAAATGTAGTTAAACAATACTTTCTCCAAGTATTCTCTCCCCATTCCAAAATTACAAAGTGTTCACTTCATAGTCTTGGTTTTTTTTTTTTAACACAGTAAAAGTTGTATCATTCAAATGAAATCCACATTTTGTGTAGATAGTTTTAGATAAAACTGGCATCAGCTCTATTCTGGGCTCTTTGGTGCTGCCACTGGCTTCTAATTAAAGATTTTATCTTTCCCTAATTTAATTCCTGATGACTTTCATGAGATAACAGGGCAAGGAAGCAGCCGTTTCCTAGTTTCTCCTTGTTGTATTTTGTCTGCACATTTTCTGATGCTTTCCAGCAAGTTTCTTACTCTGTTTATGAGCTTAATATACTTTATGCAAATATAAAAATGATTCATAATGGCTGGTAATGGTCAAAGCTTTTTTTTTTAATTCCTACAGAATTGTGAGATCTGTAGTTTGGGTATTTACAATTTTGTAGTGAGCTGAGTGCAGCAAGAGAGATGCTTTTGAACTGTGGTGCTGGAGGAAAATTCTGAGAGTGCCTCGGACCACAAGAAGATCAAACCAGTCCATCCTCCATGAATTAATGCCCGACTGCTCACTGGAGGGAAGGATATTAGAGGCAAAGATGAAATACTTTGGCCACATAATGAGATGACAGGAAAGCTTGGAGAAGACAATGATGGGAACAGGGGCCTACCAAGGGCAAGATGGATGGATGGTATCCTTGACGTGACTGGCGTGACCTTGAAGGAGCTGCGGGTGGCCCCGGCTGATAGGGAGCTCTGGTGTGGTCTGGTCCATGAGGTCACGAAGAGTCAGAAACAACTGAAGGAATAAACAACAAGTAAACTGATCTCACTGATACTGAGTTTGGAGTCTCATCAAACTATAAATTCCAGACTCTCCCCAAAGCCATGAAAGTGAATGTGATTCCAAATTATTATATCATAGCTATACCACCATGTAATATGGTGATCATATTTCAGGCCTACCTGAGTAGTTCAAGCCAAGGTCTAATTTGGAATAAAAGTTTCAGCTTATTTCACCTTAATTCTGTAATGTTTCTCCCCTTGCACTTGTTTTCATTCAAGTCATAAATGAAACTCAAATATATATCTAGAGGAAAATTTTTGAATTGTCTCCATATTTAAGCTCAATTAAAGAATAACTCTTCCAATATGAAAACAAATACAAAAATAAAAGTAAAAATAACCTTAATAATGCCAATAGGGCTATATATGGTCACATTTGGGGCATCCCGCAGGCTATGTAGTTACAATAAAAAAACAAGAAATATTAATTCAGTTGTTGAGTTACAGGTCTCACCTAAATTAGCTGACAACACTGAATAAACCATGCAAAAGCTCAGTACCAAGTACTCAGCCCATGTTTCACTCTCATTGATATGCTGACACACTGCTTTAATTAAAGTCTTATCTGGGAAAACATTTGCCTGGAATACTTTTTCATCTCCAAGGCATTTCAGTTTCAAGAGTCTGTTAATATATCACAAACTGGTTCCCTAGAAAAGCATCTCTCTCTCTTTCTCTCCTTCTCTCCCTTCCTCTCTCTCTCTATATATATTTCCCTCAAGGACTTTGCCATTGTATTTAGTCTTCATTAGAGCTTGTCACATGCATATGCGTAATGCTTTGCTAAGGGCAGAGCTGTTATATTACAGACTAAGTCTGCATCTACATTGTTGAATCAATACTGTTTGACACCACTTTAACTGCCATGGCTCAGTGCTATGGAATCGTGGGATTTAATGATGCACTACCTTGTAAAACTACAGCTTCTGTGATTCCATGACATTGAGCCATAGAAGATAAAGGGATGTCAGGTGTAAGGGCATAATGGATCTCAATTCAAAAGTTACTTTTTAATCCTTGCCAAACTGTACATTTTACTATCCAATCAACCACATACTGCCTTATTTTCACAATTTCTGTTATCCTTACTAAATGCTGGTGTTGTGGTTCTAGTGTTGGATTAAGGAGCACAAAGTTCTTTGTCTGAAACTCTGTATGGCTCAGTGAGTGCATATATGGCTAATATAATACATACACAACTTACCCAGCTGCCTCTGAAGTTCACCACACAGCCATTTCTTCACTGCCATGGCTCAATGCTATGGAATCCTATTGTGCTGATTTTCCTGGCCACAAATTTAGAAGGCATTTTTGGCACTGGGCCAGATCATTTGAGGAAGGAATGGCCAAACATGCCTATCCCCACAGTTTGAGGGTTTACTTAAGGGAGCTGAAGTTGAAATTAATCAGGACTGAGACCAGATTGGCTTCCTTGGACCTACTTCATTTCTAGGTACGCTGGTTGGCAGCTATCCCTGATGCAGAAATAATGTTCCTGGGGTATGTTGTCACGTGCAAAAGGGGCTAATGCTTCATTCTCTTGAAGGGGACAACTTCTTGTGGCAACACTATATGTCAAACAATTGAAGGGGAACCAAGCAGTTGGCATCCATATCCTGACATCTCATGGTAGCCTCATCAGCCAGGTTGGGCTAAGGCCTTCATCAGATATCAGGCTGGTTGTCCAATGTTTGGATTCATACCCTTTGCTCTGACAACTATTGCACAGCCCAACAAAACATATTTGGGGGGGGGGGGTATCTTAGGTTTTAGGCCTGTCCCTGGAGTTATTTGGGATGATAATTTAGAAAATGGAATTGGATAAGACCTCATCAGCTCTAGTTTCTTAGATAGGGGTATCATGATTTTTCATGGGCAAGCAGCTGGTGACTGCTAGATGGCATAAGTTCTGTATCTCACAAACTAGAGCTGATAGGAAGAAACTGGTACCGTTTTTGGAATCAGCAGAACAAATATACCCAGAAACAGGCTAATAGTTGTGGCACCAAAATCTGTGTTGGCCAGTGTTATCACTAAAACCGCTCCATTTTATAACATCAGCAATGTATTTGTGAATCGTTATGGGCCCTTGGGGATATAGCTATGTGAGGATAGCAACCTTCCAAGCCTTCACTATTTGTTTGTTAATATATATATTTTCTAACCTGTATTGTATGTATATATTGATTTGCCAGTTTGACTGACCTCTTTGGTGTGGGAGGGGCTGCAGACATGTAATTGGACTGAGCATGTTCAGACTCAAGACTCAATTTTGTTATCAGTATGCTTTTGGACTTGAATGGAAGCAGGTATGTTTTTGGATTTATGCATGAATTATATGTTTGCTTTGAAAAGCAGTGAGTGTCTTATACAGTTTGGACTTTCATAAGATGCATACTTAAAGACTTTGGACTATAGATTGTTGATTAAGAATAATGTTCTGTGTTTTTCACACAGAAAAAAAACTACATCCTATTGATAACTGAACTTTAATAAGAATTGTGTCTGTGCCTATATGCTGAATTAATACAAGATGTTTGTGAGTAACCAAGGTACAGTATGTTACTTTTTAAAGAAGGCTTTGTTTTTTGTCTCTGCATATTTTAAAACTAAGAGGTTTCAAGGGAGAGTATATGTTTTTGGGCAACTGCAATTTTAACTTCAAGTTCAAAGAAACAATTTAAAACTCTGCTAGCTAATATGTTTTTTGTGCAGTGGCATATCTTTGTCCCTGGCTGTTCAAAGACATGATGTATCCGTTTAACAGTTGAGTTACCTGTGTGCCATTACATGAGTGCTTGTGAGCATCAGTTTTTCAAAGGGTTGACTCCTAACAAGGTCATGCCTTTCCTTGACTAGTGGTTTTCAAAAGGTGGTCTCCAGATGTTCATGGAGATTCACATTTGCTAAAAGGATATGATGTAATTTTTCTTTTCAAAGAAAGGTAAAGTCCATTTTTTCCAAAAAGGAAAAAAAATCTACCATTGTAGTAACTTAAAACTTCATATGAGTATTTAGAAATAGAATTTAGTCATCCAAAGAAAAGCTGCAGATCAGAGTATCAAGGGAAAACGAACACAGCACATATAAAAGTTCTAGATATTAATTTTCCCAGTGTCTCTGTCTGCAATGCTAGGAAAGAAGTTTCATTGGGTCGACATAATTCTTTCTCATTTAGCAAAGCAATACTCTCACCTTTCCTCACTGTGTCTATTGTCTTGGGGTTTCTTCTTCCTCCATTCTGTCTTTAACCATTGGGCATGCACTTCAAACTTCATATTTAATGTAATGTGTAGTTTGACCCTGAGTTTCAAGTTTACCTTTGCGATCACGTCAAATAGCTCATGTAGCTGAACTAATAAATCTCTTTTCATTGCGAGAAAAGGCAGGAGACCGATCAACCTTTTAAAACCTTATCCAGATGAAAGCAAGGGCTTCGGTTAATTATAGCATCCCTGCTAAAAGTATTTCCTATAGGAGATATTACACGCTGCCTTTTAAACATCATCCGACCCACTATAATTATCAACTAAGCGACTGCGAGAGTGGACAAGGGTATCTCCGCTGTCTTTAAATTCTTGGCTGTGGATGCCATAAATAAATAGCCCCCCTCATTCCATGCACTTTTCAGCTGCAAAAGTCATTATCAGGAGAGATAGCGTGGGGTTCCTTTTACACCAGCCCTGGTCAAAAAAGCCTTGCAGATGTCATATAGCTCCCTTAGAATGCACTGTCTCCATTAATGTTTTTCCCCTCCTTTTTTGGCATGCCATTCCTGTTTTCTCAATTAGCTGAGGCAAGTGTAACATTTTCAGCAGCTGCCAAACCTACAAGGAGCAATGCTTTTTTCTCCTTTTTTTAATGACTGCAGAGGTTATTATCAATTTAGGTAGTGATTTTCACAGTTATGAACACATCATCAATGCTAATGCACACATGAGAACTGAGTAGTGCCCACTGCTTGCAATGATGTTTTGGGATTGCTCTTTCCTTCTTTTTAATGCGCAATTTTATTTTATTTTATTTTTCCCAGATCATACTGGATTGAAATCAGATTGACACTAATTGTCTTGCTTTTCTGGAGGCAGAATTTTTCAGTACTATAGTAAGGATGTACAATTTTGACACATTTGTACCTCAGAGCTTTCTAAGACAACCCAAAATTCTCCAAATGAGATATGAAGGCCAGAAATCCACTTCTGTTTTTTTAATGGCTATTTTTGGTATGCACAATGGTTTTCAACCTGTGGGTCCCCAGATGTTTTGGCCTTCAACTCTCAGAAATTCTAACAGATGGTAAGCTGGCTGGGATTTCTGGGAGTTGTAGACCAAAACACTTGGGGACCCACAGGTTGAGAACCACTGTAGGAGAGTACATGAGAACCAGGATGGTATAGAGCAGAGTTTCTCAAACTCTGCTCCTCCAGATGTTTTGAACTTCAACTCCCACAATTCCCAACAGCTGGTAAACTGATTGGGATTTCTGGGAGCTGAAGTGAAAAATACCTGAAGATGCAGAGTTTGAGAAATACTGATATAGAGGTTTAAGTGTTGGAAGATGACTCTAGAGTTCAAGGATTGAATCCTCACACAACCAATGGAAAACCAGTGGGCAAATCATACCCTCTTGCCTTCGTAGGAAGACAAAGGCAACTCCCAGAAACAAATTTTGCAAAACAAAACAAAAAATTACAGGGTCACTTTAGTATTGTCATTCAGGTTGAGAAGGCTAAAGACCTTATAAAATTACAATCCCCATGATTGTGAGCCATGACAGTTAAAGTGGTGTCAAACTGCATTAATTTTACAGTGTAGATGCACCCACTATTAAGTATACTTAACTAGTAGCTGGTACAAGATTCTGGCCCACATTCCAGTCTTTTCTCCCAAGTAAGTGGATTGCACTTAATATTGAGTCCTAAAACAGTATATCTACAACTCAGTAAGTCACCCCAAGGAGTAAACGTCATCTTGAGCTATGGCTATTTGGGTACCAAAAGATAGATTTCTAAAAACTGGGAGAATCAGACAGGTAGGCCTTCCTAGATTCAATTCTTCTAGGATTCAATTCTCTTCCAGGTCAGAGAAGCATATACTGTGTGACACTGGGCAAATCACACTTTCTCATGCTCATAATATTTTGTGATATGGTTTCCTTAGGATTCTCATATTTGGAAATGGCCTGAGAGCACACATCCACCACCATCACAACAGCAGACCTTCCCAGACAAGGTTTTTTGAAGGAAGGAGGGCCTCCATTGATCTCTATGGCAAATTTCCTGAACCTGGAAATAAATTATTTCTGACATTTGGCATGTTGTCCTTCCTCCCTTTGTTTGCAATCACAGTGAGTGTATTCTAAGCCAAGAGGAATGGATCTAAGTTAGTTGAGCATTTGCCACCCCATTGTGTTTAATGGCTCAGTCCAAAGTATATCAGGGGGGCTATCAAGTTCCAGTCCCCACCTTGTCTGAAACAGTTGCTCAAAATAAGCTCACTCTTATCTCTCCCGCTGCCGAATGTGTCTTGCTCTTATTTTAACACGCTTAGCACCAGTTGCTCCACTTGCTGTCCATATACAGTATCAGATACTCTGCCTGAGGAAATCCCTCCTCAATTCCTCGAGTGCCATCCCTTTTCTCAGTTTGTGACGGGTGACAGGTGTCTCTTTGCATGTTGGATCTGATATGATTTACAAATAGCCCTGGAGCCCTGGCCTGGGTGATGCAGTAAGTATGCACACCCCCTGCCAATGCCTACAAGTTAGCATTTTTGCTAATTCCTCAGAAATGCTAAGTTCCTGGTTCTGTGCCAAGAAATTATCCAAACATTGCACAATAGCAGAAGGGCGGGGGCTCTGTAGCTGGAGCACATTTGGGATTGCAGGGAATTTCAAATGAGCTGTGGAAGAGGTGATTTGAAAAAGACTATGCCTACAGGGGCGGTGGGAAATAGCCAAAGCCAAAGATAATTTTCCTCTCTCTTCTGTAAATGGTCCTCACTTCCAGAGTCGCAGGCCTCATACAGTCTTCCACAGAGTCCGGGTCCAACAGAACAAAACGTGGGGAGCCAGAAGCAGGAAAGAGACAATCACAGATGCTGGGCAAGCATAAGAGATTTTTCAGCTTGAGGCAGAAGGATTCATTATCATTACTGCCGCTTCTTTTCTCAGGTCATGACTACACAGACAAATAAAATGAATTCACCACACAACTATTATAGAGTGTCCATATGGCTGGATTCGCAGCACAACCACTATATCCAGCATTGATTTGCATCTACGAAACATAGGGTTTACACAGGAATTGTCCCACAGACTTATAGGTATGGACTGATGGATCTGACCCCATCTGTTTTCCACACTTTCAATGGACTGCTGTTGCCAGCAAGCAGCTCTCTGTTGCCAGCATTTCTGATGTTTTTTCTGCAGTCAAGCCATGTGGCCAGAAATGTGATGTCACCAGCAAGCATTCTGGTGGCAATTGCAATGGCAATGCATCTTTGGACTGGACAGCTGTGTGGATGGCCAAAAGGCTCTGGGGAAGCAGCAGCGCAGCTCTGGATTTATCCAATTAATGTTGTTATAACTCAATCACTGATGGCGCAATGGGTTAAACTCTTGTGCCGATAGGACCACTGACCGACCGGGGAGAGCGGGTTGAGCTCCCTCATCAGCTCCAGCTCCCCATGAGAGAAACCTTCCACATGGATGGTAAAATATCAAACATCCAGTTGTCCCTTAGGCAATTATCTCACACCAGAAGCAACTTGCAGTTTCTCAAGTTGTTCCTGACAGGAAAAAAATCACCCATTTTGCTTTTATTTGTATTTTACTTTTGCTTTCATAGAAGCATGTCATGTCACTTCATCAGTCAGCTCTCTGGGTCATCCTCTGGGTTGTCTTTAAGTCATTATGGGTGAGGTAATCAAGGAAACTGCTTGTGTTGCTATACAAAAACATTACTGGCCATCTCTGTGGCCACTTGTCCTACAATGCCTTGCTTTGATGGTCACTTCAGAGTGGGCCAGAATAGTAGCTCATGGTATTAAGCTAGACTTGATGATGTTTTCTGTGTGTTGTTGTTTAAACGATGTGTTGTTTTATAGTAAAGATAAAGGTTTTCCCTTGACATTAAGTCTAGTTGTGTCCGACTCTGGGCGATTGTGCTCATCTCCATTTCTAAGCCAAAGAGCCAGCATTGTCCGTAGATGCCTCCTAGGTCATGTGGCCAGCATGACTGCATGGAGCACCATTATCAAAGCAATACCTATTGATCTACTCACATTTGCATGTTTTCAAACTGCTAGGTTGCCAGAAACTAGGGCTGACGGCAAGAGCTCACCCCACTCCCCGGATTCGAACCACCAAGCTTCCGGCCAGCAAGTTCTGCAGCTTAGCGGTTTAACCTGCTGCACCATCAGGGGCTCCCTGTGCTGTTTTATATGCTTATGTATTGTCCATTTTATTTGCAGCACTTGCAGTGCTTTTGTGAGCTGCCCTGAGTCCCTTTGGGGAGATGGTGGTGGAGTAGAAATTTATTATTATTATTATTATTATTATTATTATTATTATTATTATTATGACAGATGCTTCATGATTGTGAGGCAGCATGGTAGTCATAGCTAGCCTTGAGAAAATAGCCATTACACTAACTCTAGACTGGGGTGGAAAACAGGTATTGCAGGATGGGAACCATATGTCCCTCCAGGTATTGTTGGACTGGAATTCTCAGCAGCTCTAGCTTGGATAGGTATTGGTGAAAAATGCTTAAAGTTATAGTTGAATAACTTCATGAGGCCTGTATGATCCCTCCTTGTGCTAGATGGAAAAAGCCACATATAATTATCTCCCCTCTTAATCTATCACATGTGGCAAGAACTTCGCCTGCCTTCGCCAGTGTGACATGGATAAGTTAGGAGTCAGATCTGACAAGCAAGAACTGGATTGGAGGTAGCAGAAACAATAATTGGCCATTCACAAATCAAATGCCAGATTTGATGGATGAGGCACAGTAAGCTGCCATCTGTATGATACTAGGCAAGGTATATGATGTTCCTATACAGTCCTAGAAGAATAGGTGATAGTGTTCCTAGTGCCTTTCCTTTGTGCGAAGAAAATGAGCAGATCGCTGTGTGAAACAAGCTGGCAATGTGATGGGTGTCCTTGCCCTTGATGAAAAGAGGTGTGTCCACCATCGGAATTCCCGTCCAAGATAATTTTAGATGCAAGGACTTTTCATTCTGGGAATCAGATCCACCTAACCGTAATTTTGCCTAGCCCACATTTGATTAGTTTGTTTGCCAGTAGTTCATGGGGGACCTTGTCGAAGGCCTTACTGAAATCCAGATATGCTACATCCATGGTGTTCCCTGTATCTACCCAGTTTGTAACACTATCGAAAAAGAGATCAGATTAGTCTGGCATGACTTGTTTTTGATAAATCCATGTTGACTATTAGTGATGAACATATTCATTAAGGAAGTGCAGATCACTTCCAGAATCTTGCCTGGTATCGATGTGAGGCTGACCGGACAGTAATTGATTGAGTCGTCCTTTTTTTCCTGGAAGATAGGAACCACCTTGGCCCTCCTCCAATCTGCCAGGACTTGTCTCGTTCTCCAAGAACTCTCAAAGATGATTGCCAGTGGTTCCAAGTATAACTCCTAAGCAACTTGAAAGTGGCAGGTTTATCCACACAGAAAAGGAACAAAGAAAGCAATTGAAGGCCATACCCGTCTTCAGTTGTTTCTCTGGCATTTTGACCTATAATGCTTCCTGCTTGAAGACATATAGACCTCACCATAAATGTTAATAGTGTAGCTGTTCTAGACAGTCAGCATTAAACATTCTTTAATTCTTCTTTAAGAAACACAGATTCCTGGCTAAAATGGTATGATCTTCACTTTAGTTCATCATCCAACAACTTCAGCTTGCACCCAGCAGCTCATGTTTCATGTTTTTCACTGTGCTCTAGTAAGCCGCTGCTCTTGGTGGCTGCTTGAGCCGAATTAATGTTTCCTTTGGCCAGAGTCACAGCAGCAAAAGCAAAATTCTGCCAGCAGCAAATAGCTGCACAACTGTTTGGAATAGCGACAGCACAGCACCATCCCCCTGCTGACCTCAGAGAGCACAGTTGATCACAGTCATAACACAAGAACGCAAAACAGGTGTGGTGAAAGCCATCTCATTCAAAAATGGTGTTGGCCTTCCTTAGGAAGATGTAATTCTAGAGGATAAGTCACAATTATAAGCCTCGCCAGACGTTCTGAAAATAGACAGTGTTTGCTTATATTTGGGACATCTTTGGAAACTCTAGTTTTCTCAGGTCAAACCAGCTGTTGGGACATTTGCAGGTTTTCAAATGTCAACAGGTTCTTCAAGTACAGATGTTGCACAGGATCTTTTTCTTAAAAAGCAGATAGTGTATTCTACTATAGTCTTTTGGCATTTTCCCAATCTTCTGTCAGATGTTTTGATGGTCCAACAATCCTTCAAATTTGGTGCTTCAGCAAGCCTCCAGGTATGAGGATCCTTAGTCTCATAGATCTAAATAGTGTGATTATCTGACAAAACAGAGGACTTGTCAACTTTTATAGTTTTTTTACCTATCTACTATTTATATTAAGACAAATACAGCCATCTTAAATAATGTTAAAGAAGGTCTGAATATCAATGGTATCAAAATACCCTGCTTGAAGGACAATTTAGGCATTACTCACATATTTTATATTTACTACTAGCCATCCCCTGCCACGCGTTGCTGTGGCCCACATGGGGGTCCTGTGTGGGAGGTTCGGCCCAATTCTATCGTTGGTGGGGTTCAGAATGCTCTGTGATTGTAGGTAAACTATAAATCCCAGCAACTACAACTCCCAAATGTCAAGATTCTATTTCCCCAAACTCCACCAGTGTTCACATTTGGGCATATTGAGTATTCGTGTAGAGTTTGGTCCAGATCCATCATTGTTTGAGTCCACAGTGCTCTCTGGATGTAGGTGAACTACAACTCCGAAACCAAAGGACACTGCCCATTAAACCCTTGCAGTATTTTCTGTTCATGGGAGAACTGTGTGCCAAGTTTGGTTCAGTTCCATCGTTGGTGGGGTTCAGAATGTTCTTTGATTGTAGGTGAACTATAAATCCCAGCAATTACAACTCTCAAATGACAAAATCATTTTTTGAGTGAAGGACATACATTGGGTTGTTAGGTGTCTTGTGTCCAAATTTGGTGTCAATTTGTCCAGTGGTTTTTGAGTTCTGTTAATCCCACAAACGAACATTACATTTTTATTTATATAGATTCATTGAAAGTTTGTTTTTGTTTTTTGTTTTTGGCTTCAGCAGGTCCTCAAAGGACTGGAGCACTTAAAAAAACCAATAAAAGCACAGTAAAATATAAATACAGCGCATGGAGCTCCCTCGCTGCGATCTATTGAAAGTCAGTATTTACATGCAAATATAAAATATCGAATACAAATACAAAATACGGAATAAAATATAAATACAAAATATGAAAATATTTCAGAAGGTTTTGAATGCCAAATGTTTGGTTCAACAAATCCATTTTCAGTTTTGAGGGATTGCTGTAGGGAAAGCTTGGTCATCTTTACTCATCAGCAGCCAAGCACCATCCTCTCTCTAATATTAAACTGTGCCTCTTTAAAATATGTAGGAGGAATGGTGTAGAGGAGACTCACCCTTCCCTTCACCTGATTTTGCTACCTCCAATTGCCCATCAGTAACAGCTCCACACACAAACACCACACCTTCTCCAAATAACTAAATATGCAGAAATATATTTGGAATCACATAGATGGGAAACGTGCATGAACAAGCAACATGGGACAGAAAACCAATTTCTTTCATTCTTGATAATTTACACTATCCATATTGCAACTGAAGAGAATAACCTTTTTCAATTTTCCAAGGACTAGCAATTGTGTTTTGGCAATTTGCTTCAGCTGAAACTTCATTACAATTCATATCATTAGATGTTCTTTTAAATTCAGTAAAAAAATTAAAATTAAAAACCACTACTATTTACAACAGGTGGAGTAGAACCCAGTCTGAAAATACTTACCTATTATCTGTCTGTCTGTGTATCTATCTATCTTCCAATTATTTTACCTCTATCTTGGGTTCAATCTATACAAGAATAAAAATATAGTTTAAACACAGTTCTAATCATTGTATCACCTGATGTTTCCTTCCTTCTAGAAGGGTGTTACCAAAAGATAATAAAGCAACATAAAAATCCCTCCACCATCACCCAATGCTTGTGTCCTGACTAGCATTGGGCTTGATCTTCCTTGATCTTCCTTGAGCTTTGTGAAGTCATCTGAGACCCCATCCACACTGCCGTATAATCCAGATTTTCAAAGCAGATAATCTGGATTTTATATAGCAGTGTGGAAGGAGCCTGAGTTGGTTGCTCCTGATAGTACAGTCTGGTCTCTCCTTTTTAAACTGCACTACCAGACCACCATTTTCTACATTGCTGTGTCACACCACATAGCATGCTCCTTGCCACCTCGACCTCCTTGCCACCTTCCACCATCCCCAAATATATACACTGGGATACGTGGGTTTTAATATCATACATTCAATTACTAAGGGCTTTTCAGCACAGTCCTATATCCCATAATATCAAGGCAGAAAATCCCACAATATCTGCTTTCAACTGGGTTATTTGAGTCCATACTCAGATAATGTGGGATTTCCTGCCTTGATATTCTGGGATATAGGGCTGTATGGAAGGGCCCTGAGGAAGTAAATTAAGTGCTATGTGGCCCAAACATAATTCAGATGCATGCAAATCAGGATAACATAAGAATAAAAAAGGGCATGTCTACTGGAACTATTACCTAGCCCAACAATACTTGTCTTATTTCCAACAAACCTCACAACCTCGGAGAATGCCTGCCACAGATGTGGGTGAAACATCAGGAGAGAATGCTTCTGGAACATGACCATACATCCCAGAAAACTCACAGCAACCCAAAAACAAAAAATCTCAGTGTTTTGGTTTTTAGGCCTGTTACTTGGGGTGCTAAATTCAGAAAATGGCACTGGATGAACTGCATCCACTCTAGTTTCTTAGATATGGTTATCATGATTTCCTGTGGGTGACCAGATGGCAACTGGTATATGGCATATGTTCTGTATCACAAAAACTAGAGCTGATAGGGGGAAACTGGTGCTATTTTTTTAAATCAGCAGATCAAACATCCCCAGAAATAGGACTAATGTTTCAGGGACCAAAATATGTGTTGGCCAGTGATATCAGCCCCTGATCAAGGAGATGTATGAGTGTCAGCCTTGGTACCTGGTATCCTAGGGAAGCAAAACTGGATCAAAAAGTAATCAGGATAGACCCAGGTCTGCCTCTAGCATGTGTGTATATGTGTGCACATTACTAAATGCAACCAAAAAAATTAAAATCTCATACATCAAATTCCTGTTCAAATACCTGTTCAAATAAAATGCAGCACTGGTTTGTTAGCAATATAGATAGGTATATTTTATTGTAGATTTCTTTTGAAAATAACTCTGATACCTTTCTCGAATAATAGTCTTAACCTGAAAAGTCAGCTATTGTCATCATTCCATTCTCTATTAGTGCTGCTCTGTCCTTCCCCTTTCTTGCTCATATTTCTGACTCTGGAGAGGAAAGTCTTAAGCAATACATTTAACACCAACTTCCAAAGTGAGCAGGAAAGCTAAAATATTAATAAGGGCTACATTCCATTAACCTAAATTTTCACTTCCATCCTATAACTAGGGAAAAAATGTTGAAAAGTTTGGGAAACTCACACAACTTTAAAAATGCAACCAAAGATAGGGATTTAAATAGTCATAGACATCTAGAAATAAAACAAGGACAGGAAGCTTAGTGACCTAGAAATGTTTAGAGTGTGATTCCCATCAGGAAACACAAAATACTAGAGCAGGAGAGTTCAAACTAGTCTCAAACCATGCTATTTCTTAGTTTTGTTGGCAAAATATTTTATTTTACCTTGGTAAAGGTAAAGGTTTCTCCTAACACTAAGTCTAGTCGTGTCCGATCCTGGGGGTAGGTGCTCATCTCCATTTTTAAGCACTAATACTATATAACAAAATTTGGAAAAAAAAATCTGTTCCTGATTTGAAAGTGCTATTTCCTATTTAGTTGTGCAGTATTTACTTTAAAAGTAGTTGTTATATTCCAGAAACTTTGTTTTTGTGGCTACCACAAACTATGTTGAATTGTATTGTCAAAGGCTTTCATGGCCAGAATCACTGGGTTGCTGTGAGTTTTCTTTGAGACCTCACAACTTCTGAGGATGCTTGCCATAGATGTGGGTGAAACGTCAGGAGAGAATGCATCTAGAACATGGCCTTACAGCCCGGAAAACTCACAGCAACCCTATGTTGAAACGGTTGAGACTGTAGGAGATATTCATTGATAAACTATAGCAAAATGTGCTGCTGGATGTCCAGCAACAACAATTTTTGTAATTTCCGTGTTTTTCTGATGGAACCAATTAGGAAATGACATTTATTAGCCAAGAACAAAAAATGTGTTATATAGTGTAATGGAGGTCAGTGAATCATAAGGTAGGGTTACTTGTAATCAAAGTGAGCAAATAACTATTAGCAAGCGAGAACAGAAAATTCAGAACATTAATTCATTGCGAATTCTTCTGAAGACCTTTATTCTCCTTTCTTCAATATCCAGCAGCTTGGTTTTGGTTTCATGTGACCATTTGTTCAGACAGCTGTATTAGAAGAGTGGCCTCTAGTTAATTGCTTACTTCTTTTGACTGGGGCAGATGAAGCTTGGAATTTTTTTCCCACTTCTCTTTCCTTTCTGTTTTATGTTTTATGTGAACCTTGATCTTGACAAAAAATAATAATAATAAATGTCGATTTTTTTCTAAATTGCCATCTGTTTACCCTTCCAGGTTACATGTTAAAATTTCACCGTTTGCTTGCAATTTAAATATGTTTTAACTATCCCTCCAAATGTAAGTTGAAATATCATTTTTAAAAAAATGATCTATATTCAGACTATTAAAAAACAAAATGAAACAATATCAAACCCAGATGATGAAAGTAGGTGACAGATTTAGACTTGTTGAATCTCTCAGGAGTTATAGCAAGCTAGCTGTATTTAAATTAAGTTGCATGGTAGCAAATAAAAGTAGAAACAGGTAGGAGCAGCCCCATTCTGCTCCTACCTATTTGGTTGGGGAACACCTGGAAGAGCTAAAATGCCATAGAGATTGTATTGTATTGTTGAAGGCTTTCATGGCCGGAATCACTGAGTTGCTGTGAGTTTTCCAGCTGTATGGCCATGACCCAGAAGCATTCCCTCCTGACGCTTCACTTACATCTATGAGCTCCCGGTGGCGCAGTGGGTTAAACCCCTGTGCCGGCAGGACTGAAGACCGACAGGTCGCAGGTTCGAATCCGGGGAGAGGCGAATGAGCTCCCTCTATCAGCTC
The DNA here is from genome assembly GCF_037176765.1 of Anolis sagrei. NCBI lineage: Eukaryota > Metazoa > Chordata > Lepidosauria > Squamata > Anolidae > Anolis > Anolis sagrei. Next base: position 131,497,559 of record NC_090021.1, on the reverse strand, counting down.
CAGCTCCTCATGCAAGGACATGAGAGAAGCTTCCCACAAGGATGATAAAACATCAAATCATCCAGGCGTCCCCTGGGCAACGTCCTTGCAGACGGCCAATTCTCTCACACCAGGAGTCACTCCTGACACGACAAAAAAAACCTTACATCTATGGCAGGCATCCTCAGAGGTAAGATCTGTTGGAAACTAGGAAAATGGGGTTTATATCTCTGTGGAAAAATCCAGGGTAGGAGAAAGAGCTCTTGTCTGTTGGAGGTAGGTGTGAATGTTTCAATTGGTCACCTTGATTTAATGGCCTAGCAGTTTCAAGGTGTGGCTTATTACTGCCTGGGAGAATCCTTTGTTGAGAGGTGATTAGCTGTCTCTGATTGTTTCCTGTCTGGAGTTCCCCTGGTTTTGAGTGTTGTTCTTTACTGTTATGATTTTAGAGGGGTTTTTTATACTGGAAGCCAGATTTTGTTCATTTTAATGGTTCTTTCAAGAGTTCATTCTCTCACCCTGGTCATTCCACAGATATATAAACTCCATTTTCCTGGTTTCCAACAGACTTCACAACCTCTGAGAGTGCCTGCCAGAGATGTGGGTGAAACATCAGGAGAGAATGCTTCTGGAACATGGCCATACAGCCTGGAAAACTCACAGCAACCTAGCTATAGAGATTTTTCTTCCTATCATTTTATCTCTTTAGTGCTATGACTATAAAAACACATTTTAAAAATGTGCAGAGCATGGATACTGGGGAGAAAGGCATGCATGGAGGAGCTGAATTAATGAAGGTAAAAGTTAGCATGGCAGAGATGCACACTCATACAACACCTCAAGAAAGAAAAAGCAGTTGAAAAGAAATGTGCAGACTGGGAATAGTGCTAAAATCCTCTACAACCAGCAACAAAGCAGAGTCAAAATCTCACCATATCTAGGGAACAAGTGTATGTGGGAGCAGATGAAACTATTACAAGGCATGTAATCCCAAAAGAGAATGCCCCAACATTTCCCTGAACTATTGTCTAGTCATCTTAGGCTAAAAGCAAACATGCTGATGGCTTAGAAGGCTCAATTGTAGATATTTATTGCCTTACTAAACTTTTGCTTGCATTTGTTCACATACAAATGCTCAGAGAGTCTCCTAATACAAGAGGAACACATAGGAAGTCACCATTTACAACAGACAGTCTGTACCTGGGTGAGCAAAGTGCTGGCCTGCGTCTACACATGGAGCTGCACTAACATGGAGAAGTAACATTTTAGAGAGGTTATACATCTTGGGTTCCATTTACACTGTCATATACTGCAGTTTCTAAAGGCAGTTTAATTGCATTATATAGCTGTGCAGACTACATTATGAAATGGCATTATATGGCAGTGTGGATGGGTCCTTGGTTCAAGTGCTGCCTCATGCTGGATCTTTTGGTGCATTTAAATTTTTAAAACAGACATGCTTCTGTTAAGGGGAAAATGAAAGAATTGCTTCAAAATGTAAACATGATGGTAACAACTTTAGTATTTTGGATCATATCAATTAATTTTAATAATATCATAATATAACAATATCAGGAGCTCCCGGTGGCACTGTGGATTAAACTGCTGAGCTGCTGAATTCCCTGATCAAAAGGTTGGCAGTTCAAATTTGGGGAGCAGGATAAGCTCCTGCTGTTAGCCCCAGCTTCTGCCAACACAGCAGTTCAAAAACTTGCAAATGTGAATAGATAAATAGGGAAGGTAATGGCACTCCATGCAGTCATGCTGGCCACATGACCTTGGAAGCGTCTACAGACAATACCGGCTCTTCATCTTAGAAATGGAGATGAGCACCAACCCCAGAGTTGAACACGATTAGACCTAATGTCAAGGGGAAACTTTTATCTTTTATAATAATATCTCATTACAGTTAGCCATTCACATTTGTTGGGTTTAGAGTGCAGGACCCCCTCAAAAATGGAAAAATTAACTTGAATTTAAATTATTTACTTCCACCCTGGCCCAATAATAATACTTCTCTAGGCCCTGCAGTGCTCCTCTAAGGTCAAACTCTAGTGGAAGGTGATTCCAGAGTAATGATGGAGGATCTAAAGTTTTTTTTACAAATACATTCTTTACTAATTTCTAGGTCTTCCATTACATCTTTACAGTCAGTTTCTGGTAGATATTCATTTTCATGAGACGACTGGGAAATGTCATGGGATGGCAGCCCATGGTTTTCCCCACCGTCCCCCGGCTTTTGGATCTCCATCTAATAAGATCCTTAGAGAGGTCCTATTAATCAAATCCATCACGTCTGCAAAAGTTAAACCCACAAAAATGGAGGACCAATAGTACTTTAAACATTAACTTTAAGTGCTCTATCCTACTTCCATGGAAAGGTGCACATAAATTACAGTAATTACCTACATGTTGCTTGTATAAACTAGGATGGACTAGATTTAATACCTGCCTGTAAAACTCTATAAGAAGATCAGAACACTAAATTGTGCTATAAAGTGTTAACTCTCTCCATCATATTTCAGTAAATAAACACTGATTACTAAAGCTCCACAGGAAATAAAGCAACAAAATACAATCTGTGAAGCTGCTCAGCATCCCTCCTATTGGTAGCAGAGGCCAGTCATTTTTAGTTGTTCTAGAGCAGAAACATTTTTTTTTTTTTTTTGCTACTGGCCTATTTACAACTTCCCCTGCTGTATTTAAAAGAGATAAACATGCCCTCTGGGTTGCAACTCTAACTAGAGAAAATACAGGCAAGACTATTGTGCCATGGGGAAGGAAGAACTTGTGGCACAATTGCACCTGAAATACTGTGCTTTCTTGATCACTGCAGTTTAGAAAGGACATTGCAAAGATGGAGAATGTACAGAACAGGACAGGAACAATGGAAGTGTTGCAGGTCTTCAGAGGAGCACGTTTAGTGTTTGTTCGCTTTTGAAAAAAATAAAGGGAAGACATAAAAGAAGCATACAATGTATCTCAGTGCTATAGAATCATGGGAGATGTATGGTGTGCAAGAAAATAGATCAGGAAATGGGTTGTTGTAGGTTTTTCCGGGCTATATGGCCATGTTCTGGAGGCATGTTTTTCATTCACTACCATTGTGTTAGAACTTGGATTTCTTCAGTGCAGGTAAATATTGGGAGATTCAGAACAGACAGAAAGAAGAACATTTGCACATGTAGGCTTTTAAACAGAGGCTGGATGGCCATCTGTCAGGGGTGCTGTGAATGCAATTTTCCTGCTTCTTGCCAGAATGAGGTTGGACTGGATGGCCCACGAGGTCTCTTCCAACTCTATGATTCTTGTAGAAATGATTACAGCAAGATCTAGTGATGACCAACATTTGGTAAGGCATTTGACAAATTTATGGATGATGTTTATCAGGTGTAAGTTGCTAGGGAATATAAATCAGATGGGTTTATTTGGCACATATCCTATTTGTATGCTTTCCATAGGCACTGGTTGGTACCCATGGAAACAGCATGCTAGACTGCATTAGGTCTTTGGTCTAATTCAGCAAGGTTTTTCCTAGGTAATTTTGCAGTCTCAAAATTGGTATCTCAAAGTCATTGTCAGTTTTGTTTCCTTGACCATAAAGTGTGCCAAATCCCCAGGAGAGAGGGAAAACTACGAATCAAATAGTGAATATATGAGCCCTGTCAATATCCTCCCTCACTTATGGAACTGGACATCCTATAATGATTACACAGATACTACCTCACAGATAATAATGCATTATTCATCTTTAGAAGCAATCATTATTTTTCATTATTTCTCCACCTAGAATTCATTGTGATTTGCTAGAGTAACATGGCCATAGTAGTAGAAGTAGTAGTAGTAGTAATAATAATAATAATAATAATAATAATAATAATAATAATATCCTTTGAAAATGTTCTTCATCAGCTTTGTCCTGAATATATTCAATATATTATTTTTTTTAAATCAACTTTTTTGTTTTCTCATTCTCTTCTCACCCATCCCATCTTCCAGGAGGAACTTAACCAGGAAACAACTGTGTTTTATGAACTGGCTACCTCCTTGGCATGACTACAAATATTTTTATTGCATTATTTATAGTGTTGGTTCCATTGCAAGTTCAGTTCAGTGCATGTAACACTTTGTTTATTGGTGTCATTTCTCACTTTGATGACATACTTTACTTGTATAGAACAATTTGAGAAGGCTTATTGCTTTGATGGATTGTTGCTAATTCTTAAGGGGGAAGCCGGACTTTGTTATCACCAACATTTTTTGGCTGTTGAGAAAATAATATGGATGGTAGCATTTTCTGAAATTAGTTCAAGATAACCACTTTCTTTGCTTACCCAACATCAAGGCCCAGAATAACCCGAAGTCAATCAACCTATTCTGGCACATGAGGACATTATCCAACAAATATCGCTACCCATCCCTGGAATTAATACTACAATAAAGACCAATCAAATAACTAAAAACTTTACTGCCCTTTTCATGAGACACCAAATCTACTGCCTGAGGCAAATGCCTCATCCTGTCTAATGGCAAGGATTTCCATAATGTTAATAAAGAACACTAGTAATAATAATATTTCTTGTAGTGTCAGCTGATGATTCCAGCCCAAATGTCACAGGAGCTATCCAGGGTCCTGGAGCTACTTGGGGAATATAATTCAGCACTTTGAGTAGCGTTTTTGAAGACTCGGGCTTAGAACAGACATAATCCTCCATTGACATGAAAGGCATCAGCCACCACTGATCACGACTCATTTGGAGAGGAACATGTCTCTCTGTAAACTGTGAATTAGCATTGCACCTATCCTGTTTTCTGGCTATCGTCTTTTCAAGTGGGTAATACGTATGGAATTCTATGCAGAATACCTGAGTGTGGAAAAATATTTCCACTACAATTCTATGACTCCCTCATATAACATCTTTACTTACCATAGTAGTTGAGTGAGCCTAGGAGTTGTAATTCTCCAAAAAGAATATTTTCAAGCTCTATATATGATATGGAAAATAGTTTCCTTCATGTTGGAAATATAATTCCTTCATCCAATCACTTGTATTGAAATTACAGTATCCAAATGCCAGTGGCAACAGCTCAAGTCCTTCAGTTCTAAACCCTTTCACCATGTGGGTCAGAGGAGCCAATCATAGGTAAAATTTGGATTCCCCTCTCCTTTAGACTCTGCAAAAGTACAAGAAAAATGAAGATGGTGCACTTGAGCATGCTCATTTGAACGTAAAAGTGGAAATTTTTGCATGTTCAATTGAAGTTTGGAGAGTTTTCTTCTTTAAAGATGAAAGGTGTATACGAATTGGCAGGACATGAAAGATGCATGTTTTTTTGGTAGGAAGTTCATTTTAGCAGATGGATCCTGTTCCTTAGTGAGAAGGGGAAGGTCCCATGCCATCTGCTAAGATTCAGATGAATTCCTGTGCATGCAATTGACGAGCTATGCTCTTCTGTTGTGAGCAAAATCCATTGGAGCAAATGGAAATGCTACAGTGGAAGTCTGATTATGTTGGAGTTTAGTATGATTTTCGCTGAAATAAATTGCCCTATTCCAGTTCAGAATCAGCAATCTGGGGAGGGGAGCCATAGCTTTAGGGTGTCATTCAGCATATAAAGGCAACTCTGATGTGGAAAATGTTTTCATCTCTGTGCTGGTGCAAGAATAATGAGCAAGAATTGCAGTGCTGGTGAGAATACAATGCATTATGTTTTCTATCCTTAGATAATTTAGACCAGAGAATATTATGGCCCTCCAGCAAGCAGCAAGTCCCTGCAGCCCAGGCAACATAAACGGGGGCAAAGAATGCTGGGAGCTATAATTCTTCAACATCTGGAGAGCAATTCCCATCCATGAGACTCCATACAAAAGATGAGAAACAGAAACTGTGTTCAACTCACCAGTCCTCAACAGCCCAGTGAATGGTTCAATATGACATGAAGGTTACTCATCAACATCTCGCAAGCTTAATGCTTCCTGATCTGGTGCAAAAGGATGCATAATGTCAATTATAAGGATGTATTGATAAGCCAAGAAAGTCATCCCTGGTATATTCTACCAGAGCTTGGTAATGCTATTGTTTATGTCTATAAGGCTGGTCACACATGTTTGTGTGGACATATGTGGCATGTAATACGTCCTGTGTCAAGGCCAATTAAGACAGGAGTTATGGATCTAATTATATGTCATGAAGCATTGGGGGTTGTATTTGGTTTCTAACCTTGTAGCATGTATCTAGTAGTTCAGATGGGAATCTTTCTCACCTCTATGTAGATCAGCTCTTTCTGGGTACAATAATGATCTGCCTAAACTAAATATTTTCCCCAGGATTCCTTGGGTTAAAGTGATGCACAACAAATAATCAGTTTGATTCTTGAAGTTCTTTATTGTGATCTGGTGATTGTACTTCAGCTCAGCTCCTATTTGCCTTATGGAACCATATAACCCTTTGTGGTTTGCTTTTCGCACACTCACTGTTTTGCGGGTTTTTGCAAAACATATCACATGTCCACACAAATATGTGTGACCAGACTTATAGACATAAAAAATGAATGGTTGTAGTTGCCCAGAGGGGCGTTCTAATCCCACCTCCTGGCAACGATGGCGTGTGGAAGGGGGTTTCACCCTCCCCACTGGGGGGAGAGGCAGCGAATCAAGAGAGATTGCAAAGCAAAACAGAGATAGCTAGCAAAAAAAGGTGCAAGGTACCTTTAAATCTCTCCTCGCTTCTGCCTCACCCTCGGAAAAGTCCTCCTTTGTAGATTTTCATTTTTTGCGGGTGGTCCTGGAATGTAACACCCACATTAAGGGAGGTGTACTCTAAAAACATTTGCATGTAATGAAAATCTACTCACCCTATAATAAAGAGTTTAAAACCAACAAAATACACCACTGTGTTTTTAAATAAATACATAATATTAATGTCTTATGCAATCTTGTATTTTAATTTTTAATGTTCATTTAGTCTATTTAGTTGTGTTTTGTACAACAGACCAGTAACTTGTATTTTGAGATACTTTTTTAGAAACAGGAAAAATAAAGCTTTATAAAAATTAACCAACTACAACCCTCTAGACCAGTTTCTCAACCTTGCTAATGCCGTGACCCTTTAATACAGCTCCTCATGTTGTGGTGACCCCCAACTGTAATATTATTTTCGTTGCTACTTCATAACTATAATTTTGCTACTAGTATGAATTGTAATGTACACATCTGATATGCAGGGTGTATTTTCATTCACTCGTCCAAATTTGGCACAAATACCTGATACACCCAAATTTGAATACTGGTTGGGGGGGGTTGATTTTGTCATTTGGGAGTTGTACTTGTTAGGATTTATAGTTTACCTACAATCAAAGAGAATTCTGAACTCCACCAACAATGGAATTCAACCAAACTTGTCACACAGAACTCCCTTGTCCAACAGAAAATACTGGAAGGGTTTGGTGGGCATTGACCTTAAGTCTTGGCATTGAAGTTCCCCTACATCCAGAGAGCACTGTGGACTGAAACAATGCTGGATCTGGACCACACTTGGCACAAATACTTAATATGCCCAAATGTGAACACTGGAGGAATTTGGAGAAAACAGATCTTGACATTTGGGAGTTGTAGCTTTTAGGATTTATAATTCACCTACAATCAAAGAGCATTTTGAACCCCACCAATGATAAAATTGGGTCAAATTTCCCACACATAACTCCCATGCCTTGAAGAGACTCACTAGTGTGAGCTTCCCTCTAACCTTGCTCACTCTCCCTCACCCACACATGCGCACCAAGCTGCCATGTGCTGAGCATGCCTGCTCTCTCCTCCCTGCTTTGCGTTCAAGAAACAGCTGTCCCCTTGGCTGAGGAGGGCTTTTGTTGGGACGATTCACCATCTGTTTCTAAAAAGAAAGAGAAGGACAGGCAGAGAGATCTTCAACCTTCTCTGCCAAAGGCACTCCTAAGAGCATCAGAAATATGTCAGAGGGGGGTGACATATTTTTATTTTTTTAAACTTTACTGCAAATATAGACATGCTTCCTGAGCATGATTCACATGAGGATGGGACATATCATCCCATATCCTGACTTCCAAGAAGTTGAACATCCTGAGTGGCTCATAGATCAGTTGCATCATGAAACTACAAATGCAGGGCAAATCTAGAGTTTACCATGTACAAGCTGTGCTCCTGTTTTATCAACACTCCCACCTTGTATGTTGCAATCTAAGCATTGCAGTTTCAATTACCCAGCAAGCTCTTACTACAGGTTACTAAACATATCAGTTTTGGGTTGGAATTTGTGTTGCAATTCCAATTGTGTTACAATTCCAGCAAGTGCTCTGAAACTTTGGAGGAGGCGGGGAGCTATTTGTAGGGCTCTCAGTCTATTCAGCCACTGTTCCTTCACAGGTCTGAACACGATGAAGAAAATAGTGTTTGTGTCCCTAAGACATGAAGAAGCATTTGAAACTGATTAAGAAGAAAGTGGTCCGCCCTCCTCAATTAAGAATTTCCATGTGCAGGCTACTGTAGAAACTGTCAGAGAAGGGTATAATTAAGGAATAGCTTAATCTTGATCAATCTGACCATTTCCATTTGGCAACCCCATTCTTGATGAGTCTTTTTATAGTTGTCACATTGCAGGGCCAAGTTCTTCTTGTTTGCTGGTCGTGAAATATTCTGAACTTACAAAAATGTGGATCCGAACTAAAAGAGCCAGTTTCCCAACTCTCCTGTCTCACGTTGCAAAAAGAGGGATGATGAGATCACCCACCGGAGTCATTTTCCAGTGTGAACGACCCCTGTGCTGTGTTTCTGCAGCTGCAGGAAATATATTAAGCAGTCTCTTCTTCATGTTATGGTACCACAGATTGAATTATAATGTGTGGTGTCCAGTATTGCTGCCAGCAACGTGTGCAATTAGATGACTTATGCTGCATTGCAAGTAGGAAAGATAATGATAAATGAACTCTAGGAAAAAAGAATATGTGACCTTGACAGAAGTATACATTACCACTATATGAAAGAGCTGTTAGACTGAAGCATAGAACCACACAAGTGTGTGATAAACAGTTTCTCAGCTGCATCACAGAATGGGGCTAAGAAAAAGAAGGATTTGGCCCCAACTTTTAGATAAATTCATGCATCCCTTATATGTAGTTCCAGCATATCCAACCTGTGGGGCAGTAGTGTGGAGTCAATTAGAAGTTATCTCTGCTTATATAGAAAGATACACAAAGAATCATGTGATCAGCAAGGTTAACCAAGCTGAGGGCCAAGGACCAGAGGCCCCAAACGTGTATTGAATTACAGCAACCTACACTTCAAACTGATAAAACTGGCTAACTTAGGATACATCTATACTGTATAATTAATGCAGTTTGAATGCACTTTAGATGCCATGGGTCAATGGTATGGAATCTTGGTTGTTGAAGTTCTTTAGTCTTCTGTGCCAAATACTCATGTGCCAAAATAACTTGGCTGTCTTAGGATTCATCTTCACGGTAGATTTAATGCAATTTGATACCACTTTAACTTCCATGTCTCAATATTATGGAATCCTGAGAGTTTGGTAAGGCACCAGTACTTTTTTCCAGGTTTAGTGTATTTACTTGAAGATCTGCCAGACATGTAAGACTAGAACTCCCATCAATCGCAGTCAGCATTCCTAATAGTCATACTTGCTACAAACATTACAGTAGGCTCATCTACATGACCATGTCATGCAGTTTGAAACTGCTTTAATGGTGTTGTATGAGCCTACACTGACCATGTCATGCAGTTTCAAATTGTAATATATGGCAGTGTAGATGGACCCAAAAACATCTGGATACCATTGGGTTGAAAGAAAACTGCAGGGATTTTCTGCACATACTCTCTAGTTATATATCTGCTACAACACTGCAAGTTTACAATGAAATTTATGGCCCAGCTACACTAGAATTAATGTCGTTTTCAGCACACACACTCCATGGATATTTAATGACCAGGAATGATCTCTTTTTAACTTGCCATTCACTGTTTTTAAAGGTGTCTCTCCTGGCCATAAATGCCCCTGTGGGTTGAAAGCATGGCAGAGTGCCCATGCCCTCTAGAGTGGTTATGGAGGGCATTTGGGACAATAAAATTGACTTCCAGTGGCTCTAGAAAACACAAAACAGCTCTTGGCTATACTTTGTCTATCCCTGGCATTGACTGTGTCTAAAGCTGAATCGAAAAGGGGAAACAAAAGAAAAATAATGTCTGAATGTGAAAAGGGTGTAAAAGGAATGTCTCTTTACATTGCAGTGTTTTGGAGAGAAGCTCTATTATATCTGCATTCGACCATCATATCTATCCTCCCACTAAGTAATCACTTCTGAGAATTGGGAAATGTGCAGAACACATTTTTGCAGAGCCTGGAAAATTACTGCTTAAGAATTGTTGTTTTACATAACTCACAGCCACAAAAGGAACAACTTGTTTCAGCACTTGCTACATTGTTTCTTCTTCTTTTCATTCCTTCTTCAAAAAGTGCATGTTGTTACATTTTTATAGGGGGGGTTGGGGGGGTTGTATGCTGTGCATGTGGGATGGTGGCAGTGAGGCGGACTGAAATTCCCTATTTTAAAATGTGATTCTTAAAACAAGTCTCAAAAATCTCTCCCTCCCACCTTCTTTAGGAATGAGAAAAGGTAATGAAAATGTAACGGTGTTACCAAAATTACCCTATTTTGAAAAATAATAAGAATAAGCCAGACGAACACATTGTAGATGAGACTGAAGTAGAATTAATGTAATTTGACACCACTTTAAATGCCATATAATCCTGAAAGCTGTAGTTTTACAAGGCCTTTCATTTAAAACTTATGCACCAGCTACGTGCGTACCTTGGGAAGTCTGACTTGGCCATGGTGGTCCACCCTCTTCTTACATCCCGGATAGATTACTGCAATGCGCTCTATGTGGGGTTGTCTTTGAAGACTTTTTAGAAGCTGAATCTAGGCCAACAGGCAATAGCCAGATTGCTCACTGGAGCAGGGTACAGGGAGCATGCAACTCCCTTGTTATGTCAGCTCCACTGGCTGCCAGTCTGCTATTGAACACAATTCAAAGTGTTGGCATTAGCCTATAAAGCTCTAAATGGTTCTGGCTAACTTGTACAAACTTATCTTCCTCAATGATCCACCTCAGAGGTTAAGATTATTGGGGGAGGCCCTGTTCTTGATCCCACCACCTTCGCAGGTGCGTCTGGCAGGGATGAGGGACAGGGCCTTCTCAGTAGTGACGCCCTGTCTGTGGAACACACTCCCTAATGAAATCAGGTCAGCCCCCTTTCTCCTATCCTTCAGGAAGAAATTGAAATCATGGCTGTGGGACAAAGCTTTCAAGCAGCAGTTGCAACAGTAACAATTATAAAGGAATCATGTGATTGATAATGGATGGATTTTGAATTATGACTCTGGACTTGGACTTGTCTCTTTTAAATTGTCTTTTTAACTTATGACGAAGTTTTAATTAATATTTAACTGAGTTTAACTAATGTTGTTGGCATCAAATGGTTGCTGGTTGTAAGCCACCCTAAGTTCTCCTCCAGGGGTGAGAAGGACAGGATATAAATGCCTGAAATAAATAAATAAATAAATAAATAAATAAATAAATGTTTGTTGCCAAAGAGGCCTGGTGCCTCACCAAGGTACATATCCCAGGATTCCATAGCATTGTGCCTTGCTTTTAAAGTACTGTCAAACTGCATTAATTCCACATGCACCCTTTGATTAATTTGCTGATTAAACTCTGTATACATAGTTCTGTGCATTCTTTATGGGCCACACAATGATCCCTCTCAATTCCAAAACATATCCAACAATGCTTGACAAGTCTGGATTTCTAGAGGAGGGGAGTCAACAGTGACAGGCTCGCTGCTTTGGGGTATCTTGTCTCGTGTTTTTCATTTCCTTACTAAGGAAGTCCTACTAATGAGCTTCCAAAAAATTCCACAGTTCCTTGGGGCACAATTTGAAAAACGTTTGCCGTAGATGAAGTCTTGTTTCCTGGGAGTTTTCGTATTACTGATTACGCCTGTTTTAGTTTTGCAATTATATCAATTTGTATTCAGTCAAATGTAATCATTTGTAATCCTATCTGCCCAGACAGCCGAGAGACTGTCCTTGAGTTTTGTATGGCTTTGCATCATTGCTCGGAGGGTTGCTGTGACAGCAAATCTCCGCTGAATTAAATATACATCTTTGCATATGGATTTTGCAGACCCCACAGTTTGCACTTTTGCAGTTCAGAAAAGATGACTGAGCAGATGGCAAGGCATGCCAATGGTTTTATGCAATTTTCTGCCAAAGTGAAGGCATTTTTTAAAAAAGTCTCTTGAGTGACTCCTATGCAAATGTTGATGGAGTGTATGGAGCTTTTAAAAAATATTCCAGACCATTGCATTCATGCAAACATATATACATCTACACGCAGAGAGATTTCCAATAGCATGAGTGTAGGAGGCAGAGGGAGATGGTTTCATGCAGCACCAAGGAATAATCATCACCAAATAAGTGTCACATTTGAAGCAACATTTCAGTCCCTCTAGAAAGGCAAGAACAAAAGTGCCCTCGTTGCTTTTATAATATCTGAATAAAATACATTCAAATAAAAGCTTAAAGGACTGTGGTGAGGGAAAGCATGATTAAAGCCATAATAAACATGTGCCCTTTATTTTAAGGATATGTTTGAAGGATGGCTGTAATCAGTGACTCACGGCGCCATGTATTACAAATGGTTTGTGGATTGTGCTTTCTGCTGTTTATCAGTTTGACACTGGGAGCACCTTGTTCTGTTTTGCTATTCTGATTAGATGAGGAAGGGAAAATAAAAAGGAGCAGTAATCTAATTCCCGATAGATGCCTGTAGTGAGCGAGAGGTCGAATAAGTACAAAAAAGTTCCAGTTATATCCACATTTAGCTGGCAGTAGGTAAAGGTAAAAGTTTTCCCCTGACTCTGGGGGGAGGGGGTGCTCATCTCCATTTCTAAGCCAAAGAGCCGGCATTGTCTGTAGACACCTCTAAGGCCATGTTGCCAGAGCACCATTACCTTCCTGCCAGAGCAGTTCCTATTGATATACTCACACTTTCATGTTTTCAAACTGCTTGGTTGGCAGAAACTGGGGCTGATAGCAGGAGCTCATGCCGCTCCCCAGGTACGAACCTGTGACCTTTTGGTAAGCAAGTTCAGCAGTTCAGTGGTTGAACCCACTGCACCACCTGGCAGTAGATTCTAACAAACAACATTGAACTTACTCTGAGTAGATATGCTGGAACCAGCATGGTGTAGCTCAGGCCTGCACAACCTGTGGCCCTCTAGGTGTTTAAGACTTCAACTCTAGCCAGCCTGTCCAATAGTCAGGAATTCTGGGAACATAAGTCCAAAAGCAACTGGAGGTTGTGCTGGCCTGCTATAGAGATTTCAGCACTGGATTATGACTCTCTAGACCATGGTTCAGTTCCTTGCTCAGCCATGGAAAAACATTGGATGATATTGAGAAAATTACACACTTTCAGTCCCCCCAAAAGTCATGATGGGACCCATGATGGGCTGCCATAAATCAGACAGAACTTGAAGGCACATAAGAACAGCAGACATGCTAAGTATTGTACAGTAATACTAGTATCCTGTACAGTACATAAATAAGTCATATTGAATTCAACAAGACATAGCTCTGAGTAATAATGTTTAGATTTCTGCTGTGGGTTAGGAAGAGTAGAAGAAGCGATATAGGCAGTGGTTCTCAACCTGTGGATCCTCAGGTGTTTTGGCCTACAACTCCCAGAAATTCAAACCAGTTTACCAGTTGTTTCTGGGAGTTGAAGGCCAAAACATCTAGGGACCCACAGGTTGAGAATCACTGATATAGGGGTTTCTGGAAAAAGGATTAGAGCTGAAGGCAGTTGAAAAGAGGGGATTCTGTTCATAGAATATGGTCAATTATGCCACCTGGTCAAACAGGTTTTGCAGGTGTGTAAAGTGGATTTTCAAATGTATAGGACCTGTATGAGCAAAGACTATGAAATATAAGCATGTGTATGCCATGAGAAGCAAAGTATCTTCATTTAATCCCCACATTGATGAATGAATAGATAGATAGATAGATAGATAGATAGATGGATGGATGGATGGATGGATGGATGGATGGATGGATGGATGGATGGGTGGGTAGGTGGATGGGTGGGTGGATGGCGGGCGGGCGGGCAGGCGGGAAGGCAGCCTGAAGTTTTCCACTGCTACCTCATTTAAAGTCTTCACTACATAATCATTTCAAAATTTCATATTTAACTGTGTAAAATAGTAACTTAAGTCCAAACATTCAAAAATACACAAAATAGGAACATAATTATTGTAGAATAACTGTGTTTATTCAAGCAGAAAGCTCTTTTAACCAATAGGTTTCAGTATTCTTTGTATGACAAAATCTCTATTATGTGTATTAACTTCTGATATTATTAGAATTGCTTGAGATTTGTTTCCAACCATTTCATTTTTATGAGCCAATAAATATGCCAGTCTTCTAGGCCTAGTAAAAGAAAAAAGACTATAACATCAGTATTGTAGAAAGAAAGAGGTTCTGTCTTGTCCACAGCCTTATTTGATTCTTAACAAGGCAGAGCTGAGAAACGTTAGTTTTGGGACTAGAATTCCCAGAGCCCATCATTCAACCAATTTTCCATTGCCTTCCTTCCACTGACCTTCAGCATCCTGTGACTACAAAACATGCTGAGTTACCATTAAGCAGTTACTGGGCATGGGAGAACCTTCTCTCTCACCTCTATTTTGTCAAAATCTATTTATTTTTATAACCAGAAACAAAAATAAAACTATAGGCAACGATATAACAAGATTTGTTGTTGTGGCTTGAATGATGGATGAGGACTCTGGGATAAAGGGGTTCCACTCTCCACTCAGCCATGAAAACTCATTGGGTGATCTTGGGCAAGTCACACTCTTTCTACCTTAAAGCAAGATAATGGCAAGCCTCCTCTGAATAAAACAGTGTTTCTCAACTTGGGGGTTGGGACCCCTGGAGGGGTCGCCAAAGTCCACCAGAAAACATGTATTTCTGATGATATTAGGAATCCCTTTGGCAGAGAAGGCTGAAGATCTCACCTATCCTTCTCTTCCTTTTTGGAAACAGGCATTGAATCCTCCCACAAAAAGTCCTCCTCTGCTATGATTGGCCAGCCTCTCAGCCAAGGATGGCTGTTTCTGAGACCCCAAGCAGGAAGGGGAGCGCAGGCATGCTCGGTGCATGGCAGCATGGTGTGTATGTGTGGGCAAGGGAGGGTATGCAGGGCTGGAGGGAGGCTCACGCCAGCAAGTCCCTTCAAGACTAGAGGGATTTGTGTGGGAAATTTTTCCAATTCTATTGTTGGTGGGGTTAAGAATACTCTTCGATTGTAGGTGAACTATAAATCCCACCAACTACAACTCCCAAATGTCAAGGTCTATTTTCCCCAAACTCCACCAGTGTTCACATTTGGGCATATTACGTATTAATGCAAAGTTTGGTCCAGATAGATCTTTGTTTGAGTCCCCAGTGCTTTCTGGGTGTAGGTGAACTACAACTCCAAAACTCAAGGTCAATGCCCACCAAACCCTGCCAGTATTTTCTGTTGGCCATGGGAGTTCTGTGTGCCAAGTTTGATTCAGTTCTATCATTGATGGAATTCAGAACGCTCTTTGATTGTAGGTGAACAATAAATCCCAGCAACTACATCTGTCTAATGACAAAAATCAATCCTCCCCCCGCACCCCAACCTCACCAGTATTCAAATTTGGTCGTATCTGGTATTTGTGCCAAATTTGGTTCAGTGAATGAGGACTGTGGGATAAAGGGATTCCACTCCCCACTCAGCCATGAAAACTCATTGGGTGACCTTGGGCAAGACACACTCTTTCTGCATATCAGGTGTGTACATTATGATTCATAACAGTAGAAAAATTACAGTTATGAAGTAGCAACGAAACTAATTTTATGGTTGGGGGGTCACCAAACATGAGGAATTGTATTAAGGGGTCACGGCATTAGGAACATTGAGAAACACTGGAATAGAACATGCTAAAGAAAGGGTAGGTGGTGCACATAACAACAGTAACAAATATTAAACCCACCAATGTTTAATGCTAAAACATTGAAATTTACAACAATGAAAATGTTTAAAATACGTAATACATATAGTTGAAGCAATGGTGTTTTCAACATGTAGCCAAATGACAGCTCCATCCAAACATGTCTTCCATCTGATGGAAAGCTGTTTCAAAGTGCTAACATTGTGAATGCCTTCTGGATAGTTGTAAGGTAGATAACTCATGGTTGTGTCACCAGAAACAGGGCTTCAGTCATAGATCTCAGTAGATTGGTAAGACAATGTAAGGGAGCCCTTAAGGGGGGAGGGCTGCAAAAGCTCTTCAATCAATAATGAAAACAGAATAAATGGAGTGTGTAACAATACTAAAGGATAACAATGCTAGTGGCGTAGCATACTACCTTCAACTTGGATACAGTGATACAATTCCCAATATATCTGACATGAAAAATTTGGACCAAGCATTAGTTCCAGATAGAATATATCTATTGAATCAAGAACACTTAGGGCCCTTCTACACAATCCCAGAATATCAAGGCAGAAAATCCCACAATATATGCTTTGAACTGGGTTATCTGAGTCCACACTCAGATAATGGGGAGTTTTCTGCCTTAATATTCTGGGATATAGGGCTGTGTGGAAGGGCCCTTGCATTCAGTGTTTACTTGCCAAGTTCCCTTTGAGTCAATGAGTATTTTAGTTAAAACTAAAAACTGGATTTAGGCCAAAGTTATACTTAA
The DNA here is from genome assembly GCF_037176765.1 of Anolis sagrei. NCBI lineage: Eukaryota > Metazoa > Chordata > Lepidosauria > Squamata > Anolidae > Anolis > Anolis sagrei. The sequence continues at coordinate 131,480,729 of NC_090021.1, read as the reverse complement.
ATTATGGTAGATAAATTTACCTGGTTGTAAAATGCACTAAGCTCACAATGACTTGCCTTTGAGGTAATAGATTTATTAGAACTGTGCTATGTTTTATTAAAACTATAAATCTCTGTTCTAAATAATTACTTGCTACCTTTGAGTCCCTCACATAGACACGGATGAGTTCCACTGAACTCTTAAGTTCTACCAGGGCCATTACTGGGGAATTAAGAGTGTTTAATACTAGTCATGTTTCATTCCAAAGTAAGCAAGACCCATATTACTTGTGCACTTAATTCCCTCTACCAAAATTAATGAGATTTAAAATAACTTTGGTTTGATTACTCTTTAAGCATGTTCATTCAAGACACCAGCCTCCTTTCTCTCCTTTCCTCCCATTGCACTTGGATAGTGACATTACTTCCTGCAATGAGGAACAAGATGGCACCTCTTTCCGCTCCATGCACAAAAGCTGGCTGGATTGGAAACTGTATCTGTGTGGGGAAATATTCTGTACTGTATCTGAAGGTAGAAGGTAAGCTTGGTCAATGCAAACCTCTTAATCCACAGATATGTTTTCCCCTACCACGTTCCCACCACCTGAGGAGACAGACCAATAGTCAAGATGGGGTTGACAACTATCAAAATGTATGAAAAACTTATTTGTAATGCACTAGATATATCATGGTATTTGCTTAAATTCCACAAAATCTAAATATATCACCTTGTATTGATATAGAACAATAGATTTTCCATTAAGTGACCTCAGCATGATGAATTACCCAATGCAATGTTAACACACGGATTGGTTTCATAAAGGGATTTGTTTAGTTTAGAGAGGCCAACTTCTTTCCTGACTCCATCAAACACCGTAACTGACTCATTATTTTAACATCATATACGTTTCCTGTTTATAAGCAATAGTTCAAACGGTCTGTTCTTTTCAGACAGGTTTTTCCAATTCCAATATAGAACTTTTCTGCCTATGCCAGAGTGCCTTTCACATGTCAGTTCTTCTCTTCTGCCCCAAGCATCACAGCCCTGTTGCTCTAAAAATGTATATTCCTAGTTGTCAGAAATGGAGATTTCCATTTTGTTTTGGAAACTCAGACAGTTCAGTTTACATAAATAAGTCAACAGAAATTTGACCACTTCTGGAAAGCTTTGAGAGGACTTTAATAAGAAGTGGCCTTTCTGTAATATTCTGTTATTTCTCAGAACCTTGCAATCTCAATCCACCTTGAAACCTCAAGATCAAGCCAGTTACTTCCAGTTTTGAATATTCAGTTTTGATTATTTGCATTTCTGGGCATTTCCAGACCTAATGCAGCTTGTGGTGAGTCAAGGGTGGAAGTCTGGCCTCTAGGACTGACAATGTTGTTTACCTCTATGATGCTTATTTATTTATGGTGTCAGGAGCAAATCAAACACTTGTATTGTATTTTAAAAAAATACACACACACAAAGTTTGCAAACTTGGCATCCTTTTAAATATCCTTTGACCAGTAGCTGGCCACTTGGAGTGCCTCTGGTGTTGCTATAAGAAGGTCCTCTATTGTGCATGTGGCAGGGCTCAGGTTGCATTGTAGTAGGTGGTCTGTGGTTTGCTCTTCTCCACACTCGCATGTCGTGGATTCCACTTTGTAACCCCATTTCTTAAGGTTGGCTCTGCATCTCGTGGTGCCAGAGTGCAGTCTGTTCAGTGCCTTCCAAGTAGCCCAATTTTCTGTGTACCCAGAAGCGAGTCCCTCATTTGGTACCAGCCATTGATTAAGGTTCTGGGTTTTAGCCTGCCACTTTTGGACTCTCGCTTGCTGAGGTGTTCCTGTGAGTGTCTCTGTATATCTTAGAAAACTATTTTTTGATTTAAGTCTATTGTGCTGCTTCAATGCTAAGACACTATGGAGCTCAGCCTCAGCACACATTTTGGCTGGATCTAAACTTCAGAAATCAGATAAACTGCACTGAATTGGCTGTATAGACTCATATAAACTAGTTCAATACAGTTAATCTGCATTCGGAAACTGCATTATATAGCAGTGTAGATCCAGACTCATTGTTATCTATGAGACAAGAAAGCAAAGGAGTGTGATTCTCTGAAAACATCCTTTGTAGGCTGTAAAGTAGGGATGCTCATGATCAGAAAAAAGGAGTACTACCTGGAAGTCAATTGTTACCAAAATGCTGTGGGTTTTAGAGGGGCACGAATAGAGGGTGAAAGGGAGAAACATGCCAAGAGGAAGGTATGTCAAGCAAACCCTTGCCAGGACCGTCTTCCATCTGAAAGATCCAGAAGAGGTCTCTACAGTCACTTAGGGGCCCACTGCCAAGGCTCTACCCTTGTAAGACAATCATACTTGGCCACAAGTGATCACTTATGATGAGTAATGCTGACCAACCACATCTGTAAAAACTGCTTCTTTGTGTCATTACTTTACTCCACCTCTCACCATTGAGGCATGGTGTGAAAACTGCTTTATGCACCATCCCTGTCTAGTGGGAAAAGTCTACACTTATCACTGACTGCTACAATGGGACGGAGTGGGAATATTTTCAATCACTGCAATAGTGCCATAAGCATAAATGTGAGTTGCAATATCATGAGTCTGGCTCCAACCAAAAGTCATGTTTTGCCAAGCAGGAACTGAGCAATCATACAGAGAAAGGAGAGAAGAAAAAAATAAGCAAAAGCCTGGGCTATATAAACATTCACTGTATTACAAATACAAACACAGGCAGTACCTGGAAAGCTCTCATATGGTTAGCTCTATAAAATACAATGACATCATGTTAATGTTTTATGTTTATGTAAGATCCATTATGCTCAAGGATAAAGTCGCTTGTCGTTACAAGCATGGAGGGCACATGTATTATTTTTTTTTTGTGGCTATAGAGTAGACCCATGTAATCAGTTGTTGAATGGTGAGTCAATACATAGATCAAAGCCATTGATTCAATGGCAGAACAGTAGGTAAAAGCTAAGGTTTCCCCTTTACATTAAGTCTCGTTGTGTCCGACTCTGGGGGTGGTGCTCATCTCCATTCTTCAAGTCACCTGTTGGCTTATGGCAACCTCATTAATTGTATGGGATTTTCTCAGGAAAGGTGGTTTTAAGAAATGTGAAAATGTGATTTTTTTTTTACTTTTGAATCATAATAATAAAGACAGGTTATTTTAGTTGGACTTACCATATAATGGAGCCCACGGTGGCGCAGTAAGTTAAACCACTGAGCTCTAAATTTGTTGACAGAAAGGTCACAGGTTCGAATCTGGGGAGCAGTGTGAGCTTCTGTGGTCAGCCCCAGCTTCTGCCAACCTAGCAGTTTGAAATCATGCAAATGTGAGTCGTTCAATAGCTACCGCTCCAGCGGGAAGGTAAGGATGCTCCATGCAGTCATGCTGGACACATGACCTTGGAGGTGTCTACAGACAACACCAGCTCTTCGGCTTAGAAATGAAGATGAGCACCAACTCCCAGAGTCAGACACGACTGGACTTAATATCAGGGGAAACCTTTACCTTTACCTACCATAGAATATAAGTTAATGTTTGGATTTTTCAAAAGAATTCACCAAACAGAGATGGAAAAGACTGAAAAAGAAAATGTGAGATGTGTGAATACCTAGATGATCAAGTAATTTGGGATAAAAACATGTAAAGGCATAATAATCAGTGAGGATGGATTTAAAGCAGAAGAAGAAAATTTGGAGAGGGATCCCAAATGGAACTGAGGTTTCTATGGTCAAGGAGCCTAATCAAGACAATGTAGATTGCAATCTTCTCCTTCTAATGAAGGATATGGGGCAATTCAAGCTGAAAAGAAGGTTATGGAGAAAGATGGAGATCACTCCATATTTTTTTGAGAAAAAAATGAAGATGTGTATGACCAGAAGAAATTTTATATCGGAGAACAGGAAGCAGCTTTGGAAGATTTTATTAAGACTAAAGGAGACAGTGCTATAAAAGAAGAATGTATAGGAAAAAGAGGATGGTCTGCTCAGAAAGACAAGGGGGAGTTAAACAAAGCATCCAAAAATTAGACAAATGATGTGTTTGGGTTTATTTATGTTGGATGAGTTATTCTCAGTTTTTTACAGTAGTTGAGATCTGGAAGAAAACTGCATGTCAAATATAAATGTTGATAGGCAATAAAAGGATTGGTTTCATTTGGCCTAGGGACAATGAGCAGGTCATTTGGTTTCTTGAGGTGGGTGGTCTGGTCTATTAAAATGTTCATATAAGGATGCTTCTGGATTACATTACATTTAAAGGAAAACTTGGATAAATGCTATAAGCTGTAGATTAGACATATACAGGGAGAAGATTAAATATACATTAGACATGTATATTTTATTGTATTTTTTGTGTCAGGAGCAACTTGAGAAACTGTAAGTCACTTCTGGTGTGAGAGAATTGGCTGTCTGCAAGGATGTTGCCCAGGGGATGCCCAGATGTTTTGATGTTTTACCATCCTTGTGGGAGGCTTCTCTCATGTCCCCGCATGGGAAGCTGGAGCTGACAGAGGGAGCACAACCCGCTCTCCTCCCATTCAAAGCTCCGACCTATCAGTCTTCAGTCCTGCCGACACTGTGCCACCAGGGCTGCAATGGGACTTCCAGAAGGCCCAGGCCCCAGACAAGGCAGCTGTCCTCAACGCATGTAGGAAGAGGAGGGAGGGAGGGAGGGAGGAGAGAAAGGGAGGTCCAGCTGCTGCCTTAGGCTTGGCTCCCCTGGTCACAATAAAACAAAGCCACATCTGTGTCCCTTCCTCGCTCTCTGCTTTGTGTTGCATTTGCATTACAGGTCTGGGGCATCTCAGGAGGGTTTGCAGAATTCTTGCTATCTCTAGCACAGCAGCCACTACTAGAGTATAGTATGAGCTGATGGCAGGGAACAGGTGAGAAAAGATGCAAGAGGCTCTGGGAAGGTTTTGGTAAAAAAGTAGAAACTCACTTTTATTACTGCAGGCTGTGCATCATCACACATATGTAAATTCCTTTCTTTCTGTTCTTCCTTTTTTCTACTATATTGGAAAGTCCCTAATAAAAATGTTATACATATATAAAAATCTAAAACAAATACAGAATTGGCAACTCAGCCCAAAAGATCAACCCACAGCAAGTTATCAATTAAGAGATTAAAAAGGAGACAAGAGAATGCCCTTCAGCTTCACAGAAGCAGTCTGCACCTCTTCCTCTGATGGACGGCCAAACCCTGCTTGTTGCTGGGAAACCCACAGGGACAACAACCCTTGCTTGGCTTATTTACCGAACCCACCGCATGATTCCATGGCCACTTGTAAAACAACAAAAACAACAAAATCCCAAGAAACAAAAATTCCTGCTGTGGTGATAGAAGCTGTTGCTCACATTTTGTCACTTGTCCAGGCTGCAGGGTATTAGCTGCCCTTTGGGCCAAAAGAACAACACTGACAAAAAGCCCAATAACAATTTGCAAGCCACCACAAACAGGACATGGTTATCACAATCGGTATCCTTTGCACAATAAGCAGCCACTTCACACGAGGCTGCCCCGGGCAACTGGTGTTCTGCTGAGATGGTATAATTGGCTCAGGCTACTGTTTGCTCCCATTGTTATTACTATGTGAAGGCATGGTTAATGTTTCTCTGAGGTTTTTCCAGGGTTCATTTCAGAGTTGTATAGTAGATTCCAGTAAAGAGACATGATTGCAGTGTAGAGAATTAGTCACCAAATCCCTGTTTCCTCTGGCTATCCAAGTTTATGACAACCTTTGAATAAATCCTTAGTTTTTATAAAGGTGTTATAAAAAGGTAACAATTAGTCTCTCTTCCAAAATGAATAGGGACCTGACAGGAAAACGAAAAACCAATGCTTGTCTACATCCATAAACTAGTTAAATATGTAACTGGCTTATCCTCTGTATCATTATCATTCTGGAAGGGGTTATTTTGGAGCCATCAGTGAAGAAATGGTTGGAATTAGAAAGTGATTCACTCTCCCTCTTTCCTTTCCTTCCTCCTTCCTAATGTACATTGAAGGTCAAATGTGGCTTTTCACGATTATGCTACATATGCAACATTTCATCTTTGTGCAATTCTCGATACTGGTTCACACAGTTTCATCCTCTGGGAAATGCAGCATCTTTGAATGAGGAATCATAAGGAAAACATCTAAAGGAGAACTTTCACATAGTCTGAGCAGAACTTGGCAATGTTTGTTTTTCCTCCCACAATTTCCATTTGGAATGGTCATGGTGACTAGGTAGTTCTGGGAGATGTAGAATTCGTGTACACAAACAGTTTAGCCCTATTTCACATATGCTCCCGAATAGTCTATATCTGGCACACAGCCCAGGAGCTCATCCACACCACTGGTGCAGCCTGCATTTCTCCTCCTTGGTTCTATTACCACCACCACACCTAGCAAACCATGGAGCTCCATCCTTTCTCCTGGATATTTCAGATGCTTCTGTTGACATCATAATAGAGCGCCTATGAAGAAGGAAGGGGGAATCTTTATAGTCATGCAGGCACCCCATTCTGAGATTGATAAGAATACCTGCAATGGCTTAGAGCTCAGATGGAGCTCCATGGCTGGTTAGGAGCAGCAAAAGTGGCAACATGGAGGAAGTGATATGTGCACCATCCCAGTGAAATGGATGAGATACCAAGCTGTTTGCTGAATCTAGGCTGCTCAGGGGCATATTTGCATGGGGTTCAACTGTGTGGCATAGATGAGCCCTACATCTCCCAGAACCACAGAGCACAGGAAAGGGTTAATGGTGCCAAATCAGACCTGATCCAGCTGCCCAGACTGCCCCAAAGCTGCAGGATGCTTTGGAGCTTTAAGCAAACTCCAGAATATCCTCCTGACTTTGCCCAAATGGGGACATAACCAGTTAAAAGTTAAAAACACTACTCTGAGATACTCACAGGATGTCACTGTGCATTGTAGGAACAGCTAACCTTCCATTCAAGGGGGAATCTATGTTTTTTGTTTGGTTGGTTGTTTTGTTTTGGTTTTGTGGGGTTTTGTGTGTGTGTGTGTGTGTGTTTGGGAGGGCTTTTTGTTTGTTTGTTTATTTGTTGTTGGTTTTATTTTATTTTTTAATTTTGTTGCTAATGGGGACAAACCTGTAATCCACAATCATAACTTTCCAAATCTCTTCGCCAGACCCATCTCCTCTAATGTAATATTTCTCAATCAGCTTGGTTATTGAGCTACATGAAAGCAAGGGATAAACAAGTATGTTGGCATGGGTCCATGTGAATAAGGTCTACACATACTATGTTAATACTGAATACACTCGTGGAGCCAAAACAGCATCATGCTTAGACAGAGGACTCGGAAAACTCCCAGGGTTTAGAAATATTTTTTTAAAAAATTGGAAGAAAAGTACACATAACTGTGGGAAGAAGAAAGACCCATGAAAATAGCTCAGTTTAGTATATCCAGTGATTGCTAAAGGTTAATTGACAATTGTAGATAACAAAAAAGCCTGGGAGCCAATCACACTGGGCACTTAAAACACTATATTCCAGTTTTACTGCCATGGCAACATCCCATGAAATCCTAGGTTTTGTAGTTTGGAGAGGGACGGGAAGTCTGGCTGAGAGTTCTAAATACTTGTACCAATGTTATGAATATATTTCCATAGAATTAAATTGGAATGTAATGCTGCGTAGTGTGATAGGACCCTGGAAAGAATACAATGGAGTTCTCACCCTGAACAGCATCATTCCCTTGCTATTCACTCTCATAATCACTAATAAAATTATAATTTTCTTTATAATTGCAAAATGCTTTAACCATAGTAATTGTGATACATTCAACAATGTAATTGAACTTCATAATACAATTTGAACACTGGTATTTGTGATGAGTTAATTACTAATACGAAATATCAGTGATGTGTGGGATTGGAAATGGCGTGTGGGATTGAAATTTCCATGTTATGGAATGGAGTATATTCTATCTATCTTTCCAAAAGTCTATTAATCAGAAAGGGTTATTGCCTTCCCAGCTCAGTAGCACAGTTTAAAAAAAACTTGCTAAATATTGTAAATGTAGAGGTGAGGAGAAGAAAGAGAAGAGGGTTTTATAATGGACTTAGAATTTATTGACCTATAACTGTGCTTTTATGGCCTAGACAAAAATTGTATTAAACATCATGAGTCTCTCTCTCTCTGCAAAAGGGCATCATTTTTTTTTCAAAGACACATATTCTTCTTTCTTTCACAAACCTTACATCATTGATAAGCTTAATTATTCCAGCACAAGCTCGGCACTTGTAGAAATATTCCTACACTGCAAATTAATTTATGCTTCAATTCTACACTTGCTTGGGAATTACAAATCAACCAACACTCATAAATTTGATACTAGAACAATGATGTGATTTTATGCACTATTTCTAAGTATCCTTTCAAAACATGAACTGGACCATCCACAAAATGATACTACAATGTCTGTTTAATGCCAATACACCCGAACCATTTTAAAGGCAGCTTTGGAACAACTGAAGAGATTGGCCACAATTCCAATATCTAACTTGCATATTCCTGTGATGTTGCAAGTCGCTTCTGGTGTGAAAGAATTAGCCATCTACAAAGACGTTGCCCAGGGGACGCACAGATATGTTGCAATCCTGTGGGAAGGCTTCTCTCATGTCCACTTTGTGTTTTTAAAATACATTACAACTGTACCCTTGGTTCGCTTCTGATACGATAAATAAATTCCTATGATATTGCATGAGCTAATACCTATTGGCGTACAGAAATAGTGTATGTCAATAGGTATTAGTTAATAATTTATACTAGATTCTTAACTGAATCCAGTATAAATTGTGCTTGGAATATAGGCTATCATTTCACAAAATATCTAACTAAAAATTCTCATGCATTACATTTTTGCAAAAACTGTTCTCAGGAGCTGGTTCGAACATTATAGCCATATCAACTCAGAATGAAAAACAATTGATTTCAGTGTACTGTTATTTGCATAATGTAGGGTATAAAACATAATATCCTATCAACAAGCACTTATTAGGACTATTGGGAGTTGTAGTCTAGCAAGCTCTAGAACAGAGCCAAATATTCCATATTGTTGACACACTTTTTAGACCTATAACCTTACATGACACAAAAAAAAATCAGTTTTACGAGCAAATCTGAGTTTGAACCAACCTCTTATAAGAAATATGGACACATACATGTATGGGAATGCAGCATATCTCATGAAACCCTTTAAGTTATATTTTTAAATATAAATGGTTTATGGCTTACTTCACATAGACTCATAGGTTTCTCATACATTCATGTGACACCCTCCACACATTGCAGCTAGCACACTAACATGTCACGACACACAGAACTAGAAGATCACTTATTCATCCACCCTGAAGTAATGCCACAGCTATGCATGGTTTGTTGAAAACAGCCAACCCAGAGGTCAAATTTGATCACATCTTGAACTATACCATTGTAGAAATGGGCTAGTTGCATCATGAGTTAAATTGACAGAGAATTCTCCTTTTGGTAAGAAACCTCAATAGAATACAAGAGTCCCATTGATAGGGAAAAATTAACCTTCAGACTGCAACTCCCCAAATCCCCAGCTAACACGAGAATTCTTGAAATTGTAATCCAAAAATCAATCTTCTTAAACTAGTTCAGCTCGACATGCTTAGAGAATCCGTTCAGACTTGTTTAGTTAACACATAAAAGATGAAAAGGGGAGCCAACTTGTATGGGATATTGAAAGTGCAGAGGTGTAGTTTGCATCTGTTCCCTTGATTTTCCCCCACTTTAGTTCTTCTGAATGCAAAAGCAGTTTATTTTATTTATTTTTTATTGTAATTCCATGGACTGGATAGAAAGCTTAGGTGGAAACATCTTTCAATATAGGTGTGCAGTTTCCACCCAGTGTTGCAAAACTGGGTAGCATGTTGCAACTTTATTTGAAACAGTCAACTTTTGCAAAACACATATTGAGTAACCAGAGGATATCTTTATTCTTGTGTATACATAGCAACCTTGCCAGTCTGGTTCACATTAAAAAAAAGGTGGAGGGGAAAAAGAAGAATTTGCCCTTGGACAAGAGTTTAGCAAGACACCAAACAGAAGGGAAAGAAATCGTGCTTACCTATTGGCAGATCACAGTGTGTAATGTTCCAAAGCTAGAAGGAGTTTGGACAGATATTTTATCCAACTGCTTTAAATTAAGGCTTTGACAGTTGTATAACCCATTTGCCCTACCGTCACCTCACTATTAGTATGGTTAGAGAACCATTCCAAGACACTTTGCAGTGAAAGACAAAGTTTGCTCTCCACCATTCCACATAGAGAAGTTGATCTGCCTTTTATTCAGTCTTGGCAATGGGACAGTGTCTTACCATGCCAGAGGCAGCAAGCTGGTGTAGAACATCACAACTCTATCCTTTGACATGGTGAATAGGTAAGGGACCTCCACGGCTGGCCCTCTGTTGGCTGCCTGAAACAGTTACCTCCATTTGTTAGCTTGGTTTAGTGGTTTGAGTGTTGGACTGGGCCTTAGAAAACTAAGGTTCAACCCTCCACTCAACCATACAACCCACTGGACAACTTTGAGCAAATAATGCTCTCTCAACCTCAGAAGAAGGCAGTGGCAAACCCCCTTTGAATAAATCTTGCCAAGAAAAGTCTGTGATAGGATTACCTTATGGCCACAGTAAACTGGGAATGGCTTGAAGGCACACCACCACCTCCAAAACAACAGAACCAATACTAAGAATTAAATTTGTGCGTGTGTTTTGTATGTCTGCATGAAATTTAAAAATAAAGCAATGAAGAAAATATGGTTCAGAATGTGCAGTTTGTGGAACTATAGTGTATTACAGGAGCTTCAAAATAGCAAGATTCATCATACTGGTTGGTAGGTACATTTTAAAGGCGGATTTAATGCCTAGACTATGATCCGCAGTTTAAAAAATCTGGGAGAACCCATGCCCATCACAGTAGACAATACTAGATTAGACAGATACATAACCTGATACAAGGACCTCATCATACTGGGGTTTTTTGTCCTTACCACACCTGGGCTCCTTTTCAGTGAGAATTCTTGATTGACCCCATCAGATGATGCAAGCCAGGGCTCCACCCCATCTGTGGGTGAAGTGGCAAGGAAGTGTTGGATTTTAGCTTCCTCATCACCATGGTATGAAATAGTCTTTTGGTAGCTTTGATGGAGTTACCTGCATTTTTTGGACTTTCCCCCATCTGATGGGAAAAAGGGCAACACAGCAATACACGGTACCATACTTTCCTCTATCTGATGGGAGTAGGGACAGGGTGCCAACATGCCTTGTCCCAATGTCACTATGTGATAGGGATGCACCTTCTATTTCAGTGATTGCCGGCGAAATGGAACAAAATAGAGGGGGAGGTTAATCAGTAAGATGAAGTCCCAAGTAAGATTACTATCTAATTAATTATGCCAAATGGGGTAGACTTGGTTGTATAACATCTCGTAGGTGAGCCATAACACTGTGGTGCACTCATAATAAATTTTTAAAAGAAAGATCTTCTCCAACATTTTCATAACCATTTAATTTATTTATTTAGAACATTTGTATCCCATCCTTTTTCTGACCTCCGAAGAAGGACTCAGGGTGGCTTCCAACAATATAAAAACACCAATAAAATATACAATTACATAAAATGATAATAAATATATATTTAAAACAGTTTGCCTGGTCTAAAACATCCTCCAAATTGTCCAAAAATGCGGTCCATAAAATCTCATATTTGCCAATAAAAACCTTCTATTTAAACAAGTAATTTCGTTTTTGTGCAATGCGCCAGCTGATTATTTTCACCACACTGTTGATTTCTCTCAAAACCATTAATCTCTGCTTTTGACTTAAACTAGTCAAAAACAATGCAGAAGGAAAAACCTCTGACTTGAAAATGGCAGAACAAGGTGAAAAACAAAAACACAAACAAGAACCGGGCTAAATAGGGATAAATCCTACAAGCTAAATTACAGCAAGATTTCAGAGAAGTTTTAGTCTCTGGGCCCTTCCACACAGCCATATAACCCAAAATCTCAAGGCAGAAAATCCCACAATATCTGCTTTGAACTGGGTTATCTGAGTCCACACTGCCACATATTCCAGTTCAAAGCAGATAATGTGAGATTTTATTCAGTTGTTTGTAAGGGGCCTCTAGCAGTGAATCTCATGGCTACCTGAATCCATTAAGAAGTGTTTCCCAGGCACTGGAATGAAAAGTATATTCTAAACACATTTTCCCTACTGACCCAATGACCTACCACAGCCAGTTGAGCAACCACAACATTCTTATCAAGATACAGAGACATTTAGTTGGGGCAAGCTCTATCAAGATCACCTCTCAGTTGCATTGGGTTTGGGATGGGGGGGGGGGGGGGCATGAATTCAAAGACAAAAAAGCCCTAATACTAAAAAAAAAGTATTAAATATTTAAAAAAACCTGTTCTTAGCCTTCTTTACAAAATCATTTTGCTTCAAATCACACTTCAGGCAACATTTCAGTTATTATTTTGATTATTATATGAAACTTCATAGAAGATATTCTTCATTGACATGCATAAAAGGTTCATTCTGGAAGAGACAGAAGATCCTTGAGATGTCTAACATGGAGGTGAGAAATATATGGCTTTCCCAAACATGTCAGCTTTGATTCAGGGCTTGTCTACATTGGTCAGTTAATCTGGAGCCAGAGCAGAGCAGAAAAAGCACTATCCTAAACTTGTTGCAGCAGTGAGTCAAAATTCAAATGACACAGGAGATCGATGATACCAGCCCCACCTGAGCCTGTCATCACTGCTCCTAGATAGCTACAAAGCTGTGTGAGTGCCTGGCCATTATGGTTGCCCCAAGTTGACATCAGCAGAGGTGCCCATATGACCAGGAAGAAGGAGAGGGCCACACAGGTATGACCTATCACCTTTTCCCTACGCTGATGAACACAGGGAAAAAGGAATGGCAGTGGTGCCTCAGGTGAGCAGCAGACTAGTCTGAATAGGACCCGATCCTGTTGTGCCAAGCTGCTCCAAAGCCATGCAGTTGCTCGAGAGTTTCAGGCAAATTTTACAGTATCCCCAAACTTTTCCTAATGCAAGGCTAAATTGGATCAGTTTAACCCATGAAACTTTCTGAAAGTGCAGGAACTTCATGAAGACAGCCAGGTGAGCCCCCAGACCCTCAACATTTCAAGGGCAGTACATTCACCCCTGCCCCAATAAAGAATGAACATATGCTCAGGAACAGTTTATCTCTTTTAAGAAGACATCACTCATTATATGACAAGAGTAAGGGTGCTGATGAAGTGGATGTCGAAAAAAAGCTAAGAAAAGTGTAGAAACAGAAATCTTGCTAGAAAAAAACCTCTGGTGTCAGCAGTTGCTTTCTTTAAAAGGTGTAATTGTGTCTAATATACCTGAAACGTTGATTTTTTTTCTCTTAAACTAAAAGTAGTTTAAAATTAGAAGAGACTTTAGCTATTGAAAGTAGGAAAAATGTCTACCAGTTGGCATGTAGAAGATAATCCAGCTCTTCATTTAATTCCATTTCAAACTGCACTTTTTATACTTTGTAACAAATATTGGTAAAGTACACTATGTTATATTTTCTTTAAGAATTGAATTAAAGCTCTCTGAAAGGCAGGAGTGGTGCTCAGAGCTGATGGCCCATATGTGGATATCAAAAATGGCTGTGATCCTGGAAATTGCCATACAGCCTCAGAGGGTAAATTATAGTGTTTGCAACTGATTTGGGTGATTTCTAATCAGTCTAGTAAGGACCTCATCACATGGATGTTTTTGCATGCTGATGAAATGAAGTCCCATGGATGCCATCCATTTATGCATGGCCACTTCTGGTGGCCACCCAATGACTGCCTGTGGTACTCCGTCTTGCTACAAGGGAGAGAAGACTCCTCAGAAGTCACATGTTGTCCAACTCCTGCTCCCAGAAAACTGCCGGAAGAGAACAGGCTAAGATGTTTTCCCCACTCTTCCTAATGATTTCTCTGCTATTCCCTGCTTCCTTCTTTCCCGTCTGATGAAGCCTTTAGTCCACTTTGGGTCAATATTAGATCAGAATGACACAATTTGGTTTCAGGGAAGGTGCAAATCCAGATATTTGAACATCATAAATTTATAGGAAAACCATGTCAGTGTGATTTCAATGTGAACATCAAGGTGGTACAAGGCAGAGGGTTGGCAAGGAAGCTGGCATTTGCTCAGTGACAATTCAAATGTGCAATTTAGGAAATAATCCCATTAGCAGTTTCTAATCACAGTTCTTACAGGGAGTTCAATTATCTGCCATATCACTTCACTCATTTGCCAGTGTAGCTGTTAGTTGTAGATCATTCAGAGAGCTGTGGTGAAGGCTTTGTATATTTATTAAATGTCATGTGATCATAGTCTCTCAGAGTCTTTGCCTTTTTGTTTCCAAACCTTTCAACACATTCGTTTGTCTAACTTCATTTTCTGTTTGCCTTTCTTGTTGATTTGAGTAATAATATTAGGCAATGTGTGTTTTCAGTAGTGAATAATTCAAAATCCACAAAATGGCAACACCCGCATTGGTCTAGCAAAATATAGAAAATGCATAATACAAACTTTTTGAAGCTTCACTAGTCCCATCATCAGACAAAGATGTCAAAATCATACAGGAGAAGAACAGACTTCAAGACATATACCTGCATTTTGTTTTAGACATTTGTCAGTTAAGATGGTCTAGAGTAATAATTCCCAAAATCTGGTACTCCAGATGGTTTAGACTTCAACCCCCAGAAGCCTTAACTAACTTGATCAATAATCAGGAATTCTGTGAGCTAAAGGCTGACCATCTGGAGGACCAAATTTTGATAACCAGAGAATAGCAAAGCAAGTAGAGGCCACTCTCCTTCTTGATCTTATGTGGAATGGTTGGCCAATACACATACTGCACTTGGGGGTGGGGCCGGATTTTATTGTATTATTCTGCATGGCCAAAATGACTTCCCTTTAAGATATTATGAAGTTAAGCTTGTTCTTTCTCACAATCTCAACTGGTTCTAGTTTTTGTTAGATGCCTGACTTTCTGTCTTGGGATGTCTCATTTTTCCCCTTGTTCTTCTGTATATTTCTGTGGTCATTCATTCAGGAAGCATCTCAGCAGCAATAGTACTGTACTACAAATATATATGGTGACTCTAGGGAAAGAGGGCATCACACTAGTTTGGCTTAATCTTCCTATAAGACTTTGTAAAGGACAAACCTTCTTCACCCCTGATGAGTAAGATCTCAGGGTAGTGTCACAGGTTGAGTCTTTTTTTTCCCCAGAAATCTGAAAGACCCCCTAAACTGAAGCTTTTTGCTGCTCTCCGCCAGCACATTCAGCCTCCATTGAGTTTTTCCCAAGGAGTTGTCACTCCACCACAGTCTGAAATTTAGGAAAGAGGAAGACTCTGGGCTCTGTTACTGGAGTTATACAAAGCTTTTGTGTTAGGATAGGGAAAAATCAATATGCATTCATCTGCCATGGCCTCAACAAATGTTACAAAGCTCCAGCTGCCTGACCAATCCATGCCATGCTTTTGTTCCACCCAGCCAATGGAGGGACAGGGTAGACATCGTAAAAATGGGATGTGAATATGTATTACCATGGCTGGGCAACTGAAGCTTTGCAACAGTTACCAAGCCCATCCTTTGGAAGCTAACCATAGAATTGCACTGGAGGGTTTAAATCTTCTTAGAGAGGTTTCTTTCTAGAAATCTCTAGGTCCTCCAGCATAACCAGAGAAAGTGGTCACAGAGCCACACTAGAGGACCTAGAGCAGTGGTTCTCAACCTGGGGTCCCCAGATGTTTATGGCCTACAACTCCCAGAAATCCTAGCCAGTTTACCAGATGTTAGGATTTCTGGGAGTTGAAGGCCAAAAACATCTGGGGACCCCAGGTTGAGAACCACTGACCTAGAGATTCCTAGAGAAAACATTTTAGTCAAATCTATGAATAATCAAATCTGCAATAGCCAGAACTGCAAATATGGAGGGTAGTTTTCAAAACATAAATAGAACATTGTATAAAGTCACCATAAAAGGTGTAGCTGTGATCCACAAGAAATCCAGCAAAGTATAAGAGAAGTTGTTGTAACTGTAACAAAAAGTTGTCAGTAGAAATAAAAATTAGAAATTAAAGAGAAAATCAAAACCAAACTCTTGGCATTAATAACAGCCAAAAGCAGACTGACATAAAGGTGGGTGGAAAAAATAAAACTCTGCAGGCCAACCTCTATCTCTGTAGTAACAAAGTCTCTAATGGGATGCTATCACTAGAAAATAGTTGTAATGCTCATTGGCCTGAAATAAGAAACAAACTGAAAAAATGTAGAAGCAGCAATGTGACAAAATCTATTTTGAATGTTGATAAAGGATACAGAACATCTTTACAGGTTAACACAATTCTTTGAAGTACCAAAGACTTAATTACTTCTGGTACCAATGATTTGGTGGTATCTGTTAAGACTATTTCTGAAATAACTATTCATTTTTAGAGAAATCTTTTTATTATTCAATGATAGCTACTGGCTGCCATGGTAATGGAATAGTGAATATAGTGTGGATTTTGTCCTGAACTTTAAAGGGGCTATCCAATATGATAAATCTGTTTGGCATATATTCAGTTTGTTTAAAGGTTCAGATTAAAACGCAGGTGCCGTTTGTTATCATGTCACCAGAAAGACCACTGTCTTATTAGTAGACAGTGAACTGCCATTAAGCAAAACTCTCTTATTCTGACAGAAGATTCCTAATGTAAAAAAATTTCACCAGAGCATTGAGATTTGGATCCAAATTTGCACCCAAATGACAGCCTAGATTCAACCCAATATAGAAGAGCTTCCAGAAAATGTCAGTGCTAACCTAGTCAATTTTCATTTTAAATGCTAGAAATAAAATAGAGAAGGGGGTAATGGAAATATTAGACAAAGCCTGGAAAAGAAGATACTCTTTTTGTAGCTACAGTTCCAAGGATATGGAAGTTGTATTCCAAAAATAACTTTTCCAAGTACTGATGATTGAACTGGGTAGGATGTAACAAATAGCCAAACCAAAAATACCATTAAGCAAAAAGGTACAACCTTCCTTGTTGGCCTGTGAGTCAGAGATGTACAGGAACAATGAAAAAGAAATTAACAGTGACTAATTTAAAATAAAAACAAGTTTATCCGATTTCTAGTCTGCAAGACTATTAATGAAAATGTGTACATATTTTTCGTTTCCCATTATCAGGAGGAACGTGTGAGCAATAATCTGTTTCTTTTTCCTTCTCCTATTTCCCTTTAAAACATTGCAAATGTGTGCACTGACAAGGGAATAGACAACAATCAGGGCAGTTGGTTACTATCAAGTGGAGATAAACACGTTTTGCTGGGGGAGAAAGTGCTGATCAGAATCCTTTGTGGTCTTTATGTATGCTTAAGTACTGCAAATGGGTTTCTGACCACTGGTTTCAATGGAAAAATGTATATAGTAGGCCCTATGGTTTAGTTCCAGGACCCCTCTTGGATACTAAAATCTATGATGCTCAAGTCCCATTATATACAATGCCACAGTAACCTAGGATCCCTTATACAATCTGATGAACAACTCAAACAAGTTCCGGAGAAAGAACCTGAGGAAGGTATGCCGACATATTAATGTAGTGGTGGGTTTGTGGCAAAATCAAAATTTGCTCTTTGGATTTTTAAAACTATTTTCAAGATGGTGGTGGTGACGGCTGACAGGGAGTTCTGGCGTGGGCTGGTCCATGAGGTCACGAAGAGTCGGAGACGACTGAACGAATGAACAACAACATTTTTCAATATATGGTTGGTTGAATCTGTGGATGTAAAACCCATTGATCTGGAGAACCAACATTTCATATGCATTTTGGTAACTAATAGCTATGGTTTAGGGAGGGGGTATCTAGAATATCCATCCAGAGAGATCTTCTAATCTAATGCCTCACCAAGTTACATATCCTAGGGTACCATGGCAGTTAAAGGTGCTTAGATCAAGCTGTGCAGTGTGGAAGGCCTCAGGAGCATTGGTTTCCCAGGGCCTAAAATGAACTAAGCATCAGTTCATCAGCCCTAGATACTGAAAAACAGTTTTAGGAATATGTAGCAGCAGTATACCTATACCTTCTGTCTGTGCACCATAGCAAATAATAACCCAGCTGAGAAGTAATTTGCCTATTGTGATATGTACAAAAGGAACTATGTGATCACCATATATCTATCCAACCAATTCTATCATGGGAGAGGTCATAGTTATAGCAAAAAGGGGGCATTTTGGAGGCTTGCTTCTTATGGCCTTGCTTTTTGATGCGCTGTAACTTAATTAATCGGCTCTGTGGTCCCATCAGACAATTAATCCATCTCAGTCTGGGTCACTGCAACCCTTGGCCATTATTTTCAGGAGAACATCTTGTGAGGGACGAGCAATTTACTCATACCACCACTGTAATTATTCTCCGCTTTCATATGTCTGCTAAGTGCTTGTAGTCTGATCATCTCTACATAAAGCCATTACATTAACAGCTAATGTGGGTGGGCAACTTTGTACTCTCACAAAAGAGGTATTGACCTCCAGAAAATTGTGGGAGGCAGAACACACGTTCAGCATGGCTAGCTTAGTTTTTATCCCTGGTGTATTAAGGGGACTGAGCCTGCAAGCTTCATGCTTGGTCAAACCTTCATGGCAAACTACAGTGAAGCATATAGCACATAAGCATTTCATTTTGAAGTCTGCTCTTCTTTGTTTTTAATTAGTCACTTCTATCAAAAATTTATCTCAGTCATACGGAAGAGAGCTGAAAAATATTTGATTAATATTGTTATTTCTTTAACCAGAAATCTATTTTTTTTCCTTGAGACACACAGACAGCTGTTCTGCTGAACATTATATGAGTAATACTTAATGGGATTGGTGTGGTCCTTTGAGGGCTCCTCTCACATTTAAATGCAGCTTGAGAAAAAATGGTTTGCTACCATTAACACATGGAAAGAAGAATATATACTAGGGCTAGGTTTGAACAACTCGGTACTATGGTGCAAACTGGGTGCTACTGTAACATCCCAAGAAGTGAGAGATTCTGCATCTGGGGAGAACAAACAGTGGAAGACATTGAACATTTCTTAATTGACTGTCCAGCATACACTGAACTGCGAGACAGATATTTACATCCAATATTATCCAACTGCAGGTCCCCCAACAGAAATGATATTCTGACATCCCTCTTGCAAGGGCAGGAAAGATCCAGCATCATCAGAGTAAGCCTTTTTATTCTGAAGGCTGTTAAGAAAAGGGCAGATTTCCTGAAAGAAGACCAGGAAAATGGGATTCTGACTATAAATAGAAGGTCGGCTGCTGTCTTCACCTTGTTGCCTTGTTTTTTACTCGTGTTCTATTTTGAAATGGTCATATGACTGATCAAATAAATTATTATTATTATTATTATTATTATTATTATTATTATTATTACATGGAAAGATACAAAGAGCCATGTATATTTCAAATCTCATACCAGTTGTTTGTTTTCCTTGACTAGAAACAACCACATTATCTGAAAGTAGGTAACGTATAGATTGTGGTACCTTGGGCAGAGGGTAGTAATCTGAACCTTTCTGCCAGAGTTATTTTTGGGGACTCTACAACCCAGAATGTTTGAGCCAATGAGGCCACTAGCCAAAATGGCCACTTTTTCTAGCTCTTTCCCAAGTGTCTCTTGAGAGAGATATGAAGGAGGAACTGTTGTCACATGCAGCAATGGAAAGCAGTTGGATTGGTTGGGTGCCTTTAGGTTTAGATAACAGAATGTCTTCAATCTGAACTTCGAACCCCCTGCTTCTTGGCAGGGGATTGGACTGGATGGCCCACAAGGTCTCTTCCAATTCTATGATTTTTTTTGCTTACAGTGATAAAGATAAAATATAAATAAATTTATATGGCTAAAGCTGGACAGTCTTTTCTCCTGTTAACATCATCAGGAGAGTTGACTACCAGCTGAAACATTTCCCATTGGAACCAATGAGATTGGAACCAATGGGACTGAAAGGTGCTTAGATATATTGAGGTATTAGTCATACTATTTGTGTGGCTAATTAGTACTTTCCCCCACTTCCACCTAAACATTAGGAAGAACTTCCTGACTGTGAGAGCTGTTCAGCAGTGAAACTCTCTGCCCCGGAGTGTGGTGGAGGCTCCTTCTTTTGAGACTTTTAAGCAGAGGCTAGGTGGCCATCTGTCAGGGGTGCATTGACTGCAATTTTCCTGCTTCTTGGCAGGGGATTGGACTGGATGGCCCACAGGGTCTCTTCTAACTCTATGATTTTATGATTCTATTCCTATTTCTATAAACCTCAAGTGGATGGATATTTTTCACTTCTCCAAGACACCTTCCTACAACTATTCTGAAAATAAGTACATCTCTAAATAAACCTTCTACTGCATCTATTTTTGTCCCTAAGGGTGCTGTATTTTGTAGTACTGGTTTGGGGCAGCAACACATTAAAATTCTGTTATTTATTAATGTGACATATTTATTGCAAACACGCAGGAATGGCTTGCAAAATCAGAGGCAGAGCAAGAGGCCAGTTGAAGCAAGTTGTGTGACGCAGTCGACACCTTTGTATCTGTGGCTTCTGTGAACTCTGCCTCAGACTAAACAACCTAGGTTTTGAATGGACGCAACACTATTGATCCAATGCTATTTGGCCGATAAGGGCTTGAGGTTATGGGAAGAGATAAGCCCATTTATCACATGTAAAAACAAACATTGAAAAGCCTGCCTGCCTTTGAACCACATGATAAGTTATCTCAAATGGAAGCACTATGAAACCCGAGTTTCCATTACACACACCCTATTTTGCAAATCACAGGTCATTCTTGAATTCCTGGAAAGACTACCTTTCTTTGCACATTTCAGGTTGGGGTGACAGGTGGATAAGGAAAGGGGTGGGAACAAACTGACAGAAAGTCTTGAGAGTTTGAAACAGCCTCAGAGGGGAAAAAATAGATCAGAGTAGGAGTGGTAACAACAAACACAGATACATCTAAACCAAGACTTGGAAGTCCCTGAACAGACTCAGAAGTGGAGTGGGCAGATCAAAAGACAACCTGGCAAAATGGTACTACTTAAAAGAATCCTCCACCTTGTGTGACTGTGGAGCAGAACAGACTCCTCTGCATCTGTATGCTTGCCCACAATGTCCTGCCTCGTGTACAGAGGAAGAGTTGTTGGAGGCTACAGATAATGTGGTTGCTGTTGCCCATTTTTGGTCAAAAGATATTTAGCCACTGGTGCTCTTTCTATTTTTATCAGTTTTATACTAATTTATGCAATGCTTTTGATGTGAAATAAATAAATCTAAACCAATAATTTTTCAGATGTGCTCCATTGTAGGTCTGCCCACATATTTTGGTTCTCATTGGGGTTAGTTATGTTATGGTCTTATAATATAATCCCCATTTGAGCCATTCTGAACCCTGATAGGTATTGCTATAGGCCTCTTAGGAGCAACCATTTCTAGATAATTTTCTGGCTGGTGTTTTAATATATAATACTTGGTAACTTGACAAAAGCATGCCCTTCGGGATATTAAAAAAAGTGGAAACATCCTTAGTTTCAGACTTTGGCTATGAAGTCCCATTTGCAAAAAGGATCTTGGCTTAGAAATTAAAGGATGAGTTAAAACAAAGCCAAACAACATAGTTATGGAAGTGGGATATCTTCAAGAAGCCTGGGGGTTATTTAAAACCACTGGAAGCAGCATTTATAGGATGAAAAAATATACACAATTAAATCTCAAAGAATATTGCCATGGTTATATTATGGCATCACGGAGAACATAAAAAGGGGAAGGCAGTAGAAATTTATTTAAAAAGCACACACTTTGGCAATCCACATATAAATTAATGTAAAGTAAAGCAAGAAGTGATTTGATAATACATTAATAACATGAAGAGGGAGGGTAATGGAATAATTCTGGAGTGCACAGGAAACCAACTCAACTAGTTTATTTCTTTTCAGTATTTACATCACCCAATAAAATGTTATCTGGAGGGTTTACAAGTCTGAATAAATGCCCTGAAACAATAAAATGTTAACACAGAATACTATAAAAAAAGGCAGAGTGGAACACAGGGGCAACAATGAACTACAAAAAATAATGGAAAGGAACAGCAAATCTCTGCTCTTATTTGGGCATAGATGAATTGGGTAGAAGTAGTTTCAAATTTAATTTTACTTAAAATAAACTGAAATAAATAAATGTGACTTAACTTAGTTCTGATTAGAATAAACCTCTTTCATCTTCATGACATCCTCTATAAGTAATAATAACAGCTTTTACCTGTTGTATGTTATAGATGTGAGAGCGTTGCCTACGAAAAATCCTGCAAATCTCTTGGAAAGACAGGTGGACAAATGTCAGCATGCTGGAAGAAGCAAAGAGCACCAGCATTGAAGCAATGGTCCTCTGCCATCAACTCCGCTGGACCGGCCACATCTCCCAAAGCAGTTGCTCTACTCCAAACTCAAGAACGGAAAACGTAATGTTGAAGGACTTAAGAGATTTAATGATGGGCTCAAAGCCAACCTTAAAAACTGTGGCATAGACACCAAGAACTGGGAAGCCCTGGCCCTTGAGCGCTCTTTCTGGAGGTCAGCTGCAACCAGCAGTGCTGTAGAATTTGAAGAGGCACGAATAGAGGCCGAAAGACAGAAACATGCCAAGAGGAAAGCACATCAAGCCGACCCCAACAGAGACTGCCTTCCACCTGGAAACCGATGCCCTCACTGTGGGAGAACATACAGGTCAAGAATAGGGCTCCACAGTCCCCCTACATGCCCACCGCCAGGACACCGCACTTGGAGGACTATAATCCTAGGACTACAAGGGGTCGTCAAAGAAGAAGAGTGCTCTGTAAGCTGCCTCGAGTCACTGGGGACATGGTGGCGGGATATAAATAAAGATGATGATGATGATTATTATTATTATTATTATTATTACTCTATGTCAATATATCTCAGGCTGATACGAGAGACCAGTAATATCCTCCCTCCACATGCTAGGAGCTGGCACCATATTTATGTCTATTGGTTGTAGTTGATTCTTTCTTTATGGAAACTAATCAAAGACTGGCAACCTATGCCTCCAGGATCAACATTGGTTCCTGGACTATCACCGTGAGAAGCTCTGTTTAAAATAATAATTACAATAATCCACCAGAAATGTATATGTGTGTCCAAGGCTGGATTCCAACTGGTAAAACATGGTGGACAAGTGAAACCCCTGTCCTTTGAGGGATTGCTGTATCAACTGTTGGGATGCGGTATTATTGGCTGTCCTTTCGTACCTTTTTTTATTGAATTTCCAATACAAGAAAATAAGAGTACCAAGGTAGATAAGGTTTAAGTCTGATCCTACAGGTCTGTTTGAATATTGCCTGCTGTAAATGAATGGCCACTTCATTTGAATTGGTTTTCATATGGGAGATTTTTAGGTCAGATCCCAAGAGTCTTGTGCAATTGAGCTGTGTGGGGAACTATCAATCTGAAGAGTCCTAGGCCATGTCTACACTGGCCAATCCTAAACCAGTTTGAACTGGCCCTGGAGGCAACAACAAGCATTCTCCCAAATTTACTACAGTGGCAGATCAGAGTCTACACAGTCAACTGGAAAACAGATAGTTTGGGAATATCAAGAGAGAGGGAGTTGAAGAGGAAAATCCCACGACCTGGTGTCACTTTATTCCCAGCATGCCAGCACAAAAGCAGAACAGGCCCACCACGTCAGGTAGGTGATGAGAACATTGCAGGATTGGGAACTATTGATGGGCTTTACTCATTGATAAACAGGAAACACATTAGGCTTGGGTCCAGATCAGTTTGAACAAAAGTGATTTGTAAAATTCGGTGATTCATTTTGTATATTCCCCTGAAAACAGGATGGGGGGTTGGGAACCGGAAAGCCAGACAAAACTGATCAAGAGACCAGGATTTTTGGCTACTGGAGCGGATGGAGTTAACTCCGCAATATACCTGAGGCAGAGGTCTGCAGAGGAGGCTCCTGGAGAAGATGGGATTAACTGCAGCATCTTTTCTCCCTCCTTGGCAGTGGTAGCAGCATCCATTTCCTCAGGAAAAGTTTCCTAGGCTCCTCCTGAGTTCCACTTGAGGCATGATGGAAGTTGAAGTTTTTCTCTTTCTCTGTTTCTCAGTCAATAAAAATGTTATGGTACAAACTTAAAATAATTCTTAAAAAATCAGTAGATTGGTGAATTGTTCTGAAACTTGGCGGGGCTGCAGTTGTAAATGGGGTCTGAAACAGAGCTAGGTTTCATGCAAATACGCTTAAAAAGTCACTGAGGATCGAGCCTCTACATTTTCCATTGTTGCCAATGGGCCAAATCTTTGCCAAATGAACACAGTAACACCCCTCCCGATTTGAGTAACTTCCCGATAAACAGAATGAGGGGCTATATAAAAACAGAACCCAAAATGGCATGCCATTTGATCCAATTGACCATGTCTAGAAGACATAATTATGGCGAGGAGCCAGACCAACTGCAGAATGCACGCAACATGGTACGATATGAATCATCAGCAAAGGTTCGGCTGTATACCAATTTGCCTGCCTCGTGTGATAAAGTCCATTGTCATATTGCTAAGATGATAATAAGGATAATGATGATGCCGATGACAATAATTCCCTGTAATCATTGTTTCTACTGTGTAAAAAAAATATATGTGCAAATACACAAAATTCATAATGACCAGCTTGCCAATCTTCAGTTCCTTTCATGTTACAAATAATTTAGGAGCCCTTGTCTAAAAACATGGCCCTTATAGCTATGATTTATTTTAATGACTTTGGGGTGCAAATAGGAAGGGAGGCAGCCATCTAAGATGATGGAAGATGATGATGATGATGATGATGATGATGATGATGATGATATACATTTTTACCTGCCTCTCCTTGCAGTTCAAGATGGAGTACAACATCATTAAAACACTATCTCCTGGCAGTATTATACCACATTATACCAGATTTACCGTTGTGCTTAGCTGTGCTTAAGTACAGGGCACCATTGGCTGGGGAGCCATCTTCCTGACCCAAACATTTTTTTAGAATAGATTTTGCTCATATGGTGCAATTCTAAATTTGAAAACATTCTGTTTCAGAGCAATTCTAGATGCTGATAGAAATAGTCTGGGGGGGGGGGGGGGGCGTGCCACAATGCAGCGAACATAAGCCTTCCAGGCCAATCTTATCTGTGGCCCAACTTAACAAGCACAGGGCCTCATTTGTCCTAAATCTGGCACTGCACATAGCCAACTTTGACAGATGCTCATGCCTGGATAAATGCTTTTTGATAACATCTCCCACAATCCCTTATGGGTTATACTGGCTAGGACCAGTGGGAGCTTCAGTCGACAAGTATCCGAAATGCCATAATTAGGTATTAGATGAGGTGCAATATAAAATAAGCTGTTATCCCAAAACCATTTATGCTAAAATGCTTTAATGTTTATTTTATTGCTTTGTTTTAAAAATCCATTAAAATCTCTTTGAAACTGTGAATAAAATTATCCATCAAAGTGCAACAAAATATATTTTCAAGAGTATACAATATGCTATAAAGAAATATCTAAAAAGCAATGAATAACTTTTTAAAATCATATGAGGGGGCAACTACACTGCAGTTCAATATCACTATGTTTTTTTATTTTTGTTGGGTTTTTTGTCATGTCAAGAGTGACTTGAGAAACTGCAAGTCGCTTCTGGTGTGACAGAATTGGCCATCTGGAAGGATGTTGCCCACGGGACACCCAATTTTTTTATGTTTTACCATCCTTGTGGGAGCCTTCTCTCATGTCCCCGCATGGGAAGTTGGAGCTGACAGAGGGAGCTCATCAGTGCTCTCCCCGGATTCGAACCTCTGACCTGTTGATCTTCAGTCCTGACAGCACAAAGGTTGAAGAAGACAAAGGACCTCATCAGAAAGCCCAGATAAAGCTTCCCACTTCACCAGGCTTCCACAAGAAAAGAGGGAGCAGCAGGGCAAATCTGTTACCCCGCGCACATCTCCATCTCTGTGATGCTTTCCCCATTACACTAAAATTACCCCTTCTCATGAGGTAGATGGAGTGTTTCTTACACTGTAGAGTTAATGCAACTTGACATCACTTTAACTGCTGTGGCTCAATGCTATGGAATCACGGGAATGGTAGTTTTACAAAGTCTTTATTTATTTGTTTGTTATTTACTATATTTATATACCGCTTTTCTCCTGCAAAGGGAACTCAAAGCAGTTTCCAACATTATAAAGGCAAAATTCAATGCCATACATACATGTGAAAACCAAAAGGTAATAGCAAGACAATAACATATAACTATACATTAACCTAAACATATTAAAACATAAAATAACATTTAGACATAAAGCATAAAAATTAAACTTGGCCCTATCTTTCGTCCCCACCAGTCGCACTTGTGAGGATGATGGAATCGAGAGCAGGGCCTCTCCAGAAGATTTTAATCTTTGAGGTGGATCATAGAAGGAGACACCTGAGATCTGACATCCCACCAATCCATAACTCCCAGGATTACATAGAATTTAGCATTAATTCCACCGTGCAGATACACCTCAGATTCATGGTCCACCTGGTTTTATTTTTCTGGAGTTTTGGACTAGTGTCCCAGAATATAGGAATCAATGAGGAATCACCAATGTGGCGCATTCCAACTGTGTTTGTAACTGTACTATGTCGTGTCATTCAGATATCTTGTCGCTCTGCTTGGAATTGTTCCCAGAGCACTTATCACTATTGGGACCACTGCTGTTTTCTTTTCTGACAGGCACGGTATCTCAATTTCTAGATCTCAATATTTCAGAAGCTTTTCTTTGTCATCTCTCCCAAGAGATTGCCAAGTTTTCTTTTTATCAACCATAGTTATGTCAGGCATATTATGATCTAATTGTTTCTCAGCTTAAAAGTTCCCATAAGAATTTTACTTCACCATTGTCAAAAACCTTTTCAAGCTAATGATCTCTTTAAGTTATTTTCAGATTGTAAATCATATTTTTTCCACTTGGACCACTGAAGATTTATTTGTTTATTTACAGCATTTATATTCCTCCCTTCTCACCCCATAGGGGACTCAGGGCGGATTACAATGTACACATATATGGCAAACATTCAATGCCAATTAGACATACAATGTATATAGACATACAGAGAGGCTATTTAACTTTTTCTGGCCACCAGGGGAGCTGTCGCTTTCATTGTCCATCTGTGACACTGAAGAAGTACTTCCGCATTCCCCGCATGCTTTTGCTGGAGAGCTTTTTGCTGGAGTCTTTTTTATGGCCTCATAAATTAGTGAATTAGCCTCCCCACACATAGGTGGTACCTAATTTTCCTACTTGACAGATGCAACTGTCTTTCGGGTTGCAAAGGTCGACAACAAGCTACACAAAATTGGCCAGAAGCTCACTCCGACCCAGGCTGGCTTCGAACTCATGACCTTCTGGTCAGAGTCATCTTAATGCAACTGACACTCAGCCAGCTGCGCCACAATCTGAGGCATGTGTGATAAGGTCCTTTGTCCAAGATGGCATTTCTTATATTTAGTTTATGTATTTTTGCTGCATGCCTTTTTTAAAAAAGACAGCAACAGTATCCTTATCCAGATATTTGCTATCCATCTTTATTTTTTTCAGTTTTTGCCTTGATGATATTTGTCTGCCACACTTGTTCTTGAGCTGCAAGTATAAGTTCTGAACAATAAAGGTGTTATTTCGGCTATTACTCATAATAGTAGTATTAAAATGCAACTAAACTTGGGCATCCCCAAAGCTGAACCTATTTTGGATGTGGAATACAGAATCTTGAATAGTGTATTTGCTGTCCAAATGAAAACCCAGAGTGGATTTGCCTTTCCACTGTGTTACATCTCTGGTGGAGAATAGGTATTTGACTTGAAGAGCCTCAAATCAGTAGTCCAAAAAAGTAACTTTCTTGATATGTGGTGTGAAACAGAGCAACATATTTATTTATCCCATTGATACCCTACCTTAAGAGCCTGATTAAGAGCCAGTTGGATGGTAGCAGCTGCAGCTCTCTTTTGCCCTCCCTCTCCGGCATTGGTAACATATGGGGGTTCTCATATGTCCCCTCATATATGAGGTGTAGAGGTCATTCACAAACCTCCTGATGACAGGGAGACAACATGGAGGAACTTCTGCCCACGTGGATCCTCTCTCATCATCCCAAAAGTTCCAGCAGATGGCCAGAATGATCATTGATCAACAGGCAGGTTGGTGCCTCAATCCAGACACATGAAAATGCCAACTCTACAGCTGAAATCAAAGATTTTACCCCATATATTCCAAATACATCATGCGTTGGTGTATTCTTTAGACACAATAAACCTGCTCCTGAACAGACAAACAGTTCCTTCTCATTCCTTAGGTTAACATATATAGAAGGGGTGGAAAATGCTCCAAGTGGCTGTAGCTGAAATCAAAATTTCATTTTATTATGAGCTATATGAAGCAATAGCCTAAGCTGATTGCCTCCCAAGAGAAACATGTCAAGAGACAAAAGACACAAGATGCCTATGGGGCTCATGGCAAAACAATAATAGAGACCTTTTTAATCAGTGCAGCTTTAAAAGACAGAAGAGAAAGCTGAGCTCTGTATTTGTTAAAAGGAAATTCCTAATGTATTGTCGAAGGCTTTTGTGGCTGGAATCACTGAGTTGTTGTAGGTTTTTCAGGCTATATGAGTGTAATCTTACAATTGCTTCTTCGGTTATAGCATCCTTCTTGAAATGACTCCTCTAACATTTGTTTAGGATCACAACCAGTTTGAGTGGGATGCTGGGTTTTTTAAAGTTTTGGACCACCTGTTCTTTTCTTGGAAACATTTTTAACCTGCTCCATAAGAACAAAAAATGTTTTAACATTTCTTCATTGGGACAAAAGAATGGAGTTGCTCAAGATCTACCAAAAAAAAATGTAAAATATACAAGGGAATATAATGAGGTTTGGGAACATTGGACGGATTGGTAGGAGTCATCCCTTGGCTATGTGATAAGTCAAACATGCATTATTTTATTAGATATGGAAAGGATGGCAACATGTGAGATGGTGTGAGTAGGTGCCAGTCCTCATCTAACATTCTTAAATGATGGATTACCTACTTTAAATACATTTTCTGAGGTGTGTGCGATAAGGTTCTTTGCCCAAACATTGAAGAACATATCCTAGATGTTCAGCCTAATTTGGGGATAGGGTTCAGTATCGTAAATAGCTCCACTGAAGTTTAGACAGGAACCAAATGACTGGATTCAGTACCTCAATAACAAGGAGCCACTGGTGATGGCAGCAAATAATATATTTCGAACAGGAAAATGGTTATGCTTCTTATTTCCATAAAGAAATAATATTCCTTTTTAACTACTTCCTGAGCCTTTCCTAAGAGGCTGAAACTGGGCACGAAAGCTTTCCCTACATTTATATCTCTTGTCCAGATCCAATAGTTTATATTGAACTACTTGTCATAAAAAATTGTCACTTTACCAGCTGGCGTGGAAGGCGATTTTTTCATTGGCCAGTTGGCCACAGAGACAGACAAGTATGCCAAGTTCATTCCTGTGCATCTCCTTCTTTTTCCATACTGCTTGGTTTGTGCTACATCTTTCCAGATATTTGTTAACGGAAATTTCTCATGTGTACTTTTTATACCCTTTTCCCAAATGAACACATTAATGGATGCCTGCCCCTGTTGAATAAAATGTCAATTTCCATGTTTTAGTAGTTTTTGTGCATTTTAAAAAACAAGCATGTTGTCAAATGCATCTTTCTTTCACAGAACACCTTGATCCCCAGCTGCATCCAGTTATGAGCTCTATCTGAGAGTTGTGGGAGTGGATAAAGCCATTTTTGGAAATTGTGACATATTGGATTTTTCACATGTCCCTAGTTGGTAAATGTATTTGTAGCTGGCAGAGTACATAAAAAAATCCCTAGAGCCCCAAGGTCCACACTGCGTGGTGCTTCGACTGCAATTATTTCTAGTGCATTGGAGTATCAGTCTTCTGAGGAAAATCCTTTTCTTATCCCTACAGTCTCTTCTCAGCTTTCCTTGTAAATTAGTGGTACGGTAGGGAATGTAAGGCAACTCAAAGGTGAGATGAACTAATATGTACCCCCTACGCTGGCAGGAAATTAAACTTAGGGGGATAGCTCCACATCATGCTAATGTACAACCCTGGCCTACCACCAGTTCAAAAGGAAAGCAGGACTTCACAGGGTCTTTACAGATATCCCCCAAGGGAAAACTCATGTACTGCCTGAATAATTCTTCAAGAATGACTAAAATAACCACAAATGTATACCAGATGCACTGCATGACCCCCAAAAAGGATGGTGTGTGACCTAAAAATCCAACTTTCACAACAAGCTGAAACAGTGCTGTCCCTAAGCTGAGCAGAGCAGAATTTCATCTAAAACCTAACTAGTCCCAATTACAAGCCACAAAAGGGATTGCATATCATTATTGTTGCCATTCCTAAAATATCTCTTTACTTGCTCATTATTTAAAAGCCACTAACAATTGAAAACGTCAGAATTCTACAAAAGGCATCAGACAAAAGATGCTGAACTAATGGCACTAAACATATCCTGTTTACTCCACAGTAAAAAGTTACTACTACATCAGAAAGAAAGTGAAATTATCCCTGGGTTGTTGTAGGTTTTTCAGGCTGTATGGCCATGTTCTAGAAGCATTCTCTCCTGACGTTTTGCCTGCATTTATGGCAAGCATCCTCATAGGTTGTGAGGTCTGTTGGAACTAGGAAAATTGGGTTTATATATCTGTGGAATATCCAGGGTGGGAGAAAGAACTCTTGTCTGTTTGAGGTAGGTGTGAACTGGCCACCTTGATTAGCATTTGATGGTCTGGCAATTTTTTGGTGTGGCTTGTGAGTGCCTGGGGAAACTTTTGTTGAGAAGTGATTAGCTGTCCCTGATTGTTTCCTCTCTAGAGTTTCCCTGTGTTTGGGTGTTGTTTTGCTGTAATAATGTATAAATATATAAATTATCCTTCATTATAATTATACCATAGCATAACTTAGAGACCACACAGACAGCAGAATAAATGCAGCCTGACACCAGTTTAACTGCAATGGCTCCATTCTATGGAAACCCAGGGTTTGTAGTTTGGTGAGATATCAAGAGTATTTGGCAAAGAAAGCTAAAGACCTCGTAAAACTTAAACTCTTAAAAGTCCATAGTACTGCATCATGACAACGAAGTGGTGCCAAACTGCATTGATTCTACAGTGTAGATAGACCCTTAATTGTGCCTTAATAATTCTAAAGCAGTGGTTCTCAACCTGTGGGTCCCCAGGTGTTTTGGTTTACAACTCCCAAAAATCCCAGCCAGTTTACCAGGATTTCTGGGAGTTGAAGGCCAAAATATCTGGGAACCCACAGGTTGAGAACCACTCTAGGGATCATTTAGCTTTGGGAGAGCTTGGGAAACTAAGATTTCTAAGCTCTGTTAACAATTTCCCAGCTCTGGACCTCTTATTTCTTGTAAACCTGATTATATTATTGAGCCCAGGGTGCAGTTCAGCTCCAGCACTTTAAAGTCCCTTTTTCCAATTCACATTGTTGTTTTTTTGACACCTATACATGCCTGACAGGATTTCTCCCTGTTTCCCCCTCTGGCATTGCCCCTGCATCCGCCTGGCAGGAATTTAACAAGTGCATCTTTCATGGACGAGTTTTTACCCCCTCTCCCTTGCAACCTTTTCTAGTTTATGTGAGACTTTGACTTGGCAGTCATGCAGCTGTCAAATGGCACAGGTATATGCTGTCCTGATTAATATAAGTTTTAATTTTAAAAAAATCAAAAATGTATATAGCTTCCAGAGAGTAACATAATTCTTTTAAAAAAGGTCTCTGTCTGTAGCAGCATGTTAGTGTATTGCCCTCCATCACGTTTAGCATCAGTAAAAGCGGCACTTGCTGAAATATATCTATATCTATATGATCCATATCTATCTGTATTTCACAAGTGTGAAAATTACAGAACCCCTATACAGGATTGTCAAATTTATTTTCACCAAGGGCCACATCAGCCTTATGGTTGCTTTCAAAGGGTTGTTTGTAATTGTAAGACTGTGTAACTGTAACAATGGACCTCCTCAGATGCAACTCTTCTCCCGTTTCTACACACTTCTAAGGCATTTCAGGGACAAAGTGCTGTGGAGCCCTTCACACAACATAAAACTATTTCTTGCTGTCACCCATCACCTTTTGTCCCTGAAATGTAGTAGAATTATACAGAAAAATGGGGGGGGGGGGGATAAAGTCCAGTATGAGGCGCCTTGTGTGATAAAGTCCTGAGATGTGGCTTGTCAATGTACTCATGTATGAAAACATATACTGGTACACAGGATTCTGTATAGCAGCGTTTCTCAACCTGGAGGTCAGGACCCCTGGGGGGGGGGGCGGTCTGCAAGGAGGTGTTAAAGGGGTAACCAAAGACCATTGGAAAACACAGTATTTTCTGTTGATCTGTGTGGGAAGTTTGGCCCAATTCTATCATTGATAGGGTTCAGAATGCTCTTTGATTGTAGGTGAACTATAAATCCCAGCAACTGCAACTCCCAAATGTCAAGGCCTATTTTCCCCAAACTCCACCAGGATTCACATTTGGGCATATTGAGTATTCGTGCCAAGTTTGGTCCAGATCCATCATTGTTTGAGTCCACAGTGCTCTCTGGATGTAGGTGAACTACAACTCCAAAATTCAAGTTCAGTGCCCACCAAACCCTTCCAGTAATTTCTGTTGGTCATGTGAGTTCTGTGTGCCAACTTTGGTTCAATCCCATCATTGGTTGAGTTCAGAATGCTCTTTGATTGTAGGTGAACTCCCAGCAACTACAACTCCCAAATGACAAAATCAACCCCTACCCTACTGTATCAAGGGGAAGATTGAGAACCACTTCTGTTTAGTATTATTCCCTTTTGTGGAGTTATACAAAGATGTATAATGAAGGATGTTAAAGATATCCAATCTTTATAATCTAGATTAGAAAATAGGGGTCTGAAATAACAGGGAATCAACAAACGGTGGATAATAAAGCTGGTCAGCCAGAACCGCCCATTCCCTGTGGACATTCTCTGTATAACAGGGAGAATTTATCAGCCTGTTATATAGTAATACAGATTTCTAAACACTGAAATCAGAAAGCCTTTATGTAAGCTTAACTGTATACAGTACAGATGCCTATGCAAATGAAAGTTGTCCTGTTATTTCACTTTGTTGTCTGAATAGGCAATTGTAGGCAGCTATAACCAGTGGGAGTCTAGGAGTATCTTAATCTTCTCTTTCTCTTCGTTGCTTTTCCACCAACACTGTACTATGATTTCCCCCTGCCCCCCGGGATATTTTCTCTTCCACCATGGAAATAATATTTTCATTAAACAAGGACTGTGTCAACATTTATGTGAAATGTCTTCAACTTATATAATACAATTCTCCCTCTCTCTATTCTTTCCAGTTGTGGCAAGATTATATTCTGCAGAGATATTATATAACCGAGTTTGATTATAGACACAGAACAATTTTAATGTTGCTGGGGCGTTTTCCACCCCTTATTTTTTAATCACCTCTTAGTCTAGACAACGAGCTCACATGGCATTAATGCAATTCAAATTAAAGGAATATTGTTGAGAATTCTCAAAGCGGCGCTTGTTAATGCCTGGCTCCACTAAAACGTAAATTAGAATGTGCATGTTACTTTTCTTGAGTGATGGTGACTTCAGTGCAACAAATTACAGTAACAATTCAGAGTGTTGTGTTGCAGAGCTGGGTTTTGGAGAAAACGCTTTTTTGTTCTAATTTTCCTGCTTTCAGTTTGAGGGATTTCATATAAAACCCTTTCCCTCTGTGAATATTCATATCTTGCATTGATTTTTTTTCCCACTCAGATCTTTTCCTGTAAGTTGGGAAATAATTTCTAGGGGTATGGAATTAAGCAAAAACCCATGCCGTTTTCGGTGTCCTGTTTTCAGCTGTTCCTTTTTTAGGGAACTTCCCGAATTTGGAAGGGTTTTCGGTTTTCATGCTGGGGAAACTTTAGAGCAGGGGTCCTCAAACTTTTTAAGCAGAGGGCCAGGTCACAATCCCTCAAATTATTGGAGGACTGGATTATAATTTGAAAAAAAATATGAATGAATGAATTCCTATGCACACTGCACATATCTTATTTGTAGTGCAAAAAACACTTAAAAACAATACAATAATTAAAATAAAGAACAATTTTAACAAATATAAACTTATTAGCAGGCTCGTAGCCAGGATTTTGATTTGGGGGGGGGCTGAGTTTGATTCGGGGGGGCTGAGTCTGAGTGAAAGAGGGTCTACCCTAGCAAACCTTTTGTATCGTTACACCAATACCCCTATACATATGGGATATATTGAAAATGGTGATCAGATCATGATATTAATAAACATAACAATTTAAATAATGTACCAGTAAGGTCTTCTCACGGACCACCATGAGAATTTGGGGGGGGGGGCTGAAGCCCCACCCCCCACCCCCAGCTACATGCCTGCTTATTAGTATTTCAATGGGAAGTGTGGGCCTGCTTTTGGCTGATGAGATAGGATTGCTGTTGATGTTGTTGTTGTGTGCTTTCAAGTCATTTCAGACAGGTTGACCCTGAGCGAGGGCCGGTTAAATGACCTTGGAGGGCCGTGGGCTTTAGTTTGAGGACCTCTGCTTTAGAGGCTCATTTCTCTGTCATTTTTAGACCTGTCAGCATGAAGCTTGCCTCACTTGTAAGCCACATTTACTTCTGCAAGCCTGCCAAGTTTCTGAACATTTCACCAATCCATTAATTTTCTTGGAATTTTTAAAAAGGTTTTGCCATAACCACTAGAAAGTGTTCTGGAAATTGAAGTCCCAAGTTCATGCCTCAAGAGGGGAGGAGAATGAAAACAGTCAACCAGGCCTCTCATTGGCTGAGAAAGAAT
This sequence comes from Anolis sagrei, assembly GCF_037176765.1. Taxonomy (NCBI): domain Eukaryota; kingdom Metazoa; phylum Chordata; class Lepidosauria; order Squamata; family Anolidae; genus Anolis; species Anolis sagrei. The sequence continues at coordinate 131,445,649 of NC_090021.1, read as the reverse complement.
TTGTTTGTTTATTTATTTATTTCCGGCATTTCTATCCCGTCCTTCTCAACCTCCGAAGTGGGACTCAGGATGGCTTACATTCGGCAACAATTCGATGCCATAAATACAAACAAACAACAATATAGCAATAGTTTAAAACAATAGATAAAGCATTAGGTTAAAAGCAGTTAAAACATTTGTCAACCCCATGAAGCCAGTCCAGTTCAATTCCATAATTTTCTCAAAACCATAAACCATTCCAGAAAGTGAGAAACGCACCCAGAGAGAAACCTCAGCTCCCATCATGCCCCAGGAAGGAGCACAAGGCTCATCCAAAGCTCGAGTTGCACAAAATGCTGCTGGGAAAGCAAGTTTCCATTTGTCTCAAGTAGGTGTGGGGATGGAGGAGGCTGCTGGGGAAGAAAGCAAAGGAGGAGGAGCAGCTTTCCTTATTTGCGAGGCTGCCTTACCCACATACTGCCACCACTGCCTCATGTAGACAGCCACACAGCCCCATTGGTCCCCATTAGCCCCCATAAGCCAAAATGATCCAACTGATCTATATAGCTAAGGCTTTGAATGCCCTGCACCAGTCTTGTTTTCATGGATTTGGGAACTGAATCTGCCGAACTATCCAAATCCAGTACACAAAAATGAAATCCTGCACAACCCTAATTATTTAACTATGGAATGAGTTCTTTATCATGTATTTATCTCGCTTCTCCTCTAAGGAGCCCAGACTGGTTAGAAAGGAGTGGTTCATATCCTGGTGGTATAACTATACCTTATTTGAAATAGATGAAAACCTGGATATTGCTGTGTTAATAAATCACTATGAGGAAAAACTGGTGACCCTCTGGATGTTGCTGCTCTGGGCTGGAGTGAAGCTAGAGGGGGTCAGGAGAACAGTTCCATCTCCTGTGCTATGCTGATAATGTAATATAATATATTGTATATTCATATAATATTTATATTATTATACTGTAATACAATATAATACTATTAATAATAATACAATATTATATTTATATATTTTATATTACATGTAATATTAGTAATAATATTACAATATAATGGTATAGTACAATCTAGTAATATATAATGCTGACATTGTGCTATGCTAATAATATAATATATTGTATGTGTGTGTATGTGTATATATATATATATATATATATATATATATATATATATATATATAATGCAAGCCGCTCTGAGTCCCCTTCGGGATGAGAAGTGTGGCATATTAATATAGTCAATAAATAAATACCCACACACACACATACATACATCTCACTTCATCTCTGGCCATTGGCAGCGGTGGTACACGCTCTTGTCACATCCCGCCTGGACTACTGCAACGCGCTCTACGTGGGGCTGCCCTTGAAGACGGCCCGGAAGCTTCAGCTGGTTCAGCGCGCGGCAGCCATGTTACTAACTGGAGCGGGTGGCAGGGAGCACACAACGCCCTTGTTGTCCCAGCTCCACTGGCTGCCGATTTGCTACCGGACCCAATTCAAGGTGCTGGTTTTGGCCTACAAAGCCCTAAACGGTTCCGGCCCAAAATACCTTTCCGACCGCATCTTGGCCTACGAGCCCACGAGGACCTTGAGATCGTCTGGGGAGGCCCTTCTCTCGGTCCCGCCTGCCTCACAGGCACGGCTGGCGGGGACGAGAGAGAGGGCCTTCTCGGTGGTGGCCCCCCGGCTGTGGAACACTCTCCCTGCACACATCAGACAGGCGCCCTCCCTCATGTCCTTTCGAAAAAGCCTTAAGACATGGCTTTTCGAGAGGGCATTTAATTAAGTGCTACAATACGGTTATGAGAACTGGAATGGAACAAGGAATATGAGACTGGCTATGATTCCACTAAGAGACGAAGCGGATTTTTAGTGTAGTCTGTAGTTGTTGTATAGTATATATGTTGTCGAAACTGGCTTTTTGTAATTGTCTTTTATGTGTACTGTACACTGCCATGAGTCACCCTTATGGGCTGAGAATGGCGGTTAATAAGTGCATCAAATAAATAAATAAATAAAATAGAGCCTGACAACATATGGCAAACTATGGTTCTCTACCAATCCTATCAAGGATATTTTATTTAGGAATCCATAGTTTTTCAGGAATCCATTTAGTTACTTGTGCAGGAATCCATTGTTTTATTTTGTAATTCAACCTTATTACAAAAAAAAACACCAGTTATATGACTACGGATGTCAGTGTATAGGAACCACCCTCATTATTTCACCTTTCTGCATAGCATCATATGATAGGTAAAGTAGACTAAAGTCCTTTACTCAGTTATAACTCTGGTGAAAATATTTGTGAAAGTCAAGCGTGGATCTGAACACAGACAGCCATAATCGTGTGATGAAAGAACAAAGCATTTTCCTATCAAAATCTTTAATTTCACTCCAAAGCAGCTATCATTTTGTCTATTTCCCTAGACTTCATTGGCAAGTAGTCAGCTGCTTTGCCTTAAACGGAGAAGTGATTTTAGATTGTGTCTTGTAATTTGTACCCTGTCCTTTCTATGTTGTACACCGCTGTGAGTCGCCCCCGGGCTGAGAACAGCGGTATAGAAGAACAGTAAATAAATAAATAAATAAATAGAAGTGTGTTCAGAATCGCATTCATTCTGTTTCAGGGGAGATGTACTGTACCTATTCAGTGGCTGCATTGCGTTCAGATGGGGTGAAGGATGGTGCCTTATTATCAGCGCTGAAGATTTAATAAGACTTGTAACAATCTACTGCTCTAAGCTTAGGGCTCTTAAACAGGAATAACTGAATCTTCATAGTGTGATTGTGAAAAAAGAACATCACATCATGTTTCTTTATTTGCATGTTAAACACTTTATCTTATTTATTTATTTCTTCTTTTAAAAATATTTCTGCATTGCCTCCCAGCCCACAAGGGCTTCTAAGGCAAGAAAGAAGGATAAAAACATTAACAAAAAAATCACCATTATAAATCCTAAGATACAATTTTAATACAGTAAAATAGAGCCTCTTCTAAACATTAAAGGCTATATCCTTTGGCTTCCAATTTTCAGTTTTAAAGAAATGGGGCCAGCTTTCCTTGAGTAGTAAGTTTTATGGACAATAAATGTTGAGCCAAGTTTATCTACTTGAATTGTGCATATGCCTTTATTATTTCATGGAATCCATCAACAGTAGTGTAAATTCATTGGTTATGAAAGCCCTTATAACTGGCTTCCCTTTGTGTAAGTCTACTCAGATAGTCGTTATGAAAGTGTTCCATGAGTCCAAGAGAAGAAGCAGAGAGTAAGCTTGTGCATTCTGGGTAAACCACAATCCGTTTCGGTCTTCCAGATTTTGGTGGGGTCCTGATCCTTTTTTTGGGATCCTCCTGAATTCAAGAGGGCAGATATCTGTTTTCGCTCTGGGATGCCGAAATATTCATCTTCTATCTGGCTCATTATGGATGGGGGAGCCTTCCCAGGCTCCGCTTCCCATCATCTTAGGCATTTAAGCTGTTTCTATTTTAGAGGAGAAGCGCTGAAGGCAGGCACACATCCTTTCTCTCCTGGGCCTGGACCACACCACACCACACACTCTTTCCAAGGCATTTAAAGGAGGCTTCTTAAAGCTACAGGAGAGGTGTTGCAGGCAGGTGCACGTGCTTTAAGGAGGCTTTAAAGCTGTTTCTACTCTAGAGGAGGAGAGGTACTGCAGGCAGGTATGTGTGCTTTAAGGAAATTTTAAAGCTGCTACTCTAGAGGAGGAGAGGCACTGCAGGCAGGCATGCATGCTTTAAGCAGGCTTTAATCCTGCTACTCTAGAGAAGGGGAGGCACTGCAAGTAGGCACGCATGCTTTAAGGAGGCTTCTTAAAGCTGTCTACTCTAAAGAAGTGGTGCTGCAGGCAGACATGCACACTTTAAGGAGCCTTTAAACCTGTTTCTACTCCAGAGGAGGAAAGGTGCTGCAGGCAAGTGCATGCAATTTAAGGAGGCTTTAAAGTTGCTACTCTAGAGGAGGGGGAGGGCAGGTGTACATGCTTTAAGGAGGATTCTTACCTATTTCTACTCTATAGGAGAGGCGCTGCAGGCACGCACACTTTCTCTTCCGGGCCTATACCACACTGCACACTCTTTCCAAGGCATTTAAAAGAGGCTTCTTAAAGCTGTCCACTATAGAAGAAAGGTGCTGCAGGCAGGTGCACACGCTTTCTTTCCCGGGCCTACCCTGCACTACACGGCACATTCTTTCCAAGGCATTTTAAGGGGCTTCCTTACTTCCAGGTAATGAAGTACAATGACCTCCAGGAGCTATCCTCCCTAGGCTTAAATTGTGATGCCAAAAAGCAGAGGACGAGCTGAGGTCAGGTCCTGCTTGTTTTCGTTGTGGGCAGGTTTTTGTACCAGGAGGGCCCTTACCGTTATGTGCTCCCGAAGGTACAGGAGGTACGAAAGGAAAACAGATCTGCACACAAGTCTATCAGAGAGTGATTTAGAAAAAGGATGAAGTAAAGTCTAAGTGTGACAATCTATGGCTAAATGTTTTAAAAGAGGAAAATGCCAATGACATTATTTTAAAAACAGGTTGAGAATCCCTTGAGACCAGAAGTGGATTTTGGAGGGTTTGGGAATATTTACATACAAAAAAATGCAGTATTTTGGAGATGAGACCCAAGTCTAAACAGAAAATTCATGTTCGCTTTGTACTCATAGCTTGATGAAAATTTTCAACATTTTAAATAATTTTGTTTGAGTACATTCAACTGTCAAAACGCAAAGTTATTGCATCCATGTAGAGAAATCTTGGCTTTTGAAGCATTTCAGATTTCAGAATTTCAGGTAAGAAATTCTCAACCTGTATCATTCAAAATTATTATTTGTGATAACAATCAGACTTCTTGAGCTTCCTGATGTCTTCATGTATTTCCTTGATTTTGAATTTTGAATAGCTTCTTTTTAAAATTATTTAAAATGATCCAATAAAAATGCTTTTCTTTCTGTTAGAATACATTACCATTTTTGAAATCTCCAAGTGGGCACAAGCACAAGAAATTTCTAGAGCAAATGCATCATCCCAAAGTACAAATCTATAGCATGTCATGTTGCCTGTTCTCTTAGACAGATAGTTAATAATTGTAATTAATAATATTGATAAACACATTTTCGCAAGTCTGAGTACTCATCCAAAAATTGATACAGTCCAGCTCTTTGAATCTTCCCAGACAGTGTACTGTGAATGGAGCCAATCAATTTCATGGTTTTTAAGCTCTTCAAGACCTTGAGAAGTCCAGATTTTTATCCTTTTTCTTTCTGCATCACTAAGTATTCTGCCACTGCAGTGCAGACAGAATAACCTGAAAGTGTGACGGCAAAGGTCATTCTGTAACTATCATTATTTCTTTCAAAAGCTGCAAGAGTCGTCAGTCCTGAGCTAGTCTGTACTGGGAAGAAAACAACTTTGCTAGCAGCCTATACTAGCAATGAATGAGTATTTTTATTTTACCAGCTTTGAGTGTAATTGTAGGGCATGACAACTTGTGCCCAGCTGAAGATATTTGAAACGTCCGATATATGTGATAGTAAAGCTTGGTTGAAAGTTGCAGCTGGAAGAGGTGAATTTCCTTCTGCTACTCTGGTCAAGTTAGAAAATTGATTATTATTCACTTTCTGATAAAGGAAAGCATAATTTCTATGCTTAATGTATTGTTTGAGATGCACTATATCAGTGTGTGTGTTGTTTTGGGTAAATCAAGGTAAACTTTCCTAGATTTCCCCCTGCTTTTCTGGAAATGCAAAAAAATATGGATGCGGATGTGGCCAACTTCCTAAAGGGACAAAACACATGAATATACGCATGTGAAACATCATAACTGTTCTAAGATATAGGAAAGCACTGTGCCTTCCACTTACCTTATGGAATGGAGCACTATTGCAAAAACGAATATTTGTCCAAAGACGAAAACACTTTTACAGAGTCAAAAGTGTCTAACATTTAACTGTTTCATAAGGTCATCTTATTTATTTATTTATTTATTTATTTACTACGTTTATATACCATCCCTCTATTGGATACCAAGCCAAGAAACTATTGGATACCAAGCCAAGAAACATCAAGACTGGTTTGATGAAAATGACATCGAGATCCAACAGCTAATTGACAAGAAAAGGAAAGCCTTCCAAGCATGGCAGAGAGACATCAACTGTGCTGCTAAGAAAAAGATCTATGCCAGTGCAAAAGCTGAGGTCCAAAGAAGGACAAGAGAGCTCAAGAACATCTGGTGGACAAAGAAGGCTGAAGAAATCCAACACCTGGCAGATACCCATGATGCTCAGGGATTCTTCAAAGCCACAAAGGTCATCTATGGACCAAGAAACCATGGGATACAGCCTCTACGCTCATCAGATGGAACCAAACTCCTGAAGGACCAAAACTCAATTGCACTACGTTGGAAAGAACACTACCAAAGCCTCCTGAACCGCAGCTCTAATGTGGCCAAAGAGGTCCTCTCACAAATCCCGCAACAAGAAACCAGGGACGAGCTTGCAGCACTGCCTAGTTTGGAAGAAGTCAGCAATGCCATCAGCCAACAGAAGAATAACAAAGCCAGTGGACCAGATGGGATCCCTGCTGAAATCTTTAAAGAGGGAGGACCTGAGCTGACACACCAACTCCACCAGCTCATAGAAAAAGTGTGGGTGACCGAGAAAATCCCAGCAGATTTCAAGGACGCCACCATCACCACCCTCTTCAAAAAAGGGGAAAGAACAGAATCCTTGCAAACCGCCTTCTGCCCCTCTCAGAAGACACCCTCCCAGAATCCCAGAACGGCTTCCGCCCCTCCAGAGGAACAGTGGACATGATCTTCACTGCAAGACAGCTCCAAGAAAAATGCAGAGAACAAAACCAACCTCTGTACATGGCATTCATCGACCTTGCAAAGGCATTCGACACAGTGAATCGCAGCGCTCTCTGGACCATCCTCCACAAAATCGGGTGCCCAAACAAATTTGTGAACATCCTGCGGCTCCTCCATGATGACATGATGGCAACAGTCTTGGACAGCAGTGGCTCCCAAAGTGACCCATTTAAGGTGGAATCAGGTGTCAAACAGGGATGTGTTATTGCCCCAACTCTATTCTCCATGTTCATCGCTATGATACTTCACCTTGTTGATGGGAAGCTTCCCACCGGAGTGGAAATAATCTATCGGACAGATGGCAAGCTATTCAACCTCAGCAGACTGAAAGCCAAAACCAAGGTTACAACAACAGCTGTTATAGAACTCCAGTATGCTGATGACAATGTCGTCTGTGCACATTCAGAAGAAGATCTACAAGCCACTCTAAACACCTTCGCAGAAGCATATGAGAAGCTCGGCCTGTCACTGAACATTGAGAAAACCAAGGTGCTGTTCCAGCAGTCGCCAGCCAATCCCTCTCCAATGCCAGTAATACAGCTTAATGGTGTCACATTAGAAAATGTGGACCATTTCCGCTACCTTGGCAGCCACCTCTCCACCAAAGTCAACATCGACGCCGAAATACAACACCGCCTGAGCTCTGCAAGTGCAGCATTTTCCAGAATGAAGCAGAGAGCGTTTGAGGACCGGGACATCCGTAGGGATACCAAGGTGCTTGTTTATAAAGCTATTGTCCTCCCAACCCTGCTATATGCCTGTGAGACGTGGACTGTCTACAGACGTCACATGCAGCTCCTGGAACGTTTCCATCAGCGCTGCCTCCAGAAAATCCTGCAAATCTCCTGGGAAGACAAACGGACAAACGTCAGTGTGCTGGAAGAAGCAAAGACCACCAGCATTGAAGCGATGGTCCTCCAACATCAATTCCGCTGGGCCGGCCACGTTGTCCGGATGCCTGACCACCGTCTCCCAAAGCAGTTGCCCTACTCCGAACTTAAGAACGGAAAACGGAACGTTGGTGGACAGGAAAAGAGATTTAAAGATGGGCTCAAAGCCAACCTTAAAAACTCTGGCATAGACACTGAGAACTGGGAAGCCCTGGCCCTTGAGCACTCCAGCTGGAGGACAGCTGTGACCAGCAGTGCTGCAGAATTTGAGGAGGCACGAGTGGAGGGTGAAAGAGAGAAATGTGCCAGGAGGAAGGCGCGTCAAGCCAACCCCGACCAGGACCCCCTTCCACCTGGAAACCAATGCCCTCACTGCGGAAGAAGATGCAGAGCAAGAATAGGGCTCCACAGCCACATACGGACCCACAAGGAAATCCATAATGGAAGACCATCTTACTCGTCCAACGAGGGATCGCCTAAGTAAGTAAGTACCATCCCTCTCAACCCGCTGGCAACTCGGGGTGGTTTATGGTACCAAGACCATATAATACAATTACAATACAATTAAAAACATTAAGATAATATAAAACCATATCAATAAAAACATCATTATCATTATCATTTGGGCCTCCTTGTTAAAACATTGTCTAATCACATCATCCAACCATTCCATTTTCCTATGTCTGCTACACTGTGTTTGCGATAGCCTGCTCAAAAAGCCATCTCAACTCTTTTCTGGAATGTTAAATGGGAGGGGGCCAATCTGATATACCTAAGGAGGGCATTCCATAGCCGAGGGGTCACCACTGAGAAGGCCCTGTGTCTCGTCCTCACCAGCCATACTTGTGATAAAAGTGGGATTGAGAGTAGGGCCTCCCCAGATGATCTTAAAATCCTGGAAGGTTCATAAGGAGAGATGCGTTTGGACAGGTAAGTTGAACCTGTGTGATGATGATGATGACGATGATGATAATAATAATAATTCTTACCCACCTCTCCTCACTGCTGTGTGTCACCTGAAGAACTCCCATTGAAGCCCTGTATTAGGAACCCTTTATGAAACATAGAACTTTATTTAATAAATATGTTATCTTACTGACCTCTGTGTGGAGTTTGAAAATGGAATCCCATATATATCTACTCAAAAGTAAGGCTTACACTGAGATATGTAGGGGTTGTTGTTTTTTTTTTTTTTTTTGTCGTGTCAGGAGTGACTCCTGGTGTGAGAGAATTGGAAGTCTGCAAGGACGTTGCCCAGGGGACGCCCGGATGATTTGATGTTTTTATCATCCTTGTGGGAGGCTTCTCTCATGTCCCCGCATGAGGAGCTGGAGCTGATAGAGGGAGCTCATCCACGCTCTCCCCGGATTTGAACCTGCGACCTGTCAGTCTTCAGTCCTGCCAGCACAGGGCTTTAACCCACTGTGCCACTGGGGCTCCTAGATATGTAGATGTAGAACAGGATTGGGGAAATATGGTTTGCAGACCATCAAGAGATCTCTCCAGTTGCCACATCTCAGTGTCCCCTACAGACAACAGTAGAGTGGTGCAATGGGTTAAATTCTTGTGCTGGCTGAACTGCTGAACAAAAAGTCAGCAGTTCAAATCTGGAGAGCAGGGTGAGCTCTCATCTGTCAACTTCAGCTTCCCATACAGGGACATGAGAGAAGCCTACCACAGGATGGTAAAACATCTGAGCGTCTCCTGGGCAATGTCTTTGCAGACAGCAAATTCTCTCACACCGGAAATGACTTGCAGTTTTTCAAGTTGCTCCACACACACACACAAACAGTATTGAAGTCTTCATTTCCTAACACTACAATGTCTTTCTGTTGGGATGGTGCCTCACTTAAGAAGTGAATATGAAGGAGGAGGGATGGCATCAGCAGAAGTTGCTATTGTAATGGAATTTTGTCATCATAGCTATGTCTTGGCTGATATTTATTTATTTAGTTAGTTTTGTGGGCAATTCAAAGCAGAATTGATGTTTCACAGTTGTAGCTCTACTTACAGAAATCCTCTTGCCATTGCAAATACTAGTCTTGTCTCCTACAAATAATGCTTTCTTTGATGTGAGCTCTTTGGTAGCATCTGGCTAACCTGTCAAATGAATTCGAAAATTGAGCTGGAGAGATGGGAGAGTTTCTCAAACTTTGAAAGAGACAGGTTATTTCACTGTCAGCCTAAAACTGATAGCTGTAGCAATTTGCAAGCTGAAATTGCACAGAATATGCTGGCAAAAGAGGAAACCTGGATTGATGAATTCATAATTGCACAGCTCAGCTGGAGCAACTATCTGTGCTCATTCTTATTTTGAAGGATTAAGAGACTATCAAACCTAGGGGGGTTGTTTGGATTTAATAAGCATGAGTCTTCCAACATTATTAATGATGTAAAGGCATCAACTTTGCAGAAAGTTGATGGCATTTCTAAAAGAAATGAAAGCCATTGTTGCAAGTTTCGGCGTGGCAAAGAAAATAACACGGTAATCAAAAAGGTGCTAATGCATTAGCAATAACGTTAGGGAGAGAAAAATATTTTAAATCACTGTCCACAGGAAAAATAAGATCTACTCAGAAGTCTCATCACCTTTAGCTATCATTGTATTGCCAAGAAAAATGACACATTTAATGAGAAGAAGCTGCTCTTTCTGCTGTGTATAGTGTGTTACAATTTTTAGACAGTTAACTCTTTTTGAATGGAGCAAGATTGCTATGTTTTGAAAGCATCGATATTTGAAGGAGACAGAGTGCTTCTACGCTGGAGAATGAATGCAGTTTGACACCACTTCAACTGCCATGACGCAATGCTACAGAATTCTGGGATTTGTAGTTTTACAAAGTCTTTAGCCTACTCCGCCAGAGTGCTTGTGCTTTTCCAAACTACACATTTCAGAAGTCCATAGCACTGAATCAAGGCAGCTTAAGTGATATCAAACTGCATTAATTCTACAGTATAAAGTGTTTCCCAAAGTCTGGTCTTCCAGGTGTTTTGACTTCAGTCCCCAGAATCACTGAAAATTAGCTTCTGAGTGCTGAAGTCCAAAACAACTGGGAGACTAAAGTTTGGGAACCACTATCAATACACCCACAAAGTCATATATACTGGGTTTATTCTTTAATTTTTTTCTCTTTCAAAACTTGTTACCCTTCTTTTAAAAGAGCATCTCATACATTATACAAGTACCAAAAAAAATCCCTGCTCAATTCTTGAATATACTGGTGGTGTGCTTTCTATGGAGCCCCCAGTGGTACAGTGGGTTAAACCACTGAGCTGTTGGACTTGCTGATCAAAAAGTTGATGGTTTGAATCTGGGGAGCGGGATGAGCTCCCGCTGTTAGCTCCAGCTTCTGCCAACCTAGCAGTTCAAAAACATGCATATGTGATTAGCTCAATAGGTGCCACTTTAACAGGAAGGTAATAGCGCTCTATGCAGTAATGATGGCCACATGGCCTAGGAGGCGTCTAAGGAGAATGCCGGCTCATTGGCTTAGAAATGGAGATGAACACCACCCCACAGAGTAGGGCACGACTAGACTTAATATCAAGGCAAAACCTTTATGCTCTCTATATATGAAACAAGGAAGCACATAAACAATTATATAATAAAGGTGTGTGATGCTAAGTAAATGTTCTGCTAGATAGAAATGCATTGTCTGTAACTATAGTGTGTGAAAAAATACAGTTCTAATAGACATGTGGCCACAGCACATTCCACTGAAGGATTAAGCAAATGGAGATGTGGATTTAGACCAGTGGTTCTCAACCTGTGAGCCCCCAGATGTTTTGGCCTGCAACTCGCAGAAATCCTAACAGCTGGTAAAATGGCTCGGATTTCTCGGAGTTGTAGGCCAAAACACCTGGGGACCCACAGGTTGAGAACCACTGATCTAGACGGACAGCTGAATCATGACCATATGACAGGCATGACAAGAACTGTATCATTTCCTATGGTCCCTATGAGTAAAAAAAGTAAGTTGCAGACATGTGCTTGATCTCTTTGCCACGTGGCTTTCTTGCAATGCAGACCACCTGCCATGTGTGTGTTTTGTCATGGTCATTGCTTCTTGTTGTATTATTGTGAGTATATCTTCACATACACTGATACCAGACCTGATATGTAAATAGTTGCATATAAGGCAACAAGTGAAGCTGAAAACCTCCAAAACAGTTTGGATAAAAGCCAGAGTTCAAGTGTCTTATTAAAGCGATGAGTGGTAAACAAGGTCAGAGGCTTTGCTGTAAATCTCTGCTAACTACAGATAAAGACACTGCAGTGTTTTGGCTTGATCTGTTTGCCTTCAGACAATCAGTCCCATGCACAGCAAGAAGAGGATATGAGAGAAGAAACTAATTAACATACCTACCCAGCAGGTGTTATGTTTGTTTATTTTTACCCTGACAAACAAAACAGCTGAAATCTGATTAGTAATTAGAGTAGGAAATTTGGATGGTCTCTGCTTCAATAGATAAAGATTTGCAGGAGTCCCATTCCAATTCATAATCCAAATCACCGAAACTTCATAATGGCTTTGTTAAGATAGCAGTAATGGGGAAAATTTTGAGACTCATTTCTCTGTCATTTTTATGGCTATCAGGATGAAACTTGACACACTTGTAGGCAACATTTACAACTTTAATCCTGCCAAGTTTCAGAACATTTAGGTCATCTATTGATTTTAATGATTTTTAAAAAATTACACACACACACACATATATATGTATATAAACTACTATTCCCTAGAATTTCTGCACAATGAGACAACTTATGCAGGGCATCAGTCTTGCAAAGTTTCAGAAGATTTGTTCATCTATTGAGTTTTAGGAATTTGTATAAGTTGTCTTAATTAAAATATTATTTTTTGAAAATTTAAGAGATTTTCTCAGAAATTGTGACACAGTGAGACAACACGAGCAGGGCAGCAACACTGCCAAGTTTCAGAACAATCAGTCTATCCACTGATTTTAATGAAATTTTCCAATTTAAGCACATGTGATTAACCTACACTGGAGCTTTAACGTGGTCAGCCTCATTCTTCTGGCACAAGCAGAATTCTGGGAAAGGTACTTTAGGGCAGGACCTTTTAAATACTCTGCAACAGAGGTCCTTGCCTTCCCAAACTACATTTCCCAGAATTCTGCTTACGCCAGAAGAACAGGGCTGCACTTTGGGGCTGAATATAATTTCAACAGAGGATGGTTATATACTGGATGAAGGGACAGAAAGAAGCAGAATTCTCAAAAGGCTACTATACGTTTAAGTTTTAAGAAGCACACAGAACAGAACGAACCTCCAAAGTACACATCTTTCTCTCTCTCCTTCAAAGGCCACAAAAAACACAGAGGAGACACTGTGGGGAGTATAAAAGACCAGCTTTGTAAAAAACTATGCGATTCAACCTTCTTCTTCTGATTAGCTGACAAGGAAAAAAACAGCATGCAACCACATTAGCAAGTTATGTTGACTCATGAAAGTATAGCAAGTTCTTATTTCTTAGACTATGCATATACTCCTAGGTAGTTGTGTTATTGTTTTCTCTTAATAGTGGGCTGACCCATCTGCTTGAGTCTTACATGGTTGGTTGTTAATGAAGGTAAATGTGTAGTAAGGGCACAAGTTTGGGTTTTTGTTTGTTTGTTTGTTTTTTGCTATTTTGCTGGTTATTATGAATGCCTGTTTCTTGTATCAGTGGCTAAAATCTTCACTGCAAATAATTTAGACTTCAGTTCCCAGAATCTTTTATTATTGGCTGTGCAAGTTCAGACTTCTTGGAACTGAAAGATGGAAGGATAGACAACATTTGAATCACAACATTTTTCCTCCTCTAGATATTGGATCAAGGTACCATGAACATTTTTGATCAAATGCAATACTAAAATAAGGACTTTGCTCTTGCATATACACGGCAGTCAACTCCCCCCTCCCCTGCCCTCTCTCTCCTGCTTTCTCTTTCTTCTATATCTTTTTTGCTTTTTAGCAAAATGTCCAGCTAGTTATTTTGTTATTCAGATGTGATTTACCTATAATAATCTCCTCTATCCAAATTCATTTATATTTGATTTATTCTTTCCTGGCTTGGTAGCACATTGTGCTTAGTATATTCTGGATGTTGATGCCTTGAATATTATCTTGTGCTGTATGGTTGAGGAGGGGAAGGTGATGACTCTCAATTCCCCATTCCAAGCAAAACAACACCTGACAATAACAGTGAGCCAACACAACCAGCCTTCTCAAAGATGTGTCATTCCTGGATCATTCAAAAAAGGACTATGGAGAGAGGAAACGAAGGAAATCTACAAACACCATGCAGTGTTGTAACATTTGCACTCCACCCTGAAGATAACAGCCTCCTCAAATTTGGTTCATGTTGAAATTTAAGAATCAAATTGACGTGGCTGACTCTATCGTAATGCTTCTGGAAAACCATTTCCTGCTTCTCATTTGCTATACATGAAGCAGATTCTCGGGCTGAAAGGGCTAATCCCACACAATGAATGTCAAACAGATTGGGCGATTCAGCCATCTTCTTTTTTCTGGTTAATATGATTGGTGCAAAGAGCTTATCTGCATCACTTGTATCCATTTAAATTTAAGATAGGCCGATGTGAAATAGGGAAAGAAAGGGGTTTAAATTGCATTATTAACAATAGGCTAAGCTGATTAAATCAGTTACTCCCCGATAAAATCATAATAGGGGCCATCTGTATCTATCTGACAAGAAACATGTCATTGGTAATGTTTTGTCTTGTCATTAATGAATCTGATTGTCATCTTCCAGAAAGGGGGGGGGGGGAGCACAAAAGACACCTGCAGGTCTGCATGAAAAGAATCACTTATCGATCGAGTTGTCAGGCCTGTCAGGCACTTAGTAACAGCAACGCAGCTACATAAAATCAATGTGACAGTGTATTTATATGGTAACGCCTAAGACTTGTCAAAAGATGGTCTGTTTTATAGATCCAGATACATGCAAAATGGCATTCATCGAACCACTCCTATGCACCCCCCCCCTCCAAAAGCAGGGACTTGCATATTATTTCAGCAGGGACTTGCATTCGAAAACAAATCCAAAAATACACATATTTGATTGTCAGGGAAAGATAAAGTAGCTTCATGAAGTATGAAAAGTCATTATGTATGAAAAATGTATATGAGGAATGTTGTATAATATCATCTTCTTCTGAGTTTGCAGTAAAACAAGCAGTCTTGTATGGCTTCAAGTTGCCTGTTGATTTATGGGGTTATAGCGAGGCAGAATATCTATCCATCTATTTTATCAGTTGCAGTGAACAAAGATTCTTTCATACTACAGAATAATATAGCATTATAATTCCTCTTTAACTGTAAGGGCTGCATCACCTAGTATTGTAGGGACTGTACTTTGGTGGGGCACTAGATCTCACAGGCTGAGCACTACCCTTCCTTAAACACCACTCTCTAAATTGAAAACAATTGTCTGTTGCAGTAGATCCCAGTTCATCTGATACAATGGAGCAGTAATCCCTGCCCCCAAGTGCCCTATTTATGCCATATTATTACAATGTTCATATAAGCCCAAGATCTTGCATGAACATAATATCTTTGTCATTGGACAATTTCCAATAAACATCCATATCCAGTAAAGACTTGCTATTTTGGTTCTAAATAGGAGAGCAGCAAAGTAAGTAATGTACACAGCGTCTGATGTGCATGGGCCCCAGTACATATTGGTCTCATAGTGCATTGAGACACTGGCTAGGGAGTGCCAGTGAGCATCAGTAAAATCTTGCTGATGTCTTGTTATGCATTTTCACAACTCACTAACAAGGTTTCTAGTATCTCTGCCACATTTCTAATTTAAATAAAGTAACATTATACAAAGGATGATACAGTATTTCTGTCAGTTTCCAGGAAACTCACTGCAGATTGCCAGCTGATAGCTTGCAAACTGTCTCCAAGCCTCAGACTTTGTCTATAGTGTGAGATTTATTCTGCTCAGACTGCTTTAGTTAGCAATAGGTACAACATCAGCCCGGAACACACTAGAGAATCTGCAGGAACCTACGAGGTTGACCTCTCACCCCTGCTGCCAACCAGACAAACTCCATTGATACTTGGCAACTACCATACCTTCAACTGAGACCAGTACTGTACTGGCACTTGACCATTCCTCTTCTCCACACCCAGCTGACAGCATTACATGCTTCCTTAATGCCAGCTCCATTTGGGTTTCTTTTTTCTTTCTCCGCACCACCTGTGATTCCTGGACTTATCTCAGAATGGCTGAAACAGAAATGACCATTCCAGGTGAACACAAAATAAAACCCACCATGGATCAACTGTGATGGTAGTTGATTTGCTGAAGTCAAGTATGAGAGCATGTCTCCCCTTATTGATTTTTTAAAATCCTAATCATTGTCACTGCATCCGGTTATCTTGTGATCTATGAACACACCTCCAGCTTTAACATGAATGCCTCTTAGATTAAGCACTGCATTAGTTTTTGGCAACATTTCATGCATTTGTCCACTTAAGTTGGAGTCTGAGCTTTCTACCACCACTAAAGGTCATATTTTAATCTCTAGCACTTGTTGCCTGGTGCAATAATTTTTCAAGTGTCTCCAAGAAGCATTCTAAGTTATACAATATGAATGAGAATGCATCTAAGTTGTACAATATGGATAAGATTACTACAGTCCATTTGGACAGACAAGTTTCATTACTCTTAATTTTTATCGACCATGAATGATACATATGTAAGGAATGTATGAAGTGTCATTTAAGGAATATTTACTTTTGGAATAATGTATACTGAAATAAGTCAAAATTTAATAAATAAAAAAGTACATGCCGTGTTTTGAGTATGTGCTTCACGCTTGGCCAAGAACAGTTCTCAGGGAAGAGGCACAGGAACAGAGAAGGTTAAGCTAACTCCAAGGCAATGAAAATGGTTTTTAAAACTCTTTTTAAAAAACCCTACCTTTGCTCCATGCCAATTGAGGGGATATAGCTTTCAACAGCACTGTACCTTTGTGCAGAAGCATTTCTGCAATTTTCTGCAAATAAGTTGATGATTGGCATTGCTCCCATTTTCTTCAGTCATTTCAGCATTTGTCATTCTTCAAAGAAGAAGCCGCATTAGTATTTTGTATCGCTAAAATGAGAAAGGGATGGGGTAAAATAATAATAATGTGGCCATACATTTAAGTCTAACTTATTTTTATATATTGCTTTCACATATTAAAACTAACCAACCACTGTAAAAGTCTGAAAAATCTGTATCACTTTGGGGCAAGGGAAATCATTTGCATCTTTCCGAATCCTATTGCATCCTATCCCTCTCCTTATAGAAATATGCTTGGTACCTGGGTACCAAATACCTTTGAAATCACTTTCTACTGCATCTGAAGAATTGGACATATATCCACGAAAGCTCATGCTGAAATAAAAACCAATTAGTTTAAAAAATGCAGCCACTTTTCTCCTCCTCCTCCTTTTCTCCATTTTAATAGACTGCCCATGAATCCCATAGGCTTCTCTATATGACTGAGGCTTAGTGGATTACATATGGATTTCTCCCTAGTTTGCACATTCTAATGTAAAGAACACAACCCATTCATGTAAGATCCCAACTTGCTGTGCAGGAAGCTCACCTCCCAAAGTACCTTTTGGTACTTTCTTCCATGCATTTCCATGAGTGATATACTTTTTAAGTGGCACATATGGATTGTGGTGTGTCCTCCCTCCCTTCCCCAGTTTCTCCACATTGCTTCTTTCTGTATCTGTTTTCTCTCTCCATCTGTATTCAGGCTGTTATTTATTTTCTTTCTGGTCACTGTGTCTGATAAGCTTTCCAAACTGAAAGATACATAAATGAATAGCAGGTGACAGTTTGCATTGTACCAGTAATGTATGGGACGAAGCTGTTTTTCCCTCTGCTAACTGTATGTGTTTTCTTTTGAGGCTATTGTTGGGAGTTTCATGCGGGAAGCGTCTATTTAGTTTGTTCATTCCACTCATAGCTGCTTCACACTACCTGCTTTGCAGAAGGCTATAAATTGGATGGGGAAATGGACGTCTTCTTTATTTCCTCTCAATAGGAGTCTGTAAATCATACCCAGCAGGTACTTTCCTTGTATTCAGAATATCCTGATATTCTCTTCTGGCAGTACCTTTTGTCAAAGGATGTTTTCAGCTATCAAAATATTTATTTCCAGGAACTAATAAAATATGTGATTCCTCCTTAAGAAAAAAAAACACTATGGGGGGGGGATGATCACCCCTATTGTTTCCAACATGTTTAGAAGCTATTGCTGCATCAAAATCAGTATTTAATTTGGCATTGTTTTAGGAAAATGTTATACTATAAATCAGTGTTTCTCAAGCTACTTGATGTAGGGGACCAATAATATTTCCTCTGTGTGTGAAACAATGACTGTCAACATGTTTATGGCCATTGGCTACAATTGTTTCTTTCTTTCCCGAAAAGATGCCAGGGACTGGCAGCCAATGGCTCAGAGACCAGCAGTAGACTATCATTTAGTGTAGCACTGCTATACATCACGGATGACAAGGAAGGAATGAGTCACATTTTGAATTTGCCTATTATAATGATTTTGGCAAAAGACAAGCAATCAGGCAGTCAGAAATCCCTTTGTCTGGAAGAATACACACAAGGATGGAATAGGGAGCTTCTTTAATTTTAAAAAGGGTACATACATGCCATTTCAATCCATTCTGAAAATGTTTCATGCAGTACAATTAATTTCCAGCCCACATTATAGACCAGAAGAAAGGAACTGGTATCCAGCCTTGATGTTGTTGGCTGGCAAATTTTTCCTTCAGTTAGCTATTGTGGATGGGAATTGCAGTCCAAGAATATATAGAGGACAACATATTCTTCAACCATAGTCTACGTGACAGGTGATTTGAAAAGGAAAATGTGGCAAGGTGTCCGAACCGCATCCATTCCCAAAGCTGCACATTGTATGTACACATTTATGCCTCCAAGGCCCCTTCTGCATTGCTGTATAATCCAGTTACAAGCAGATGATCTGGATTTCATATGGCAGTGTAACATAGAATCATAAGATGAGACCTCGTGGACCATCCAGTCCAACCCCCTATCAAGAATCAGGAAAATGGCATTCAAAGCACCCCCCACAGATGGCCATCCAGCCTCTGTTTAAAAGCTTCCATAGAAGGAGCCTCCACCACACTCTGGGGCAGAGAGTTCCACTGCTGAACGGCTCTCACAGTCAGGAAGTTCTTCCTCATGTTCAGGTGGAATCTACTTTCTGATAGTTTGAAGCCATTGCTCCACGTCCTAGTCTCCAGGGCAGAAGAAAACAAGCTTGCTCCCTCCTCCCTATGACTTTCTGTCACATATTTATACATGGCCATCATGTCTCTTCTCAGCCTTCTCTTCAGCAGAGTAAACATGCCCAGCTCTTTGAGCTGCTCCTCATAGGGCTTGTTCTCCAGACTCTTGATCATTTTAGTTGCCCTCCTCTGGACACATTCCAGCTTGTCAACATCTCCCTTCAATCATGGTGCCCAGAATTGAACACAGTGTGATTCCAGGTGTGGTCTAACCAAGGCAGAATAGAGAGCATGACTTCCCTGGATATAGATACTGTACTCCTGTATATGCAGGCCAAAATCCCACTGGCTCTTTTAACTACCATATGACATTGTTGGTTCATGTTTATCTTCACTTCACTTTATTTCTTAATTAGTCGCTCTCCACCAAGGTGCTCTGAGTGACTTACAATCTAAAACAGCATTTACACAATATAAAAACATTCAACATAAAAACATTCAACAGTGACTATTTGGCAAATTAGATCTGAATACTTAAATGCACAACCAAACAGCCAAGTCTTGAGTGCCTTTACAAAAGGTCGCAACTCCGACATTGCTCTAATGTATGGAGGCAATGAGTTCCACAGAATTGGAGCATAGGTCAAAAAAGCTCTATGCCTTGTAGCTTCCAGGTGTACCTCCCTAGGGCCCGGTATGTATAGGAGATTTTCCTGGGTGGATCGAGGTGACCACTGATGGGAAAAGGAATGAGGTGGTCCCTAAGATATAAAGGTCATTGGCCATTTTGAGCTCTAAATGTCAGGATCAGTATCTTGTAAGAGATCTGATGTTCTATTGGTAGCCAATGCAGTTGTTGCAGAATCGGTGTAATATGGGATCTTATAGATGATCCCGCTAGCAGCCTGGCCGCTGCATTTTGGAACATCCGGATCTTCTGGGTTGTTGACTTCGGAAGGCTGGCATATAAGGCATTGCAATAGTCCAACCTCGTGGTGACTGTTGTGTGGATTACTATTGCCAATGCTTCTACCGAAAGGTAGGATGCCAATTTCTTTGCCTGTCGAAGATGTTGTCTACGAGGACTCCAAGATCTTTTTTCACATGAGCCAGGCATTGTCCCCCATTTTGTATCTTTGCATTTCATTTTTTTCTGCCTAAGTAGAGAATCTTGCATTTGTCTCTGTTGAACTTCATTTTTTTTTTTTGTTTTGGCCCATCTTGCTAATTTGTTAGATAGTTTTGAATGCTGCTCCTTTTGTGTAGAAGGGGTCTAATTGTTAACTTGTGGCAATTAGATGAATGGTGTTGCCTGTTTTCCTTCTGAAATATAGCCTACAGCGCATAACATTCAATAGCAATCAGCCATCCAAGTGGGAATCAGGGCCGACCCTGCTTCGCCCCCAAGATCAATCAGGATCTGATGCCTTTAGGGTATTTATGAAAAAGAGAAACTTGATAAGATAATTCTAGTTTCTTGGCTTGGTTCAGTATCATATTCATTATAATCACAAACTTTCTCATTCGCGGACCTATATCCACTGACTTTAAAATTAACATTTCCAACCTGTCCTCAGTTTATTCATAAGTAAGCCTTTTCAGCTTCTTTCCCGGTAAATCTGTCAAATGAACAGAATCCAGCACTAAATTAAAAGAAAATGCATGGGAGATATTTTCTCAAAGTTCTGCTTTTACACCCACATGCTTTAAAAGTAATGAATGGTGACACGACTGAGGGAACACTGAAACAACTTCCATTATTTTGCACCTGCTATTGTACACCACCTGCATGATGAAAGAGCGAGCGGAAGTTATGATTACTGAAACCTGTTTAGCAGAGTAGTCACGACTTCAATTTTTTTCCACCTTGTTTTTTGGCCAGATGGGTGGAAAGCTAGCAAAGCTTTGAATTCAAACAAAGAGAACATCTGAATTGTTGATTTGAAAAAAAAAAACCCTTTTGAGATATAACACAGAAAAAATATGTAAAATATACATTGTTAGCTGCATAAGAGAAATAATTTAACTAAACAAATAACTGAGTTACAGTTGCGGCATGGCTATTCTAATAGAATTGCAAATGTTCAATATTTTATTTATTCTTCATGGATAAAAAAAATATTAAGTATGCATACAAAAATGCCCTCTTGCCTCCTTACTAACCAGGAGAGATTTGGCTGACATGCTGGAATATCCTTTCTATGGCCTCATCTACACTGCCATATAATGCAGACTCACATATTACCATTCACTGCAGTCAGAGGCGACCCTAGGTAATTTTCAACGGTAAGCAAACAGTATCCCCCCCCCCCCCCCAACCAATCACTGATATATATTTTCTGTTCATCGTGGGAGTTCTGTGTGCCATATTTGGTTCAATTCCATCATTGGTGGAGTTCAGAATGCTCTTTGATTGTAGGTGAACTATACATCCCAGTAACTACAATTCACATATGTCAAGGTTTATTTTTCCTCCAAGAGCGCCCCTGGGCAAAATCAACTATACTGCAAATGCTTACTTTGCGTAATTGATTGAGCCACCCCTGACTGCAGTTAAATTGAATTATGTTATTAATATCTCTCTAGAGTCAGACCATCTTAACTGATGACCGAAAAAACGTCTAAGGCTAGATCTACTCTGCAAAATAATCCAGATTATCAAATCATATAATCCAGATTATCTGCTTTGAACTGGATTATATGCCTCCCTCCCTCCAGACCTTCCGGAATAAACTTAAATCCTGGTTATGGGATCAAGCATTTGCAGAATACTCTGTTTTTACTGATGAAGATTTTATTTGACTGCAACTGGACTGATTTGGATGACAATTTTAACCTGGTGAACTGTTTTTAATGTATATTTATAACTATTTTAATGTATATGACTGAATTTTATTATGTATTTTACATAGTGTTGGAAGCCGTCCTGAGTCCTCCTAGGAGGTCGATAAGGATGGGGTATAAATGTTCTAAATAAATAAATAAATAAATAATATGTATACAGTGTTCCCTTGCTACTTCACAGTTCGCTTTTAGTGGACTCGCTGTTTCACGGGTTTTACGCCAATTTCCCTAGGACGCATCTACACAGTAAAATTAAAGCAGTTTGTCATGACTTCATGCCATGGAACCACGAAAGTTGTAGTTCCGTGTGACACCAGAACTCTTTGGCAGAGAAAGGTGAACACCTTGCAAAACTACAATTGTCATGATCCCATAGCACTGAACCAAGGCAGTTAAAGTGGTGTCAAACTGCACTCATGCTACAGTGTAAATGTACCCCTTGTGCACTCACTGAACAGAGAGACAATTACAAAACACATTAATCAAAAAGTTAACACAGTTTTAATTAAATTTAATCAATGTAGTGGCTCATTGATTAATTAATTAATTAATTAATTAGAGCCTTTCAGGAATGATAGGCTTTAGCAAGTCCAGTTCAGTTTGCTTGGGCAGATGTTTAACTTGGTACTGGGATAAAACCAATGTCTGCAATGTTTGGACCTCCAAGGTTAGTGCATTCCACCACTGGGTCACTGCAGCAGAAAAGCCACACCTTCCTTCAAGTTATTGCTTGCATTAGTTGGTGACAGATGAGGGTCTCTCCAGGAAGCCTCAGGCTGTGGGCAGGGATATATTGGGAGAGGCATTCCTTCAATTCCATGTCCAATCCCATGTCCAGCATATTTTAGCCAATAGCCTCACCTCACTGTATTCTAGAAGGGTTCCAAACGCTCAAGAATTGGTGGTTTTTCTTTTTGTTTTGTTTGCAGGGCCTCAATTAGAAGAGAAGGTTCAGGAATAACCCTTCCACAAATGTCCTATCAGGATCCAAACAACTGGTCCTCCAGTGCCTTTGTGCAGATTCCCAGGGTGCATCTACACTGCAGAATTAATGCAGTTTGACATCACTTTAGCTGCCATGCCTCAATGCTATGGAAGCATTGGACTTTTCTTTTTAGTTTTACAAGGTCTTTAGACTTCTCTGCCAAAAAGTGCCAATGCCTCACCAAACGACAACTCCCAAGATTGCATAGCATTGATCTGCAGCAGTTAAAAGAGTGTCAAAATACATTAATTTATCTGGGCCTCATTAACTAGAGAAAAAAATCAATTTAAAATCCAGTTTCTGCCTCCTGCAGAATTCTGGGGTTTGTAGTTTAGGGAGGAGCCTTTAACAGCCTCACTAAACTACAAAGCCCAGAATTCTGCAGGAGAAATAACCAGATTTTAAGTGGGTTTTTTTCTCTAGTCTTATGAAGCAAACACTTACTTCATCACACTAGAGAATGAATCCACTTTAAATCTGGTTTCTGTCTCCTGCAGAATTCTGGGCTTTGTAGTTTAGTGGGGCTGTTAAAGGCTCCTCCCTAAACTATAAATCCCAGAATTCTGCAGGAGGCTGAAACTGGATTTTAAATGGATTTTTTCTCTCTAGTGTGATGAGGTCACAATGTAGATACACTCTTAATGTAGATGTACTCTCCACTTTCTTCTCCTGCTTATGTTGCCTACAACCATTTTTATTCAGTACCAAAATATAGGCAGACAGGCAGGCATGTAGCCGGGGGGGGGGGGGGGCTTGGGGGGCTTGGGGGGCTTCAGCCCCCCCCCCCCCAAATTTTCATGGTGGTTCGCGAAAAGGCCTTACTGGTGCATTATTTAAACTGTTATGTTTATTCATATCATGATCTGATCACCATACTCAATATATCCCATATGCATGGCGGTATTGGGGTAATGATACAAAAGGTTGG
This sequence comes from Anolis sagrei, assembly GCF_037176765.1. NCBI lineage: Eukaryota > Metazoa > Chordata > Lepidosauria > Squamata > Anolidae > Anolis > Anolis sagrei. The sequence goes on along the minus strand of NC_090021.1, from coordinate 131,421,822 downwards.
CTAGGCTAGACCCTCTTTCACTCAGACTCAGCCCCCCCCAAACCCCCCCTGAAAAAAATTCAGCCCCCCCCCCCCCCCCCGAAACGAAATCCTGGCTACGGGCCTGCAGACAGGTATTCAGCTATTAACAATGGAAGGCTTTACTCTCTTTCACACTACACAGTTACAGCAGGAACAAGGAATCTTGGTAGTTTAGGGAGGTGCAGAAAAATCTAGTGCCTTGCCACAACTATAAATCCCAGGTTCCCAATGAATGGAGCCATGGCTATTAAAGGGAAGTGACAGTGTACACGAAATTTCATTAGAAGTCAAAACTAGAAGTCTGACCAATGCTCAGATAGTAGTCTGAGTTCCATGTTTATGCTACAATATTATGTTTGTAAAACCTCTCGCAGTATATCAGGAATGGAAACATGTATCCTCCAGATGTTACTGCACCCATCATCTTGCACTACTGACTATGGCTGATGAGAGCTGCAGTTGTTCAACTTCTGGAGAGCCACCAACTGATAATTCCGCTCTTAAATTAGTCTTGTCGTGTTAATCAATTAATTGTGGCCACTCATCTTATCAATTGAGCAGATCTGCCAACCTCTCTGCATCCTGTTTATCAGCTCCTTCCTCCAGCCTGATTCACAAAAAGGTGAGAAAGCAAAAGCTAAGTGGCTACAGCTGAGTTCAATGGGATGGTTTATTATAACCTAAATGGATAAAAGTGCCCTTAGACATTGCTGCATGTGGCTTTCATTTCTGATGTTGTCCTAATTAGCTAGGAAATGAATGTTTTCCAGCTAATTGATATGTCTTTAACACTACTTTTAATCATCATCTCATCAAATACCATAGCTGGCAGCATCAAACAATAACCTATGTTTGTTGTTGCTATTCTCATTATCTGATGGGATCCTAAGCATTATCAACGTCTTCACAACTTTCCTGGAATTCTTTTATTTGTTTCTCTGATTTCTTTTTCTGTACCGTTGTGCAATCCTAACTTTTCTCCTTTTGTACAAGAAATAAACAAATTCTTGTAATTTATTAATCACATTTATATTCCATCTTTCCTCCAAGTTGCTTAAACTTGTATTTCTTTTTGCAACAACCTTGTGAGTTAGGCCACCTAGAGAGGCTACCCAGGCCCCATCTACACTGCCATGTAATTCCATTTACTTTGAACTGGTTTATATGGCAGTGTAGACCCATATAATGCAGTTCAAACCAGTTGATCTGGATTCACAAACCAGATTATATGGTAGTGTAAACCCATCCCCAATGAGTTTTATAATCTAGATGGAGATTGAATCTGAATCCCACAACTCTAGTTCAAAACTCTAACTTTCACAACCCCAGTAACAGAGAAACAAATAAAAGAAGGCTGTTACTGTGTAGCCTGAAAGGGTCTCTGAATTATAATAACTAGTCAAGGAAAAGAGAGAAAATACAGTTGTTTCTTTTAACAGCATCTTCTTTCCATTGAATCTGAAATGGCTCTTTAGTTAAGGTTTCTGTAGATGTGCACGCCTTTGAAATGTATTCACCCGAAAGGAATCCAGAACTTTGACAGGGGACCAAATAAGGTAACATATAGCAACGACACGAGCTCAGCTCCTTTAGCCTAGCAGATGATTTTTGTTTTATTCTCCTTATTCCCTACCAGAAAATGAGTTTATTTTCAGAGCGTTAGGCTCTTCTCATAGGTTCATTTACATGATGTAAACAGGATTTCTGAACTGAATGCAATTAAAAGATTTGAGCTTTCTGGCTTGGATACAATATCTGGATGTGCATTTGCAAGCCTCCTTTATTCCCTATAGGGAAATGAATGGAAAGAAACATCCTTCTCTTGAGCAATTCCTTCGTTCTGAATAGCTTGATGCATTTTGCACACAGCCACTCCGGATGAATGCATCCCGAAACAGCTAGATGCCACATTGATATATTTCCACTCAAATTGGGGCCGGATAAGATTTTGCAAAAAGAAAAAAGAAAAGACCGCCAGTGCTAATGATATGTCCCCATGCATCTTTAGTGGTCTCCTGATTATTCAAACAGTCATGCCTCCTAGGTACTCACTCCTGACAAAATAAAATGAGATTGGATGCCCCAACAAGTGCATACATTTTAATGGTAAATAAATGAGTCCCCAGTAGCACTGCTACTGTGAGCAAGGGAGTTTGATTCCAGCTGCTTGTTTTTGTGCTAACAGCTGAATAAATATAGTCCTGGTATAATATGATTTTCAGCAGGAAAATTATTACTTGGTTGCTCAGTCTCCAGATAGGCTTCAACTATTGTTGTTTATCTGGCAACAGATGGGCTTCAGTTGATCGCTTTTATAATAACTTTTCAGATTCATCCTTGTGGAGGATCAAATGCAGAAATAAACAACTTTGACTGAGAATAAGGTGTTTTTAAAGGAGCCCCGGTGGCGCAGTGGGTTCAGCCACTGAGCTGTTGAGCTTGTTGATCAAAAGGTCACAGGTTTGAATTTGGGGAGCAGCGTGAGCTTCCGCTTTTAGCCCCAGCTTCTGCCAACCTAGCTGTTTGAAAACATGCAAATGTGAGTAGATCAATAAGTACTGCTCTGGCGGGAAGATAACGGCTCTCCATGCAGTCATGCTAGCCACATGACTTTGGAAGTGTCTACGGACAACACCGGCTCTTCGACTTAGAAATGATGAGCAGCACACCCCAGAGTCTGACATGAGGGAAAACTTTTACCTTTACCTTTACTAAAGGTTGAAAGTCCCAAGCTAAAGACGTTAGTTTGGGCATTTAAAATCTCTGCCAGAACTGGGTAACACCCTCCAAATGTTATTGGACTACAGCTCCCATCAGCCCAAGTCATATTAAACAACAATAAAGGATGACTGGAATAATGGTCAATTATCTGGACCAATGCTCTTTGCGTGGCTTGACCTCTGCTGGGAGGAAGAGCCGTGGCCTTGGCAAGGGCCACAAGTTCCATCACACAATGCCCTTAATGGTTTGAGACCTGCTGATCACAAGCAATGCTAGAACTGCATCAAGCTCTGCTTCTGATAATAATAATAATAATAATAAGAAGAAGAAGAAGAAGAAGAAGAAGAAGAAGAAGAAGAAGAAGAAGAAGAAGCTTTATTTATACCCCACCTCCATCTCTCCTAAGGGGACTCGGGGCAGCTTACATAAGACCATGCCCATCAATACAATAAAACACAATATAAACACAAAAACACAACAAAAGATCAGAAAGTAAATTACATAAGATGCAAACCAATATAAGTAAATGACACAGCCCTATATCCCAGAATATTAAGGCAGAAAATCCCACATTATCTGAATGTGGACCGGGGGTCCTTCCACACAGCACTATATCCCAGAATATCAAGGCATAAAATCCCACATTATCTGAGTGTGGACTCAGATAACCCAGTTGAAATCTGATATTGTGGGATTTTCTGCCTTGATATTCTGAGATATATGGCTGCGTGGAAGGGCCCTATATTGTAGAATTGATGCAGTTTGATGCTAGTTTAACTGCCATCGCTCAGTACTATAGAATCCTGCAATTTGTAGTTTGGTAAGGCACCAGCAGTCTTCGACAGAGAAGACTAAACATCTTGTAAAACGACAAATTTCATAATTCAATAGCATTGAGCCATGGCAGTTAAAGGACTTCATCCCATGGATCTTTAACTTTATGTTCATCCCACAGTCTTCTCTTCATTTCTCTGCACTACCGAAATGGAGTCCCATGGAGGCCATCACATGACGCAAGTTTGTTTCCTGTGGTTACCCACGGGACTCTGTTCTGGAGTTGGGTACTACTTGAATCCAACCAACAAAAGATGGAGAGAAGCCAGAGAGAAGTGGGAAAAAGTAGGGAAAGGCCATGGGATGACTGGCATCCCTGAAGATGGGAAGGCACAGGCCCTCAACGGTAAGGAGTAAAAGAAGGTTATTCCCCCTGCTTTTCCACGTTTTCATGTGATGAGGTTCAAAGTGATGTCAAACACATTAATTTTACAGTCAGACCCTATTTTTTGGCCTGCCTGAAGGCAAAATTGGTAAGTTCGTGGGAAAAGGCTTTGCCAAGGATGGCTCCATAGCCTTATAATTACCCTAATAGGGAAATACATAGTATTTTGTTGATGCCATTTTTTAAAGAAAGGGTTGGAGATTTTGTCTTTTTGTTTTCTTAAATCCGGGCTGTGTTACATTAATCAGTGTTATATGTTTGCTGAATGTTAGCCCCTGGCAGTTTTAAATTACTGTATCGATATTAACAGCTGAATTGTAATTTCTGTCATGTTTATTTGTTTCAAAACTTTATGAGATCTAGCTTGTGAAGGCAATGTGCCTTGAAAGGCAAAGCTGAAATAATTTACAGTGAAAATGGTAGATATCTACTCAGAAGGAAGTCCTGCTGCGTTAACTAAAGCATATACTAGGCTAAGTATGTAGAGGACTGCAGTGTCTATGAGCCATTTAAAAGGAGATTTGCCATCCCTGCCAATTTGTATCACCGCTATTTGCTGTGGGAGCTTAATGAAATTTTCAGATGCTGCATGTTTCCATTATGAGGTATTTATTAAAAACAATTCAATTTTTTCTGTATCCTAGAAACTGAGGGCAAAATAAATGTAAACCATTTCAAACCATTTCAAATTCAAAACAGCAGAAAATAAATAGACAGAAAGCATATTAGCAAGATTAAAAACATGTATATGCTAAGATATGAATGGCATAATCCATCCATCTATTGTATTATTTATATTCCACCTTTCTCTAGCAGGCTACACTAGGTGAAATAATCTGGAGTAGTCTGCTCCAGAGCTGCCTTCTACACTGCCATATAAAATCCAGATTTTCTGCTTTGAACTGGATTATATGGCAGTGTAGGTAAGGTAAAGGTTTTCTCCTGACCTTAAGTCAAATTGTGACCGACTCTGGGGTGTGGTGCTCATCTCCACTTCTAAGCCAAAGAACCAGCATTGTCCGTAGACACCTCCAAGGTCATGTGACTGGCATGACTGCACGGAGCACCATTACCTTCCTGCCAGAGCGGTGCCTATTGATCTACTCACATTTGTATGTTTTTGAACTGCTAGGTTGGCAGAAGCTGGGGCTGACAGCGGAATCTCATGCTGCTCCCCGAAATTGAACCTGCAACCTTTCGGTCAACAAGCTCAGCACCTCAGCGCTTTAAACCACTGCGCCACTGGGGGCTCCTATATGGCAGTGTAGACTCAGATAATCCAGCTCAAAGAAGATAATCTGGATTATCTGCTTTGATAATCTGGATTATATGGCAGTGTAGAAGAGCCCTATATACCATGGGGAGTCCACACAAGGAATCTCCTCAATGCCATTTTGCAGTCCACATGGCTAGCCACATTGGAACCATTACCTTGGCTTCCAGGGGTCATCAACACTGTTTCACTGCCTCAAAGCAGCTTCCAGAGGGGCCTTACCAGTGACATTGCTTTCAAGAAGGACTCAACAGGACAACTAGACACATGATCACCAGGCCAAACTTTGCTAGTAAAGCTCCACTGGCCAGTGAAAGCAGTGAGTCTTTTTGATATGTTCCCACTGGATCACCCCACATGCAGATCGATCAACAAGTCAAGAACACCTACTACTTCATCACACTAGAGAACTAATTCACTTTAAATCCGGTTTCTCCCTCCTGCAGAATTCTGGGGTTTGTAGTTTAAGGAGGAGCCTTCAACAGCCTCATTAAACCACAAACTCCAGAATTCTGCAGGAGGGAGAAACCGGATTTAAAGTGGATTAATTCTCTAGTGCAGGGGTCCTCAAACTAAGGCCCGGGGCCCGGATGCAGCCCTCCAAGATCATTTACCTGGCCCTTGCTCAGGGTCAACCTAAGTCTGAAACGTCTTGAAGGCACATAACAACAACAACAATCCAATCTCATCAGCCAAAAGCAGGCCCATATTTCCCATTGAAATAGTAGTAAGTTTATATTTGTTAACATTGTTCCTCATTTTAATTATTTATTGTTTTTAAGTGTTTTTTACACTACAAATAAGATATGTGCAGCGTGCATAGGAATTCTTTTTTTTTTTTCAAATTATAATCCGGCCCTCCAACAGTTTGAGGGACTGTGACCTGGCCCTCTGTTTAAAAAGTCTGCAGAGCCCTGCTCTAGTGCGATGGAGTAAGAATCACTCCACAATTTCCTGGAAGCTTTGCAGTTACCTGCAGTTCTTCTGATGGATTAAAAACTGGAAGCAGTGCTTCTGCTGCAGAAGTGGCCATGCGATATCTGGACATCTTGTAATGGGTTTAAGAGCATTTTATTTGGCTCATGTAGACAGGAGCCAAAAAAACACAAGAGAGTCCTCAGAGAGACATATATAGGGAGAGGTGCTATTTGAGGTAATGTGTTTCCAAGCTGATCAGAGCTTTAAATGTCATCATCAGAACCTTCAATTCAAACTGGATTTTGGCAGCCGGTACATTTGATTTAGTACTAGTGCATTTTTTTTCTACCTGATATTCCATTCAAATGAGAAACACTGGAACACTTAGATCTTCATTCAGACAGGATCGGGCTGTCAACTGTTTACTTCAGTCATCCCCAAATGTGGAATGACCTACCATAAGAAATTTGACTGCTGTATACTCTGCTTGCATCTTTTATTACACAATAATCTGTGCATCTGGTTCCTTTCCTGCCTTCTCCTTGCAATTAACCCATATTTTGCTATTGGCAGGAAAATCCACCAATAATTCACAATCCTATGATATTACCATCACTTACTTTGTTGCAATGGGTCCATTCCACTTCTGTGGCAATATGCCAGCAATAAAGTGACATCAGAGAGCAAGATTTTACTCCTTTCCCACTTCCCCCTCCCCTCACTATTTCCGAACTGCCTGTTTTGTGTTTATTTTATAACAATATTTGCATCATTTTGTTATTTATTGCTGAAATTGCAAAATTGCGCTTTAAACTTAAGAAATAAAGAAATACAGAGCAATGGAAGTGCATGGAGGTATGGAAATACAATCACGGGACTACAAATTGGCAAATCAATGCAATGGTGAGAATAAAGAGATGCAAGATATCACACCTGCTTACTCATGTATGTATTCACTATGTATGATAGTGTGGCTGCTGTGGAATAGTGAGCTTGTGCAATACAGTCCTGAGTTTAAAACAGCATTATAGGTAAAGGTAAGTCCAGTCTTGTCCGACTCTGGGGGTTGGTTCTCTTCTCTATTCTAAGCCGAAGACACCTCCAAGGTCATGTGGCTGGCATGACTGCATGGTACACCGTTACCTTCCCGCCAGAGCAGTACCTATTGATCTACTCACATTTGCATGTTTTCTAACTGCTAGGTTGGCATAAGATGGAGCTAACAGTGAGAGCTCACCCCGCTCCCCAGATTTGAACCACCGACCCTTCGATCAGCAAGTCCAGCAACTCAGCGGTTTAACCCACTGCGCCACTGGGGGCTCCTTTAATACACAGAAGTAAAACACAGGAACACATTACTTAGTTAAGTGAAGTAAAGCTGTGCTGCTTTAGCCACACAGCCCACCACTCTGGTTGTTACATGCCTTCAAGTCCTTCCTGACTTATGATAACCCTGAGAGCTTATCACAGGGCTTTATTGGCAGGAAAAGTGTTGCTTTTGGTTATTTTTGAGGCTGACGAAGTGTGACATGCCCAAGGTCATCTAGTGGGTTTCCCTCCAGAGTCAAAGTCCAATGCTCAAACCAGTATCCTACGCTGACTCTGTTTCCCCACCTACCAAATAGAAATACATACTTACCCATCATTTCTGTGTTCAGCTGGCACAAGAAAGGGTTTTTCTAGTATAGATGAGTTTTACACACATGTCAGGATGTCTGTGGAACCCTTTCTACTACTCACAAAATACATGGATTATGATGAATCATTTCTGCCACAGGCTTTAGGAAAAGAGGCAAACATGGCTGTGGCCCACTGCATGCTATGATAAAGAAAGATAAATAACAAGAACTGACAAGGAAATAGAAATGCCAGGTGGTTAGCAAGTAGCTTTTTTGTTTGCTGCATGCAAATAGAGAAAAGAGCCTAAATAAGTTCTCTTTCTTGTTTACATGCATGCAAATTTTCCTCCCAAGTAGCAGGCTTAATGGGTAACATCAACTGATGATCCTGAACATGACAGCTCATCTGCCTGTGTGTAAACTGAAATGCAAACAATCAGGATGGAAATTATGAATCACTGTATCCATTGTTTATGTGCATGGCACTGGAAATCTTAAAAGCAAACACATTTTTGCATTGACCTAGCCTGAAGCTTCCGGACAGCGTGCCTGAGCAACAGCGAAAGGAAATGATATTTAAATCTAAACCTTTGTAGAGAGACAGATTATATTTGGCGAGGTTTCCTGGGATACCTAGAAAGGAGGGGTGTTTTTGTTTTGTTTTCCAGTAATATCTTTATATGACTTTCAAACATGGTCTTAGGTTCCATTATTTAATCTGGTTCATGGCTTTCTGCACATTCAGGTTAGTAAATGGAAATTTCTCTCTTCGCAACAAAGAAATGTCATTTCTCTTCACATACATGGAACAAAATATTAAATATGTTTTCTCCTCAGCCAGCTAAAAATAGATTCAGTGAACTTTCAGCCAAAAAGCATTTCACCCGTTATGTTTTGCAGACAACTGTCTCTTCTATAGCAAATGATGGGGGAAGCAGGATGGGATTAAACTGAATCCAAATGACCATCAAACCTGTTTAAACCCACCTATATAGTTCATCCAAAGGAAAGTCAAGCTAAGCTAAACTACAGTTTGATTTCCCATTGAATCTGCTGTATGGGTTGCTCTTAAATCAGCTGTTTGGATTGCTCTAGATCAGGGGTCCTCAAACTTTTTTAATAGAGGGCCAGGTCACAGTCCCTCAAACTGTTGGAGGGCTGGATTATAATTTGAAAAAAAAAAACATGAATGAATTCCTATGCACGCTACACATATCTTATTTGTAGTGCAAAAAACCACTTTAAAATACAATAATTAAAATGAAGAACAATGTTAATAAATATAAACTTATTAGTATTTCAATGGGAAGTATTTCAATGGGTCTACTTTTGGCTGATGAGATGAGATTGTTGTTGTTGTTGTTGTTGTTGTTGTTGTTGTGTGCTTTCAGACTTAGGTTGATCCTGAGCGAGGGCCGGGTAAATGGCCTTGGAGGGCCGCATCCGGCCCCCGGGCCTTAGTTTGAGGACCCCTGCTCTAGATGATCATTTGGATTCAGTTGAAAGGTTCCCCCTTCCTGCTTCCTTTACATATCATCTGCTACAGTAGCCTTACTTTTCCAGATTCATGACATCATATGAATAATGGTGAGTCAAATGTCATAGGTCTAAATGACAGGTTCTCCAGTTTCATTGTTTATGTGGAATTCTCTATCAGAATTCTCTGTTCATATAGGATACATCATGCACGTAGGATACTACATAAAAAGAGAACCTAATCAGTTGCTTGACTGTTTAAAATATTTGCCATTTTCCTTCAACGAAATATTATCCATTTGAAAGTTCAAACATTAATTAAACATGAATTATGGACACACACATATTATCATAAATTAACTACTGGAAGCAAGCAAGCCATCCAAATCTTATCTTTGGTGATGTTTTGAGGTTGCATTAAAATGACTCTTTTGTGGAGCATACTCTCAGCTTTGGGCATAAAATTTACTTCTACTTCTACCCACATAAGAAAACTTTTCCATCGCAGTTACTGATTTTCAATTTGCTTTCCACATTTTTCCATATATGAAGAAAGGCAAGATCAGATCTAGCTGACCAATAATCAGTTGCTGCTGCTGATACTGTTGTTTTGCATATTCAAGTTATTTCTGACTTATGCTTTTGTGTGTGTGTCAAGAGCGACTTGAGAAACTTCAAATCACTTCTGGTGTGAGATAACTGGCCGTCTGCAAGGACATTGCCCAGAGGATGCCCAGATGTTTTGATGTTTTACTATCCTTGTGGGAGGCTTCTCTCATGTCCTCACATGGGGAGCTGGAGCTGACAGAGGGAGCTCATCCATGCTCTCTCCAGATTTGAATCTCTGACCTGTCAAACCTCTAACCCATTGCGCCACCAGGGGTTCCTTGACTTCTGCTGACCTTAAGGCAAAGTTATCATTGTGTTTTCTTGGCAAAAATTGTTCAAAGGAAGGTTTGTCGTTGCCTTTCGCTGAGGCTGGGATAATGTGATTTGCCTAAGGTTACTCAGTGGACTACCATGGTCAAAAGGTTGCCCAGAGTCCTAAGCCAACACTAAAACCAGGACGCATCACTATCCATATATATTTCTCAACAAAAACAGCAGTGCAGAAGGAGTCCAGATTTGAGTCACACAGTCTTCACAATGAGTTGTTCCAGTTCAAATCAAAGCCCTCCTGTTAAGAATCCTACTTTCTGCAGAGGTCTTCATAAAGACTTCAGGTGGTTTCTTTGCATGAGATTTCTTGACCATAGTCTGACCATGGCATTCTCTGGGAGACACTTTCGTATCTATTCACTTGCACTTACAGCCCACTTTTCTTAGAAGGAGCTCAGAAATCCCCTACTAAATAAGTTATACATCCTGTATAGACTACTGCAACGTGCTCTACGTGGGGTTGCCTTTGAAGACTGTTTGGAAGCTTCAATTGGTCCAATGGACGGCAGCGAGATTACTCACTGGAGTGGCATACAGGGAGTACACAACTTCCCTGTTACGTCAGCTGCACTGGCTGTTAGTCTGCTACCAAGCACAATTCAAGCTTTAGCCTATAAAGCCCTAAACAGTTCCAGCCCATCTTACCTATCTGAAAGTATCTCCTCCTGTGAATCACCTCGGAGATTAAGATTGTCAAGGGATTAAGATTGTCTTGGTCCCACCCCCTTCACAAGTGCAATTGGTGGGGACGAGAGACAGGGCCTTCTCAGTGGTGGTCCCTTGGCTATGGAACTCCCTCCCCAGCAACATTAGATCAACCCCTTCCCTCCTAGCCTTCAAAAGAAAAGTAAAAACTTGGCTGTGGGATCAGGCTTTTGGAGAATAGTGCAGTACAATAATGGATTTGGAATATGTGAAATGACCATGGAATGGCTTGCACTATGGTTATGGATGATGTGATTTTAATATGGAATTGAATGTTTTTAAATATCTCATAATTATTTTTAATTTTAATATTTTAGAATTGTATGTGGAAGGCATTGAATAATTGCCTCTATTGTAAGCCGCCTTAAGTCCCCTTTGAGGTAGAGAAAGACGGGGTATAAACAGGGTAAATAAATAAATAAGTTAGGGAAGTTACTTTTTAAAAATTATTTTGGCTCCTAAAACTCTCCTGAGAATTCTTGGAGTTGAAGTGTAAAAATCTAGCTGTAAGCACAAAAATATAAGACCAATCCAGGATTTAAAGACTAAGTGACTTCAGAAAATTTTAGGAAGGACCCTAAAGTGTTGAAACCAGCCTCTTATTTCATCATTTCATGAAGTTAGAGCTACAGAGCCAGAAACAATGGACTTTCTTTTTTCTAATCCAGAATGTTCAGTTTTTTGTTTTAAGGAGATTACTGTATTTCAACTCTCTGAACATCCAGTGTGTTCTTGCAGTCAAGGTTAGCTGGAAAGAAAGATGACTTCCTTGAGGACAAACAATGGGGTAGGTTAATAATTTTTCACGAATACAAACAGAGAACAATCAAGTGCAATTCTGCACAGCATCAACTTTTAAAAAATGACACAACTAAGCTAGTGAAATACATCTATTTTATTCCTTATGCTTTCTCTCAAGCTGTCAGGTCAAGATATTAGATATTGTAATGGGATTTATCCTAATTTTCTTTCATTCTAATTGACATGTTTTTAAATTGTCTTGCTTTCCATATCCCTTACCATTATTTATCCATTATTTTTACTCCTTCTGCCACAATGCTCTTAATTTTAGTCTTTTCCCCCCTGTATCCTTAATTAATATTTTATATATTTTACTTGTTATTCCTTTTCATTGTTCATTATTTTCTCTTTTTAATCCTTTTTGAATTATTTCCTCGAAATGCATTATTTGTTTCCCAGTTTTGCTTCAGACCCACCAATTTTGATTCCATTTTTTCTAGTTGGATCCAGTGGAGCCATGAAATATTTATTCCTTTCAGTTCCTCTCTCATTTTTACTTTTCCCATTTTTGGTTCTATTTAATTTCCTACCCTTTTTTACTTCCCCTTTTTCAAATTCTTTACCTAATATATTTTTTAGTTCCTTTGGGAAGTCCCTTTCCATTATTATTTTCTTACTAATTAGTTGTCCTTTATATTTGTTCCATATTTCCATTATATTTCTTAAAAATATATTTCCAATTTGTTTCGTCTCTTTCTTTAAAATTTCCTTTAAAAATATATTGACCTTTCTCCCCTCAATTCCCTTATTTCCTGATACTATCCTTTCTAGACCCTCTCTAACCATCATCTTTAATGCTATATATCTTAATTGCTTTGCCTCGTAATATTTTTATATATTTGGTAGGACTAATCCTCCTTGTTTTTAATCAGTACAGAGTGATGGCAGCATTGTCCATCTCAACAATGGGTTAGGTCAAATCAGACGCAATCCAGACTGTCCTGAAGACCCAGGATACCCCAAAATATAACCATCTTTGCCAAAATCAGGGCAAAATCAGCTTAAAAAGGAACAAAATGAGGGGGGAAATTGAGTTAAGAGCTAAAGATTTGTTCATTTACAATTTTTCTGCATGAATCTTAAGGCTCGTCTAAACCCAGGGGTGCATTTTTTCCATATGTAGACAAACCCTTCACCTCATAAATTTCTATTCTTTATATGGAGATTCAGTTCAAACCCACATGGAAATACCACTAGTTTTCCAAAGTTCTGCTTTTTTTAAAAGAAAGAAATGAATCTTAGAAATCTACTCTATCCAACACTTTTTGATGCCTTTGGACTTCGCAATGGCCAATTCCCCAAAGCATCAAATGAGTCAATGAACTGTAACAGAATCTTTTGCTTTGGCGATAAGTGTTCTTTTCTTGAAATCAGTACCAGTCCAGTGAGTCCAAGGCACTGTGCTTTGTGGAAAAGGCAGCTTGGGAATTTAAGAGTGTGAGACAATATATTCTTTCATATTGAACACTTTGGAAGGGAAGGGGATACCGTGCTACATAACACATTGTGAAAAGGTGCTCACTATTTTCCCCAATATTATATGACACCAGTAGCCGTCCCCTGCCATGCATTGCTGTGGCCTACATGGTGGTTCTGTGTGGGAGGTTTGGCCCGATTCTATCATTGGTGGGGTTCAGAATGTTTTGTGATTGTAGGTGAATTATAAATCCCAGCAACTACAACTCCCAAATGTCAAGATTCTATTTTCCCCAAACTCCACCTCTGTTCACACTTGGGCATATTGAGTATTTGTGTAGAGTTTGGTCCAGATCCATCATTGTTTGAGTCCACAATGATCTCTGGATGTAGGTGAACTACAACTCCAAAACCAAGGGACACTGCTCACCAAACCCTTCCAGTATTTTCTGTTGGTCATGGGAAAACTGTGTGCCAAGTTTGGTTCAATTCCGTCGTTGGTGGGGTGCAGAATGCTCTTTGATTGTAGGTGAACTATAAATCCCAGCAATTACAACTCCCAAATGACAAAATGAATATTTTTGAGTGAAGGACATACATTGGGTTGTTAGGTGTCTTGTGTCCATATTTGGTGTCATTCGTCCAGTGGTTTTTGAGTTCTGTTAATCCCACAAATGAACATTACATTTTTATTTATATAGATAGATAACACTTTTGTTTTAGCCTGAAATTGAAATTTGCTGTCCATAGTGCTAAACTTCTTTGAGCACACTGGATATGTATTCAGAGGTCAACCAATATTATTACAGTGAAGAATTGTCTTTTGCAACTGAATTGACATGAGTCAGAAACAACTGTGATGACTCCTTATGGAAACTCTATGGTTGTGAAACAGGTCTGGGCAGGCATGTAGCCGGGGGGGGAGGCTTGAGGGGCTTTAGCCCCCCCCCCCTGAAATTCTCATGGTGGTTCGCAAAAAGGCCTTACTGGAGCATTATTTAAACTGTTATGTTTATTCATATCATGATCTGATCACCATACTCAATATATCCCATATGCATGGGGGTATTGGGGTAATGATGCAAAAAGTTTGCTAGGGTAGACTCTCTTTCACTCAGACTCCCCCCCCCCTGAAACTCAGCCCCCCCGAACCCCCCCTGAAAAAACTCCCCCCCCCCCCCGAATCAAAATCCTGGCTACGGGCCTGGGTCTGGGATACTCCCATTTGAGCCCTGCTTCCTTTCTGAAGAGCCTGCTTTCTGTATCAGTTCTTTTCTTACTTTCCTGCTCTGTGCAAGATCACACCTGTGTCTGTTAAAAGGCTGAGTCGATGCCCCCCTCCCACACACACACACACACACACACACAAAACATGCCTTGGATTTTTTCACTTGTTCTCACCAGCATCATCTTCCTATTTTGGTTTGTCTGTGGGATTGCTACGTGAGCAACTTAAACCATCCACCCTTAGAATTGTGAAGCCTATAGTTGGGGAGGAAATACTACCTTCCCTAGTGTAATTTCAAGAGACAGGGGTGTGAAAAACATTACTCTCCTCTTTTTTTTTCAGGGTTTGCTCCATGAGTATCAATACTTTTAGATTGGGTAGGTTGCCTGCACACTGTTTTGACATTCTGCTGATCTTTGGCATTGAATATAGGTTGTGCTTTCCTTCTCTGGAACTCCAAAATCCAACAAGCTCCAAAACCTGAAATTGTCTACACATGTGCCTGAGATAGAGATCCCTTTGCGTTCTCATGGTTCAGTGTTGAGAAGTGCCACAATACTGCTACTATCCCGTTACATCCTTCCCTGCCTCTAATGCCAGAGCACACCTTTGCATGCAAAAGGTCCCAAATTCAATTCTTGTTATCACTTTTTTTAAAAGGACATCAAAAGACTCAAAAAAGCCTACTAGCACTGTAATAACAAATGAAGAATTGTGTGATCACTCTGTAAACTGGATCACGGCATCCTGCTTCCTGTGTCTAATGGATTCTTTCAAAGAACATGTCGTGCCCTTTACTCAGATTGGGAAATATATGACCAAAATTTCTCTCTCAGCAGTGAACATCTAGTTCTGTACAAGTACACTGCAGCTGTGCTCCTTTCAGGTCTCTCTTGAGAATTCAACCATTTTGAAAGGATGCTTGTCAACCCTTCATCTGCTAGCCTTAGACATCAAAGAGTGCAGGGAAAACCATGAGATAATTGATTTCTCTTTACAATACTGCCAAGAACAGACAGATTGTTATAATAATTCCAGGTGTAGGCAAGACTCTTCTTGGCACATAATTTAGAGCACCGCTTCACTTGATACTTCAATGCTTCAGCACAGTAGAGCACTGTATACCCCTCATTCATCTCTTATTAGCTGCAGTTTACTTCTTCCCTCACATTAGCACAGCCAGAATCTTGTGTTATTCCACATCATCATTTTAATATTTTCTTTCTTGCTTGCTTGCCTGCCTTGCTACCATCCTTCCTTCTGTCCTTCCTTCCTTCCTTCCTTTTTTCTTTATACTTTCTCCAATGCCTGCAATGGTAATAATTCTTACTTTGCTATTTTCAGCGTTGTCTACATTTTTAATGTTTTCTCCCAAGAGAATTTGGAGGAGAGCCAGCATAGTGTTGTGGATGAGCTGAAACCCCATCTATACTGACCATTTAATGGAGCCTCAAGCTATCTGCAAGATGTGGTGACTAGAGTATGCACACTGTGAAAGCATGCTGTGAAAGCACACTGCAGTGCATTTTGAGCCCTGCACTTTAGCCCAAACAAAGTTGGAGGAGAGTCCAAAATGAAGCCTTTAATGCACATCAGTGTGCTGTAGTATAAACCACAGCACACCATGAAAACAGCTCTACAACATGCAAATCGCTGTGCAGACAACCAAAGCACTCCACTGATGCATATTCTGGAGGGGAGAATGTATTCTCTGTAGCTCTCAAGCCATGGATACCATAGATCCTGGAACCAGTTCAAGGACACCGTCTGCACATAAGTAATCATCATTTAGGCTGAAAACTGATTCCTGCATTTACAACATAATCATTTGCATAGTGTTTTTTTTGGGGGGGGGGTTGGTCATGTCAGGAGCGACTTGAGAGACTGCAAGTCACTTCTGGTGTGAGAGAATTGGCTATCTGCAAGGACGTTGCCCAGGGGACGCCCAGATTTTTTTTGATGTTTTATCATTGTTGTGGGAGGCTTCTTTCATGTCCCCGCATAAGGAGCTGGAGCTGATAGAGGGAGCTCATTTGCATCTCCCCAGATTCGAACCTGCGACCTGTCGGTCTTCAGTCCTGCCGGCACAGGAGTTTAACCCACTGCACCACCGGGGGCTCTATTTGCATAGTGAAACCACTTTTTTCTATGCTAGTTTCAAACTGACCTACGTGGGCAGTGTAGATGTGCTTGAAGACTTTGAAGACAAGGATTCAAATCCCCACTCTTTCCTACTCTCTTAGGGACTTTCCAGATAGGCCCTATATCCCAGGATCTGATCCCAGTTTTTCAATTTATCCCAGATTATCTGGCAGTGGGGACTCAGATAATCCAGTTTAAAGCAGAAAACCAGGCATCAGATCCTGGGATATCAGGCCTGTCTGGAAGGGCCTGCAGTCTCAGAGAGAAGCAATGGCAACCTTCCCCCCCCCCCAAAAAAAAACCCCAAATATTTCCAAGGAAACCCCATGATAGGTTCACCATAAGTCAGAAATGGCATAAAGGCACACACCAACAAAAAAAAATCTCCAAGTAACTTCTCCTTCCCACTTTCTCCTTCATTTGTTGCTCCTTAATTCCTCCAGTGCCTCCCAGTGAAGTCACTTCCTATTTATTTCCTATTTTTAAAGGTCTCCTTTAGGGGTAATAATAAACCATGGCTACGCAAAATGTGGCAAAACTTCCTCCACAACTGCTGGAGAGGTGCATATGAGACAAGCGGCAAGTGTTCTTTAGAGCAGGGGTTCTCAAACTTCTTCAGCTGCAAAGCCCAAGAGTTTTTCGTGGAGCCCAAAGAAATGTGGAAGATCCCAGGAGCCATCCAGTTCAATCCCCTTCTGCCATGCAGGAAAAGCACAATCAAAGCACCTCCAACAGTTGACCACCCAGCCTTTGTAATAATATAGTGATAATAATAATAATAATAATAATAATAATAATAATAATAATAATAACAGCAACCCCAGGGGCCATCCAGTCCAACCCCCTTCTGCCATGCAGGAAAAGTACAATCAAAGCACCTCTCAAGTAGTGGGAAGGAAATGGGGTTTAGAAACCATGGAAAATGAGGAAGACAGGATCTGGGGGGGGGGGGGCAAGGGAGATGAGAAAAAAGGCTTATGGGAGTGAAGGAGGTGAGGGAAAAAAGGCTTTTGGGGATAAGGGAAACAAGAAAAAGGCATTCAGGAGAAAGGGGGCCAAGGCAGAAAAGCTTTTGGTGGCAAGGGAGACAGATTGAAAAGGGTTTTGGTGGTGAGGGAGATGCGAGAGGAGAAGGGAAGAGGAGGAAAAGCTTGGAGGAGGCAAGCATGTGGAGTCTCTCAGCATGCTTCATGGAGCCCCAAGGGCTCTGTGGAGCACATTTTTAGAACCGCTGCTTTCGAGAATAGTCCAAAAAGTAACATTTCTAAGCTCTGTTCATATTTGCTATTGGAATGATCTTATTTATTTATTTATTTATTTATTTACTTTGCTTGTATACTGCAGTTTCTCAGCCCGTAGGCGACTCAACGCGGTTCACAACAAGAGCAAAAAGTCAATCGTACAACATACAATATTTAAAACCATTAACAGCCTAGTATACAAATAATGACACATCAATAACAACACATTAGCATCTCGTAACTAAAATCGTGATCCAATTCGTCATCCATAAATCCGTTCCTATATTCATCGTTCAGTTGCACTATTCATTCAATTCCTTCCTTCCTTCCTTACTTACTTACTTAGTATTTTTAGCTCTAAATAGGCTGTGCTTTAGTTGCAAGAAATGCAAAAGGAAAAAAAGAAAAGCATGAGAGATTTGGGAATTGATTTAATGATTTAATGATTGATAAGCCTTTGTGTCTTTTTTAAATGCTAATGGATTTTAAAAAGAGATGAATTTGGGGAACTACATTCTTGCCAAACAGTAGCAAGCCTCCCTAACAAAAGTCATTACTTTCTTTTCCCTTTCAGCTTTCCAATCTATTTTAACTAACTCACCATGATAGCGAAATGATTCATGAAGAAAGATTAAGTAGGCAGAGAGGCCTGCAATTGCATGGGACATGATTATATAAAATAATGTTCCTTATATAAATATAGAAGAAGACTGTGTGGGGCTTTCTTGCACCCTTTTGAAAGGATTGGGTTGTGGGAGCAATGACGTCAATAAGCAGTTTCTTTTAGACATGGGAGTTTTCCAAGCAGCTGTGTTAAATTCATCACAAAAATCCAGGCTATATCTATATTGTATGTTCTCGCTGAATGCCACCTTCACTTTTTATATAAAAAGATTTTGATTTGAAATAGAGTCTTTACATGAGTACATCGTCCGTGTTTTTCCTCTCTACGTTCATTTCCATATGTACACACCTGCACAATTAATTCAACTTTGATGGTTTCTCGAATGTATCCAACTCATGTTGTGCCTTTTTATATCCGCCGAGCTGATGAATCATAGAGTTATTCATTTGTCATTATCCTGAAGTATTGCTTTATGCTTCCTTACACATGTCTTTGCAGTCTTCTGGTTCAGATGAGTACGGCAAGATTCATCCAGAGACAGCCTTTCAAAGTTATATTATCAAAGAATATTTTACTGAAATGGAATGTATTATGAATATCTCCTATTTTAATTGGTTTAATTTGTTTATCTTTTACCCAACTCTAGGAATCAAGCCTAGTTATGAAAGTTAAAACAGATACTGCAAGAAGTTCACATCATGTAGAAGTTAAAATACAACCAAATTATCAATAGATTTTTTTTAAAAAAAAATTAAGGCATACCCATAACAGGGAGAACAACTAATAATGACAAAACATATTAGCAGAGATAGGAGACATAGTCCCTCACTATGTCTCCATTCCCTAGAGGTGAGAGGGTTAGATTGGCAACTTCAACTATATTAGGTAAGGTAAAGGTTTTTCCCTGACATGTCTGACTCTGGAATGTGGTGCTCATCTCCATTTCTAAGCTGAAGAGCCAGCGTTGTCTGTAGACACCTCCAAGGTCATGTGGCCAGCATGACTGCATGGAGCGCCGTAAAATAAGAGAATGAAAATCCATAGTTGCCTTCTTTTTCTGAAATGAGTGGAAAAATAGGAGGAACTCAAAAATTTTGAAGAATGTTACCTCTGCACGAGATCCATGAGATCCAAAAGAAAATCCATAACATAAAATCACACAGAAATGATAACCAAAGAATACCTTCTGATTTTAGAGGTAGAATTGTTGTAGGCCTGCCAGCAATGCCCTTCTCCACTATGGAAAAAAAGATTGTGTTGTTTTGGTTCATTATGAAAAACAGGATGCTACTGGATGAGATGGACTTCTGTTGTGAGCCGATAGGACTCAGGCCCCTTCCACCCATCTGAAGAAAATCCCATTTTCTGCTTTGAATTGGAATATATGGCAGTGTGTTCTCAGATAACCCAGTTCAAAGCAGATATTGTGGGATTTTCTGCCTTGATATTCTGGGTTATATGACTGTGTGGAAGGGCCCTCGGGAAGAGGAAGCAATGTTTTGATTATGTGGGAACCTAACATAGTTCTCTGTTTTTCTATCTGTCTTAGGTCCAGCAGCTAGTTTGATTTTTAAAAGCTTTGTCCTAGGCATTTGATTAATACCATGTGAAGAAACGTCTCCGAGATGCATGGCGTTTGAGCCTGAGCCCCTTCTGTTCCTTTTTCGCCCCCTCATCACTGAGTCATAGTAAGATCCTGTACCCTTTTCCACAAATTGGTTTGTTTTGGCTGGAACTGGATGGACACATATGTTACCACCTGCTGCAAGTTCTTCACTTTATAGCAGCTTGTGAAGCTCGGGGTTTGATCTCTGAACAATTTGTTCAGTGGAGAAGGTGGAAGCCATGGGGAGGAGGGGAGGGACAGTGTGCTCTTGATTCAGAGCCACAGTAGATCTTTCCATTCCAGATAAATCACTACCAAATGGTGGGTTAAATATCAGAAACTGATCTTGTACACATAATGGGCTTTGTTCTGCAATGGCTGAAATACAGCATCAGTCATTCTTTGTGGACCTTTCTATCCCACTACTTTCCTTTGTCTTACGGTTCACTGATCTTGTTATCCAAAGGCCAAGGGTGGTTTTTCTTCACCATCTGTCTAAAGATATATGTAAGTGTAACAGGCACATATTGCTGTGGGGATGTTGCACTATAGTTTTATGGTTTGGAAGCCATGTGCCAGAAGGTAACCTCTAGATACATTATTCCTGCTAGTCAGAGAGATTCATGTGACTAATGGCCCAAGTGGCAGACCAGGACCATAAAGACTGTTGTATGCTTCTTGCTGTGTGGTATGGCAGTAAAATAGTGCAGTTGGGTGGTTATATAATTTCAGATCCTCTCTGATTTGTGAAGTTCATTAACTGTTCCTGGACTTCAACTTGAAACATTACGAATTACAGCTATATTTTCAAGAACCTCTGCAAGTAATATTACAAGATTCTGAAATGTAATGTAACATTGATTATAAAGGTAGGGTGGTTCAGACCACTGTATTTCCAATTTCTATGTATGGTTATGAAAGCTGCATACTGAAGAGAGCTGATAGAAAGAAAATCAAGCATTTGAAATGTGGTGTTGAGGAAGAGTCCTATAGATGCTGTGGACTGCTGCAAAGACAAATCATGGGTTCTAGAGCAAATCAGGGCTGAACTCCCCATAGAAACAAGGATGACTAAACTGAGGTTTCATACACCAGTCACATCATGAGGAGGCATGGCAAATAGCATTCATAACCTTTTGAAAAGAAACATTATGTCATATCTTTTTGGCAAATGTGAATCTCCATTAATATCTGGAGACCACCTTTTGAGAACCACTAGTCAAGGAAAAGCATGACCTTGTTTAGCGTAAAACTAGCGGTCCGGGAATAGACACAGTGGAATCCGTGCCCCACCACAGCTAACCTTTTCAGCCTGGCAACCTTCCCTGCTCAAGCATGTCTTTTATTTCTTGGTGGAAAACTTGGGGGGTGAAGCAGAGATACATCCAGGTATTTTTCCTTTATCTGGACTCACTGTAACTGGCAGCCTCGGTGACCTTCCAATGTTCCTCTATCTCTGAGGATATCCCTGTTGCTGTGTCTACAGCTATAGAAACATAACTGGATGCCTTTCTTCTCTATACTGACAAAGAAATGGCCATCCTAGGAGAAGGCTGCTACACTAAACATTGTTTCAGTGGATTCTGAACACTACATGTTTGAAACAAGAGTTCTGACTTCTGTGGCAACCAAAAAAGTAAATTACAATACTATAACTTGCATGTATTTCATCATAACTCAGTAACAGGATACCAGCCATAGTTATAACATATGAATATCGTATGCGAATGGACTAGTTATATATACAAGAGAAGATGATGACTAGGTATATAAGCCCTATCCAGTAACATATAGTTAGGTAAATTGCCCGAGAAATTATTCAGTTTGGCTGTAGCTTAAATTTGTACTTTTGCCAAAGGAGAAAAAAATTTTTTAAATCAGATCTTTTTTCTTTTCTTTTTGTGGCTTGGGAAAAGACATACAAGTTGAATCTGTCCTTTAGAATGAAGAATGATGAATGATTAACACAGACCTGCGGTTTCCTATTGAACAAGAGACATGCAATGACAATTTCGGAACTGCAGAAATCAATTCAGTGTCTGCTTTTGGAGATAAGTGTTGCAATGATGCAGTGTTCCAGAAAGCAGAACTGTTTGTGAAAATAAATGGGCAATCTTCACCTAGCCAGAGTAACACTCCTTTAATTTGTCAGAAAGCCCTTATTCATTCCCTGGCTCATCTTCCGATGTGATATCTGCCATCATCTGCCAGCAGTGCCCTTCTGCATTATGTGTAGGGCAAACGCCAATCTCTGTACAAAAGAATAAATGGATACAAGCCTGACATCAGAAATGGCAAAGCTCAAAAAGAAGCACGAGAACATCTTAACCTCTCAAGAGACTGGCCTTAAAATAGCAATTGTGGAGAAAAGAAACTTTGAAAGGGGATTAGAGCAAGAGGTTGGTATGTTACAGTTCATCAAGAAGTTCCAGTCTGTCTTTAGAAGTCTGAATCGGGATGAAGGTTTTTTATCACAATATGTGTCACCTGTGCTGAAATATGGGTTATCATATCTATATAAATAAAAAGGTAATGTTCGTTTGTGGGATTAACATAACTCAAAAACCACTGGACGAATTGACATGAAATTTGGACACAATAGACCTATCAGGCCAACAAGTGTCCATCACCCCTAAAACACACACATACACACACACACACACACACACACAAAACCCCAGCGGATCAGGCTTAAAAACCCAAAAATACACTATATATACATATACACATACACTCATATACATATGCACATGCACACATTTGTATATATATATGCACAAACATACAGAAATATACACATATACACACACATACATATACATACACACATATATACACATGCACACACAAATATACATCTATGCACACATATACATATACACATGCACACATGCATGCACACATATATACATATACACATACATACACATATATACATACAAATACACAAATATATACACACATATATATACACACACCTAAATACACCTATACACACAAATATATACACACACAACACATATGCATAGACTGGGCCACAGCAACACATGGTAGGGGACAGCTAGTCTATATAAATAAAAATGAAATGTTCGTTTGTGGGATTAACATAACTCAAAAACCACTGGATGGATTGCCGCCAAATTTGGCCACAAGACACCTACTAACCCAAGAAGTGACCACCAATCAAAAATTGGTTTTGTCATTGGGGAGTTGTAGTTGTTGGGATTTATAATTAACCTATAATCAAAGAGCATTCTAAACTCCACCAATGATGGAATTGAATCCAACATGGCACACAGGACTCCCATGACCATCATAAAACACTAGAAGGGTTTGGGGGGCATTGACCTTGAGTTTGGGAGTGGTAGTTCACCTACATCTAGAGAGCACTGTGGACTCAAACAATGATAGACCTGGACCAAACTTGGCAGAAATACTCAATATGCCCAAATATGAACACAGATGGCGTTTGGGGAAAATAGACCTTGACATTTGGGAGTTGTAGTTACTGGGATTTATAGTTCACCTACAATCAAAGAGCATTCTGAATGCCACCAATGACAGAATTGAGGCAAACTCCCCACACAGAGCCCCCATGACCAACAGAAAATACTTAAAGCCATCCAGTCCAACTCCCTTCACCAGGCCAAGAAAACGTTATCAAAGCCCGTAAAAAGCCATTAAAAAAAAACATTACAACGCATGCACAAAAACACATATCTACATATATACACACACAAAACACATATACACAGACTGGGCCACAGCAATGCGTGGCAGGGGATGGCTAGTTCAATAATATAATTGTTACTGCCAGCAATTTCTGCATTTTAATTGCCCTCTAACCTCACTGTCTACACAATCTCATATAGTCCCCGCTGTGTCTGCTGCTAATGTATCTGCATAACACCTTATTCATTTGATGGGTTCACTCTACAACAGCTTATGCCATAACTAATATCCCTTTAAATGTTCTACGCTGTGCCATATTAAACGTTCCACTTTCAGTGCCTTCTGAATTCCACAAGGTGCTTTGTTGTTTCCCTTTCAGGAAAGGAGGGAATTAAGGTCATATTTAAACTTGCACTATCAAGTCTTGTAAAAAAGCTTGAGTTAGAGAATTAGAATATCTATTATTTACTCAAAGCTTTTAAAAATATCTCTTGGGCCAAAACATCTCCTTGAGAATGTTAAACACAAGCATTAAAATGAGACGGTCCTTGCCTGTGCCTATCTTCTGAGAGGAAAGGAGCAAGCAACTGGGAATGAAAACAAAGGAGGTGATTTCAGGAACAAAGTCTATGAATCAGAAATGTAGACTTAAAAGGATCAGATAGTTGGGAAGCAGCAGTCTTTCAGCAGAGTTGATGAAATTGTTGAAAATTTCATCAACAAATGCTACATTCAGCAAAAGACAAGAGGGAACCTCTGAAGATGCTTGCCATAGATGCAGGCAAAACGTCAGGAGAGAATGCTTCTAGAACATGGCCATATAGCCCGAAAAACCTACAACAACGCAGTGATTCTGGCCATGAAAGCCTTCAACAATACATTCAACCAGAGTAGTCAGCCATAGCAGAGCACCTGATGAACCAACCTGGACACAGCATATTATTTGAGAACACAGAAATGGTGGACCACTCACACATCCACCATGTCAGAGAAGCCACCAAAATTTACAAGCATGTGGACAATTTCAACAGAAAGGAGGAAACCATGAAAATTAACAAAATCTGGCTACCAGTATTTTAAAAAAACTCTAAAATCATCAGTAAATAAAGAGCAACACTAAAAACAGGGGAATTCCAGACAAGAAACAATCAAGGCCAGCTAACCACCTCCCAACAAAGGATTCCCCCAGGCAGTAAGAAGCCAGACCTTGAAACTGCAAGGCTATTAAATGCTAATTAAGATGGGCAACTGCAACATTCACACTTGTCTCCAACAGACAAGAGTTCTTTCTCGCACCCTGGACATTCCACAGATACATAAACCCCATTTTCCTAGTTTCCAACAGACCTCACAACCTCTGAGGATGCCTGCCATAGACATAGGGGATAATGCTTCTGGAAAATGGTCACACTTCATGGAAAACTCCCAGCAACCCAAGAATTGTTGAAGTTAGCCATTTTTTTCATGTCTATACTCATTACTGCTAATTTGCATGCTTTCAGACTTTTTATTTGTTTGCTTTTCTACATCCATTCTTTCCATGCATCTAACTTGCAGTGATTTTTCTCTTCCCTCACACTCTCTCTTTTCCATTGGTCATATATTTGATTATGGACAGATTTTATGAGAATACCATTATATGTATTTTAAAGAGAAAAATATGTATTTCTTTTTCTTTTAGATCCAGTGTTATGTGTGGATGGGCATAGGACTGGTTGATAATCATTTTTTCCGGATTTGATTACGCTGTTTGAGAGATCCACTACAATCACTCACATTTCCTAATAAACACAGTCATACTTACCATGTGCAAACACACAATGCTGTCTTACACCGAGTCTGACCATCAGTCCATTTAGTTCAGTGTTATCAGCTCTAACTAGAAGTAGTTCTCCATATTTTCCTGACCCTACTTAGAGACACCTGGTATTTCCTGATATGGTCTGCAAATACTAACCATCAGAGTACTGACCAGGCCATTGTCACTATGGGGATACATAGTATGATTTCAATAAGGCTTTAGGCATAGCCCATCATTATATCCTTTTAAATAAGTTACTAAAGGGTGGGCATGATAATTTTACTATTGGATGGATTGAAAGTGGTTGACCAACGAGACCCAGGACATGCTCATCAATTATTCATCCTAGAGAGAAGTGATTAGTAGGATGCCTTGGGGTTCAGTCCAGTGTAGTCCAATGCCTTTATGGCTTGGTTAACAGAGGACATGTTTATCAAATGGCAAGATACTGGAACAGATATTCTTTGCAGTCCTTTCCAGATCATGTCCTGCTCCAACCTAGTTGAAAAATTGCTCACAGGTCTTTTGTTAGGCCCTTCTCAGTTGACCAGATGAATAGGGCTTTGTATAATTTGGTGATCACCTTCCTTTCTTATGTCATTATCTTGTCCCATAGTTTATCTCCTGCTTTGAATCCTAATTTTTTATCTTTGTTGAAAAGTGGAATCCTCGACATGCGAGTGTGGAGAGGAGCAATCCACTGACCACCTGCTGCAATGCAACCGGAGCCCTGCCACATGCACAATGGAGGACCTTCTTGCAGCAACACCGGAAGCACTCCCAAGTGGCCAGATACTGGTCAAAGGACATTTAATCAACTACCAAACTCACAAATTTTGTATTTTGTCTGTCTGTTTGCTTTGTTCTGTTAGAAATGTAATATAATTGACTGGTTTGCCCTGACACGACAAATAAATAAAACATCTTTGTTGAAGGCCTCGTTCAGCTGTCTATACTGAAACCATGATAAATTCCCATATGATTTTCTGATTTCTTCCTGTGTCTTCAATGTGTACCTATCGATGTTTTTCCTTAAAATGTGACAAAGTGTGCAGCAAACATTGGACATCCTATTACAATTACAGATTGGGAAAAGATTTGGAACAACAAAATTAAATACATCAACTCCTACGATTTGCAAGAAAATTGGTTTAAGATGATGTAAATTGGCAAAATGTTATAAAAATGTCTCTGATAAATGTTGGAAATACCAAACAAAGGTAGGGACTTTCTTCCGCCTATGGTGGACATGTAAGAAGTCCAATACATTTTTGAAGGAGATCCACAAAACATCACAGAAGATGCTAGATCTAAAAATGGAAATGAAACCAGAGTACTACCTCTTGGGAATGGTAGACTTCGAATTAGAAAAGAACAATGACATTTTATTTTTCCATATGGCAACTGCAGCTAGATTAGTTTACGCGAGAAAGTGGAAGACTAAAGAAATACCAACATTAGAAGACTGGATACTTAAGATACTTGACATTATGAACATGGACAACTTAACACAATTTCTGAGAAACAAACAGAGGACTTCAGCTGAAAAGACAAATTGGTCACCAATTAAAAACTTCCTCACTATCCACTAATTCCAGGACCAGATCGGGGGAGACAGGAAGACATTGAACATGGCTATGTTGGAAAAAACAAATGACAAACTTACTAATCCTACTTGTGCTCTACTTATCTATAGTGTCTATTTCCTCTTTTATTATTACTATTACTAACACTAATGTATATATGTGTATGTATGTGTGTGTGTGTGTATTCATTCTCCTTTTTGTCTTTTTTTTGCTTTTCTCTCTCACTTCTCTCTTTTTGGTTTTATCTGTAATTTTATGATTAATTAAAATACTATGCTTACGTAAGATGTACCCCCCCCCCCCAGTCCCCTAATAAAAATAAATTAAAAGAAAAATTGCTCGCAGGTCAAACTGAACAAAGGGGTGAAGAGAACTGTGAGTACTTTTATTAAACAGTAAGGAAGAATTTGAATTGAATCTCTGGAAGTCACAGGAGTCACATGTATCATAGACACCCTTCTCTTTTTCTTATATTTACATACTTACCACACAAGAGCCCTTTGGCAAACTAAAGCCAAGCCAAGAGTAGGATCATGGTCAAATTGCAAATACAACATGACTTCAATAGAGCCTGAAATCTCCATATATTAAGTGCTGTACATTTTTCACATATTGCTTCAGTTAAAGTGGGTTGAATAAAAAGTATTCCAAAACATTATTATGTGTATAAGCACTCATTTTCTATGGTTTGTGTGGTTTTCCAAAATTCACTATTTATGAATACCCAGACAACCATGAGGTATTTATGAATATGAATGTGCTCAGGAATATAGCGGGTTTCACCATTTTGCTGTCTCAATGTATTTGTGCTGAGCTGTGAGCTGTAAACCTCCAGTCTTAAAATAAAGATGATGAGAGTGTAGTTCTCCAGATATTGGGGCACCCTATCTCCCTAGATCCTTCACTATTGCCTAGGTAGGTAAAGATTGATGGGAGCAGCAGTCCAACAATATCTATACTGTGTACGCGTTCTTCATGTTTGCCCTTTTAGGATTCAGTTCAAACATGGTATTTGGGTAAATCATGGTATTTCCCCCAAACACTTGTCCAGAATTCCCCAAATGTAGTCCTAAAAGTGATTTTTTCCCTCCACATTCCATTTTTGCTTTCTGCTCACCCAGTGCTAGATTAGATCCGATGATCTAAGAAGGTGGTTGGAGGGGTTATTTTTGTTGTGTCAGGAGTGACTTGAGAAAATGCAAGTCGCTTCTGGTGTGAGAGAATTGGCTGTCTCCAAGGATGTTACTCAGGGGATGCCTGGATGTTTTGATGTTCTATCATCCTTGTGGGAGGCTTCTCTCATGTCCCCGCATGGGGTGCTGGAGCTGACAGAGGGAGCTCATCCATGCTCTTCCTGAATTCTATTCCACCGCCAATTTACTCAAAAGCTTGCTCAAAGTATTAAGTTTTTAACCTTTTTTTCAGAAAGTCGGGAGATGATCTACTATCCTTAGGAAGAAAGTTCCATAGCCAGGGGGTCACCACTGAGAAGGCCCTGTCCCTCATCCCCGCCAATCATGCTTGTGATGCAGGCGGGATCGGGAGCAGGGCCTACCCAGATGATCTTAAGCTCCTAGATGGTTCATAAGGAGAGCCTAAAAAGGAAGTCCTTTTAATGAAAGAGTATATGCACTTACACTGTAGAATTAGTGCAGTTTGACCCCAACATTAATTGATATGGCTCAAAGCTATGGAATCCTGGGATTTTATAGTTTGGTGAGCCACCTGCCCTCTTTGGTAGAGAAGGCTAAAAATCTCTGAAAAATGCAACACCCATGACTCCATGGCATCATTGAGCCATGTGCCAAACTGCTTTAATTCAACAATTTAGATGCATCCAGAGAAACCTTAAGGGAATTGATGACAGATTTGGAGCCTACCCACCTTAAAAGGGAATGTTGGAAGTCCATGGTTCCTGCCTAAGTCCACAGGTCACAGGGTGTGAAACCAAGCTGCCAAGTGTCATATCTCACAATCATACTATAATCTTTTTATGTGCATTCATTGAACTTGGCCACATATGCCATCTGATTCCTGCACCACCAATCTTTTTATGTGTTGCATAGATAAGACCAATGGAAGTCCCAAATTGTGCATATATAGACATATCTTGATTCCCATGATGAAGAAGATCTGGGAGAAACTGTGCCAAATCATGTTGTGAATCAAACACATGTCACAGCACGGATATCAGTTGTGGCATATTTGGTTTTAAAACAAGTCTCCGGTTCTGCATCCACATGAGTCATCTCATCCGCCACAGCCTAGAGGGAAATTAAGATAGGTGGGGTTGGCACTAAAAATATTTATAGAGCTTCAAGCCAGATGAGGGAAACTTTGACCCTCCAGCTGTGTTTTGACCACAATTTCCCCAATATCATTGGCCATGTTGGGAGGGGTTGATGGCAGCACTGTTGGGAGGGTCAGTGTTTCCCCACCCCAGTCCAAAAGAGTCCATCCAATGCTTCATTTATAGGGAGAAGGAATGTTCTGCAGGAAGATCAATGGGGTGAGGATCAGGTAGGGAAGAGGAAACAACAGCTGCATGCAAGATGACTCATGTGTTGAGCCATCTGGCATTGTTTTTGCAAATGTATTTCTCCTCTCTCTGGCAGAGTTACCTTCGTCCTTTCTGCTGTCTGCCTATGAAATTATGATAGCAACGATGTGGCATCATTTAGAACATAGGAAGGGCCCGGTCCTGAAAGATGTGCCTTAAATTTAGTCTTTTATCTTTCCAGGAAACAGACATATTACATGATGTTACCCAGCATGAATGAACAAATGAGAAAAAAACTTGAATACATTTTTCTGTTGCTTTTTTCTTAGAAGATTGGATCTCAGACATCTCTGTATTTCAACTGTTGTACATTATGCATTAGATTATTACATTTTTCTCCTTCTTTCCTCTCGTGAGCTTCATACTAGAGTCACATCGCTGACAGTAGTGTCACCCTTCCTGTTTGGCTACTTTAATCATATTTTTCCCTTTACTTTAGGATCAAACAAGGCTCACTCGATTGCCTTACCAAGTAGATGAGATGTAATATCTGTATTTAAACGGAGAGGGGAGGAGGAGGGAAAGGGAGACCTGTCTGGGAAACTTAAATTACAACTCCCTAAGGTAGGCTCTGATATGAAGAATAAGGAAATTGCTTTCTCCATTTTGGCCTGACCTTTTCCCCCTTGCGTGAATTCCACAAAATTACAAAAAAAAGGACAAGAGGCAGAGGAAGGAAGAATTGCATTTTATTTAAACAGGAAGCAACTGAAGACAGTCTAGGGCTCTCGGGAGTATTTAAATACACACTGAGAAAGCAATTGAAAGCATGAGTATTTTAAAAGCCAAGGATCTGTGCCTTAAATGTGATATCTTTCTGACATAATGATTTTTGTAAGCCATTTGTTCTTTCCTCAACTCATTGTGCCAGTAGTGAAATCATCAGTGGGAAAGGGGAAGCTGCATATAGGGACTGTGATATTTCTGCCTCCAACTCCCATCTTAATGCCGCACTCAGCTTGAAAGCCATGGCCAGTGGGTTCCATTAAAAGTTGCCTCGCTGTGATTTAATGCCTGGCAACTGAGCTTCATTCACAATTCCCCCTGCCCCCAGTCCTTTCAACCGGCAGTTAGCTGAATCAATAGCCATTACAGCACATCAGATGCAATGATGTAGAAATGAATGCCTGACAAAATTCTATCCTGACTTGACCCATTTGATCGCCATGGAATATCTAAACCTTACATCCAAAGGGAAAGGGGGAAGTGAAGCTGTCACATTGGGTTCAGTGGCAGACCCCTTCAAGACCATCACTTCATATTGGAGGGAGTCAACACCAGAAGTTCATAAATACGTTTTGTGTGCAAAACATCTCTTTTTCAGCTCCTGGCATCTCTAGAAAGCAAGGATCCAATGAGAAGTAGTGAGAAAGGCCATCAGCAGATACTGTACAAATCCACTGCCAATGAAAGAAGCCAATACTGGACTAGTGTTTGTGAGTTTTTGAGGACCGGGACATCCGTAGGGAGACCAAGGTGCTTGTTTATAAAGCTGTTGTCCTCCCAATCCTGCTATATGCCTGTGAGACGTGGACTGTCTACAGACGTCACATGCAACTCCTGGAACGATTCCATCAGTGCTGCTTCCGAAAAATCCTGCAAATCTCTTGGGTAGACAAGCAGACAAATGTCAGTGTGCTGGAAGAAGCAAAGACCACCAGCATTGAAGCAATGGTCGTCCGCCATCAACTCCGCTGGACCAGCCACGTTGTTTGGATGCCCGGCCACCGTCTCCCAAAGCAGTTGCTCTACTCCGAACTCAAGAATGGAAAACAGAACATTGGTGGGCAGGAAAAGAGATTTAAAGATGGGCTCTAAGCCAATCTTTAAAACTCTGGCATAGACACTGAGAACTGGGAAGCCCTGGCCCTTGAGCGCTCCAGCTGGAGGTCAGCTGTGACTAGCAGTGCTGTAGAATTTGAAGAGGCATGAATGGAGGGCGAAAGAGAGAAACATGCCAAGAAGGTGTGTCAAGCAAACCCAGACCTGGACCGCCTTCCACCTGGACCGCCTTCCTCCTGCCCTCACTTCATGAGAAGATGCAGATCAAGAATAGGGCTTCACAGTCACCTACCAACCCACCAGTACACTGATCTTGGAAGACTATCCTATTCGGACAACGAGGGATCACCTAAATAAGTAAGTAAGTAAGTAAGTAAGATAAACAAATGATCTGATTGGTTAGAAGCAACTTCTTGTGTTTCTCTGGCTTTTGGGCAGGAGCTTGGACATAATGCATTATAAACAAGAGCAACATGTGACTTCAATGTGTGTATGTGCCTTCAAATCTCCTGTTGAGTTATGATTACCCCATAATTTCATAGGAATCCTCAGAGGTGGAAAGCAAATGGTGGCTTTGCCATATCTTTCCTCTGATATCTATATAAATAAAAATGTAATGTTTGTTTGTGGGATTAACATAACTCAAAAACCACTGGACGAATTGACACCAAATTTAGACACAATACACGTATCAGGCCAACGAGTGACCATCACACATAAAATCTCTGAAAAACACAGCAGAAGAGACTTAAAAAGCCAAAATAAATACATTACAACACATGTGCAAAACCACACACACACACATATATGCAAACACACATATATACACATATACACAAATATATGTATACACATATACACAAATATATGTACACACATATACACTTATACCCAGACTGGGCCACAGCAGTGCATGGCAGGGGACAGCTAGTATGGTATATATAGCACCAAAAATCTTAAGTACTAACCAGGAGTGACTCTGCTTATGTGTGCACGCTTTCAAGTCCCTTGTTGACTTATGGTGACCCCATGAATTTCATAGGGCTTTTTTTAGATAAGGAATACTCCGGGCCCTTCTACATTGTCCTCTATCCCAGGATCTGATCTCAGATTTTCTGCTTTATATCTAGATAGATAGATAGATAGATAGATAGATAGATAGATAGATAGATAGATAGATAGACTTTTTAGAACAGATAGCCCTATATCAAAACTGGTTAACGTAGCTTAGACATCTATATGATACAAATTCAGATGCTAAAATGAGATGATTGCAAGTTCCTCAGTGCATTGAATTATCAAAGGACGACAATTGTATGTTCAGTGCTGCCAACGTATTATTTTATTTATTTATTTATTTACTTCATTTGTATACCGCCATTCTCAGCCCTAAGGCGACTCATAGCGGTTTACAACAAGCAAAAACAAGGCGAACAATCAAGGCAAAAATTCAATGCGGCATCAACAAGGTACTTAAAAACAGTTAACACATAAACAAATTAAACAATTTAACAGTAATAAACATTCAGTAGCGTCTCATAACTAGAATCATGATCCAAACTCGTCAGTCGTAGTTCCATTTCCTGAAATTCATTGCACTGCGTAAGTCCTTTAGCCACCAAAAAAGCACAGAAAATCTATCTGTTGACCAAAATACATTTCTAAGATTTGGGCAAATTCTTTAAGACCACATTTCTAAGTCCAAAATACAAGCATCATTTCAAAACAAAATTAATTCAACTGGTGTCCATTCCCCTAAAGGAAATTACCTCTGGCCATAATCAGATCACATTTCTGAGAGAAGTCTGGGGAAAATTATACAGTCAACAGTTAGCCAACATAACCAGATCTTTACTAAATAAGCACTGTAGAATTCAATATGCATAAACAAGATATTTTGTTGTATAAGATGCAGCCAAATATCCATAGCAGATATAGAAGTAAAGCCATAAATGACAGTAGACAATATTGGGATATCTGATTTATCATTCCATTCATTCCTAAAACTCAGAATATTATATTTCTTGACCAACGGTAACTAGTTATGAGTGTTGTGGTGTTGTGGTTTGAGTGTCAGACAAAGACTCCAGGAGGCCAAGATTAAGATTCTTGCTTACCCATGGAAACCCATGGAGTTGGTTACGTGTTTGCAACGTTAGAGCAAGGCAATGGCTAATGTCCTGTATATGGTCAAAATCCTGTATTGTCAGACACAACAATGGCAACAGAACTACCTCTGATGATTTTGTTATTGTTTATTCATTTAGTCACTTCCAACTCTTCGTGACCTCATGTACCAGCCCATGTCAGAGCTCCCTGTTGGTTGTGGCCACCCCCAATTCCTTCAAGGTCAAGCCAGTCACTTCAAGGATACCATCCATCTATCTTGCCCTTGGTCGGCCCCTCCTTCCATTTTTTTTCCTTCCATTTTCCCCAGCATCATTATCTTCTCCAAGATTTCCTGTCTTCTCATCATGTGGCCAAAGTACTTCATCTTGGCCTCTAATACCCTTCCCTCCAGTGAACAGTTGTGCTTTATTTCCTGAAGTATGGACTGGTTGGATCTTCCCGCAGTCCAAGGCACTCTCAGAAATTTCCTCCAACACCACAGTTCAAAAGCATCCATCTTCTTTCGCTCACACCTCTGATGATGCAAGCCTCTAAAAAGCTATCTTTTCAACCAGGCGGCATCCAAGTGATGCTGGAAAGGATTCTGCAGTTCTCATCTAATCACCTTCCGAACAGAGAAACAGCTGGAGAAAGCCATTTGGGTCCTTCTGCAACTACTTCTGCTAACATGCCCCATCACCAGGAGTGCATTGCAGATGTCATTTTCCAGGAAATCAGTCTACAGCACTTCAAAAGCTCAGAGAAAGAATTTTTGAAGTCACATTTGGTTGGTAATGACTGTATGTATGAATCTCCAAAGTTACATGATTGTAAGTGTGGCTTATGATTTTGTAACTACTGGACAGCCATCATTTTCAATAATCATCTTGGAGATTTAGGTCAACAAAGGCAAACGGTGGTGATCAGTGCTCTTTGTACTATTTCATTGTATGCATTGTCATAACAGAGATTCACATTTTGCCAAGATCTGCATGAGCTTGCAGAGTTTTTTTGTGGCAATAGCTAGAATGATCACTGTTGTTAGTTCACTGGTGTTTCATTCTTGCTTCAAAGAATTAAGGAATCACATTAGATTGTATCTTATGAGTTGAATTATGCTCCTTACCTCACAGGCAGGCCTAAAGATAAATCTACATTGTAGAATTAATACAGTTTGTCACAACTGCCATAGCTAAATGCTATGGAATCCTAGGCGTTATAGTTTCACAACTTCTTTAGCCTTCTCTGCCAAAGAATGCTGATACCTCACTATAACTCTCAAGACTCCAGAGCATTGAGCAATGACAATTTAAGTGCTCTTGACCTGCATTAGGTCTACAGTATAGATGCACCCTAAGAGGCAGAGATTGTACCAGTATTCTCTTTTTCAGTTTCAAGTTTGGTTTTTTTTACTAAGATATATAGACTTATACATGAGTACATGTTTCCTATCTCGGACTGCAAATCAGATATCCCAATACCAGGATGCCATTGTGTGCAGTAATGGAAGACAATGTCATTTCAAAGGAAATCAAGAAGGAGAAGAGGAGACAGTATCAGTGACAGAAATAAATAAAGTAAGACAACAATTCGTAGATGAGGTGGGCCAACAACCAAGGAAAAACAAAGATTGAAAAAAGCAAGACGGGGCAGAAGAATGAAAAGACAGGGAGATAGTAAGAATGAGAACGATCTCAAGCAGCTCAGTGTCCTGTGTCAGCATGCAAAGCTTTGGAAAAGCTTGCTAGGGGATTCTGGAAGTTGTAGTCCAAAAGGATAGGCTCTGTATGTATAATTCAGTTAACCATTCTACTTCCATAAGGGTGACAACTTTGGGCACCACAATTGAAGGGAGATGTTAACAAGCTGGAATGTGTCCAGAGGAAGGCAACTAACTGATGAAGGGTCTGGGGAACAAGCCCTACGAGGAGTGGCTTAAAGAGCTGGGCATGTTTAGCCTAAAGAAAAGAAGGCTGAGAGAAGACATGATAGCCATGTATAAGTATGTGAGAAAAAGTCATAGGGAGGAGGGAGCAAGCTTGTTTTCTGCTGTCCTGGAGACTAGGATGCGGTACAGTGGCTTCAAACTACAAGAAAGGAGATTCCACCTGAACATTAGGAAGAACTTCCTGACTGTGAGAGCTGTTCAGCAGTGGAACTCTCTGCCCCGGAATGTGGGAGACTCCTTCTTTGGAGGCTTTTAAACAAGAGGCTGGGTGGCCATCTGTCAGGGGTGCTTTGAATGCAATTTTCCTGCTTCTTGGCAGGGGGTTGGACTGGATGGTCCACGAGGTCTCTTCCAACTCTGATTCTATGATTCTGTGACAAAAAGCATTTTCCAAGGCTTTCCTATTGTATCTGCAACTTTTTCCATATATATAATTGGTGCTTACTTTTCAATTTTAAATCTGCATTAAATGATAGCCACAGTAAATTTATTTTCACTGCAAGCTCCTTAGTCAGCAACAAAGAACGTATTTGATGACTATGCCTCAGTGTAGAATGGGCAAAAAGTCTGAAAGCATTCATTGAATATTGCTGTGGGCAAACAGAAATAAAGGACGATAACCAAGGTCCAAATTGATGGAGAGAGGGCTTGTTCTACATATGAGCATTAATTCCAGTTCAGAATAAGGCAAGCGATTTGAAAAACATTCAAACTAGGAAATGGCCACTTTTTAAATGGTTCCAAAAACTGTGACAAGAATGAGAAGGAGATTGTTATTCACCCATTTTTCTATTTTTGTAATGTAAAGGTCTGCTGACTGCTTTAAAAGGCAGATCAAGCTTGGCAGGACTACATAATTAAGGCTGGAGGTCCCTGCTGAATCCAGTCTAGAAGTAGAATACGGCAGATTGCCATGAATAAAACACTGATAAGGGAGTTTCCCCCCTCCATTTACTTTTGCCTTTGAATTTTCTCTCAGGCTGTCAATTATTGCTTTCTGTAAAACCATTTTTCTATTTGATTGGGAAATGATGGCTTTGGATAATTTCCTTGGCTTTAAAGAAATAAATATGGTGCAGAAAATGACTCTAACTGCACAAATTAATATATGTATATTCCAATAACGTTTCCTCAAAGCGCATCCATATATGGCCAAATTTTCATGAATACATACCGTAGGCTCTAATGCTATACCTTCATACTTTACCGTAAGCTGCAATGAATTCAGGGGGGCTTACCTTTAGGTAGATAAGAATGGAATTGT
The DNA here is from genome assembly GCF_037176765.1 of Anolis sagrei. Classification (NCBI taxonomy): domain Eukaryota; kingdom Metazoa; phylum Chordata; class Lepidosauria; order Squamata; family Anolidae; genus Anolis; species Anolis sagrei. Next base: position 131,385,150 of record NC_090021.1, on the reverse strand, counting down.
ACTGCTACTTCATTTTCCTTTCATTTGGGTTATTATGCCATTTTTTTGTAATGTCTGAGCTCTTCCTGAAGGGCTCTTGTGTTTTTTCCCATCAATATCTTCTCCGTATTCTGAACAAAACCATGAAATTGATCCTATTTCTATAGGTGATGTACTGTGATAATGAAAGAATTACTGCTGTGAAGCCAGCGACCTCATAGATTTTGTATGCCATTAAGAGGTTGATGCACATTCATTTACTGTCTGTACATCATGCAAATATCCAACATGTTTTGAAGCAAATTATGAGTTTTCAGAGGGGGAAATGAGTTAGGCACTACCATCACCCCAATTTGACAACTCCAGCTTAAACTCAGGTTTCTGTAAAGCCTCTATAAAGCACTAAGGCTCCTAGTCTCCGGGCTTGTCTGCATGGAAAAATGGACCATACTCACCTTGTAACTACCTTGATCCTAGCACATGATGTTCAACCACTTTAGCAGTAAAATGCCTTTTTAATGCTTTAATGCCATAAATTTTTGTGAATACCATTATCCATGCTCAGAGCAGAGGAATGATGGTTTATTTGTGAGTAAGCAAGACAGTTTCATACATAAGGTAAAGATAAAGGTTTCCCCTTGACATTAAGTCAAGTCATGTCCAACTGTGGGTTGTGGAGCTCATCTCCATTTCTAAGCCGAAGAGCCAGCGTTGTCCATAGATACCTCCAAGGTCATGTGGCCAGCATGACTTCATGGAGCGCCATTCCCTTTCCCTGCAGAGCAGTACCTATTGATCTACTCACATTTGCACGTTTTTGAACTGCTAGGTTGGCAGAAGCTGGGGCGAACAATGCAAGCTCACCCCATCCATGGATTCGAACTGCCAACTTTCTGATCAGCAAGTTCTGCAGCTCAGCAGTTAAACACACTGTATCATCACAGCCCTAGTTTCATGAATACATAGGGTAAAAGGTTCATCGTCCCATTCCCTGTGGCATAAATCTCTAGGATCACTATAGACCTTTCCATCCCAGACCACTCTCCAGCAAATCCTATCTGAGGAACATGCAGTGTTGAAGGTGAAGCTCCGGAAAGATGAGATGAGCTGTGATCAAGGGAATACAGATGCTCCCACCCATGCACCACTTTTCCCCTCAAAATTATTTTGTCTCCTTTGCTGTAGCCATGACTGAGGCAGATGCAGATTTATATACATGGATCCCTGCCACTGTCTTGTGAAATGCAAGCTTAATCACAAAGGAAAATGTCCCCAATGACTCCTGAAAATGGTGATACTGTTAGATCTTGCACCACGTTGTGTGCCATATTTCTCTACCATATGAGAATCACATTATGGAATGTCATCTGGATGGATACATAAATCATATTGTGAAGGAAAGTTCTTTCTCCTTTGTTTGCAGAAAATGAAGAAAATGTTGTACCGATTCCTACACAAAAAAAATTACACATGGGCAGTAGGCCCTATGTATCCATGGATTCTGTTTCCACAAATTCAATCATCTTCAGCTTGTGATATATATATATATATTCAATAAGCAAAACTTTATTTTCTCATTTTATATCAGGGATGTTGTGAAACGTCACTGTTCCTGATGCACAATCTTCACTTCCATATGATCAGTAGTGTTTCCGATGGAAGTTGACTAGCCTGTAAAGGAGAAACTTGGGTTCAAGAAAGGAACCATTATAAATTGAAGGCAGCACCTTATCCAATGGCACAGTGCTGGTCCCGTTATCAGCAGTAAATCTGAGCAATATGGCACTGTTACAAACAAACATTACCATTTACAACATTGATACTGGAGGTACATTTTCCAGTCATTAAACTGTAAGGGAACATTATCAAGTAAGCACTAGGAAAAATATTCTTATTGTACCTTTTCCTTACATTTCAGATTGCTATTGTTATTAGTGTTTTGAAAAGTTAGTTTGTTGACATTAGGGTCAGAATGTTCTGGTCATGCTTAATCTGTCTTTCCTTGAGATTCCCAAGACCTTCATTATTCTGATGCTTCTATTGTTTTCCTCAATTCAGAATACTTTTCCTTTATCATAACTGTACCTTACTTTGGCCTTGAAATCTCTGGCTTTTCCCTTCAACCCATATTTGATAGGACAGCATCTTCCATTGTATTTGAGATAACCAATTATTTTAAGAGATGCAAGAGAAGCAATGTGCTCCAAAATAACCAGAAAGCACCTAGCGAGTTCACCTAAGACCCAGACCTGACACAAGTGCCTCTCAGCCCCAACAGACATTTCCTTTACTCTGCCTTGGTTTTTCTTTATGCCTGCTTATGCCTCTGGTGAAAATCTGGATAGTTGCAGTAAATCTTCTGCTTCGTTGGGTTCCCAAACAGATACATCACGGTTCCTTCAGAAACAGCACCAGATGCACAGCTTGCAAGCATAACAAAAAGAAAAAAAGAAACTCGGAGCTCTTCTCCCACTCTCATGGAAGCTCCTGTTACTATTCCACTTATCCTTTCATCCTTACAGCTAACAAGGAAAAAAACTACTTGAAGTACAATCAAAAAGCTGCCCACACATGTACCGGCTGACTTGCTTTACATAGACCCAACATACCTCCTCCACATTAACAGCACCAACAGCCTCTTTTCAAATGACTAAAAGCAAGAGTGAATCGCAGTATGTGGGACTTGAAGCTGAGATCCAAAACTGGATGGATCAGTCTAAAATGAAGATTGTTTCTCTCCACCAAAAGAGGTGTGCACTATGACAAATGGCTTCTTGGGAGATCCAAGTGAACTTTCAATATTCTTGAATTGGTAGTTTTGAAACAGTCATTTCTTTCAATAAAGCTAGAAAGAGTTAAATGCATTGACCTACGCCAATGCATTTAAACCTTATTTCATAGCTAGAATCCAATTCTAAAATGTGGCACACTGCAAGCAGGGGTTGGTAGCTTTCCTGCATCATTGAAAGGAGGAAATATTGTATTCTCAGTAACTACAGCTGTAAACTACCAGGGTCATTGCGTCTCATAAATGTCAGTGTAGTAGTAACTGCAGTAATAACAGTGTAGTTAATAACTAGGGCATCATACAAGGAGCACACAACTCCCATGTTTTATCAGCTCCACTGGGTGCCTGTTTGCTACCGGGCCTATAAAGCCCTGAACAGCCCTGGCCCAGTTTACCTGTCCGAACACATCTCCCTTTATGAACCACGATGAAGACTAACATCTTCTGGGGAGTCCCTGTTCTCGGTCCCACCACCATCACAGGCATGTTTGGCGGGGACGAGAGACAGGGCCTTCTCAGTGATTGCCTTCCTGGCAATATTAGATCAGTCCCCTCCCTCCTGTCCTTCGAAAGGATGGTGAAGACCTCGCTGTGGGACCAAGCCTTTGGGGCAGTGCAATGAGACAATAATAGAATGGTGCCCTGAGATGGATTTTAAGCAACTGATTTTAAAGTGGATGTAAGTGATTTTAATGTTTATGTATATTTATGGTTTTCTGTCCTGGCATTGAATGTTTGCCACATATATGTTGTGCTCCGCCCTGAATCCCCTGCAGAGTCAAAGGGTGTAAAATAAATGTTTTAAATAAATAAATAGTAGCTAAACTGTGAATTGGTAGGTCTCTGGTTCACCTAAGCCAGGGGTTTGCAAATTTTTAAAGCCGAGGGCCAGTTCATGGTCCCTCAACCTGTTGGGGGGACCAGATTAAAGTTTGGAAAAAAACATAGAGGCATTCCTATGTACACTACATATGTCTTATTTGTAGTGCAAAAAACCCATGAAAGAACAATATATAAAACGAAGACTAATTTTAGTCAACATAAACGTACCAGTCTTTCAATGGGAAGTCTAGGCATGCTTTTGGCTGATGAGAGCACACCTTAACAGCCAAAAGAGAGGCGGAACGAAGAGAGGAAGGACATTAAGAAAGGGTAGATAGAAGGAAAGAAGTCAAGGAAGGAAAGGAGGAAGGAAAGAAGCAAGTGAGGGAGGGAGGGAGGACTGGCAAGAGAGGGGCCAGTGGAAATAAATAAAATAATAATAGTAATAATAAAACTTTATTTATATACCACTCTATCTCCCCGGGGGGACTCAGGGCGGTTTCCAAGCAACAACATCAAAACATACAGAGTCACAACATGAACAAAAAAATAACAGTAACAGCAACATAAGCATGGAATTACCCAACAACACATCAATATTAAAAGAAAAAATCCTGCCTGCTCTTCATGTCTATTTGTTAGGGCATGAAAAAGGAATGGGTCAGAACAATTAAAAAGGCTGGGTCAAGACTGATACAAATTGAAATAAGATGGGACCGGCATTTGAGCACACTACTGTAATAGGTAAACGACAAAAGCAGGGATGGGCTATATCCAGGGGCCTGTTAGGAGAATTACCAGGGTAATATATAGGGGGCTAAGTCATGTCCAGACAGTGTCTGGGCTGAGCTAGCACTGGCCACTTTCGAAGATTTGTTGAAACCACCAAGTCTTCAAACTCTTACGAAAAGAGGGGAGGGATGGGGCCTGTCTTATTTCCCTTGGAAGGGCGTTCCAGAGGTGGGGGGCCACCACTGAGAAGGCCCTCTCTCTCGTCCTCACCAACCATGCTTGTGACAGAGATGGGAACGAGAGGAGGGCCTCCCCGGAGGATCTTAGAGTTCTTGCCGGTTCATAGATGGAGATGTGATCGCAAAGATAGGTGGGGCCCAATCCGTTTGTACAGGGGCTGCATTTGGCCCTCAGGCTGGACTTTGGACGTGTCTGACCTAATCCAAGGATATCAAACTCATTTTCATCAAGCGCCTCATCAACCTTATGGTGGCCTTCAAAGAGCCACTGAATCCATGGATGGAGAATCCATGGATATAGAAGACAAGCTATTTTTTTTTTTAAATAATGGTCAGTGATCTTTTGATTTTATCCAGTTTGGATCTCCAGATGTTAATGAATGGCTCCCATCAGTTTTGATTATCCACCGTGGACTGAGGATAATGGGAATTGCAACTCAACAGCACTTGTGGCTCTGAGGCTGGGGAGAGGTTAAAGGACATTTTAAAGTCAGGCACCATATCCACAAGCCTTAAAATTCAAGCCCCACTACCCTGACTAAACAGAACAAATTTCAGTCTTCCAGATGCTACCGTATCACAACACCCATCAGCTCTAGTCATGATGTTGAATGATGAGAAATACAGAAGTTGTAGTCCAGCATCTGGAAGGTCACATAAAATGACATATCGGGACAAATTCATCCCATGGACTTTGAGTTTCACACATGTGACCTAGGCCATGGCATGATTGGTTGATCTTGGGTGAACACATTAATGATAAAATTCTAGTTTATTTTGTATTAGAAAGAGTTTGCAAGATGTATGTGCAGCATTCTGCATACTTGCTCAGTTGTATAATACAGTGTGAATATATCTATATGTATCTCTATACCTGTATATCTTGTAAGTCTCGCCACAGGGTTCTGAGAGTTTTAAAATATATATATTTTCAGTGCTAACTTCCTTCAAAGATTTTGCTGGGTTTTATTTGTTACTACATAATTATGAACAGAGCTTACTTTCTCAGATTTTCAAAGCTGGAATGATCTTTGCAATTCAACTAGCCACATAATTGTGCCCTACGCTGGGGGAAGGAAAAGGAAAACCTTGATGCACAGAATGAAATGCAGTTTTAATGATATCCTTTCAGGCAGTGAACCTCTCAGACATCTCTAAGTATGTCTGCACTCAGGTGATGACTCATTCTAAAGGCCAGGAGCAGCACAGTCATCAAGAAATGGTATATTTTGAACTTAAGGGAGGAAATGGCTCTAATTATCATTAGACACACCATAACAGCTAGTCGAGATAGCTGCACCAGACAATGCTCTTCCTGTCAACTTAAATGTTACACAAAACAGGGCTTCCTTTTGCCTCACGTTGCCTGTACAAAAAAAAAAAACATAGGATTTTCCCCCCAGTTTACCTGTTCTGGCTCTAAGGAAAGCATCATGACAGTTGGGTGGATTTTAAGGTATAAAGATCATAGTAGCTGTTGTGTGCCTTCAAGTGGCTCCTGATTTAAATTAAACCTTTCATAGCTTTTTCTTGGCAAGATTTGTTTAGAGCAGTGTTTCTCAACCTGGGGCTCATGAGGGGGGTGTCAGAAGGGTCACCAAAGATCATCAGAAAACACAGTATTTTCTGTTGATCATGGAAGTTCTGTGAAAATACATCCTGCATATCAGAGACTTACATTACGATTCATAACAGTAACAAAATTACAGTTATGAAGTAGCAACAAAAATAATTTTATGGTTCGGGGTCACCACAACATGAGGAACTGTATTAAGGGGTCGCGGCATTAGTAAGGTTGAGAAACACTGGTGTAGAGGGTGGTTTGCTATTGCCTTCCCCTGAGAGAATGTAACTTGCTCAAAGTCCTGCATCCAGTTTGCACAGTTGAATAGGATTCAAATGCTGCTTTCCCCAAATCTGAGTACAATACGCAAACTACTACACAATGCTGAGTATCTTGTATGAATCATTTTAAGATGTTGCCTAGCATGCCTGCATAAATAACCTTATTTCAAGCTTATAACCAGAAGCACAGAACAAACTTCAGATGGATGTTATTATTCACAGGCAGACTTGCTATTAGAAATTGTGTAACCATTAAAATATACCATCAGAAAGCAGAAAGGCATTTGGCCTAAATCTAGTTACTCGGTTCCACTACTGTAAATCCTCTTAATCGGTACAGTTTTGACTTACCATGCGGTAATTGATTCAAAGGATCTACTTCTCTGGAGACTTGCAAATGGATTCAGGCTGTCACCTGTCTGATAAAAGAATAAGAAACAGGGGAATTCCGGGCATGAAACAATCAGGGCCAGCTAACACCTCCCAACAAAGGATCTCCCCAGGCAGTAATCAACCAGGCCTTGAATCTGAAAGACTTTGCAATGCTAATCAAGGTGATTAATTGCAACATTCATAAGTTCTTTCTCCCACCCTGGACCTTCTACGGATATGTAAACCTCCCTCACTTAGTTTCCAAACAGACCTCACAACCTCTGAGGATGCCTGCCATAGATGTCAGAGAAACATCAGGAGAGAATGCTTCTGGAACATGGCCATACATCCCAGAAAACTCACATCAACGCAAAAGAAAAAGGCATTTTGGAAGACAGAATCTTTCAGCATTTTTTAAAAGATCCTTCAGACAATTTGTTACCAGCACTTTGCCCATAGCATCTCATGAGTAATATATGGCATTTTTCTTACATTAGCTATTCAACAGGAAGTTAGCCCGAAAAAACCTACAACAACCCAATGATTCTGGCCATGAAAGCCTTCGACAATACAGCTTTTCAAATATTGAAACATGACTATCGTGTCCCCTCTCAACCTTTTCTTCTCTAAGCTAAACATGCTTAGCTCCCTAAGTGGTTATATTCCAGCTCTTTTATCATTTTGGGCATTCTCCTATGGACATATTTCAGCTTGTCAATATCTTTCATGAACTGGGCATAGAATTCCAGGTGAGACCAAAGCAGAATAGAACTACGACTTCCTTTGATATAGGCAAAATACTCTTGATGACAAAACCTAATACTTCGTTGACTTGTGGGTTGTGTAATCACCATCTGGGTCTCAAACTGGTTCCAGACTTTCCTATATAACCATCTGCACAGTGAAGCCACTTTCTTCAATACCAGTTTGAAACTGCTTTGAGTGGTCGGTGTAGATGGGATTAGAGACAAAGAAGTTTTAATTGCCTAGATCTAAGAGTGTTGATCTGCTTCCTTCAGCAAACAACTATCATCAGACCCAAGTAAGTGTGTAGTGACATAGATAAAAGAAGGCTGAAAGATCTGCACCAATGTGGATGTCTGGCAGCATTGTATTTCAGTGGGTGTGTGACACACATTCTATTGTAGTTTTCCAATTTCTGGTCACTTAGCTTAGGGATTCCACAACAACAAGCAGAAGCTATTTGCATTCTATGCAAATCAGTACAATGTCTCTGTCAAACAAGTCATAACCTTTTGGTTGCTCTGCAGTCACTTGCGAAATGAATCAATAGCTACAGATAATATTTGCAAAGAAACAAAGATGATGAGTCAAGTGCCTTTTGCTTTGAGGAGATCTAATTGTTATGTGGCTTGCTTATTTCCACTCAATTAGAGCCTCCATTCTAATGTTTAGCAACGTTGAAAATATTATTTTGTTATATTTTTCTACAGGGGAAATAAAGGGTTATAGTCTACGAGGGTTGAATGAAAAGTAATGCTTCCACCTTTGTAACTCCACAACACATGGCAGGACTGGTATGCGGCAGGTACTGGCTTGTTCAGTAGACTCTCCTCTACAGTTCCATTTTGGTAGGATGCCTTAGCATTGAACAGTTGTGTTGTTAAAGTGCGAAGTATGGAACCCTGTGCAGACAGTCAATGCAACTTAAGCCACGTACAGTCATTGAATTCTTGACAGCAGAAGGTGTCACACCAAAGGACATTCAGAGAATGCAAGCTGCTTATGGTGAAGTGAAGTGACCTTAGGTGTGGAATATGTAGTACTATTAATTAGTCTGTAACTTCCATTAGCTCAGATTTGTATGGCCACTAGTGAAAGAACTGAAGGTTACAGTTGTGCACCAGGCAATACTGGACCAGATAAGTTAGTATTCAAACTGGACAAAAGACATTTTCTTTTAACATTTGAAAGCTTTCAAGTTTTATTTGAGTTTTTTTTGTCTGATATTCCATTTTTCTCCCAACACAGTAGCCAAAGTCCCTTACAATAAGGCTGAAACTAGATGACCTATATCAGATTATCCTACTTTAAGTATTTCCTTTCCCTACGTGTTTGCCGTTTCTTAGAAATGTTTTGAAGTGATGCAGATAATGATAAACAAGCGGTGTCATAACTGATATGTACAGGTTCATTTGAATGTTATAAAATATGGAGATGCTTCTTTCCATAATGCATACTAACTGTATTAAAATGATTTTATACTTATAAATCATTTGAGATATGACTGCAGGGTTTAATATTATACTTCTGATTCCAAAGTCTCATTGTAATTGTGTTATTATTATTATCAACTTTATTTATACCCCGTCTTAATTCCTGTGGGGACTCAAGGCAGCAAACAATCCCATACTTAATCAAGTTTTAAAAGTGCAATAAAAAAGTTTAAAAACAATTAAATAATCACAGTGGTAAAAACAGATTAAAATAGAATAAATACACTTAAGATAGCCTTGTGTTCACTTTCATACCAAGATCCAATGAGGTACTTAAACTGACTATTTTTTTTTTCAATCTGCAAGTCAGTAGAACTGGAAGCAGGTGATATCACAGTACTTCAATCCATCCCCAACATTATTCTGGATATAACCTTCTAAATCCAGTTTCCAGATAATGCTGGCACTGAATCATTAATCATTAGATTTATGCCTTCTCACATATAATTTTTCTCTTTTGTAACAATCAATGTAAATTGTAGATATTTAAAATATTTTTATTATATTGTGCTTTTGTTCATATAAGTGGTATGCAGTATGATCTTCCTAACTTCCAAACCCATATTCATTATTTCACTAACCTGTACCTAGGAAAAATGTTAATATGGAGTTGCTATGCAGGACCTAGCAAATTCTTAGAGAGGATATCCAGAAAGAATACAAAATGATACAAGTGCATTTTAAAGTATGCATATTATTGAAAGCTACATGCCAAAATAGGGTTAATTTTCATACGAAGGCAAAAAAAAAGCTCAGTCTTTTTTCTTCCTTCCTTCCTTCCTTCCTTCCTTCCTTTCTTTCTTTCTTTCTTTCTTTCTTTCGCAGGTAAAATTGAAACAAATGCTCCAAATGAGAGATCTTCAGAACCCTGTTGTCTGATAGTGTCAACATATCACTGCAAATTATTGTTCTCATAATCCACTTGGAGAGAGAAAAATAGAAAAATATATTGAGAAATGTAGGCTTGAAGGTGCATACCTTATAAATATCCTCCAAGTGACCTCCGCTTAATTATGTTTTTTGAATGGCCCCATGAAGGGCAAACCGAAACCTGGGCACAAGCTTTCCATTGATCTTGAAGCATTCCATAAATACCATATGTCATGTTTCTTCTCATGCTATGTCCTGCTGTTAGGGAGAGTTCTGTATGCCTCTGTGCAGAGAGATCAAAACAATGAATTCAGCAACAGACACTTCCTAGAAGGTGGTATGGATTTCTGGTGTTGTTTATTATTCTACTGAACTTCAGAAATCCATAACACCTTGTACAATGTATTTAAGAGGTGTAGTTGACCATACTAACACCCCAATAAAACAATGGAACATTTTATAAATCACATGAATAAATCACACACACTTAACATTGTGCTGTCTGATCTGAAAACAAAGAGAACTACTGAACTGGATTGTTGTAGGTTTTTTTGAGCTATATGGCCATGGTCTAGAGGCATTCTCTCCTGACGTTTCGCCTGCATCTATGGCAAGCATCCTCAGAGGTAGTGAGGTCTGTTGGAACTAGAAAAAAGGGTTTATATATTTGTGGAATGACCAGGGTGGGACAAAGAACTCTTGTCTGCTGGAGATAGGTGTGACTGTTTCAACTGACCATCTTGATTAGCATTTGATGGCCTGGCAGTGCCTGGGGCAATCTTTTGTTGAGAGGTGATTAGATGTCCCAGATTGTTTCCTCTCTGTTGTTTTGCTGTTGCACAACAACAGCAACAAAAATTAAATTACATCTTCGTTCTGGAGTAGGCAACCTATGGTCTTTGACCAGCATGAAGTGTTTGATCTGATCCCATTGGGGGGAGTGGAAATAGTCTAATTTCAAAAGCCCAAGGGAAATGAGGATCATGTGAGGCCTCTGCAAGAGGATTTAGCCCCTTCCTGAACCATTCTAATAAAGGCTTGTCTACACTGTAATAATAATATTTTATTTATTTGATCAGTCATATGACCATTTCAAAATAGAACACGAGTAAAAAACAAGGCACAAGGTGAAGACAGCAGCCGACCTTCTATTTATAGTCAGAATCTTATTTTCCTGGTTCTTCTTTCAGGAAATCTGCTCTTTTCTTAATAGCTTTCAGAATAACAGGACTTACCTGGTCCGGCGCAGCTGGGCCAGAGTAAGGAAATTTGCCCCCCTCCCACGGAAGAGACTTGGAAAGTAGATCCGGCCGGATCTACTTTCCAGGGGGGGCGGAGCCAAAAGGAGGAGGCATCCGCCCCCTCTCCCTCATTCTGGAGAAGACGGCAAAGGGGAAGGACGCAAGATGAGGTCGGTATGGATGGAGGGGAGGGGGCGAGGAGAGGAGAAGCTGCTTGGCCTCCCCTGCATCTCTCCCACCCCTCTCCCCTCCTTTGGAATGGCGTCCTGCCCCCGTTTGCGGCTGCCGCGGCGCGGCGTCAAGGATGGTCGCCCGTTTTGGCGGCCGCGCTGCGGCGCCGTAGCGGGGCGTCCCAGGAGGGTTTTTCCCCTCTCCCCCAGTGATTGGCCGCATGGCTGGGCTGGGGGAGAGTTCCCTCTGAGCGGTGCCGGGCGCGGTGCCGAGGATGGTCGCCCGTTTTCGGCAACCGCGCCGTGGTGCCGAAACGGGGCGACCTTGGAGGGTGTTTACCTCCCCCCCAGGGATGGGCCATGTGACCTGGGCCGGGAAAAGTTCCCTCCGAACCAGGCCATTGGCAGGGAGGGAGCTTCCCACATCGGCCCGCTTGCAGGCCCATTAGGCCTGAACCTTGCTCCCGGGTCCCTGGGGCCTGCGTTCACGGCGCCCCCCCCCTACCTCCAGGAAATCGATGTGCTCGGGGAGGAGCGGACATGTTCTGGCCTACTTGGGGCCTGGCAGCCAACACGCGCGTCCAGGTCTGTAGTGGGCCCGGTAGCAGCTGGATAGGCCCCTGGGTCTTTGGCCTACGAGGCCGCTGGCCTCCCAGAATTTGGAGGCCAGACACGTGGCGGCCTGGATTCATGAGGCCTACCACGTGGTGGCCATATGAGAGGGACTTATTACAGCAAACAGTCAGCTATCTCCCGATGGATAAATGGAGGCACTCGGGAGGGCTTGAAGCCACCATATAGGGGTTGCATTGTATTATAAAGGATAGGGTTTTTCCCTCCAAGGCGTTGGTTCCAAATGGCCGGGAGAGGGCCTAAAGAAAATCAATGCGGGCGGCCATCTTGTCTCAGGCTGTTCCTCGTGGCAGACTATAGGGGCGGCCATTTTGTTTATGTGTAGCCATTTTGTTTCAATCACTCCCCCCAGTCGCATGTAAGTGGATGGAGAGTTACCCAAGGTTACCAACTTAAGATACAGATTTAGATGGATTCAAAGTTGGATGTAATACAAATGTCTATGCTATATGGTTGATATTTTGGATATATCTATGTAGTTAATAATTATGGATATATATTATACACATTGTTAAGAATGAGGACAATGATAATAATAATAATAATAATAATAATAATAATAATAACAACAACAACACAAGTTGATTCACTAAGGTACAAGAGGAAACATTAGTCACTATACACAACAATGTGCCTGGGTGCTCATGTGTTCGGGGGACTAACACATACATGCACCTGTAAGTCCTATTTATTCACATTAAGGCTGTATGGATACTACATTAAAATGATATGGGTGCGAAGATTAAGGCTCAGGAACATACGGACTTTATCAGTCCTCGTTATTCCAAATAGACGCTATTCAGGCTACCCATATTTAACTGAGCAGTCGGCTCCCCCACTTCGAGCAACAACATACCTGGCATAGTTAGTCCAACAATGTGATTATTAACTATCAATTATTAAATTCTGCCTTTCAGCTCGACGCCAAGGAAAAACGTGGGAGGATCTAAGGGCAAGGGGCCAGCGAAGAAGACACCGGCGAAGCGGCCGCCTCCCACCAGTGCGCCCTCATCCGACGACGATGACGCTACCACAGAAGCTTTGAATTCCCTTTTGTCCCGCATCTCTGCCCTGGAGGGAAAAAAGGGAGTTCCGGCCTCAACTACAGGTCAAAGGCCGGTGCGTTTGGCCAGTAAGGCCTTGTTATTAAAATCTCTTTCTTCTCGTGTTTCTGCGTTAGAGGCAGTACGAGATGGTGAGAGCCGGGAAGTCGTCACCCAGACAAGCAGCCTTCCATCGCCACAGTCTGAACCGCCAGTGATGGTTTCCGGGGCGGTGGAGGCACAAACTCAAACCCAGATGGATACCATCCCTTCATCAACTGCAGGTAATACTGAAAATGCAATATGGCCATGGGGGCGCCCGTCCACGCAGGACGACCAGGCTGGTCAGGTTGCAAACACCTTACCACCCACTATAGACACTACAAACAACACAGTTGCCCAACCTAAGCCGGCTTTAACCAACATAGTTCCACCACCACTAGGCTCAACCATTACAAACATCCAGACGATTTCTGCTGTTAGCACTCCAGAAAAGGGGTCTTCTACCGATGACGTGGCTCATCAGTTTTGGGGCACTGCCAGTTGGCCACTACCAGCCCCACGCCGTATGAATACCACTTCTTTGGGTTCTCACTTGGCCCAAAAAACAATAGAGAAAATATTGAAAAATGAATACATAGACATTTTTACACTATATTACAGGGAATTAGACAAAAAGGAAAGGGACGAGCTGGACGACGAGCAAAAAGAAAAAATTAAAAAGAGAAAGGTCGACCAGAATTGGGCGAACTGGTTCACCTGTTACTTAATTTATGCAGGAGTGTTGACCGAAGCCTATCCGGCTAGGGCTCACTCACTATTTCAATATTTGAACACCATCTATTCAGCATATGTCAACTTCACGGGCAATGCTTGGCTCCTTTATGATAAGCGCTTTCGCTTTGATGCAGCTCGATTCCCGGCCCTTAGGTGGGACCGAATAGATGAACAGCTCTGGATGGAGGTCATGACACCGGCCAGAGCTGTGTATGGGGAAAAGGCCGATAGCGGCCACACAGTCCAGAATTTCAAAGCAGGTCAGGCCTTTCGTCAGCCCACGACTCAACAGTCACCACCACCACCACAACAACAACAGCGAGCCATTTGTTGGGAGTTTGCAGCACAGGGCTCCTGCTCCAAAAAAGGTTGTAGATTTCACCAATTTTGTGCCATTTGTAATGGAACACATGCCACAAGAAACTGTAACAAGGGAAAGGCCTCCAAACCTGGCCAGTTCACTAGGAAAAACCCATCAGCTGTCCCTCTTCCCAAAGGGCCCCAGCCCAATTAACTTGCCCCAGTTAGAATTTTGGTTGAAGGAATACCCAGATATTAATGCAGCCAGCTACTTACGTAGCGGTTTTAGGCATGGGTTTCGAATTCCAGCGGTCGGCCCTAGACGTCCAACACGAGCTCGCAATTTACAATCTATAATAGGCTTGGAGCATGTGGTACGGGAGAAGATTACAAAAGAAGTTAAGGAAGGTAGAGTATTAGGCCCCTTTGACACACCCCCAACCCCATTACTCAGGGTATCCCCGTTAGGTATTGTTCCTAAAAAGAATCCAGGAGAATTTCGCCTCATTCATCATCTGTCATATCCAAAAGGCGGATCGGTGAATGACGCAATTCCCGAAGTTTTCTGCACGGTGCATTATACCTCTTTTGACGCTGCAATAAAGAAAGTTAGGTCCGGGGGTCGGGCGGCAGAATTGGCAAAGTGTGACATTAAGTCAGCGTTCCGCCTTCTCCCGGTACACCCCTTAGATTTTGAATTGTTGGGTTTCCAATTTGAGGGACTATTCTACATGGATCGGGCATTACCAATGGGCTGTTCAGTGTCTTGTTCGGCATTCGAGACCTTTAGCACATTTCTCGAATGGACAGTCAAGGTTAGCACTGGTTTGCCAGGGATAATACACTATTTAGATGATTTTTTGTTTATTGGCAAACACCATTCGGGAGAATGCAGTTTCCTTTTGAAGTCTTTTCAGCACCAGATGCAACAGCTGGGGGTGCCATTAGCGGATGAAAAAACTGAGGGCCCGGCCACCAAATTGACATTTTTAGGGATAGAAATTGATACAATACACCAATATTCCAGATTACCAGCTGATAAGATCACCAACCTGATAAGTAGATTATCTCTTTTCTTGGGATTGAAAAAGGCAACGCTGCGCGAATTCCAGGAGCTCATAGGGCATCTGAATTTTGCTTGTAGAGTTGTTGCGCCGGGGCGAGCATTCCTGCGCAGGTTGTGTGACGCAATATCAGGGGTTGATACGCCACATTATCACATCAGGATAACAAGAGCAATCAAAAGCGATCTGCTAATTTGGTTGCAATTTCTATCCAATTTTAATGGTGTGTCTTTCTGGCGACAAGAGCTCTTAATAAAGGACGCCCTTCAGATAGCATCAGATGCGTCAGGGGCTAAGGGTTTCGGAGTTTATTTTGCAGGACATTGGTGTGCTGAACTATGGCCAAAACAATGGCACAGCAAGGGAATAACAACTGATCTTACCTTCCTCGAGTTTTTTCCCATTTTAGTAGCAGTCACATTGTGGGTAGGGGAGTTTACAAATTCAACAGTGCATTTTTGGTGCGACAACGCAGCCACGGTGCAGGTTGTTAACTCCCTAACATCCAGATCAAAGCGGGTGATGGGGGCCCTCAGGGTGTTTACTCTTCACTGCCTTAAATTTAACATTCTGTTTCGAGCGTTCCATATTGCCGGGACAGACAATGCTATCGCTGACGCTCTGTCCCGTATGCAGATCGATCGCTTCAGAATGCTTGCCCCCGCCGCAGATCTTCTCCCTCGCAGCATGCCGTCCCATCTCTGGCAAATTGGAGTGAGGAATTAGTTAGGGGCATGAAGCTAGCCCTGGCTCCAAGCTCAAGAAAGGCATACATCCGAGCAGTGAAAGAGTTTATCGATTTCAGACAGGTCTACTCGCTTAATTGTGATTCGCCTGTTCCTTACGCCCAGGTAGCTCAATTCGCTATTTTTCTTCAAAAAAAGGGTTTGTCACCCAATTCTATTCGCTCAAAGATGGCCGCATTGGCCTTTTGGCTTAAAGCGCAAGGTTTCCCGGACCACACAAGCGAATTTCGGATCCGTAAGTGGCTGGATGGTTTAACGAGAGAACGTGGGAACCCACGGGATGATCGGAAACCTTTGTCGCCAGAAATCTTAAAGGGACTTAAAGATACCTGGCCCCGGATATGTGTGTCACAATATGAGAATTTACTATTCCATGCGGCGGCATTAACCGCCTTTTTCGGGGCCCTTAGGGTGAGCGAATTAGTTGTGGGGTCCAAATCAGATAGATCACAACGAGCCCTTCTCTTTAATGATCTACATCTGTCCCAAAAGGAGATGCAAATCAAGATAAGGTCATCAAAATCTGACCAAAAGGCCAAAGGGGCGCAGGTTACTCTTTACACATGCAGTGATACCAACTTATGCCCAGTTTCAGCCATGACAAACTATGTCACTGTAAGGGGAAACCGGGCGGGCCCTTTATTTTGTCATCACGATGGGCTCCCCTTAACAAAATATCAATTTTGGGCAGTGACCACCAAGGCACTAAAGTTGATGAATATATGTGACCAAAAATTTGGCACCCATTCTTTCAGAATTGGAGCAGCATCCACAGCGGCAGCTATGGGTTACAACTCGGGCCAGATAAAGGAGTTAGGGAGGTGGAAATCCGGAGCTTATCGCCTTTACGTACGTCCTGTTCAATTATAATTACACCTGTTTGTTCTTTTCTTAGATGCGGTGCGTGAGGCTCATAGACCACGGGTACTGATCTGCGGCCATAGCTTCGTATACTGGGCAGAACGTCAGGCTCGTAAGGGTTTCTATGGCCAGCACCTTGGCCTCGCCTCATCGGCATCTGTTGATTGGAGAGGCAGACGAGGCCTCCGTTGGGAAGGGCTTATCCCTTTATTGTTTGGTTCCGGTTATGTGGGACAGCCGGACATTTTGGTCATTCACCTCGGCGGTAATGACCTGGGCCTGCTAAAGGGCAGGGCCCTGAGTTTACAAGCAATTGCCGATTTTTGCAAAATCAAAGAACTCTGGCCCCAGACGCGCATTATTTGGTCTGAAATGATCCCACGTTTGATGTGGCCTGGCGGAGGCGAGGCAAGAAAGATAGATGGGGCCAGGAAGAGAGTAAATCGAGCAATCCGAAAGTTTTTGTTGGAAAATTATGGTTCATACATATCTCACCCACTCATTTTGCACACCAAAGTTGAGTTATATCGCCACGATGGTATTCATTTGTCCGATATGGGGAATAGGGTTTTCCTGGCTGATTTACATGAAGGAATCAAGCACAATTTGGAATGTTTGGTGGGGGATAGGGGCTAAGTGGACCCTTGCCCCTAATCTGTGGCCAAAATTAGAGAAATAAGCACACTTTGGCGTATACCAAGTCAACTTTTGTTTAAGTCAGGAGCCGAAACCCTCACTTGTGGTTCTTAAGCCAAGGGGGGCAGAAGCAAATGACTTAGTAACGGGATATTCTGACCTCCAACTCATTGGGGCAGAATGGTCGCTACGTTGACATACAGGGTCATCCAGGACTACGTCACCCGGGGACCTGGTGTTATCGCCCAATTGCAGCCGAGGGGTAGGACGGGAAGGAACACTCCCTCGGCTTTATTCCTCACCAAAATTTATAGGTCATGTTAGCTTGTTAAATTACAAGTTCAAGTTTAATTAGGTAACATTTAATAAAGTTGCCCTAGTTTACCCCATATCGTTGTTGTGTCTCTTATTTCGGGGGTTGGTGGGCAACAGGACTTACCTGGTCCGGCGCAGCTGGGCCAGAGTAAGGAAATTTGCCCCCCTCCCACGGAAGAGACTTGGAAAGTAGATCCGGCCGGATCTACTTTCCAGGGGGGGCGGAGCCAAAAGGAGGAGGCATCCGCCCCCTCTCCCTCATTCTGGAGAAGACGGCAACCCACCCTCCCGCCGCTATACAGTATAACTCAGGTCGCCATCGGGGGCCGGGTAGGAATTTTTTCCCCCCTAGTTGATAGGGGGTTTTTTCGCCTATCCTATACTGTTGACAGGCAGATTGGTTTCGGAGGGCGGTTAAATAGGCATTGGCCAAAATTAGAGAAATAAGCACACTTTGGCGTATACCAAGTCAACTTTTGTTTAAGTCAGGAGCCGAAACCCTCACTTGTGGTTCTTAAGCCAAGGGGGGCAGAAGCAAATGACTTAGTAACGGGATATTCTGACCTCCAACTCATTGGGGCAGAATGGTCGCTACGTTGACATACAGGGTCATCCAGGACTACGTCACCCGGGGACCTGGTGTTATCGCCCAATTGCAGCCGAGGGGTAGGACGGGAAGGAACACTCCCTCGGCTTTATTCCTCACCAAAATTTATAGGTCATGTTAGCTTGTTAAATTACAAGTTCAAGTTTAATTAGGTAACATTTAATAAAGTTGCCCTAGTTTACCCCATATCGTTGTTGTGTCTCTTATTTCGGGGGTTGGTGGGCAAAAAGGCTTACTCTGATGATGCTGGATCTTTCCTGCCCTTGCAAGAGGGATGTCAAAATATAATTTCTGTTGGGGGACCTGCAATTGGGTAATATTGGATGTAAATATCTGTCTTGCAGTTCAGTATATGCTGGACAGTCAATTAAGAAATGTTCAATGTCTTCCACTGTTTGTTCTCCCCAGATGCAGAATCTCTCACTTCTTGGGATGTTACAGTAGCACCCAGTTTGCACCATAGTACCGAGTTGTTCAAACCTAGCCCTAGTACCGAGTTGTTCAAACCTAGCCCTAGCTAAAAACCTTGTGGCTGAAGACCTACCTATGATCTCTAGGTTCAGCTGTGCATAAACATCCCTAATGCGCCACTTGTCTACACTGTAGAAAAAAGTACTCCCCTTGTAGGTGCTAAAATCCAGAAAACTCTGTCATTGACTATTTGCTTGCAATGTGTTTCTTTGGGTTCAAAAAGCTCTTGACTTTTAACCTGAAGTTTTACAGAAAACCCAGAATTTTTGACATGTTGCTGTTTCGATGGTATCACTTTTCTGGGGAGTTAGGGACAGGAATTAATGGCAGCTGGTGGGAGGTGGGCATTCCCACCAAAAATGGTTCTTTCTGAAGTTTGATTTTTTTAAGAAGGTGTGTGGATATTTGCATATCAGTATATCAGTATTTGCACATCTCCCTTACAGAAAATATGTGTATTTGCATGCTTGATGGAACAAAAACAAAACACAGAGCAGCCACAGCTGTGTGGCTGAAAATAATGTGAAGGATTGAAAATGCAGACCCCCCCCCCCCCCTCTAGCAGCAAGGTGAGTTCAACAAGGGAAAATGTATGATGATCTTTCCACAATGTACATGATGGGGTCACTGCAGTGTGAATGCAAACTGTGAAATGTGGCAGCAAAGATTTTTTCCAGTATAGACAAGTCCTAGGTAGGAAGGAAAGTGAAAGGTGAGATGGAAGGTCATAGAGCAGAGGAAGGAAAAAAGAAAGTCATGGAAACAGAAACAAAGAGTCTGGCCTGATGCCCTACTAGTTTTAACCTATCTATTGCTGATTAGTAGATTTTTTTCCCCCAAACTGTATAAATACATAGTTTGTTTCTAGGACTTAAATCAGTAAAACAGCTTCTCCAACGTAATAATTTGGCCTACATAGTAACTGCTGTCAGTTGAAGATGTTACTTGAAAATCTGTCCTCTCTGGACTTTCAGGTAAAGACATAAACTATTGGCCGATGATGATATAACCATATGTTTCAGTTCCTTAACACTCTTCAGACAGGAAGTATCTTGAAATACATCAAGTGGGTGTCATACAAGTCATTTCTCTATACAGCTGCAAAAATTAGTGGGTGTTTGAGAGTCATTTCTAGAAGCTGCCTGAAAAAATATATATAATTATGAAATGGTTTTCAACTTTTCTATCAGACTTTGAAGGGTTGTTTAAATGTTCCTATAGTATTATTCAACAACTCATATTTTAGAACATGTCATGTTTATTAGAGTGAAATAACCGTATTGATTATTTTCCTTCTAACTCAATAATATTTTAGAATAATTTATGTTAGCAATCAGAAGAAATATTGTGCATATTTTGTTGATGGGGTGAGTCAAGACTATAGTATGTATAGATATAGCCCTCTCCTTAATAATAATGTATTTCAGTTATTTAAGGATTTAGGTGGGAATTTAGAGTTGCTGATTTGCAACCTAGAGTTATGCATCTGCAACAGCTCTATTCCTGATCCCTACAGAGTCAAAATTGTGGCACTTTCACATCTATTGTAATCACTCCCTCCTCCAACTATTTTATTAGGTATTATCTGCATTAAGAGAAGAAGTTCTAGTCTGATTATGATTGGGGTATGGGGGACTCATCTATATGAGCTATGTAATATGAGACCAACCCAATGTAGCAATATTCTAAACCGGCCATGGGGATGGCAATATTCCCCTTCTTCATCTCACAGTAGTGACAAGATGGAAGCCAGACATTCCAATGGGATCAACATTGGTTTACTTTGGATGTCCCTTCCCATGGTTGATGGACCACCACAGAGTTCTAGGTAATCATAATTGGTCTCTAGAGCAAAGAAGCATGGAGCTCTGTGAGCATCTATCACAGTGGCAGAAGAGCAACATAAACACAATTTGTCCCCTTTCCCCTGATTCACAGAGCACAGAAAAGTGGGTGGCAGTCTTGAGCAATGTGGACAGTGGACCAAATCAAATTAAAGCTAGTTTGTCTTTCACA
This sequence comes from Anolis sagrei, assembly GCF_037176765.1. NCBI lineage: Eukaryota > Metazoa > Chordata > Lepidosauria > Squamata > Anolidae > Anolis > Anolis sagrei. The sequence continues at coordinate 131,364,386 of NC_090021.1, read as the reverse complement.
TTAGCTTCAAAATGTGGGGCTGCTCTAGAATTTCTTTGAATACTGCAGATCATTGCTCAACTTCTTGTAATGCAGAATAAAACTAGGTGAACCCGTTTTATGCCACATTACAGACCAGAAATCTCTGGTCATCATCTGGACATTCAAGAGCAACATGTGATTGAATTCAGCATTTGGGGAAGTGTATACAGGCACTATGTGAATGACATTTCCAACCTCTCCCAGCAGCTTTCATAGACTTAAGTCTACTTCATGAGATGCAGCATTGGAAATAGATGAAGTAGACTTAAGTCCACAAAAGCTTATGCTACCAATTTCTTTCTCTCAGTTAATCCCTAAGGTGCTACAAAATCCCTTTGCATATTGAATAGAAATGAGTATCTATTGCTTCTGTCATTGTACCAAACCCTAGTCTTACAAGCTATTTATCATAAAACTTTCTGATTACGTGTACATTCTGGGCTTCCCTCCTGATCCCTGGGCTAAAATCCCTCAACATTCCTGATAATAAATGTTCCTCTTAATTATTTTTTCTTGTGTCAGGAGCGACCTGAGAAAATGCAAGTTGCTTCTGGTGTGAGAGAATTGACAGTCTGCAAGGATGTTGCCCAGGGGATGCCTGGATGCTCAACCCACTCTGTTCGGATTGGAACCACTGACCTGTCGGTCAGCAGTCCTTCTGGCACAAGAGTTTAACCCATTGCACCACTGGGTGCTCCATTTCTTTGTAATGAGCCACGTATATTTTCAAAGTGGATAGATGCAGCATAATAGATGCACTCAACAAACAATCTATGAGGAGCTCTGAAATAACCTAGTGTGGTACAACAATGGCACAGTCTTTAAATGAGAATGGAAAGTCCAGTCCACAGGGACCTCTGAATCGTGCCTGCTATGAAACAGAGGGAGGTAACTGCCTTACGCAGCAGATTTTGAGTATCATGAAAGGATAGCAGGTTATAATGTATTTGATGTTGTTATTACATTTCCAGGCATGAGGAGGAGGATAATTGGGAGAGTCCATGTGCCAAAGTAATTTTGCTGTACTGAGTACTGTGCCACATGTCACCCTGCCTTGGGCTGCAAAATATTTTGAGCCACCTCTGAAGGAAGGTCACAGGCCAGAATATAAAGTTGCAAAGGTTAGGAATGAATATGTGATATATTTGGAATTGGAAGGAAATGCATCTGATAACACTATGCAACAAAATTTGAAAAGTTTTCTGTTTCTGGTTTTGAAAGTGTTATTTCTGGTTTAATTGTGCAGTACTTATTTTGAAAGTAGTTATACCACAGAAACTTTGTTTTTGTAACTGCCACAAACTATGTTGAACTGATTGAGACTCTAAGAGTTATTCATTGAAAAACTATTGCAAAACGTGCTGCAGGATGTCCAGCGAAACATTTAAAAACATTTCCCATGTTTTTATGAGAAGCAATTGAGAAGTAGCATTTATAATCCAGAAACAAAAATGATGTTACATAGTGTAATCAATTTTACATACAAATATACATATACATACATACATATAGTTAACTTCATTTATAAGTGAAAGGCTGATTTTGAGGCCCAAATTGTGGATTTTGATATGACCTATGGTAACTTGAAAGTTAGAGAAGAGAAAGCACCAATACTGACACATAGCCACCCACCCCTGACTTTGTTGTTGTTGTTGTTAAGTTGTTCAGTCATTTCCAACTCTTCATAACCTTATGGACCAGCCCACACTCCCTGCCAGCCGTCACCACCCTCCAGCTCCTTCAAGGTCAATCCAGTCACTTCAAGGATGCCATCCATCCATCTTGCCCTTGGTCGGCCCCTCTTCCTTTTTCCTTCCACTTTCCCCAGCATCACTCCCTTCTCCAAGCTTTCCTGTCTTCTCATTATGTGGCCAAAGTACTTCATCTTTGCCTCTAAAATCCTTCCCTCCATGGAGCAGTCGAGCTTTATTTCCTGGAGGATGGACTGGTTGGATCTTCTGGTGGTCCAAGGCACTCTCAGAACTTTCCTCCAACACCACAGTTCAAAAGCATCTATCTTCCTTCCCTATGGTCCAGCTCTCACATTCGTAGGTGACTATGGGGAATACCATTGCTTTAAATATGCGGATCTTCGTTGCCAGTCTGATGTCTCCACTCTTCACTATTTTATCGTGATTGGACATTGCTCTCCTCCTCCCCACCCCTGACTGCAAATATCATTTTCCCTACCAAGCAATCAAAAAGGCATTCAAGAAGCGACTCGATGGTGGAGAGAGTAGAGCTGGCCAGTGGTTCTTTTAGGTTCTCCCATGACAGACTAAGGGTCTCTTCGGATGAGTGAATTCAATGTCCTAGGATGCTTTCACTCCATCTAGAAGATTGAGCCCCACACTAGACATCGCACAATATTGTGTGAGTTCCCGGGGAGGCCCGCCCCGAGCTGGGGTGAAAGCATTGATAGACACTTTCCCTCCAACATGGGAGGCTTCCCATGTTGGGCTGGCTCCAATGGAGGTGGTGGCTGGCCCTGAGGCAGCACTATCGCCATAGAATGTCCCAAGCCATATCAAAATCCACGGGGCTTCTCTGCTAAGACAACATTTTCCCCATATGATGGGGACATTGTCACAGAGAGGGAGCTGCGCATGGGGAGAGATTCATCCTGCAGCTCCCTCTTTCCTCACGGATGCCAAGTGAAGTGGGACACTTCAAGTGACCTTTAAGATGAGATAGAACATAAGAATATAAGTTCTTACATTCATCACTCTTCCCACAGAAGGGGATGGTTCCTTTTTTTTTTATAAGAGTTAAGGTGCAGTACTCACACTGACCTTTGGAAAAATCAACTCAGATTTTTGGGGTTGGGTTTTTTTTCCACTAAAATTGATAGACATTCATGAGTATATAGGGTATATCTTGCATTTTCCTCCAGAGAATTCAGGGTAGCATCCGGGCCTCTCAATGTCCTCTTGTTATCCTCACAATCCTGTAAGGTAGATCAGGTGAAGAAAGAAACTGATCCAAGCTAACCCAACGGGTTTAGTTCTGACTAGAGACTCGAACCTAGATCTTCCAAATCTCATTTGAATATTGTGGCCACTACACCAGAATGGCACTCCATTTATTTGTTTTCTTTCTTCCCCCAATGCATTGAAGTGGCCTTTTAAGACTCATAAGAACCTTGTGAAGGAGATGAGTTTTAGGCGAAAATGGGATATGCTGTGAATAGAGTGAGGATTAAATTGACTTTCTTTTATTCAAGTATCTAATCTAATACGAACACAATGGGCATGGGCTGGATTATATATTTGTTTTCCTTTTGCAATTTTTCCTCTGTTGTAACAATTTCTAGATGCAACACGAACGTATGAAATGGGATCAAATATGATACAAAGACCTTCTAAAAAGGGCATGGCACTGAATAATCTCATGTGTAGGTCCTTGTGTAGGTTTGCTTTTTCATTCTCCCCTCACCACTCAACTTCTCTTTTTTCCCCATCACCATATATGTGTGTGTCCTCTATAGGGGAGGAGGCTCAGTATTTCCTTCTAAATAGATAGTGCCATATATAGATTTTTTTAAAAACAAAGCAGTCCAGGCGGAAAATGAATTCTCTGCCAACTGATCACATTTTGTTCAGTTTGCTGCAGTACCCAGTCATGAAGGTCACGTCTGGGGCTGACTCAGATGTTTATGTATGTGGCGACATTTCTGTATCTTGCTATGTTTTGACTCTGTACATATTCCCTACATCAGATCAGTGCAGTTCGACCCATGAAACCCATGTTTACTGAAGTTTTTATATGATTTCCTTCTCCAAGTTGTTTATAGTCTGGATTCTGCACCTTTACAATGTTTTCCAATGTAATTCACTTCAATTCTTGATACCTTTGTAGTGTAGTCAAAGCACAAGGTTGCCTATGCTTGGGAGCCTGCCCAAATAAGGACCACTTCAGCCCATAAAACTGTTTGGGCTTTTGATTTTCCTAACTTGAAAGTGAATGATTTATACTGGTTTTATACTGCACAAAAAGCTTGTCATCATATTTGAATACTGCGGGTTAAACCGCTGAGCTGCTGAACTTGCTAACTGAAAGATTGGCAGTTCAAATCCAGGGAGTGGGGTAAGTTTTCGCTGTTAGTCTCAGCTTCTGCCAACCTAGCAGTTCGAAAACATGCAAATGTGAGTAGATCAATATGTACCACTTCTGCGGGAAGGTAATGGCACTCATGTGGTCATGCTGGCCACATGATCTTGGAGGCATCTATGAACATGGAGATGAGCACGACCCCCCAGAGTCAGACACGACTAGACTTAATGTCAGGGAAAATCTTTACCTTTTTTATCTATTTTCAAACCAATTAACAATTGGTAGGATATTTGCGATGCCTTTAAAATCTACCACTTCTGATTCACAACAGAGGTCTGTTTGCTTAGGGCTGCAATCCTATATACATTAGTATAAAGTTCACAATCTCCAACATTTCACAGAGAAAAACCAGGACACATATGACTAAGTAACACCAAAACATGGCAAAAATGATAGAAGTTATTAAAGTGAAAGAATGCACAAGGTAAGAGAAACTGCAGCAGTTTGCTTCTACCTGAGTCGAGAGGGAAAGGCAAGACTTCACTCACTCCTCTCTCCTTTCCCCAATGACTTAATTGTACTTTGAACTCAGTGGGACAATAAAGCATTAATCGGGACTGTCCTTGCCAAATTGAGATACCTGAGGGGGTATCTCAGTTACATTGACCTCACTGGGATTTACTTCAAATAGATATGCCTTATATTTTCTATGTTATCAATTGCACTTCCATTAAAATATATATCCATATCCACTCCATTTGATCAGCCTTGGAGTATTCTCTTGGAGTATATTTGGTTCTCTTTTCCTTTTATTTTTAAAGGAAATATTTGCTAACAATTTCAGTAATTATAATTATATGGCAAATATTATGTTGTCAACTCAAATCTGACCCGTATTCTTATACCAAATTAACTTTATGGGAAGAATCCATATCTGAAAATCGGTAAGGGACCACTCTTGTGGAAGGTGTGAGTCAAGTGTGAGCTGCCATGAGTCTCTTTGGGGAAAGGGGACAGGATATAAATAAAGCTTTATTACTATAATAATTGTGGAATTAGGTAGGAATCTGGGGAGCGGCATGATCGCCTGTTGTTAGCCCCAGGTTATGTCAACCTAGCAGTTCAAAAACATGCAAATGTGAGTAGATCAATTGGTACTGCTCTGGTGCTCCATGCAGTCATGCCGGACATATGACCTTAGAAGTGTCTATGGACAATGCCGGCTCTTCGGCTTAGAAATGGAGATGAGCAGCAACCCCCAGAGTCAGACACAAATTTATTTATTTGTTTGTTTGTTTATTTATTCATTTATTTAGAACTTTTATATTCTCACCTCCGCCGAGGGACTCAGGCCGGTTTACAACAGAGGATTCATACACAATAGTTTAAAACACCACATCCCCTAATACACTAATATAAAACACATTAAAATACAATCATATAATTACATAATGCCAAGTCGTCAGAATAAAATCACAATTCATCACCATCCATCCGTGTGGTCAAGAGTTATTGACTCACTCATCAAATGCCAGATTCCAGAGCCAGGTTTTCACCAACTTTCTAAAGGTCAGGAGAGAAGGGGCAGTTCTAATTTCCAATGGGAGAGAGTTCCAGAGCCAAGGGGCCACCACTGAGAAGGCCCTGTTCCTCGTCCCCACCAGACACGATTGCGAGAGTGGTGGGACCGAGAGCAGGGCCCCTCCAGAAGACACAAATGGACTTAATGTCAGGGGAAAACCTTTACCTTTACCTTCCCTTCAAGATATTTAGGGATAATGATGGCTTTTGGCCTTTTTCAGTTTTGCAACAATAGTTCAAACTATGACTAAGTCTCCAAGATGTCATTCACATGGACTGTTGTTGATTCAGGCATCACCCATCCTGCATCTGTGCATTTCATTTCTTCTGCTTAAGTCTAATATCTTACATTTCCCCTTGTTGTAATTCATTTTGTTAATTTTGGCCCAGTTCTCTAATATTTATTGATTGAGAGGTATAGTGTATCCCTCTAAATATTTGTTGAGCTGCAGTCTCCAGTTGTCTTAGCCAACATAGAAAATGGTAAGGGATGCTGGGATTTTAAAGTAACCGCTTCTAGTGGTCCATATAATTCCCACTTCCAATGAACGGTCTGATTTTCCATAAAGCAACTTCATTTTGGGCATGTTCACATTCTAATAAGTAACATTACCGAATGATCAAAGCACATTTCATCCAAGTGGATAAATGTAGTCTCTTCAATATTACAGAACTGGTTGTTTCCCTCTGTGTGGCAACAGACGGGTGGGGGAATGTGAATGAAGCATTTTGCTCCTTGCTACAGCACCTGAAGGCCACACAAAAGACTAAACGCCCCATATCAGAATATGTTGGTAGGATAATTTGCCAAGACATAATAAGTGCCCGCTGTTTATCATACAGGCAGGGCGTCAGGGTCATCCTTTCTGATTTCAAGTGTAACAAGTGACAAAATGTAATCAGGCGTCACAGTCACACACATACACACCTGCATATAAAATGTTGCAATGTTCCATCCATCTTGCCGACAGGATTCAAAAGGATTTGGGGCATGTCTTTCGTTATTGCTTTTGCTGCCCCCTCCCTTCCCTAGGGCTAATCCTTTCCCATTTATCTCTGCAGATTCAACTTCTGACAGTCAAATTCAAAGACCGCTCTATCCTTTATATGTGATTCTAACATTATCCCAATCCATTGTTGAGTGCTATTATTTCCTTTTGTATTGCGCATCACGGCTCCGGGCAAATTTGCCATGCAATTCCATAGAAATCAGGCAAGTTATTCAAAGCATGAATTTGCCTTGACGGCACTTTAATGGGAAAGCCACGTGACTGCTCTCCTCTTCTGCCTTCCTTAACGGTGACTCATCTCTCTTTGTTTTAGCCGTGGTGCCGGAACAAAGCACGGGAAGGTGTGCACGCCAAGGGGGAGGAGGAGAGGGAAGACCAAGCAAAAGCAATGCATGTCAAATTGTTGAAAAGCCCCATTTTATCAGAACAAGTATTTCAACAGTCTGCAAATGAATGGGGATGGAAAAACCATACTTTCCGCATTAAATCGGCCTTTTCACTTCACAGTTGAATCTGTCGATAACTGAATTGCCCATCTGCCATGGAACCAGATGTTTTCCATCCCTGTCTTAATGACTCTTATTTTCATCATCAACGTTGGTTCTTGCAAAAATAGTTTTTAAGGAATTGAGTGAGTCCACCCTCTCTTTCCCTTTATCTTCGTGACCTGTCTCAATTATACATTACTTTAGCCCAGCGTTTCGCAACCTGGGTGTTGGAACCACTGGGGGGGTCACGAGGGGGGTGTCAGAGGGGTCGCCAAAGATCATCGGAAAACACAGTATTTTCTCTTGGTCATAGGGCTTATGTGTGGGAAATTTGACCCAATTCTATTGTTAGTGAGGTTTAGAATGCTCTTTGATTGTAGGTGAACTATAAATCCCAGCAACTACAACTCCCAAATGTTAAAGTCTATTTTTCCCAAACTCTACCAGTGTTCGCATTTGGGCATATTGAGGATTTGAGCCAAGTTTGGTCCAGATCCATCATTGTTTGATTCCACAGCGCTCTCTGGATGTAAGTGAACTACAACTCCAAAACTCAAGGTCAATGCCCACCAAAGCCTTCCTGTATTTTATGTTGGTCATGAGAGTTTTGTGTGCCAAGTTGACAAAATTGTTGCTGCTATCAAACTGGAGTTGGTTCCAAACATTCAAACCCCTTCTGCAGAAGTTGCACCCCGTCGCCCAAGGAGGAAAAAACCCAACGGAAAGCAAACTGTCTTTTAGCAAAGAAATGTTTATATAAAGATATTCACAAACAAAGCAGAGTCCTTGGAATATCCACACAAAAGCTTATAAACAAAAGTCTTTATCTTCACAGTCTTGTTCTTCACACGTTGCAGCAAATAATACAACTCCAGCAATTCCAAACCTCTTTCCAGCTTCTTTCCAGTCTCTTTCCAGCCTCCAGCCAATCTCTCTCCAACCTCCAACCTCCAACCTTACTCCAACCTCAAACATCACTCCAACATCCAACATCAAGTAATACAATGTTCTTAGTCTCTTTTAGTAGTACCTAAGCTTCCACAGGTGGCTTGATTGTTGCTGGCCATACAATGATTGGACAAGATTCTTACAATCGCTTACCCATTTTTTTCATTTAAGAAATGATGTACACAATATAAAACTCTGACAAAAATGAATCCATCCCACCAGTATTCAAATTTGGGCGTATCGGGTATTTGTGCCAAATTTGGTCCAGAGAATGAAAATACATCCTGCATTTCAGATATTTGCATTATGATTCATAACAGTAGTAAAATGACAGTTATGAAGTAGCAACAAACATAATTTTATGGTTGGGGGTCACCACAACATGAGGAACTGTATTAAGGGGTCACAGCATTAGGAAGGTTGAGAAACACTGGTTTAGCCAGCTTCTTTATGTGATTTTTTTTAATGGTGTGAGATGCATGCCAGAGTTTCTTCACATCCCTTATGGGAATGATGCCTCCAGCCTTCCTAGAGCAGGACAGTGACACTTGACCTTATGTATTATTGCTGTTATTGTCGTTTTGTGATTTTTGCGCTGAATAAGTCCCAAACTGTGTAGATTCTTGGCAGTCCAGGAATCATTTCATCAGGGTTTGTAAACACTTGAATAACATGTAAAATGATAACACTAAAATGATAAAAGGTCTGGAGAACAAGCCCTATGAGGAGCGGCTTAACGAGCTGGGCATGTTTAGCCTGAAGAAGAGAAGGCTGAGAGGGGATATGATAGCCATGTATAAATATGTGAGAGGAAGCCACAGGGAGGAGGGAGCAAGCTTGTTTTCTGCTTCCTTGGAGACTAGGACGCGGAACAATGGCTTCAAACTACAAGAGAGGAGATTCCATCTGAACATTAGGAAGAACTTCCTGACTGTGAGAGCCGTTCAGCAGTGGAACTCTCTGCCCCGGAGTGTGGTGGAGGCTCCTTCTTTGGAAGCTTTTAAACAGAGGCTGGATGGCCATCTGTCAGGGGTGATTTGAATGCAATATTCCTGCTTCTTGGCAGGGGGTTGGACTGGATGGCCCATGAGGTCTCTTCCAACTCTTTGATTCTATGATTCTATGATTCTATGCATTTTTTTTTTTTTTTACAATATGTCCTAATATTTTTTTCCTTTTCTTAGCTTATCCTATGATTTCAAAAGAAGCTCAGCTGTTCTTTGGACTGGGGTAGTTGTCACAGAGTATGGTGCAGAAATAGGCCTCTTGGATCCAATAGATCAGTGGTTCTCAACTTGTGGGCCCCCAGATGTTTTGGCCTTCAACTCCCAGAAATCCTAACAGCTGGGATTTTAGGGAGTTATAGGTCAAAACACCTGGGGATTCACAGGTTGAGAACCACTGCAATAGTCTGTGACTTGGGCTTTCACATCTCTGTTGTTTCAAATTCCAAGCAAAGGCAACAATTCTGCATGGCCAGGGATAAAGCAGTTGATCTACATGCTCAAATGCACTACATCTGTCCATTCACCAACCCCAAGTCCTACCATGGGGCTGCTGTGGAATGGGGAGACTGGAGAAACGTTAAGAGATCTCCCAGATCCAGAGGGGAAATGACTACATCCTCCATTGAGTTTCACTTGCATCCTCTCACTATATAAGGAGAGTATATAATGTTTTCCCTTCTGGCTATAGGAACAGTTGTTTTCCCCAATTCCACCATCATTCTCCCCAGGCAAGGACTGTCCATGGGGTGGCTAAGGTGACGCTATGTTAAGTTGTGGTAGCATTGATTGGTGCAGAGAGAGGAAGAGGATATCAATTCCTATACAAGAAAAAGAGCCCCTGGTGACACAGTGGGTTAAACCGCTGAACTTGCTGAACAAAAAGTTGTCGGTTCAAATCCAGGGAGCAGGATGAGCTCCTGCTATTAACCCCAGCTTCTGCCAACCTAGCAGTTCAAAACCTTGCAAATGTGAGTCAATAGATCAATAGATCAATAGGTACCCTCCGGCGGGAAGGTAACGATGCTTCGTGAAGTCACGCCAGCCACATGATCTTGGAGGTGTCTACGGACAACGCCGGCTCTTTAGCTTAGAAATGGTGCTGAGCACCAACTCCCAGAGTCGGACATGACTGGACTTAATGTCAGGGGAAAACCTTTACCTTTACCTTATACAAGAAAAAAAATGGACATATGCATGTATAAGGTTGGTTTACACCTCCATAGGCTAATAGCAGGACACTAGACATTGTCTTTTAAATTCATCTTTATTGCCTGAAACTATAGTTGCAGAAGAATGTCTCACATCTCTGGAATTTCAGTGAAGAGTACTCCTACTCATTACATACAGCAATAACTGTTTAATATATATACATACATATATATATATATATATATATATATATATATATGAAGCTGGGATTCTTAATAGCATTTTTCAAACCATTTGTAAAGTCTACAGCATGGGATTCTACCTATAGTACAACGTCACCTGCATTCTGCTTGGTATGTCAACCTGTATACATGCAGGTAAGAACTGGTTATATATAGAGTAATGGCTCAGAGGTTGGGCCATGAACCAAAGGGTCCGTTGTTTAAATCTTGCCTCTGACACTTTTTGTCTAAGTGCCACTCCATCTGCAACAGGGATAGTAATAATATCTAAGTACTTTACAGGATTATTGAAAGGATTGTAAATAACATAATGCTTTTGAAGCTCTTTCAGTGCTTGAAAGCACTACATGAATGGTAAGTACTGTTATTATGAGAAACAGTTAACTTTACTCTGAGGAATTGTGACAGATACAGTAGAACTATCCTTTCAAATAAAAATAAGGCTATTAATTCATTGTTCAAGACAGAAAATATTGCTAACATCCCCCACATGGAGTTGTTTTTCTTTTGTTTGCATGTATTCCTTTGTTTTTTAATCCCACTTTCCCATGACTTCATTTTTATAACTTCCATGTTTTTATAAATCATTTATTTTTTAGGTACCTTAAGTATCTTTACAAAAAGACGGGTCAATGCAAAGAGAAAAGTAGAAATATGTGCATGTACATAAACACACACACCCAAACACCAAAGGCATTTTCACATTACCTGAAATTTGTTGATTCATAAGATATTTTGAATTCTCTACTGCTTCGGTGGAGCCCCCAGTGGTGCAGTGGGTTAAATAGCTGAGCTGCTGGACTTGCTGACCAAAAGGTTGGTGGTTCGATCCGGGGAGCAGGGTGAGCTCCTGCTGTTAACACCAGCTTCTGCCAACCTAGAAGTTCACAAACATGAAAATGTGAGTAGATCACTAGGTACTGCTCCGGCGGGAAGGTAACAGTGCTTCATGCAGTAATGCTGGTCACATGACTTTGAAGGTGTCTATGGACAACGCTGGCTCTTCGGCCTAGAAATAGAGATGATCACCACACTCGAGCGTTGGACACAACTAGACTTAATTTCAAGGGGAAACCTTTACCTTTGTTACTGCTTCAGCACAACACAAACCTCAGCATTCCATAGGAAGCAACCACGATAGTCATGATGAGATCATAGTGTTTTAATTGGACAATATAAGGACCCAGAGGGAGTGATGTCATACTCTCCATTTTTGGCTCTCTCTGTGCATATGAGCTTTCTGTTTTATTGAGAATACTAGCTGTCCCCTGCCATGCATTGCTGTGGCCCAGTCTGTGTTTATGTGCTTTTTGTGTGTGTATATATTTGTGTATATGTGTGTTTGCATATATATGTGTGTGGTTTTGCACATGTGTTGTAATGTTTGTTTGTTTGTTTGTTTTTGCTTTTTAAGCTGCTTCTACATGTCTTTCAGTGTTTCATGAGTGATGGTCACTCGTTGGCCTGATAGGTGTATTGTGTCCAAATTTGGTGTCAATTCATCCATCGGTTTTTGAGTTCTGTTAATCCCACAAACGAACATTACATTTTTATTTATATAGATTGGCTGAGCAGAATTGTTCAGTTGTATCCACCCTCACATTTCATGTGGGAAGGTGGTAATGAATTCTGATATAGGAAATGTATGGCTTGGTCATAACAGGATGTTATTCCCACAGTACTATGTACATGTGTCCAATCTTAAACAAGCCCTAGCTACCACCACCTGGATGCAGAAAATTGATGGGCTGGAGAAGAAAGAACGAGGAAGAAGAAGAAGAATCTCTCCCTAATACTGAAATATGACCAGCTGCAAAGAAGTGATGCTAGTGTATCATTTGAAAATATTTCTGGTTTGTTTTGGGTTTTATAAATCTCACTGGATGACATGAAACCATCTTATATTGACTCTACTGTGCAAGAACATGAATCAGCGTGTTGGATGAAGACACAAAATGATACCTGATGCATCTTATGGTGTTGTCCATCTTGGAAAAAAGGACTATATAGCTCTCCTTTGGGCAGCAACGTGTCCTGGGGCAGCATCGATAACACTGTACAGTGTGTCAGTGCATATTTATAGAATAGTGAATACCATTAGCCTACCCATTTAATCTTCAGAAAATGAACTGTGAGAAGTTTCCGTTCCTACCCAGCAGGAGTAACATCTCTGGAACAGCCATGTTCTTCTTCCCTCCTCAGGCAAGACCTTAGGGGATGATGTCAGAATACTGTAATGTCCTTGTTCATAAGTGATAGTAAGGATGTCAGACTATGCATGCAGTCACTGGGCAAAATTATACCGTAAGACAGCGCTAAACCCATAGGGATCTCAGACCACACTGCTTGTAATCTCATTATAACTATGTCGCAGATCAGAATATATTTCACTAAAATCATCCTTCCCAAAAGCATTTACCTTCACCAGCCAAAATACCTTTACATAAACAATTTTAAATTCATTTCATATCACTGGAAATACCCTATATATTTCTGTCTTGAATAAACTGCCACTACAGTTGTTTGAGAGGAATGCATGTTGTATAGCATATTTTTCTCAGATTACAATATGCTCTTTTAAAGATTCGAGACCAGACTTAGTTGGCCTTCAATCCTCTCAATAATGCAAACCTTAGAGGTCATCTACACATACTATGTACTCTGAATCCACTATGGTATGAGCAAATGTAAAATGAGCATGCACATGTTTACACCTATAGCATTCAAACTGGAGTGAAACCCGGGCAAAACCCACCTAGGTCTGCCTCTAATTTGAATGCTATAGGTGTGCATGCTCATTTCGGTAACAGTATTGATAGCTGGGTCTGGAAGCTCCGAGTGTTACGCTTTTCTGCGTTGCTCCTTTGGAGCCACTGTTTGCTCAACGCAGAACGGAACACGTGACCGAGATGGGGGGGGAGGGGCGGAGTGTGACTGGCTTGACTCTGAAGGAGGTGGGGGTGACGACGGCCGACAGGGAACTCTGGTGTAGGCTGGTCCATGAGGTCACAAAAGGTCGGAAGCGACTGAATGAATAAACAACAACAACAAATCTTGCAACTTTGCTTATCCCAGTTTAGTGACCCAAGACAGCAATGTAACCCAGTTTCACCCCCTGCATTATGTAAACACCAGTTTCAAACCCCATTGAATCCATAGTATCTGGCCAGTGTAGACAGGGCCTTAGACTTTTTTGCAGAAGAAAAGAAAAGAAGAGACCAAAGGAAGTGGTTTGGAATTGCTCTAGTTGAGACAGAGAAGGTGGTGTTGAAGGCACTATTCAAAATTTGCATGAGGACAATGCAGTGTGAGTCATTCATTCTTCTCACATCACTTTTGAGCAAACTCCCAAGCAGCTCTGAGAGTTTAGTTTCTACTGCATCAATGGACCATTGAGACATTATGAAGTTATCTTATTGCTAACACTAGGGAGGATAGTTTGAAGTTACAGAGAGTAGATTTTGATTGAACATTACAAAGAGCTTCTTGACAGCAAGAGCAGTTCAACAATGGAACCCATTGCTTGGAGAGGTCTTCTGATCTGGATTTCAACAAAAAAAAAAAAAGACTAGAACTACCTGCTAGGGATACTTTAGCTAGAAACCCTACATTGAGTAAGAGATTGGATTTGATGGCCTGTATAAGAGCTCCTGGTGGCGCAGTGTGTTAAACCACTGAGCTGCTGAACTTGCTGTCCGAAACATTGCTGGTTTGAATCCAAGGAGAATGGTGAGCTCCCGCTCCAAGCCCCAGCTTCTGCTAACCTAGCAATTCTAAAATATGAAAATGTGAGTAGGTACCACTTCAACGGGAAGGTAACGGTGCTCTATGCAGTCATGCCGGCTACCTGACCATGGAGGTGTCTATGGACAACGCCGTCTCTTCAGCTTAGAAATGGAAAAGTTAAAAGAGGTATATGGAAACAAAATGATTTTGATAATGTATGGAGAAAATTTATTGAAAAGGGATTAAAACACAAGAAGAATTGAAATTTTGGACGGATGACATGTAAAAGCTGTGGCTTGGAAGCGGGGTGGGGAGCACAGCGGTGAGAGATAGACAATATGTATAAGCAGAAAAATAACACTAGATGCCAAAAGTATGTTAGGTTGTATTGAATAATATGTATCTGCTGTAAAACAAATGTATAACAAATGTATTAAACCATGATAAAATAATAAAAATATTTGGGGGAAAAAGAAATGGAAATGAGCATCAACCTCCAGAGTCAGATACGACTGGATTTAATGGCAAGGGAAAACCTTTACCTTTACCTTAAGGCCCCTCCCAACTGTATGATACTATGATTCAAAGACTCTGTTGCCACCAATGTTTTTTCACTAATCCAAAAAGTAACTGGATATTTTGCTTCCGTTTCCCAAAGTATATTTTCTTACAGTCCAGTTTATCAGCCATTGTAAAGCAGCCGTGAATACAAATCTGCTGAGAGAGTGCCAAGCTGGGGAAGGTTCCTCAATTTTGGCACAGCTGGGAAAAATCCAGCTTCCAGATTTCCTGCATAACAGGTTAGCCATGATACATACTAATGGAAATATTCAAACACTGCCAAAATTATTGCCTTGATGCACAAGAAATGGCTACAGATGTAAAACCTATCACATTCTGGAAAATGAATGATTTTATATTTTACATCTATAATATTTAATAACACTTGGCATGGGTTTGCAGGATAAATATGAATTTTACAGTGTATATTCTCATGGGCTCTGTATGACCCAGGTCATATATTACCTGTTCCATGCTTTGTCTTTGTGCCATGAAATATAGGAAGATAATGACAAAAACATTTGCTACTGTACAATAAAGTGCTTCAGGAAAAGGAGATCTTCAAGTTATACGATCCAAACTTGGAACGTGCCATAGAGTGCTTTTCTCAGAAGCTCTCAGAAGGGTCTGAAATGAGGCTCTGCATATTCTGCATTCACACCAGAGCTTGAAAACAACAAGTAACTCTGTTGTTGTGTACCTTTAAGTAATTTCTGTAGCAGGTTATTTGGAGGGCCAACATGCCCCGCACCAGTTCCACAAAGCCCACCAACCCTTCCAATGTTTTTTAAAAAAATATTATTCAATTTTCAGGCAGAGCTGGAAGCCTCTGAGTGGTTAAAAACATATGATAATACCAACCAAGCATGCCATAACTTCATATTTCACTTCCTTCCCTGAAACAATGTTTTTCCTCTGATATTGTTGTTGTGTGCCTTCAAGTCAGAGTTATGCCAAGCCTCAGGTGAATCTATCTTGCCAAAATTGGTTCAGAGAGGAGTTGTCATTGTTTTCATCTGGGAGATTGTAACTTACTCAAAGCTATCCACTGAGTCTCCATGACTGAACAGACAGGCATGTAGCCAGGGTGGCTTCAGCTCCCCCCCCCCCCCCCCAATTCTTAGGGTGGTCTGCAAGAAGGCCTTACTGGTAGATTATTTAAACTGTTAGGTTTATTCATATCATGATCTGATCGTGCTCAATATATTCCATATGCATGGGGGTACTGGGATAATGATACAAAAGGTTTGCTAGGGTAGACCCTGGCTACAAGCCTGTGAACAGATATTTGAACCATGGTCTCCAGCGTCCTAATCCAACACTCAAACTATAATATCTACATGTCACCATTCTGAGCTGTACTGCAGAGGGGATATTTGGTCTTGATATGCAGTTTAAACTGCTGGGCTTGAAAAGTCAGCAGTGCAAATCTGGGGAGAGGGGTGAGCTCCCGCTATTAGCCCCAGCTTCTGCCAGCCTAACAGTTCGAAAACACGCAAATGGTATCACTCCAGTGAGAAGGTAACGGCACTCCCTGCAGTCATGCCAGCCACATGATTTTGGAGATGTTTGCAGACAACGCCGGCTCTTCAGATTAGAAATGAAGATGAGCACCACTCTGTCAGAGTCGGACACCTTTACCTTTATGTGGGAAGTGAAACCTTTGAGGGAGCGATGTGGAAGAAAATCAGGCCCAGATTAACACACAGCTGTCTACTCCAGTGTAAGCTCTGCTTTGTTCAAAAAGTCTTTCTTCCAGGTATATGTGCATAGGAATGGAGATTGGAGCCTTTCCAGTTGTTATAACTTTAACCTTGTGAAATGGTCATGGAAGGGTATGGTTTGCTCATCAGCACTGGAAGTGCAAGCTTTACGCTGTTTTTCTAGGCATGCTCATGTACAAATTGAGTCCTGGGATTTATTTCAGAACAGGATTGTATCATTTGCTGGTTTATTTAGAGGGGCAAAAGGCCCAATTGTCAGCTGATTAAACAGTGGGGAGAGGCAACTGTAATGAATGAGGAGAAATTTTTAATGAAGGGGGTTATAGTTAATCTTCAGAATGGATCATTGCCATGGTGTATTTTGTAAAATCAGGGTTTGAGTGCCGATTTTACAAGATTGGAGATCATAATCACTGTCGTCACAGATGACAGAATCAGACTCTAATCATAAAGGTAAATGTTAAGATCACTGTCACGAATGATTTGCCCTCTTGTGTCCATGAATAAATGCCAGCAGATCTAACGAAGATCCCTTTGCTTAGCGTGACAGGAAAGCCCAAGGGAACAAAAGAAATGTCTCTGCCAAATCCCACTGCAAACACAGGCTTGTATTTCTTTCCCAGGGTAAATGTAGATCGTCAGTCTGCTTCTCCGCCAACCCTGTCCTGAATTAATGCCTAGGCACTCTCACTCGTTTCACTGAGTGGTGCAAGCAGACCTGCCTCGAGTAACAGTGAGAAGGTGTTGTATATGCCACAAAATGCATGCATGGCTTTGTAATTTGTACATTGCTTTGCAAAATAGAAGATCTGCCATTTGCTTTTGAGCTTTGTATGTACTGTATTGCATCTATCTGTCTATCATTTCTCTGTTTATCTGTTTAGATCATGGAAATTTCTCTCTCTCTCTCATGTTCGTTGGTTCTCTCTGTCTCACTTCACCCATATCTTTGTGTCTCAGTATTCATGCAAAAGAACTGACAGCAGCAATATTATAGATGGGATTCATGTGCCCTTTTTCTCTGGTTCACACATCATCAGCATGTGATGGCAGGGTGAGGAAAGAAAGAAGAAAAAACAGCTGTGATGGCAACTGAAGGAGACAGCCCCTGTTTCTGAGCACCTTTTTCTCAAATGTTTGGCTTCTGGTTCAAGGGTGGTACCTTCTCCCAACCATCACCACTGCCTCCCTGCACAAACAGCAAAATATTAAACACCTCTCACATAATGGACCGTTATACAAGCACTATGCTGCCATAGGATCTGTGCCAAACTATCCAGGTCCAGCCCTTTGTCTCTGATGTTGTCTGGGATGTTACTATTTTATTCTAGAATCTGCTGAACCGGGATTATCTAGCATCACACATTGAAATAAGTTTGCACTACCAAAGCATTAACTGGAGCCAAATAGAAGGGGCACACAATTCCCTTGCTTCAACATGTCCACTGGATACCATTCTGTCTCTGAACACAATTCAAAGGTCATGAACTAGGTAAAGGTTTTCCCCTGACATTAAGTCCAGTCATATCCAACTTTGGGGGTTGGTGCTCATCTTCATTTCTAAGCCGAAGAGCCGGTGTTGTCCTTAAACACCTCCAAGGTCAAGTGGCCAGCATGATTGCATGGAGCACCCTTACCTTCCCACTGGAAAGGTACCTACTGATCTATTCACATTTGCATGTTCTCGAACTGCTAGGCTGGCAGAAGTTGGGGCTAACAGCGGGAGCTCACACCACTCCCCAGATTTGAACCTGTGACCTTTCAATCAGCAAGTTCAGCAACTCAGTGGTTTATCACACTGCACCACCGTCATGAACTGCAATGCCCAATATAGCTCAGGTCCAGGTGATTTCAAGGGCTGTAGGATTTGCGATCTCATGGGGAAGCCCTTCTCTCTGGTAATAGTTTGGTGGTTTTATATGCCCCACAATTCATATGTGGCCTTAATAGTTAATACTTTATTGCTTTTAAGTTGTACTATTTTAACTGCCTTTTAAAGTGTGTGGCTTAAACTGTTTTAATAAGTTAATAACTTAATTCTGTGTTAAACCAGCAGCTGGTTTTCTGTTTGTTTTTATTACATTGTGACAATTTTAAAGGTTTGAATGCTGGTATGTTGTGTTTTGTACATTTTGGTTGACGAATAAAAGTATCACTCTTATGTATGTTGCATTTTATTTTATTTTGTTGTATAGCCAACACTGGTACACCAAAATGTTCCATCAGTTTGAAGATACGAGATTTTGCCAGAACAGGAGAATAAGAAACAATTGTGAGCTAAGAACTGGAACTTAACTCTTTGAGGTTTCTACCTCTAACAAAGACAATACTTTTTATTTTAGGTTTAATTCTATCTATCCAATTCCTAAACATTTTCCTAGATGTAGGAGTAAGAACCCACTTTACCTGTCACATAATGATGCCAACCTGCCTATCGTAACACAATCTGACAGATCCCTGTGATTTGTAGCTGATAAGGCATTAAGAGGTACTAATCTGCTGAGGAAGGAGCCACAGTGGTACAATGGGTTAAACTCTTGTGCCAACTGAACTGCTGACCTGAAGACCTCCCACAGGATAGTAACACTTCTGGGCATCCCCTGGGCAACATCCTTGCAGATGACTGATTCTCTCACACCAGAAGCGACTTGCAATATATTCTCAATTTACCTCTGACATGATAAAAAAAACAGCTGAAGATTTTAAATGCCTCCCATTACAATTTTCAGAATTTAATAGGATGTTGCCATGTCTGTTGCAGTGAAATCATAATGTCATAATGTCATAATTACATTGTTTGACAGGGTCCATGATATAAGTGTTACTATTACTCCAAGATTCAATAAGATGTTGCCATGATTATTATAGTGGAATCACAGAGCAATGATTATGTGGTGTAAAAGATCTGTTTCTATTCCTCCAAACTCATTTATCAGGCCATCAGTATGTGATATTATTAGTCAACTGTTGGAATCCCAGTCCTTCAGCAAGACCTACCACTGCTCTTTCTTCTGGCCATGTCATGCCCCATGAAGTTAAGCCCTTTTAGTTAGAGGGATTCTTATTTTATTTACAGAGATCAGTTTAGACAGCCTCTTTGCATTTGGAGCCTCCATCACCCTACTCTTTATGAATCCCTTCAGAGGCAGAGCCTAAGGCAAGGCAATTCTGGTTATTGGAATAGCAGCCATTCGGTGACTGGAAAGTAAAGAAAAAGGAAGGCTGGGAAGTATACAAAATATCAAGTTCAGTCAGATCTATATCCAAGTCCAGTCAAAGTTAAATATTGAAATTATCTTAGAGACAGTGGGTTGTTGTAAGTTTTTTTGGGCTGTATGGCCATGTTCCAGAAGGATTCTCTCCTGAAGTTTTTCCTGCATCTATGGTAGGCATCTGCTGAGGATGCCTGCCATAGATACAGGTGAAACGTCAGGAGAGAATGCTTCTGAAACATGGCCATACAGCCCAAAAAACTTAACAACAACCCATCATTCTGGCCATGAAAGTCTTTGACAATGCATCTTAGAGACAGTTGAACACCATGCAAGAAAGAGACAATAAGAAGAAATATGGATTCAAGAGTCTCAGTTCGGCCAGAAATGTGTCAATCTCTCAAAGACTTTATATCTCCTCATAAAGACTTTGTAGTGAGACTCAAGAGGAAATAAAGTCTAAAATTCTTGTCAATTAATAAACTCTTGTTTGATTCAACTATATAGACTCCGATCTGTTCCCTGCACAGCCAGTTCACCTTCCAAGTTGTTAAGATAGCGTGGGGGCAGAGCAGGCCACCCACTGAAAAGATGCTTTAGGACTTTTCAATCTTCAACAGGTAGATATGCCTGGAAGCTACTGTTTTAATTCTCCACATTTACCCTGATGTATTTGAACTCTGGGGCATTTTAAGACCTTATTTCAAACTGCTTAACATTTGAGTCCTGCTATCATATAGGTATCACTGTCAGGTAAGCCCAGTAAGGAGGGTTTTTTGCCCACTTGAGATCACTCTGCCAGGAGGTCCCCTTAAAACTGAAGCCAGTCCTGATACTATGCAATAGCCATGGAAAAGTTGACAGAAACAAATATGCAAGCAGTGCAATTCAATAGAGATTGACTTATTACCATAGCCCCTTGCAGCTAAACAATAAATAAACACATCATACAGTTCTTTCTGTGGTACAGAATTAATGTTAGCAAGACAAAGAATAACTTCAAGGAATCCATGCATCAATTGATTATTTTTTGTCAGCACACCGCTTCGTTCCTATTGTACTGCTTATTGTTTTATATAAAGATAAATGTTTCCTTCCTCTTTCTCAAGAAATATAACACATTTGTCTTGTTGCAGTCAGCACTGCCTAACAGCCAAATTTGTTTTCCAATTAAAATCACTAGAGCACTAGAGTAAGCCAACAAAAGAATCCACTTTTCTTTAGGTGGGTAATACGAAGGAAGCTTCAGCAAATGAACAACGTAGAAAAGGAAACCCGAGTTCTGTAGAGAATTTTCATATAGCGCTATACATACGGTTCCATATAATATGTTCTTCAAAATTTAGATCTCCATATATTCAGTCAATCCGTTTAGTTACATATGACTCTTCTGCTGTGTCTTCTTTTACATCACTCACACATGAGAAAAAGGGGGAAATAATATATCCAACTGTACCAAATAAATATTGTAAAATATATTTAAAAACCCACTCACCAGATTGGAAAAGCAATGAGATCTTGTAATAGAATCCAATTTTTTAAAACTCCAAACTCATGTACAAACAAACACAGACCGACTGGGGACCTAATTAAAAGAAATTATTAAATCATCAAAAGGCCATGGTTCATAGAAAAGTACACTAATGTTTAAGAGATTTGGCAGAAAGCTTTCGAACACTGTTTAGCCTCTTGGCAATAACTTCCTTTTAAAAAAGACACGTCAGAAACATAGCCTCTTGGTAATACTTTAGGTTGTTGTTTGAAATTCTGGGTTCTACAATATGCTTCCTGATGGAGCAGACATGGTTCTTCACCCCTATTTCTGTAGGCTCTTGGTTCAAGGGTGTTTTGTCATTTGTCAGCAAATCTGACATCTGTCTGGGGTTCACAATCAATTTGTGATGGTGTTGAAATCAAGACAGACAGTAACGACATCAACACTCCACTTAAGCATTCTTAAGTATTGTAATTTAAGGATATTTATACGGGAAAATGAGCAGCCATTCTGATATTCTTTTAGGCTTTTTATTACAGTGGAACCTGTACTTGAGATCATCCCAACTTAAGAGCATTTTGAGTTAAGAGCTGTCGCTCGGCCTGGTTTTGCTTTGGCATAAGTACAGCATTTTGAGTTAAGAGCTAGTGCCAGAGGGAGCATCAGGGCTTCAGAGGAGCAACCTCTGTGCCTCCTGCCCTTATCCACTTTGGGAGATTGCTATCTGGTTTGCTTTTGTCTGCTTTGAGGAACTTTGGGTTAGTTGATTTTGTGTGGTTTTTATTCCTAGTATGTTTAGCTTCATGAAGAGAGAGGGGGGGGGAGCAAAAGAGGGAGGGAGGCTGGAATGAATACAGTATGGAAAAAATGATGCTTCTGCCTCTTCACTTTGTGCTTTGTGCTTCCTTGTCACAACTTTGTGCTTCTACCATTTTAAAGTTGATCTATCTTTTTTATTGTTCCATGTGAACGTGCATTTATATATTATTTGTTTTTTATCAAGTACATTTTTTTATTTAAAAACACATAACATAAAGGTGGGGTTTCAGGAGCTTGGTCACTGAACAAATTAAACTCTTAAGACAAGGTATCACTGTATCTGCATTCACAGATCTACAAACATATATATTCTCCTTATGAAGAGACACAGATATGTCAACCTCCGAGTGCTTGCTTTCATCTCATTACATTACACTGCATATAAGGCATTGTATATTCCCTGTGTTACATCAAATTATATGGCCATTATGAGATTATTCTTTCATAACAACTAAACCTTTACATCTACATCTCTTTAACATATAGTTAATGCATATGTCAGGGACAGCATTCTTCATCTTTTGCAGACTACGAAATCAGTCAAATCTGCCAGCTGTATCAAGGCTCCTTTTATTTTCCTCCTAGCCAAAGTTATCAGTTGTCCAATCAAAATAAATCAAAAGAAAGGTGTGGATATCCAGTCAAAACAGAGATCTTAGCCATAACTCCACCTGTAGTACAATAGCTATCTTGGCTGCCATTCTAACTGCCTTAGCCAGGGTACCTATAGGAAGGATTGTTCTCAGTTATATATTATTGTACTGTTAGAAGCACCATTGCTGTCATCTCTTATTTACATTTGAGTAGGTGACTTGTCCAGGCTTAATATCTCATTAGGTTGGCAAGAATACACATATGCACATACATTCTAATACATTTAGCCTTCTGCCTCATATCTATATGTGCCATACTGTATGTTATCCCAGTTTAGTTTCTATACTTCATACATTTATTCCCCAGCCACAAAGTTAGTAATCAAATAAGGCTAGCAGGTAACACTGAGAGCATCAATGTGCTCCAGGCTTCGTTGTTGTTGTTGTTGTTATGTTTATTATTTATACCATGTTTTTTCTTTCCACAAGGAGAGTTGAAATAACTTACATTAAAAGCATTTCAATACAATTTAAAATTATATACAGATATTAAAATAGAATTAAATATAAATGGTATTAACTGTTAAAAACCTTAAAAACATATTTGTAGCTAAAAACCATAGCACCCCTTGACTTGATCTTTAAAAACTTCTTCTTTAAAAGCCTGCCTAAATAAAAAGGTTTTAGCCTGCCGCCAGAGCCATCAGTGGTGCAATGACCGAAAGGTCAGAGGTTCGAATCCAGGGAGTGGGGTGAGCTCCCATCTGTCAGCTCCAGCTTCCCATGCAGGGACATGAAAGAAGTCTCCCACAGGATGGTAAAACATCCAGGCGTCCCCTGGGCAATGTCCTTGCAGACAGTCAGTTCTCTTACACCAGAAGCAAATTGCAGTTTCTCAAGTTTCTCTTGACATGAAAAAATAAAGCCTGCCTCCAGGAGGATAGCAGGGAGGGGGTCATCCCTACCCCTCATGATTTGTCTTATCTTTTCAGATTTGTTTATTATTATTATTATTATTATTATTATTATTATTATTTAAAAGGAGTATTGTAAAGCAGAGCACCATGTGAATCCCATATGCATTCTTAGAAAATAAAAATCATCGTCAGCTGGAACCCATGACTTTATTTTCAGCTTTGCCTCAAGAAATGGAAAAGCATTCTCTGCATCTTTTCAGGTTGCAGAGAGCAAGCTTGTAAAGAAAGGAATTAATTGTTACCTTCTTCCAGCCACATCCATTCCCAACCAAACAACTGACTGGTTAGATTCTAAAAGCTAAATCCAACATTCAGCCCACCAAGATTTAAACCCATTGAAATCTGTTGATAGTCCTGGCTTAGAAGTCACATTCATTTAATTGGTTCTCCTCCTAGTAGGCCAACACTACAGCCCTAGCTTATTGGGGTACATGTATGTGGCTTAGTTGCTCTATATTCACTATGTTGTACCAGAAAGAATATTATTACTATCATTACTTTTTCCCCTTTGTAAGCAAAAAATGGCGCTGAATACTGCATGCCATATAACCTCCAGCTTTATTCGCGGATGTCAATGGCAACAGTTAATTTAATACCCTTCTGCCAGGGAGGGAAACGATCATTCATCAGTTACGTCTGGCACAGTTGAAGTGACCTTGCTACTATAACACTCCATGGGTAACTAAATGTCATCTTTGCTTTAAAAGGGGATGGGTGTGGGGATCCAGGAATCATATTCCAGGGAATCACTCATTTCGTGTGGCAATGAAAAATTTCTCTTGCAAACAAAGTGAAATCATGTGTAAAAATGATGAAACGGCACATCTCAGAGAGGAATGGAAGAGAAGTGTTATCTTGGAAGTCAAAACAATTTTGTGAAGAGTAGAATTGTAGGCATAGCAACTTCAGTCTGAAATAAAAATCATTTCCCCTGTGGCACAGAAATTTCAAATGGCAATTTAGCAGGGTTTTTCTGTCTTTTCCCATTCTTTTCTTCCTTCTTGCCTCCTCTTTAGATGAAAACTTTCAAAAGTTTACTTACCTTTTAGATCAGCCTCATCCATAGTCAGGTGTATGTCATGTGCTTTCACTAAGTAGCACAATACTTTCCAGAGAAATCAGTCTAAACAGTTCCTCAAAAGACACCTTTCCTCAATTTGGAGAAGAATCAAACTATAATAAAATAATAATAAAACTTTATTTATATCCTGCCCCAGCTCCCCAAAGAGGACTCAGGGCACTTCACAACATACAGCGGCAAACATTCAATGCTGTAAAGTGCGAATAAAGCAAATAAACAAACCACAAATCAAATAATAGCATATTGGACATCAACATCAGACAATAGTGAAACATTACAGCAAACTTAATAACCGATGATAACTCCTCTTTGCTTTATTGTTGTTTATTCGTTCAGTCGCTTCCGACTCTTTGTCATCTCATGGACCATCCCATGCCAGAATTCCCTGTTGTCTGTTGCCAACCACAGCTCTTTCAAGAATGCAATCCATCCATCTTGCCCTTGGTAAGCCCCTCTTCCTTTTTCCTTCCTTTTTCCTTCCATTTTTCCCAGCATCATTATCTTCTCCAAGCTTTCCTCTTCATGTGGCCAAAGTACTTCATCTTTGCCTCTAATATCCTTCCTTCCAGTGAGCAGCCGGGCATTATTTCCTGGAGGATGGACTGGTTTGATCTTCTTGTGGTCCAAGGCACTCTCAGAACTTTCCTCCAATACCACAGTTCGAAGGCATCTGTCTTCCTTCCCTAAGCCTTCCTTATGGTCCAGCTCTCACATCCTTAGGTTACTACCGGGAATACCATTGCTTTAACTATGCAGATCTTCGTTGCCAGTGTGATGTCTCTACTCTTCACTATTTGGTCATTGCTCTCCTCCCAAGAACGTCTTCTGATTTCCTGACTGCAGTCTGCATCTGCAGCAATCTTTGCACCTAGAAATACAAAGTCTGTCACTGCCTCCACGTTTTCTCTCTCTATTTGCTAGTTATCAATCAGTCTGGTTGCCATCATCTTGGGTTTTTTTATGTTCAACTGCAACCCAGCTTTTGCACTTTCTTCTTTCACCTTGGCTATAAGACTCCTCAGCTCCTCCTCGCTTTCAGCCATCAAAGTGGTATCATCTGCATATCTAAGGTTGTTAATGTTTCTTCCAGAAATTTTAACTCCAGCCTTGGATTTGTCAAGCCTCGCACATCGCATGATGTGTTCTGCATACAAGTTGAATAGGTTGGGTGAGAGTTTACAGCCCTGCCATACTCCTTTCCCAATCTTGAACCAGTCATTTTTAAAAATTAAATGTCATTTTAGTCTGTTCTTTGAATACTAAGGATTTTATCCTGTGAGATAGGTCACTATCACTCGATACCATGTGCATCCTGCTACTTGTTTGCCTTTATGTAACTATGTAACTAATACATATTTTGTTAAATATTGTTCAAATTTAAAACTTTAATACCAATTAATTTCATATAACCTGAATACTGTGTAGTTAACCAATTAAGTCAAATATAAATGTCCAAAGAAGGTTGATGGAACTATCCAAAGACTAAACCTTGTAAATAATTAAAAAGGGGAAAAAAGGATCTAAAGAAGTAAATTTGTTACAATCTGGATGTACAATTTTCTAGAAATCCAGAACAAATGTGCTGGTGAAAACTATTCAGGACAAGCATACCCTTTAAATAATTTTGTGTGAAGAACACTACCCACTGGAATTATCATGATCCATTCGTAGCTTTCCTATATTTTATGACACCTTTTTAGATTTGGTTTATGTATTCAATTTGCATGTAAATTGTGTTTATACTTTATTTTCCATTGGGTATTAACAATATTATTCATGGTGACCAAGGTTATAGGAAATGTTCCTGAAAGCTAATGTTTAAAAATGATACAAATTCCCCTTGGAAGTTTGTTCCTTATTAATTACTCTTTGAAATAAATCTGAGGCATAAAAATGAGCTCGTGCCATAAGAAACGAGAACCATTTATCCTTCTGCATTAATGAAAAATTCTGCTCTGTTGGCATTTCATAGCCAATTATATTTCACTTCATATAAATAATAATTTTGTTACTCCATTGAGTTGAACAGCTGGTATTGTGTAAGATACCCAGTTTTTCCATAAGCCCAAGTAAATCAGAAGTGAGCAACTGCAGAGAGTACATGGGATAATATTCTGCTCCTGGGGCGCTTCGGGGCCAAAAGTACCAAAATGCAACAAGACACCACCTCCCTGAAGTGATCAGAAGTTCTCTTTTGGTTTGGAAAAACATTGGCTGAGATCCTGGACTCTTGGGTATAACTATGATGGTGGGAACTCGTCACCTTAGTTTTGTCCAATTATGCCATCACCCAAAAAACTCATAGTTTCAGCCTGGCCATTCCCCAAATGAAGGATTTATGAGATGTTTCAAATCACAGCACAGGCTGCACTGACATGCTGCTGGACAACGCTGTGCTCCCAACAACTGGGAAAGTGTTGCAGCCAGCCTCTGAATCTGCTGCATCTTGGGAACCATTTGGTGGGGGCACTGCCAGAGTTAAAAAGTTGCAACTGGAATCATGTTTTGTTCTTAACAATTCCTAAACATTAATCCCCAGCATTTATGAGATCCTAAATCCAGTTAAAAAAAATTATAACTGTTAACAGACCTTCACATTTGTTGTAGTTAGGAGCACAGAATCCCCACAAAAGATAAACACTGTAAATTCAAAATGGCTATTTTTTTCACTCAAGAGAATATCTCTCTTGGAATATCTAGGTCTATAAAATGATTCTGAGGTCAGCTTCTAGAAGAGGTTGACCACAGAATCATACTGGATGACTTATGATCTCATCAGGCTTCTGGGGAGGAAAGAGGGAGCAGCGAGATGAATCTATTACCCCTTGCACAGCTCCCTCTCAGAGATGCTTTCCCATCACATGGGGAATGTGTCACCATTGGAACTCTCTGCCCAAAGAAGGCACCTCCGTGGTGGAGGTGCCTTCTTTGGAGGCTTTTAAACAGCAGCTGGATGGCCATTTGTCAGGGGTGCTTTGAATGCAATTTTCCTGCTTCTTGGCAGGGGGTTGGACTGGATGGCCCATGAGGTCTCTTCCAACTCTATGATTCTATTATTCTTTTGCGAGGAGGTCCTGTGCTAGCTCCATTGGAGCCAGCACAACACGAGAAGTCTCGCATGTTGACAGGGAAGCATCCAGTGAATACTTTCCCTCTAGTTGGAGGAGGGGCTTCCACGGGAAGCTCCCTTGCATCATCAGATAGGCAGTGAGTGCATCAGTCCTCCAGATGAGGTAGAAGCATTCTAGGACACTAACATCACCCCATCTGATGAGGTGTTTAGAGAATCATATAGTGTGTGTGTGTGTGCATATAGGTCCTCCAGCATGGCTCCAATGGAAGTTGATCATAGAGCCATGCCGGAGGGCATAGAAAATCCTAGAGAGAACATTTTAATCATATTAACAATTAATCAAATGTGGATGGCCAACTGTACTGAGCAGAATACCAGAATATTGGGATATTTCAAAACAAAACAAAATTCAGCAGAGGTGGGTGCCGTACAACGAATTTAAAGGGTGACTTGTTCCTTATGAAAGCATCTGGAAGAGACAGTTTGCATTTTTCAATTCAGAAAAAAAAAAGAAATCTATGTGAGTTTATGCATTCAGTGGCTTCAGAAACATCACTGGATCTCCTGAGCTTCTTCTGATTTTCATTCTTTTTGATAAATATGCACATTTTAATAAATATTTAACTCTGAAAACAAAATAAAAATTAATTAATTAAAATAGTTGAAATTCTAAAATTGAATCACTAAACAGTATAAAATGGTAAAACGAATAAAAATGTTACACAAAACTGTTATAAAAACACTTTCCCTTTCTTCAGTTTTCTGCCAGTTCCAAAATTGGCTCATTACTCGATGCTGAAGATCTGCAAAGCTGCTTGCTTTTCTGTCCTTCTGCATTTCCTCAAGCAAGGCAGACTTCTGTGCTTTCACAATGATCTGAAGATCTATATTATTCATCTCTTTTCAAAATATTCCATGTAAAATTTCAAACACGCATCTGTACAACCAGAGGTGAATTCTCTTGCGTGGACTTATTCAATCTATGTATCATTCACTGGGCATATCCAACAAGGTTTTGTTATGAATGTTATAAGGTGGGCAGATACTTCTCCCCAAAAGTTGACATTGACACCTAAATGCAACACTACCTGAGCATTTTTTGAAGAGAAGAACATTCATAGGGAGACCAAAATGCTTGTTTATAAAGCTATTGTCCTTCTAACTCTGTTGTACACCTGCAAAACATGGACTGTCTACAAATGTCACTCGACTTCTAAAAATACTATAAATAAATAAATGAGATTTCTCACTGACAGAGCATCCTGTTCCCTTTTCCACCAAATTCAAAGAATGACTATCCACTTGTACATTTTCATTACTTTGTCTATCTTTTTAGGATCTCAGTGCTAATTCGAGTTAGTGATTATATAAAATCACAGCTGGCAACTGTTCTAAGCATATAAATGCACACACAACATTTTGGTGTTGTATATTATTTTCATTTAGTACATAACTCTTTGGTCCCAATGGACTACCCTGGATAGCATGTTAACTTAACAATAGAATAATAAAACAATTGAAGCACCAGGAGCTGAACCAATTATGATTTCATCAATGAAAGACCAAAGTTTCAAAGGTCTTGGCAAAGAAAGGTCTTTGCAAAGAAAAAGAATTTCCCCTTGAACTGATACAAAAGTGAACTCACCACAAGACACAGCTTGTTTGGAAGAGATTTCAGAGATTCAAGGCACTATGACCACGATCCTAACTAGTTGGTTGAGGGTAAAGCTCAGCTAGACATAGCTCTATTCCCACTGCATACTCTCTGCTATCTAGAGAGTAGGAAAGGAAAGGGCATGGCCCGGCAATACCTGGCTAACATCATCCCTCTAAAAAGGGTTGTCATATCCCCAGATTGGCTGGGCTACCTATAACCTAGGCATATCACCTGATACATATTTGAACTACCTTCTGGCCCCAATTCCAAGCAAGAAATACTGTTTACCCACAAGCATAAAGAAATTACATATATTAAAAACCAACACTTTCTCATTACTTTATATTCCAGATCACCAGACTGGGCCACAGCAACGCAATGCAGGGGGGCAGCTAGTATTATTATATTCTATTTTAACTGCCATGGCAACATCTTATGAAATACTGGGATTTGTAGCTTAGTTATCAAACACTAGAGTTCTCCTTGGTTGAGAATTCTACTAAATGCTGTTTGAAAAACTATGTAATGTTGCCATACTAGTGAAAGTGGAATCATACTGCTACAGCTGTGTAGGTTAAAGGACCCCTGAAGAGATTAAAATTTCCCACTCCTGAGATACTGAGTGGAAGTTCATATGACATTGCCATTTATAAGACTTTAATTCCCCCCTTTTAAAACTTTCAGTAAAATAAAAAACATGCCTTGTTTTTCCAATAACTCCAAGTGAATAAATGTGATTAAACACCGACAGTGTGAGAGTCTTCAACCTCAGCAAGATGGAGTGGATGAGGGATTGGAGGACATCCAACCCCAAATTGGGAAAGAAGTCGTCCAGGAATACCTGGCCGCTCTTAATGAGTTCAAGTCCCCAGGGCCAGATCAACTACACCCAAGAGTATTGAAGGAACTAGCGGAAGTCATTTCGGAACCATTGGCAACCATCTTTGAGAGTTCTTGGAGAACGGGAGAAGTTCCAGCAGATTGGAGGAGGGCCAATGTGGTCCCAATCTTCAAGAAGGGAAAAAAGGACGACCCAAACAACTACCGTCCGGTCAGCCTCACGTCGATACCGGGCAAGATTCTGGAAAAGATTGTTAAGGAAGCGGTCTGCAAACACTTAGAAACAAATGCAGTCATCGCTAATAGTCAACATGGATTTATCAAAAACAAGTCATGCCAGACTAATCTGATCTCTTTCTTCGACAGAGCTGCAAGCTGGGTAGATGCGGGAAATGCCGTGGATGTAGCGTACCTGGATTTCAGTAAAGCCTTCGACAAGGTCCCCCATGACCTTCTGGCAAGGAAACTAGTCCAATGTGGGCTAGGCAAAACTACGGTGAGGTGGATCTGTAATTGGTTAAGTGGACGAACACAGAGAGTGCTCACTAATGCTTCCTCTTCATCTTGGAAAGAAGTGACGAGCGGAGTGCCGCAGGGTTCCGTCCTGGGCCCGGTCCTGTTCAACATCTTTCTTAATGACTTAGATGAAGGGCTAGAAGGCATGATCATCAAGTTTGCAGACGACACCAAATTGGGAGGGATAGCCAATAGTCCAGAGGACAGGAGCAGAATTCAAAACGATCTTGACAGATTAGAGAGATGGGCCAAAACTAACAAAATGAAGTTCAACAGAGACAAATGCAAGATACTCCACTTTGGCAGAAAAAATGAAATGCAAAGATACAGAATGGGTGATGCCTGGCTCGAGAGCAGTACGTGTGAAAAAGATCTTGGAGTCCTCGTGGACAACAAGTTAAACATGAGCCAACAATGTGATGTGGCGGCAAAAAAAGCCAATGGGATTTTGGCCTGCATCAATAGGAGCATAGTGTCTAGATCTAGGGAAGTAATGCTACCCCTCTATTCTGCTTTGGTTAGACCACATCTGGAATATTGTGTCCAATTCTGGGCACCACAATTCAAGAGAGATATTGACAAGCTGGAATGTGTCCAGAGGAGGGCGACTAAAATGATCAAGGGTCTGGAGAACAAGCCCTATGAGGAGCGGCTTAGGGAACTGGGCATGTTTAACCTGAAGAAGAGAAGGCTGAGAGGAGATATGATAGCCATGTATAAATATGTGAGAGGAAGCCACAGGGAGGAGGGAGCAAGCTTGTTTTCTGCTTCCTTGGAGACTAGGACGCGGAACAATGGCTTCAAACTACAAGAGAGGAGATTCCATCTGAACATTAGGAAGAACTTCCTGACTGTGAGAGCCGTTCAGCAGTGGAACTCTCTGCCCCGGAGTGTGGTGGAGGCTCCTTCTTTGGAAGCTTTTAAGCAGAGGCTGGATGGCCATTTGTCAGGGGTGATTTGAATGCAATATTCCTGCTTCTTGGCAGGGGGTTGGACTGGATGGCCCTTGAGGTCTCTTCCAACTCTTTGATTCTATGATTCTATGATTCTATATCACATTATTTAGATTTATGTTTTGCTTTGTTCTCCATTTCCTCAGGCTCCTTGCCATAAAATTTCAGGCTACTGACTTGATCTGAAATTATTTCAGTTGATTCCCAATGCGCGGGAAGACATTTTTGTAGCACGTTCATAACTCTTTAGATGCATCTGCCCATAGATTAGTGTTCTCAAATATTGGTCTCCCAGATGTGTAAGATCTCAACTTGCTTAGACAATGGACAGGAATACTGTGACACAAATTGTAAAACATCTGGAGGGCCAAAGATTGGGAACCAGGAAACTAATATTGCACTAAAAGACAAGTGTGCCAAAGTGATGGAAGGTTGAAAATCTGCTCAGATAGACTGGTACATTTGAAGCCTTTTCCTCCTGAAAAGAGTTAGCATATATACTTGAAGATAAGCTGAGTTTTTCAGCCCTTTTTTTCAGCTGAAAAAGCCTCCCTCGGCTTATAATGGTGTCAAGGCTCTGAGCCATTGCTTGAAATATATGATATAGCTCTCTCTTCTCCCTTAACAGTGTGTTTTGTTTTCCAAAGTCTCCCTCACTCCACTTCTCCTCCCAGACTGGAGTTGCCCATTTTAAAAAAGGGAAAGGAGAGCCCTTGCAAGTCAGGAAAAAGAAAAAGATTGCAAGGGTGGGAATAAAAATAATTTTAAAAAATTGCATGGGTGGGAATAAAAAGAGAGAAAGACTCTTTCAAGTTTGCAAGATCTATTATTATTATTATTATTATTATTATTAAAAATAGAGAACGAAATGTTGTTCTTCCTTGGGCAAATGCATGGCCCAAGGCTTGTAAATAATATATAGATTTTCCCCTAGAAATCTTTGCTATCCATGTGTTATCTGTATATATCAATGTGGATATTCATCTTACATATGCATTTCCCCTGAAATCTTTTGCAAACCCAATTTCTGTGTATATAATGTATTAACTTTATATGTGCATTTTTGTTTCCTTGGAAGTGTTCCCTGACCTTTGCAAGCTATAAATATGTTTCTATACGTGCATTTTTCTCCCTCAGCTTATACTTGAGTCAATAAGTTTTCCCAGTATTTTGTGGTAAGATTAGGTGCCTCGGCTTATATTCAGGTTGGCTTATACTCGTGTATATACAGTATAGTAGTTATTATCCGAAGACAGCAAAAGAAACATAGCATGGCTTCATACATTGTAGCAATGAAGTATTTTCTTATCAGCAGATGTAAATAATATATAAAAGCATTCAAGGTACCCTTACAATGAGATAATGACCTTTCAGACCATATAGTCTCACCTTTTTGGTTCATCTCAAGGAAACACCTGTCATCCTTTCATCAAAAATGTCTGAGCAGGTGGGTAGGAAGAATACATTTGTGGATTAGGTATCTATCTAGTGGGAACCTGAGTTGGCGGTATTTTTTTAAATGCCTGAAGTTATCTGTGCCAATGGTCCCTGATGAAGGCTCTGAAAAACCAATAAGGCTCTGTTGAGGTGAAAAAAGCAAACGCCAAAGCCAGCTACACTAAAGCTGTGCTGAATTTCAACTCACATCTTTCACTTCAAGGATAATAGCTGTGAACTCCGGGGCAGGCTTTCCTTATAGGGAACTAATGAGTTTTTGTAGCTCTTCAGAACATCCTGTACCTGCTGCTGAACCTCGAATTAAATTATGCCAGAACGAAAGGAGCTGTCATCTCTCCTGCAGTCTTCCAGTCACAGAAGTTATAGGCTATCTCGTGGAAAGTTGTTTATGTGTGTATGCTTATATGAGTGGATGTTTGTCTTGTTTTTCCTATTTGAAAAATCTTATCAGTTCTAGGTGGATCAAATCATTTTCTTGTAAAGATGAAAAATGAAGATGCTGTGGATCCCTTTCTATAAAAATACAGATTTCCAAAGCATGCCACCTACTGAGCTTAATGACAAAGTTTCCATTTAAAAACAATTCTAGTTCAGTATCCCAGCCATTAAACAACACAGGGTGCCATTTATCACATGTACTGCACATCTGGCTAATATTGGGCTGCAACTCGCATGCTGAAGTCATGATCTCTTGTAATGTTCCGGCAACTGAAATGTGAACAGAACGAAATGCGTTTTGTATTGCAGACCAACCCAGTAGCTTTATGGATTTTTAAGCCACTAAAAATAATTAGTTTGAAGACACACAAACACTAAAGCATTCTCTTTTTTGAAAAAAAAATGTATTTATAATGGCAATAAACCAATTACTTTGGGTCTGAGAACTATAATGGTACATAATTACTTTTTAGAAGGAGTTGTTTCAGAGGGAATACTTTCTCAATGAGAGTTATATTAGATCAATTCCAATCTTTCACAGAGGGGAGCTGTACTGATGAGCAGGGCCTCTGGACTTTGAAAGAAGCGGGGAAATAGCTGTACTGCTCCATCTGTTGAACAAAGGAGGAGAAAGTGGCCCTGACTGCTTCCAGGTCCCATAACAGCAGGGCAGCAAATCTGCTCTGGGTTTTAATCCAGATTTCAAAGGAACTACCTAAGGTGTTAACCCTATCCCCCCAAATTATCTTAGTCCCTCTCATGTCTCCTTTAAAGTCTGCACTGAATACTGAAGGATAACTTGCATGAACAGAACTCTGGGCATTCTGCACTCTATGCAAACCAGGCACTCGATTGTGACTAGGGTGTTTGTAATCGAAAACAAGCATTTTTAATAAATTGGATACTGTGCCAAAGCTTTAAAATGCTGATAATTCATTCAAGGTTCATTTTAATTATCCACCTACTTCCAGTCCTATCAAGGAAAGATAATTAAGATAATTGAACATGTCTCTCATCATTAGTGCTTTCCATATTAGTTAATGATTGGAGACAAATTTGCAACATTTTAAATCCCATTGATTTATATGGTGAAATATGTTGTTGTCTGGAGGAGGACAAACAAATTGAAATTGAATCCAGACAAGACGGAAGTACTTCTGGTTAGTCGTAAGGCCGAATGAGGTATAGGGTTATAGGAGGGGCGGCTCAACCCATTACGCAAAGTAGACATTTGCAGTATAGTTGATTTTGCCCAGGGGCGCTCTTGAGGTGCTCTTGGGGGGAAATAGACCTTGACATATGCGAGTTGTAGTTACTGGGATGTATAGTTCACCTAAAATCAAAGAGCATTCTGAACTCCACCAGTGATGGAACTGAACCAAATATGGCACACAGAACTCCCATGACGAACAGAAAAAATATATATCAATGATTGGTTGGGGAGAGGGGCAAAATACTGTTTGCTTACTGTTGAAAATTACCTAGGGCCGCCTCTGGGTTACAGCCTGCATTGGACAGGGTTATTCTCCCCCTGAAGACACAGGTTCACAGCTTTGGAGTTCTCCTGGACTCATTGCTGAGCCTGGAACCTCAGGTTTCATTGGTGGCCAGGGGAGCTTACGCACAATTAAAACTTGTGTGCCAGTTGCACCTGTACCTTGGGAAGTCAGACTTGGCCACAGTAGTCCATGCTCTTGTTACATCTTGCATAGATTACTGTAACACACTCTACATGCCTTTGAAGACAGCCCGGAAGCTTCAACTAGTCCAACGGGCAGCAGCCAGATTTCTAACTGGGGCAGCATACGGAGAGCATGCTACTCTTTTGTTAGGTCAGTTTTACTGGCTGCCAGTCTGCTACAGAGCCCAATTCAAAGTGCTGGTCTTAGCCTTTAAAGCTCTATACAGTTCTGGTCCAACTTACCTGTCCAAATGTATCTCCCTCTATGAGCCTACAAGAGCTTTAAGATCAGCTGGGGAGGCCCTGTTCTCTGTCCCAACCCCTTCGCAAGTGCAATTGGCTGGGACAAGAGATAGTGCCTTCTCAGTGTTGGCCCTTCAGCTGTGGAACTCCCTCCCCAGTGACATCAGGCAGGCCCCATTCCTCCTGGTTTTTAGAAAGAGACTTAAGACCTGGCTTTATATGCAGGCGTTTGGTGAATACGAAACTATGGAATGAGACTTTAACAACTTGAATAATGGACTATGGATATGTGGTTTTTAATCTGTTTGATAGATTAAACAGATTGGTATAAGTTTTAATTGGTTATATGCTTAGATCGTTTATATTTTTATGAGATGTGTTTTATTGTTACCTGTGCGGCATTTAATTTTTGCCAGATTTGTAAGCCACCTTGAGTTCTCTTGGGTTGAGAAAGGCAAGGTAGAAATGAAGTAAATAAATAAATAAATAATGTTGTTGTTGTGTGCCTTCAAATCATTTTTGATTTATGGTAACCCTAAACTAGATCTATCATGGGATTTTCTAGGGCTGAGACTATATGGCATGTCCAAGATCATCTACTTGGGTTTCCATGGCAAAGCAGGGATCGAACACCGCCCTCCAGAGTCATAGTGCAATGCTCAAACCACTACAGTAGAGTGACACTTTACCTTATCCTTACTTTGGACACTCATAGGACTTCAAAGACCTTTATCTTTCCTGAAGAATATTCAAATTTTGAAACTCAGAATTACTGGATCTTATTGTTCTTATGGGAGCCCTCAGTGGTGCTGCAGGTTAAAGTGCTGAGCTGCTGAACTTGTTGACCAAAAGGTTGCAGGTTCAAATCCAGGGAGCAGCATGAGCTCCCGCTGTTAGCCACAGCTTCTGCCAACCTAGCAGTTCGAAAACATGCAAATGTGAGTAGATGAATAGGTACCGCTCCAGTGGGAAGGTAACAGCGCTCCATGCAGTCATGCCAGCCACATGACCTTGGAGGTGTCTATAGACAATGCCAGCTCTTCGGCTTAGAAATGAAGATGAGCACCAACCACCAGAGTCGGACACAACTAGACTTAATGTCAGGGGAAAACCTTTACCTTTATCTTTTATTGTTCTTATGGAGTTGTTGCAATTGTGGTTTTCTTGTAAATTGCCCTGAGTCCTCACTATGTGGGGAAATGATTCAAAAATATGAGAGAAAGAGAGGAAAATAGATAATCTATTCTGACTCTTACTATTCCCCAGCCGGCACAACTTAATAGATGTATGTTTTTCTATTGCTCTGAAACATGTAACCTGAAAAGAAAGCAGCAGCACCTCATTTTTCCTGTATTGCTTCTTATACAAATATGGATTTTAACTGAAACCCTGACATCGCTCTTTCCTGTGCTGCCTGTATTAAGTGCTTACACTAATGAGGCAGTGGAGTTAAACAAATGGCAAGGTAGGGCTTAAGCTGTGGAAATGAGAGAGGGAAGATGTTCTCATTAAAGTTCATCCCCTGGCTCATGCCGAGCAACGTTCAGAGAGCTGCTTAACCAAAGCTAGATCTTGGTTGAAAATGAGGCAGTGGGCTGCTTGTCCCATGCATATTCATCACCTGATGAAAGCAGAACATCTAGTAATGACTCACGAACGCAAATGGCCCAGCCCAGTTCAAGTAAGACAAGTTGAACTTTCATGTCTGCAATACAGAATGGTTTTCCTGGGTTGCAGCTTTATGAATTCAGCTATGTACTGCTTACCTAATATAAAGAAATCAAGTCTTGTCCAAGCTCTATTCAGGCATTCACACTTGGGGCTAAATTAACAAGTAACCCTTGCCCTGAATATCCCTGGGGGCATCCCAGACCTTCACGCGTTAAGCAGAAAGATCTGTATAAAGCTTGGTAATCACATTGGAATGAATGGAGTTACAGAATTTCAGTAATCAAGACTCAGAGCCAGTCACAAGAGCTCTGTAACCACTTTCAGCCAAATGCAATACAGAGGCCTATACAGATTTATGTTCATATATATATGAAACTCTAGGATATGGATAGATATATTGTAATCCTTTGTTAATTTTCTTAGTGAAGAAAATCTTTGAAAACCTTTCCCCATCTGAATTCATTCTGTGCAAACTTTACACATGCTTTTTATTTTGTACATGAAAGTGATTTTTTTTCTCACAATAATTCCTGAATTGCAAAGATTCTCATCAGTCCAGAATGTGCTCTGTCACACTTTCTCAATGCTTAGGAAGCATTTTTCAGCCATTTTTAAGTATTATTTCCATCTCTAACATGGAGATTCTCAAGGGAGGGCGCTAACATGTAAGGCTATATCCCCGCCATCCATTTAGTTCTGTGCATGAAGAAGTCAATCTGTGAATAGGACTTTTCAAGCTAATAATGAATGGGCATCCTGTTAGTGACATAAATGAAAGTTATGCCTAAAATATGTAGTTTTTTGGTTGTGCAAAATGGAGTAATTCAGTATCCGGTGTGACTCTTCCTCTTTCTTGCTTTCTGACTGGATGCCCCCTTCCTTTGGCCATTTAGGGTTTTTTTTTTTCAAGTCAGGAGTGACTTGAGAAACTGCAAGTTGCTTCTGGTGTGAGAGCATTGGCCTTCTGCAAGGACGTTGTCCAGGGGACACACAGATGTTTGATATTTTACCATCCTTGTAGGAGGCTTCGCTCATGTCCCCGCATGGGGAGCTGGATCTGACAGAGGGAGCTCAACTTGCTCTCCCTGGACTCGAACCGCTGACCTATCAGTAGGCAGTCCTGCCAGCACATGGGTTTAACCCATTGTGCCACTGGGGGCTCCAGCCATTTAGTGATCAGGAAAGATGGTGAGGAATAAGGTGCAACCATGCAAACAGCTCTGTTTTTTCAGCAGCCTGCCAGAAAAAAAGACATCTTCCTATACCACAATTTTCCTACAGGAATTGAGTCATCTGACTTCCTTGGTGCCCTTCATATGCCTCTTCTCCTCCAACCAAAGAATGGCTCCTCAGCAGGAGTGACCAGTCAGTATGCAGGAACCAGAAACAAGATCTAACTACCATTTGCCAGCATGATGTAGGATCACAGCTATGATAAATTGCATTATGAACATAAGATGATCTGAGTGAGTCGCAGCTGTAAATTTGAGGTATGACTGAAGATGTGGGGTCAACAAGGAAGCCCTACATCCACACAAATTAGAAGAAAGATGTTGCCATTTCTAAAGGCCAGAAACCAGTCAGGCCATTTCATACATGTATATATGGCACATCTATACCCTGAAGGGCACTACACCTCAAAGTGGGTGAGAATCAGTTCCATGACATTTACATGACACACAGCACCATCTCGCCTACAATGGGGGCACAGCTACTTAATGCAGTTGTAGCCCATGTTAGGAAAGACAAGGAAATGCCACGGACCTTCCTCCCACTTAGGGGTAGTGTGAAGAGCTGGTCTGGTTCAGAATCAGAACTAGCCCTATTGCTCACATGATCCAGTGCCACCATCCCACTTTCTCAGCATTCCTCAGTATAGGGAAAACAGAATGGCACTTCATGTTGTGGTGGCCATAGCAGAGGTCCAAAGTGGTTCTGGTCATCCCTGGGCAACTTTGCCAATGTAAGTTGAGGTACTCGTATGACTCAGAGAGGGGAGGGGGGTTCAACCCGTTGGACAGTTTGTACTCCATCCCAGAATACTACCACACCATACTGGTCCAACGGTACCTGGCCCACATAGATATGGCCATACATATAACACAGGCTGGGAGAAGCCCTCACATTAAATGGAAGAGATTCAGAATTGCATGAAATGTAGCTGACACCTATCACTCTCATGGTGCCAGACAGAGATCCAATTATTGGCTACCACATCAGTGTAGCAATGAACCTGTTCTGGTTTTAGTCAGCACTTTAGGTGAGTTACCAGTTTGCTGAACTTTACCCCCATAATAGGTTCAGTATCTTAAATTACTCCTTCAAAATTCAAATCAGGTTCAGTATCCCTGGCATTGAAGTCACCAGTCATGCTTAGGCTCAGCTACCTGCTCATATATCCTGAACCAGTTACAATGTTTAGCCAAGCCAGCTTTTCATACGCTATATGGTAGTGAAATGAACCAACCCCATGTCCACCACTTTGATCTCTTTAGGAAAGGAATAGGTTACAGATAAGGGAAGAATGGATGAACGGACGAATGAATGAATGAATGAATATGGAAATAACAAACTAATTATAAAGGAATGTCAGAATGGAAGATCCCAATTTCAGAACTTTTGCCAGAAAGAAAAACCTGCAGAACTTCAGCTGAATCATGGAAACATTTATATTTATAAAATGCAAGCTCTTATATAAGAAATTGGTGAATATCTTCCACATATATTTTTAGGTATAGAGACATTTCCTCTTAGAAATGTCGTCATCTCAGCAACCACTAAAAGCAGTTACTGCTGCTAAGTAACTGACCTTTAACATAATTTAAATTTTGGTTTATTCTGCTTTTGCTGGTTGCAAGGGTTTTCCCAATAATTTCCATTCAATTTATTTCCTCATATCTTAATTAAAAGTGGAGGGGAAATAACAAGATCCATGAAAACACCAGTTTCTCCTTTATTAGCTGACTTTTTGACTTCTCTTACACTGGCAGATTAACTTCCATGTACATCCAATGAACTCAACTATACAATTAACTGAAACAACTTTCTGGGTCATAGAATCATTTGCTTTTATTAAGGAGTTTCCCATTTTAAAGTAAGAATTAAACACCCCACTAAAAGGCCTGATTTTTCTCTAACTTCAGTGTATAGAGTGTATATGTGTATGTATACACACACACACACAATAGTTGTACCCCCACACATTGCTGTAGCCAACCTTCCCTCCCTCCCTCTCTCTTCCTTCCTTCCTTCCTTCTTTCCCTCTCTCTTCCCTTCCCTTCCCCCTTTTCTTTCCCTTCCTCTTTTCCCCCTTTTTTTCTTCTCTACCTATTCTTGGACTGCAACTCCCAGCAGTCCTCCTGACTGATCTATCTACCTATCTATCTCTAATCTATCTATCTGGAGGATTGCTAGGAATTGCAGTCCAGGAATAGGAATTTGGAAATATATAGGGATTGAGAGCAGGCCCTCAAAGAAATCCAAGAAGAAATCTTGCAGCTAGGAAGCAGTGCATTTGGATCATCCTCCTCTCCTAAAGTGCCTGGTGTAGGATATGTTGGGAGCTGTAGTCCGGAAAAGAGTGTGGATATGCTATTGTGTGTTTGTTTGCGGGGAAAGTTGTTTTTGCACATGTGCTGTAGTATCTTTTTGCTTTTTGGCTTTTTAAATCCCTTCCACTGTGTTTTTCAGTGTTTTTATGAGTGATGGTCACTTGTTGGTCTGATAGGTGCACTGTGTCCAAATTTGGTGTCAATTCATCCAGTGGTTTTTGAGTTATGTTAATCCCACAAATGAACATTATATTTTTATTTATATAGATATAGATATATTGATCTAAAAGACTAGCGATGCCTTCACATACTGTAGAATTAGATGCTAATTTTACTAAATGTTAACTGAGCTGAAGAATATATTGTTGTTGTTATATATCTTCATGTCATTTCCAATTTATGACAACTTTAAGGGCCCTTCCACACAGCCATATAACCCAGAATATCCAGGCAGATAATCCACAATATCTGCTTTGAACTGAATTGAGTCCACACTGCCATATAATCCAGTTCAATGTGGATTTTATGCAGCTGTGTAAAATGACCCTATCATGGAGTTCTCTTGCAAGGTTTGTTCAAACTTTTAAAGCCTTCTCTCCCAAAAAGAATTGGTGTCTTTCCTTGCTCTGTGTGCGTGAATTGCCCAAGATCACCAACTGGGGGCCCTTCTACACTTATTATTTATTTATTTATTTATTTATTTATTTATTATTTCGTGTACTTCTACCCCGCCCTTCTCAACCCCCGAAGGGGGACTCAGGGCGGCTTACAGACAGGCATAATTCGATGCCTACACAGTAATACAAAACACATAAAAACAGCAATTAAGCAGTTATAACAATTAAAACAATCAATATATATCACAATCAATAACCAATGTCATGCTCAGCATTCGCCAACTCAGAGTCCATACTTCATTCCACATTTTCTATTCCTATCCGTCGTCGTATTCCTTTATTTATCTGCCAGATTGCCCAAACGCCTGGTCCCAAATCCATGTCTTCAATTTCCTTCTGAAGGAAAGGAGGGATGTCGCCGATCTAATTTCCCCAGGGAGTGAGTTCCACAGGTGAGGGGCCACCACTGAGAAGGCCCTGCTCCTCGTCCCCGCCAATCTCACTTGTGATAGAGGCAGGGCCGAGAGCAGGGCCTCCCCAGAAGATCTTAAGCTCCGAGGTGGGACGTAATATATAATTGATAATAATATCAGTTAACAGATGTAACCATTTGTATGTTAAGTAGAAAAATAAGGATTTTACATATAACGAATTAGGAGCACTGTATGTTGAAGGAAATGTTTAACACTATATGTATCCTGTTGAAATGCTTGTATGTCACTTAGCTGGCTTTGGTCATAATCTCACAGTGGGTCCATCTGTGCAGACCGTTGAATTAAGGTTGTTGAGTGATTTCCTCCTTGGTGTGAATAGTTGACTCATGTTGCACTGAACAAACGGAGCTGCTTTTTTAAGCAGTACAATACCACTTGAAATACCATAACACCATGTTGTTGAATTCTAGGAATAGTAGTTTGATAAGGTTTGTAAGCCTTCTCTCCCAAAAAGAATTGGTGCCTCACTAAACTACAGCTGCCAGGATTCCACAGCATTGAGCCATGCCAATTAAAGTGGTTATCAAGCTGCACTAATTCTACAGTGTAGTTGAACTCTAAGTCTTATTGAATATGGAATCAGGGGTGGCTCAACCCATTACGCAAAGTAAGCATTTGCAGTATAGTTTATTTTGCCCAGAGGCGCTCTTGGGCACTTGACATATGCAAGTTGTAGTTACTGGGATGTATAGTTCACCTACAATCAAAGAGTATTCTGAACTCCACCAATGATGGAATTGAACTAAATATGGCACACAGAGCTCTCACGACGAACAGAAAATATATATCAGTGATTGGTTGGGGGGGGCGCCAAAAGTTGGGGGGGCGCCAAAATACTGTTTGCTTACTGTTGAAAATTACCTAGGGCCGCCTCTGTATGGAATAGTTATAGTTCTATAATTCTAGGTTCCAAATACCTAACTGCAATATTGAATGCCTGACAATAATATTTTTGGTTTCCTGGAGCAATCCACCTTGTCAAGGAAGGCAGGGCTCAGAGAAGCCATTGGTACAGGTTGAGTATCCCTTATCTGAAATGCTTCCGATCAGAAATATTTATGATTTTGGTTATTTTTTTATTCTGAAATGCCTGAAGTTGCATATGCAGGCGGTATGTAATAAAATATCTTGGAAACAGGACCAAAGCTAAACATGATATTCAATTATGTTTCATTTATACCATTGCCTTATAAACAGCTTAAAGTGAGTTTCCGGTGCAATATTTTTAACAGTTTGGTGCACGAAACAAAGTTTGTGTACACTAAACCACCAGAAAGCAAAGGTGTCATGATCTTGGCCACTTATGTGGGCAATTCTGGATAAGAGATGCTCAACTGGTAGTTTATCTCCTGTACTGAGGAACATAAAGGTTGTCCTCCAGTATGGCTTAGTTCACTATCCGTATAAGATAACAATCACCTAATGCAGTTTTAAAGATGCACTCTTATAAACAGCAACCTGCATCTTTTGCATAATTCAGTAGAGACAATTATGCAGTTAGCAACCTTCTTGGGTTCATGGCTGTTTCTAGTTGTGAAGGCAATTAGTTACAAACAATGATTTTTCCTTTTCCATGATAACAAATGTACATTAGGACTAGAGCTTAATAAAGATATAAGTCCACTCTTTTTCTGGTTCCATTGAATGGTGGAGGAAAA
Organism: Anolis sagrei; assembly: GCF_037176765.1. Taxonomy (NCBI): domain Eukaryota; kingdom Metazoa; phylum Chordata; class Lepidosauria; order Squamata; family Anolidae; genus Anolis; species Anolis sagrei. Next base: position 131,320,849 of record NC_090021.1, on the reverse strand, counting down.
ATATTGCATGGGTCTGGAGCTGCACTGTGCCTCATGCTGTGGATGTTGAGAAGAAAACTAATACGTTTTCAATCACACGACAGTGATTTATAGCCTTCAGAATTTTTTTTAAAGAACTAAAACTTTTGAGAAATAAGAAAAGCAACCTGTTGATTTATAAAACATTTTCTTCAATTCTAACTTCTTTTGGAGGTCGTGTGTGGCATTGTACTATGATTGGCATCCTTTTAGGTAAAGGTAAAGGTTTTCCCCTGACATTAAGTCCAGTTGTGTCCGACTCTGGGGTTGGTGCTCATGTCCATTTCTAAGCCAAAGAGCCGGCGTTGTCCATTGACACCTCCAAGGTCATGTGGCCAGCAGGACTCCCTGCCAGAGTCTTTGCAATTCGATCTTTAAATCCTCATATTGTGTCAGCTTTTCCAGTTGTTTCTCTGCACCTGAGATTGATCATCCATACTTTGTTTTTAACACGATCATGAGGTCAGGAGTATTATGCTCCAAAACTCTGTCTGAATTCGGAAATCCCAGAGGAGTTTGACGTGATCATTTTCTGTAACTTTTTCTGGCTTGTGATCTCACCAGTTCTTTGTTGCAGGCAGATGGTATTTGTGGCACAAGTTCCAATGAATCATCTGAGCAATAATGGTGTTATGCCTCTGCTTGTAGTCTGTCTGTGTGATCTTCTTGCAGCAGCTGAGGATGTGATCTATTGTTTCATTTGCTTCCTTGCAGAGTCTACATTTGGGATCTATCATCGACTTTTCAATTCTGGTTTTGATGGCATTGGTTGCAATGGCTTGTTCTTGGGCTGCCGGAATCAGGCCCTCCATCTCCTTTTTCAAAGTTCAGGTGGTATTTGTGGCACGAGTTCCAATGAATCATCTGAGCAACAGTGTTATACCTCTACTTGTAGTCTGTCTGTGTGATCTTCTTGCAGCAGCTGAGGATGTGATCTATTGTTTCATTTGCTTCCTTGCAGAGTCTACATTTGGGATCTGTTGTCGACTTTTCAATTCTGGCTTTGATGGCAATGGCTTGTTCTTGGGCTGCCAGAAACAGGCCCTCCATCTCATTTTTCAAAGTTCAATTTCTGAGCCACTGTAATCCCAGGTGACAGCAGGATTGAAGACAAACAACTGGAAAAGCTGACACAATATGAGGATTTAAAGACTGAACTGCAAAAACTCTGGCACAAGCCAGTCAAGATGGTCCCAGTGGTGATCGCCACACTGGGTTTAGTGCCTAAAGACCTTGGCCTGCACTTAAACACAATCGACGCTGACAAGATTGCCAGCTGCCAGCTGCAGAAGGCCACCTTACTGGGATCTGCACACATTATTCACCGATACATCACACAGTCCTAGACACATGGGAAGTGCCCGATGTGTGATCCAATACAACAGCTTATTATTATTATTATTATTATTATTATTATTATTATTTACAAAGAAGGCTAGCTGAAGAGAAAATAAATAACTCAGTTTAAAATTTTCACATCTTCTAACATTGTACTTCTCATAAAAGTAGTTCTGAAGAACTAAGACATATGTTCAACATTATTCTAAAATATTCTTTTGTCAGGAAACCTTTTCCAGCTACAGCAGAACAAAAGCCACTACATTTGATATTAATCCTTGCAAAATAAGACTAGCAGATGGGGTGGTTCATTTCCACCAACAATGTGTGTGTGTGTGTGTCACATAATACCAAATTGGACCCAGGAAGAGGAGAAAAATGAGAAATAGTCTTTTCAGTCATTTTATCTTCCTTGGCCACTTTCATTCTTCCTACATAGTGCATACGCTTGGGATACTAATGCCTGTGTGAAACTGATACCGTCTATGACTCAAATGCTCTAATGAATGACTCACCAGTACTGAGAATAGCTATCAAAGGGTCACTTTGGGGCTAGAAGGATCCTTTCAGGAAACAGATGGAACAGGCATTTATAATCAGGCCTTGCCTTTCCCGAAGATGCTCCCAACTCTTATGGTGAGATTAGTTATTAAATGCTCGTTTCACATAGAATTCACTACTGCAAAAGGTCAAAGTCGCAGAGGCTAGAAATACAGCTATGCCTCCCTGGGAAGAAACATAATGAACTGATGAATTGCAAAACCAGACTTGAGGTTTCTATATATTTAGATTTTGTTGTTGTTCTGTTTATGTTTAGACACATAATAGTTCTGGCAAAATACCTTAATATTGGACAGATCTTCAGGGTGGAGTGTGTATGTGAGCTGGATTACTTGAGCTCTTTGGTTATCATTGTAAAAGTATTATTCAATTGTGGAAAGGAGGGAGGGACGGAGGGAGGGAAGGAAGGACAGAGGGAGGAGGAGGAAGAGGAGGGATGGAGGGAAGAAAAAGAAGAAGAAGGAAGGAAGGAAGTAAGTTGATTTTTCCATGGATGGACATGGAATAATAATAATAATAATAATAATAATAATAATAATAATAGTTACTTATATGCATGTGGTCACCACTGGAGAAATTACACTGTTTAGCCAGTATTGCACCACCTGACATCCGCCGGGAAGTAGCAGCCAATAGTGAAAGGACCAAGGCACCAACGTCTCCAGCTCATCCCTTGCTTGGGTATCAGCCAGCACGTCAACGACTTAAATCAAGAAATAGTTTTCTAAGATCTACAGAGACACTCTCTGGAACACCTCAGCAATCGAGAGTCAAACCCAGAACCTCAACCAATGGCTGATACCAAATGAGTGACTCCCCCCTGGGCACACAGAAGACTGTGCAACTTGGAAAGCGCTGAACAGACTGCGCTCTGGCACCATGAGATGCAGAGCCAACCTTAAGAAATGGGGCTTCAAAGTGGAATCCTCGACATGTGAGTGTGGAGAGGAGCAAACCACAGTCCACCTGCTGCAATGCAACCTGAGCCCTGCCACATGCACAATGGAGGACCTCCTTGCGGCAACATCGGAGGCACTCCAAGTGGCCAACGACTGGTCAAAGGTCATTTAATCAACTACCAAGCTTGCAAATTTTGTGTTTTGTTTGTTTGTTTGTTTGTTTTGTTCTGTTAGAAATGTAATACAATTGTCTGGTTGCCTGACACGATAAATAAATACATATATGAAGCAGTGCAAGATATATCATGAAATGACATTATGGTTTTCTATACTCCTGATCTGCTCTTTTATTTTATATTGGGCTCCATTCTCAATCACATAAGTGGAATTTCTCTTCCGAGAAAATATCCTTTTTGTCTTTTCTCTTCTGGACTTCCAGTACATATTCTAAATATGCTCCACAGCAACCACCTCAACAGTGCAGGATAAATTTGAGGTTTGCATAGGAAAGGAGAAATAAATTTTGCAACTAGTGTCCAGTCGGCCAGAAAACAGACACAAGCAGGGTCATACTCCTTCCTTCCTTCCTTCCTTCCTTTCTTCCTTCCTTCCTTCCTTCCTTCCTTTCTTGGAATTCTGTTGTAATCTCAGGGATGACAGTTGGGCGGGTACATGTAAGGATAAAGAAGGGTAGTATTATTCATCTGCACTTCCACAGACTGCTCAGCGAGACAGCTTGCCTTCTGCTTCAATATGCTGTCCATGGTAGCAAATGTCTGCCAAAGGATGTCACTGACTTGTTTTGCTTTTCCTGCACAGGAACATGGCGAACATTCTCTGTCAGCTCAGACTCATGTTCCGTGACAGACTTACATCAATGCCCTCAGATGTCTCTTGCTTTACAAGCAGCCATGTAACAGGTTTGATATTTCATAGAGTGAACAGGAGAACGTCTAGAGAGAATTAACAAGGAATGGACATTTCTCCCCTTTTGGTCAGTGTTAGCTCTCTGTAGAAATAATAATGACAGAAAGCATAGTGTAATGCTTTCTGTGTTCAACTAGGACTCTGGAAAACCAGATTATGAATTCTCACTTGGTCAAGCAAGGGCACTGGATAATTTTAAGCAAATTACACTCTTTCAGCCTCAAAGGACAGCAATGGTAAGCCTCTTCTGAATAAATCACACCAAGGAAAACATAAGACAGGGTTGTATAAGTGTAAATGGTCTTTTAAACTTATGATGATGTTTTCATTAATGTTTAACTGTGTTTTTATTATTGTCGTTGGCATCTAATGGTTGCCAGTTGTAAGCTGCCCTGAGACCCCCTCCAGGGGTGAGAAGGACGGGATATAAATGTCTGAAATAAATAAGTATTGACTCAAAGGCACATAGAAACAGAAGAGGAAGAAAGGATGAAAAGAATCAACTATGAAAGTATGAAGAAGAGTGAATCTGCACTGTAGAATTAATGCAGTGTGAAACCACTTTAATTTTTATGATTAAATGCTATGGGATTGTGAGAATTGTAGTTTGGTGACATACCACCACTCCCTGGCAGTGAAGGCAAAAAACCTTGTAAAACTACAGATCCCAGGATTTCACAGCATTGAGCCATAGCTCTTTCAAAAACTTTGAACAGTTACCTTTCTGGATTACAACACTGAAAACCTCCCACCAACTAATTAAAGTGAGGTTTAGAATATTATCTACCGGCCTTTTAAGGATATCACATAACATATCGCAATTATTGACTCATTTCCTTTGCACAAAATCAAAACTGGCATTCTAAGAGCAACAGAATGCCCCCATTTGAATCTACAGCAATCCCTTTTTGACTCATACATTCTACTAAAAAATAAATCCCTCTACAAAATCAAGATTTAAACTTAAATTTCAGAGGATCCTAGCAGTCGATACAGTTAGTTCTAAGGTCCATTTCTCAATGTCTGCTTTGTTTAGTGCAACATCTCATCGTGGTTTTTGTAATTTTGTGAGCTACCACCCACCCGTACATATCCAAATGCATGTGGACATACATAGCTACCCACAAACATGTATCGTTTATTTGACTGTATAGTAGGATTCTCTGTATCCACAGGGTATATGTTCCTTAACTTGCTGTGGAAATAGAAAACTATGGATAATAACAAACCATCATAAAATGAATGACTTCTGACAGAAGTTACCACAGAATTACCCTGCAGAACCTAGAAAATTCCTAGGTAGTCATTCTCTCTGGGAATTTGCTAAGCATTAAAACGCGATTCTATAGGAACCTTCAGTAGAAGTATATCATAATCACCTGGAGGACCTAGAAAATTCCTAGAGATGACATATTTTGTCTAATGCAGTAGGTGAAACTACAAGCAATGGTTCCATGCGTATCAGGATACTATTTTTCTGACCAAAGCTCACTATTTTTTCTCTTTTTCTCTTTCCTTCTTTCTTGAATGTCTAGCTCTTTTCTCCTGAGATTGTCCCCTTAAAAATATTTCAAGCAATGACATAAATAAATAGGAAGAGTAACAAAAATCAAAACGAAGCAAGAGCAAAAAAAAGGGAATCCACCCAAGTTTTCTTAACATCAATAAACACGATTTGTTGATAAGGTCACGAAGAGTGGGAAGTGACTGAATAAAAAAACAACAACAGTATTACAGCCTTAATGAAATACATATATAAGTCAACTTTCTGTCATTGTTGTTGTGAATTGCCATCAAATCAAACTGACTTGTGTCAACCCTACGATAGGAGATCGCCAAATAACCCTGTTATCAGGAGCCCCCAGTGGAGCAGTGGGTTAAACTATTGTGCTGGCAGGACTGGTGACTTGAAGGTTGGGTTGCTGACCTGAAGGTTACCGGTTTGAATCCAACCAGGAGAGAAAGTGGATGAGCTCCCTCTATCAGCTCCAGCTCCATGTGGGGACATGAGAGAAGCCTCTCACGAGGATGGTAAAAACATCAAAAAGCATCCAGGCATCCCCTATGCAACGTCCTTGCAGACGGCCAATTCTCTCACACCAGAAGCGACTTGCAGTTTCTCAAGTCACTCCTGACACGGAAAAAAACCTGGTTATTAACAGTCCTCTTTACAAACTGATGCCCCATTGACAAGCCCAAGAAATGGGACATATCAGCAATGCCACCCTCCTACTGTATTCTCTGTATCTGATAGTGACAGACACATTGTTATGTAGCCAAGATACTATACTACCATTGTGATTCATGGCCATTGATCAACTTACATTTTATTTGTCAAAGCTTATTTTAAAGCCATCCATAATATTGTAGAGAATTCCATTGTTTAACCATGACTTCGGTGAAGAAGCAGCTTCTTTTATCTGATCTGAACCTTCTACCATTCTTCTTCAGGTGACCCTGGGTTCTCATACGATTTTGAAAACAGGAGAAAAGCTTGTATTGTTTTATGCAGCTCTTTGTGATCCCTGCACTACCATTTTTCTGAACTACAATGCCCCATCTCTGAATTCCTCTGATATTTACAGAGCCAACACCTATTCAAACACATCTCCAATGCCAAAATATGTGGCAGCCCACACAGTGCAAAGCATGTAAACCATACTGAGGTTTATGTTCTAGAAAGTGTATATATTCTAGCAGCCCATGTTCATCAAAATAATATTCACAAGCTAGCAGCAAATAGATTTTGAGATGAAATTCGCATTAACCAAAATCTATTTTCCATTTGTGCAACATTGCTTAATGGGGGAAAGCTACATTGTGACTATGTTAACACCAGGAGCAGAGTTATTATTTGTTCATTTCAGTTTGCTTTTAATGTCGCTCATTTCCATGACTTGCCCAGTTTGTACAGTATTACCATACAACAAATGGCAGATCAGATCATTGGCCACTCAAATGAAGTGGTGCTACTCCCATTTCCCTTCCAATTACATTCTTAATGCTGTTTGTAAGCCTCGGCTAAGCTACCTAACTTGCCATGGTAGCCTCGTACTTTTCGATTACCTGAGCCAGTCAAGGATCATTGGCTAAAAGAGTCTAGCACCCAAATCAAAGTGAAAAGAGATTATGCAGCCTTAGAAATCAAAGCTGCACCTTGAGAGGGACACACTGAAGCAGGGAAAGTATATTCTGAAAAACGTTTTAGAAATAAATGCATAAACTGGACACAGTGATGCACAAGGATTGAATTTTAAAGGAAAATGTAGCGAGGTACAAAATAAAACCATGGGCTTTGTATAGTTTTTCCCTAACTTTAGCCACATTGCAGATCCTGTTAACCTTCTCAAATACAAGAGTTCCAATATGGTATTGAATATCATTACTGACAATTTCGTCTTCAGAGCCAATAAGAAATGGAGATAATTGACATTGAGACTGAAGCATTAGAGAAAAGACTCAAGCTCCCTTAATGCTGTGGTTCAATAGGTATTATCTGGATGCTAACATAAAAAAAATATGTTGATAAACAGGCAATGTTCAGGCATTAAATACAATGAAGGGCATAAAAGAGATTGCTTCTACACCAGAGCTTTCCAAATATTTCATGTTGGTGATCTACTTTTTAGACATGCATCATTTTGTGACACAATAATTCAGCTTTACTTGCAAACTGGAGGTTAAACCTGTTAGAATTCAACCCTATACTACTCAAGTCTGTAGTCCTCAATGAGAAGCAGATTGTCTGTGTGAATGGGACAACATAGTCTTTAGATATCTTTTCCTTTTCCTTGAACTAGCAAAAGCTTAGACCCAGTCTTTTCTCTCCTTATTGAAACTTTAAAGATTGAACTCTGCATCTCACTTCCTGAAGAATTCTTACAGTCATACCATATGAGCTGAATGCTATGTTAAGTAATGCCTGTTTTGTATTTTTTAAATATTCTGCTATTTTGGAGAATTTCCCTAACAAAACCAACCCCTTTTAAGAGATACACACACACACATAAATTGTAATTATGAAATGTATGGGGACACTGACGAATTGTGTGTCAGTCCTCCAAAATCACATGTAAAATTTTGGAATGATGTGCTCACTGGTTAATATTGGATCAATTGATAGTTCAAACAATTTATGAGGGCTTTTCTATTTCCTACATGTATTGTTTAAGGTTTCTTTATTGTTGTTTAATGTTCTGTATACTTTGTATAACACTATTATCTAAATGAAAATATTTTTTTAAAAAAATATTTCCCCTTTTCAGCTAGTTCACATTAAAAGGAGCATATTGTCTGTCTGATGCACAATAGCTACTTAAGAACCCAAGGATTCAGGTGAATTATTTATTATGCTGCAGAGCTGATAGAGTACAATGGTCTTATAGAAAATACAGTTTTATCTGACTGGGGAAATTAAACCGATTGAATCTGAGCAAGCTAAAGTCTGTATTGTATGTTCAGCTGGCTTGGGTTGATAAGGGCTCCCTAAGCCTCCTTCGGTATATGGTGATTTTTCCCCCCATTCATCAAGGCTTAGTTTTCCACCTGTTCAATAGGAAACTACCAAAGAGGTTGGAGTGGAAAGGAGAAAGAGGTTTAAAGTCAGAAGCTCAATATGGGATTGAGCTGTAGAAGGACATTGTCAGAAGCAACCCACTAACTGCCAAATGTTAGATACTAATGGGAAATGTTTAACAATACAACCGGGAATGTAATTCTTGGCCAATTTCATTCTTACGGGAATCAAGGAATAGTTTACAATTTTCTTCCCAATACAAGAGATTCAACAAACAGTTCACAGTCCACGAGTTATTCTGTGCAAAATTGGCCTGGGACTTCTGTTTGTTTTGCATTGAAAACAGCATTGGTGAAAATAGCATTTTCTTGACAGTTTGTGTCTTAAAGTTTCAATTGATTTTGTTGTTGCCTGCCTTCAAATGGTTTCTGATTTATTGTAACCCTAAGGCAACCTTTCCACTGGGTTTCCTTTGGCAAGATTTGTTCAGGGGAGAATTTTGCTTGCCTTCCTCTGAGGTCAAGATTATTACTTGCCCAGGGTCACCTAGAACACATCTACAATGGCAGACAAACGCTGCGTTGGACTGATCCAGAGCAATGCAGGGCAAGGCCACCTTAATGCATAATTGCCCCACACTAAGCAAAGTCAGGGGAAAACCTTCTTTTCCTTCCTCCCATCTTCCTTCACAAGTCATAAGGCATGGAAGGAAGAGGAGCAAGCCCCCAACATAAGATAGGTTGCCTTCTCACTGCAACGTGGGGGGAAGGTGCAGATAGCCACCCCACATCCCCAGGCTGCCTATACCAAGAGAGTGCAACACTGGGACACTAGTAGCTGATTCAGCTTAGGAACTGGCTGCAGGTGTCTGGATTGCCCTAACTAGAGGGAGAATCTGAATCCCAGTGCAGGATTCAGGTTTTCTCTTGAGTTATATTAACCCAGAATACAACCACATTAAGCAGCTTGCCCCAGGTTAATCCAGATCAGCACCTGTGTGTTTTGTGGCTGCCAGTGGGCTGATCCATCCCCATGCCAACCTAAATGGTCAGTGTAGATAGGGTCCGGATATTCCTTGCCTGAGAAAATCTTATAAAATCCATGGAGTTCCCATGGTTTGAAACTTGAAAGTACACACAAATGGAGATATGAGCCTTTTCAAGTGCTAAACATGTTTGGAAGAGGTTGCTCTCTGTGTCCCACTCCCTCCTTGCTCTTCTTTAGCCAACAAGTGAAAAACATTCTATTTCTATCAGAAGTTAGAAACTGAGTATTGGTAGACTTTTAATGTTGTGTTCTGCTGTTTTGTTAGTTTTTAATGAATTTTAAATGATTTTAACTCTTGCTGTTGTTTGCCTTCAAAATGTTTCTGACTTATGGTGACCATAAGGCATTCTTATCATGGGGTTTTCTTGGCAAGATTGTTTTAGAGGGAGATTGACTGTGACTTCCTCTGAAACAGAGTGAGTGTGACTTACCCAAGGTTACCCAATGGGTTTCCATGGCCAAGCAGGAATTTTGAAGCCTGGACTCCAGAGTTATAGTCCAATGCTCTACCCATTACACCATGCTGTTTCTCAGTCTTAACTCTTCAGATTTCTAAATAATGTTTCATTTTGATTTTCATTGCTTGTTTTTTATTTTGAATTTATACTGATTTTAATGATTTGCTAAGAATTGTTTGGGCTCTTTGATGGATTGAGAGTGTACCACTGTTACATGTATACTGTTACATAGGCCAGTTCAGACCAGTACATTTTCATTTAAGGAATCCTCAGATTTACACACTTTATGATGAGCACTAATGCAAAGTCATTCATGCAAGGATTTGCTATATGATCACAGAAAGAAGAAGAAGAAAATCTTTTGTTGTGATTTAATTAATTCAGACAAATCAATTGCTTTGCAGTTAAGAAGACTTTAATGCAGAGGATTACTCTCTTTCAAAAATCATTTGGCCTTTTTGTATTGACAGAAATTGATTTTGTCACACTTGCCCGAGAGAAAGGGGGGTGGAGAAGAGAGTACACACATCCTACCTCATGTGCAATGATACAGAATAATTTTTTCACTCCTCTCAGGAGATTAAATTATTGATAATGGGAAAAAAGGGGGACGGGAGAGAAACCATCACCATCTCAAGCAATCTGAAACATATTCTAGAAGAAAGAATTCCAGTGCTGACGGTGCAACAGTAGAGTGTGAAACTGAATATAGCACTAACAAAGGCTAAGACTGGAATTTACAGCCCCCAGAAATGTAGTTCATAAAACTTTTTAAAATGAATCCATGCTGTGACACCTGTCGGACTCTTGTGCCACAACCCCCAGCCACAATGTTGTTGGTTTTAGATACCATAACCTTAAGAGCTATGAGAATGAATTGCTCAGTCTGGCAGTTTACCAACCAAGTGAGAAGAGGTGTGAAAAGGTGCCACTTCAGTCTTTGGCGGGCGGGGAGGGGGGGGCTTGCATTGATCCCTTTCTATCCTTTGACTCTGTCTCCATTGTCCTGTCTAGGTTTTTCGAATCTCAGTACCTTGCCCTTATTCTCCAGGCCCCTAGCATGTTCAGTCAGTCCTCCACATTCAATGGGGCTAGGGACGCAGGCCCCCATTGAAGTGAAAAACTTCTGTGTCTTCTAGCATAACTCTATGGTCAACTTCCACTAGAAGCTGAACAAAGGCCAAAAGTATGATAGTTGGGTCCCAGTGCTGATAGCGCTATGCTGATTGTGTAACATGGCTCTGAATTAGAGAAGGGAACATGTGCGCCAGACACAGCACCACATGCGCGAGACACCTCACACAGTGAGAGATGCAGCTACAACAGAGTCGACAAGGTAGTTCGGTAGAAAGTGGGGGAGGGGAACAGCCAAGCATATCCAGAGATCCTATGCAAGGTAGTCTGGTAGAAAGTGGGAGGGGAAACAGCCAAGCATACTGATGTAGGCTATCTGGAGATCGTATGCAAACACGTTCAAAAACATTGTTGCATTGGAAGGATAGAAAGGAAGGGAGAAATACGAGTAGTGGTGAAAAATGAATCAAATCCAGTCACTCTTACATTACTTCACTGTTATCCTGTCCCACCTGCATTACATTACTTCACTGGTATCCTACTGCAGCTGTGTCTCTCACTCAGTGCGCTGTCTGGAGCACATGTTGCCTTCTCTAATTCAGAGCTGTGTTACACAACCAGCGTAGCACTACCATTATTGGTCCCAGCTATCATACTTTTGCCCAACATAGTATCAAATTGAAGGATCTGAAGACCTATCTAGAAATCTGTAAGTCCTCTAACATGGCTGGAGGAACTTAACCATAAAGTCCCACTGGAGGATATAGAAATTACTTCAGAACCTCTTCAGATGTGCTGCCAGATTTGCCACAGATTGTGGCCATTCTGGAGGTGCCCATCAGGGATGTGGGGAACACATCACCCCCTGCCCCGCATTGCCCAAATTACTTTTAAGTCCATCCCATGGGGGGAGGGGGGGAGCGTCTCCTGCCCAGCTTCCCACCATTGATTCAAGGCAGCACAGGAAGCCTCCTGTTCACTATCCTTTTCATCACAAAAGCCTGCTGAAAGTTGCAGTGTCTCATGGGATGGGAGTGGGCGAGCTCCTTGGTGAAGACCTGGGAAAGCGATATTTTGGTAAAAGGGATGGAAAACTGGCATATGACACTGATTATACCCCCATTTGATGAGATCATAAGAGAACATTTTTAATCAAACATGAGATTAATCTATCTGCAAAAGTCAAAACTGCAAATGTGGAAGTATGACTGTAAATTGTTCTCAGAATATTGCCTTGAAAAGTATATGTGTTTGTGTGTATATTTTCATCATTTGTTATACCTGGTGCTTATTATTTGGATGGCATACTCTCGGCAATTTTGGTTAATACTTTATGAATCATGCTTAATACCATCATCAAGACTCAGCCCTTGAAACGTCAACCTTTTAACATCGTCAGTGTCTGTCACTTGTAATGTCTCCAGTCCCTGATCTCCATTTTGGCCCTGAAAGCTCAGGGTCCAGAATTAACCTGCCATTGCAAGCCTAGCTGTGCCATTTAATCATAATTTCCATTATGTAGCAAATGTTTGTCAGACAATTGAACCATCTTGTACTTAGCCTTGGACTTCCGATCTTTGCTACTTTCTACTGTGGCAGGAGTTAGACACCGAAACAGCAAGGGCATATATTGAAATAGTAGCTGTGAGTGGCACCAATGATATGTATCCAGTACCTGAGAATATAATATTGGACAATTCCTCATATCTGACACCATTCTCAGGATAGAGCTATAGTCCAAAATATCACTTTCCCAGCTCTTCTTTTATAAGCTTCAAAACAGCATTCTCCTAATGCTGTTTTGAAGGATGTACTGAAGGATGCTGTTTCAGTACATATTCCTTCACAAGTGAAGGAGCATTTGAAGGTGCCCCCACAGGCACATTGAAATCACATGCCGCCAATCAAAGACATCTTATTCCAATCTTTCCACTGCTCTCATCCATCTGATCATACCCAGTTTTGTTGCTCCAATTCTTTTGCTGGCCACAAATAAATTTGGGGCCTCTTTGGAGCAGAGAGGGGTATGAGACAAAGGGTGTTCTAGTGAATTCTCAAATGCATGGAGTTCTTTAGAGGCAAACCAGAGGACCATCACACATCTTTAGACAGCACCCACCAACATATCATAGGCTGTCTCAAATCTTGCTAGCTTGTTATTAGCATGCACATCTGTAGATCTGTATGCCCACTACATTTTTGTATCACCCACCACAGATCCTCTTAGTTGAATAAGTGCTGGAAGGGAGGCAAACCTTCAAGAGTCAATGACCACCATGGTCACCCACCACTAGCAGGGGTGAGATCCTGCAATGACTTCCTTAGTTCCAAAACTGCAAATGAGAGTGATAGTAAATTATTCTCAGAGCAAGAAGATTGATTGAAAAGTGCATGGGTTTGTGTGTATATTTTCATCATTTGTTAAACCTGGTGCTTATATGCTGGCTTTAGCCTATAAAGCCCTAAATGGTTCTGGCCCAGCTTACCTGTCTGAACGTATCTCCTCCTATGAACCACCTTGGAGCTTAAGATCATCTGGGGAGGCCCTGCTCTCGATCCTGCCTGCATCGCGTGATTGGGGGGGGGGGGGGACGAGGGTCAGGACCTTCTCAGTGGTACCCCCCGGCTATTGAATTCCCTCCCCAGGGATATTAGATTGTCCCCCTCCCTCCTGACTTTCTGAAAAAAGGTAAAAACTTGGCTCTTTGAGCAAGCTTTCGACAATGCAGCGGAATAGATAACATGGAACTATGAATGATGAACATGGAATGGCCAGATGATGTTACTGGAAAACGTTTTTAAAAGGATGACACTGATGATTATGTTTTAATGGTTTTTATACATGTTTTATATTGTCATGTTGACTGTTTTTAATTGCACTTTTATGAATGTCTGGCATCGAATTATGCCAATCTGTAACCCGCCTTGAGTAGCCATATGGCTGAGAAAGGCGGGCTATAAATATCATAAATCAATCAATCAATCAATCTTTGGATGGCATACTATCAGTAACTTTGGTTAATCCTTTGTGGGTCATGCTTAATATCATCATCAAGACTCAATCCTTGAAATGCCAACCTTTTAACATCATCCTTGCCTGTCGCTTGTAATGTCTCAAGTTCTTGATCTCCATTTTGGCCCGGAAAGCTCAAGTTCCAGAATTAACCTGCCATTGCACCACAGATCCTCTTAGCTGAGTAAGTGCTGGGAGGGAGGGAAACCTTCAAGAGTCAATGGCCACCATGGTTACCCACCACTAGCAGGGGTGAGATCCTGCAATGAATTCCTTAGTTTGGGAATCAGAGTACAAGAGTGGGACCCAGTTAATGCCCAAATCACATACACCCAGCATTGTCAACCAACAGCACTATCTTGAGTAAATGAAATAATAAAGAATCTTATAACCCTTTCAAAATAAACACATTCATCTCAGAGTGCATCCACACTATATAAATAATGCAATTTGGCACTACTTTATTTTATGTCAGACCTTTGAATGTCGATCCCTTTCTGCTTTGTTCCTCAATCTGGGAACAGTTTCATACCTTAGTGTACCAAAGCTGCCGCGATTTTCCTTTCTTTGCAAAATTCTTTTGAGCTTTGCTGATAAAAAGTATTGGTATTATCAATGTTCCTAATTAATGTTTAGCTGTTAATTTCAAGTGCCTGGGGTGAATATAGTCAAAAAAGAAAGATCACGCTGGGTGTGAACAACTCCTGGCTGTTAATGATTTGGGTGTTGAGTCGTGAGCTGCAGAGGTAGATAACTAATGCCATCTAGAGCTGGCGAAGCGGCGGCTTCTGTTCATTGTGAGTGCAGTCCCCACTGGGATCAATTTACTTCTTCATTCACACCACACAAAAGAATGTGTCAATGGCTCTAGAGATGACGTCAGTGCAGTCAGCTGCAGAGAGCTATGAAGGGGAACAAGTCCTGTAAATGGAAATAGCCACAGGCAGTGTACTTGCCTTTCCAATTACAATATTTTCATCCAAAATTATAGGCAGCTATTTTTTTCATTATGACTATATTAATGAAAGGCTTAATGATTTCCCATTCTTTGCAATATATGTGGGAAATCTTAATTTAAGAATGCCGCAGTTAATACCAAAAAATTGTCTTGGGGGAGGGAGTTCATTAATTGGTACAATCATTCAAGGTAACCTCAAAGTCTACACTTACTTTGTAGTAAATCCTGTATAAATCAGCAGGACTTGCCTGTGAGAGACACTCAGGTTTCCCACTTTGGGCTCATCTAAGGTAAAGGTAAAGGTTTTCCCCTGACATGAAGTCCAGTTGTGTCCGACTCTTGGGTGTGGTGCTCATCTCCATTTCTAAGCCAGAGCGGTACCTATTGATCTACTCACATTTGCATGTTTTCGAACTGCTAGGTTGGCCTCATCTTCATGGCATTAAAACTTGCCTCACCCTGAGTTGGCGGTCCCCATGACATTTCTCATCTTCCATTAAAGATTTCAGGTTAAACTAGGTTAATCCGGTTTTGCCCCACATCAGTAAAAGTTAAGAGATACTCTCAAGTTTGTTGAAACTTCAGAGTATCCCACAGCTTTGTGATAGTGTGAAAAACAAGATATGCTTCAATTTGGATTGTTATCTTTTAAATTGTACTGACTCTCCAGGGTGTTTTTCCTCTTCTTTTCCTTCCACACTCTAGCTCACAGTCCTTAATATAACATGGACAATCATGGCCTTCTAGCTGTTTTTGGCCTACAACTCCTATTAGTATTAAATAGCCAATGAGAGCTTCAGATCCAAAAATATCTGAAGGGTCACATTTGCTTACTTGGCTTCTAAAATTAATAACTATAACTCATTAAAACAGGTGCTAACATTTAAATCAATGTCAGTAATATAACCATAACAATGATGATATTGAAGTTTTTCTGAAACTATTTTACCCATTATTATGTACTTTTAATAATTTATTTTTATTTCATTGTGTGTTGCGTGAGATCATTCGAATATTTTATTTCCCCACCTTTGATGAAAGAAAACAGTATGGATGTCATCCCTGCTGGTAAGTATAGGTTGAGCATCCCTTATCCAGGATTCCAAAATAATTTTAAAAATCCAAAATGGTCCATATGAATGGCTGAGATAGCGACACCTTTGTTTTCCGACGATTCAATGTACACAAACTTTATTTTATTTACAAAATTCTTTTTAAAATATTATGTATATGTATACGGCGCATATGAAACATCCATTAATTTTGTTTTTAGACTTGAATCCCATCCCCAAGATATTTCATTATGTACGTATATGCAAATAAAAGGGTTCCAAAATAAATAAAAAAACATTTGTGGTCCCAATTTGCTTTGGGTAAGTGATACTTAACTTATACCATCTTTCAGTGATTGGTGTATTTTTGACTTTACTGTTTCTTTTGATATGAAGTAAATAAAGATAATTTTCTCCTTTCTTATTAGAATCCAGATTCCTTCACCAAAGCTGAATGGTGGAATATTCAGGATATGCAAAAGGAAGCTCTCTTTCCATACAGCAAAACAAAACTATTTAAAGAGTTCTTTCCCCCTTTACCTGCCTTCTTGGAAATTATTACATGGTTTATGTACCTTGTTGTATTACCAGCAAATATGTAACAAATATGTACGAGTTGGTTAACATTAATGTATCCTTGCTGTTAATTCTTGAAATACATAGCTATTTCACATGTATTCCCTTGATGGATCAATACGTATACCATTTAAATGCAATCATTGTTTGACCAAAGTGTTAGAACTTAAGCTCTCATCGTTCAATAAAAAGTTCATTTAACTTTCAACTCAGCAATAGAAGAGTTATTTCTGTGAGACTGATACATGTGTATGTGATGGTGTGTGAGAAAGGATGTAGAAAAGGGCCATGTGTTCAGGAAGCCAAGAAGATAAGTGGCTAAGGCATTTAAGTGGATGATGTGTGGATGTGACAGTCTGAGGAGCTCCTAAGATGCCTAGAGCCATATCCTGTTGAGAAAAAGGGAGTAGTGTAATTTATAACCAGAGTGAAGCCAACCTTAGAACAACAATTTAGAGGCTGGGAAACATCTCAAAAAAGTATAGATACACGCAGAACAAATACCAGTTCTGGCTGAGATGTTCTCAACTGTCTAGTACCTGGACAATCAATCATATATTAGAAGACAAAGAAAAGAACAAAACAACACAATCAGAGTAAAACATCTGTAATAATAATATGAGTTTGGCAGGGTATATCAGATCACTGAAGTTATTCCAGCCCCTTTGAGACAGTCTGCAGTGAGGCTGCCAGGGAGCAAGTTACTTAGGAAATCCCAATGCTTTGGGTACCGGGGAAAGAAGCTTATTGTTATTGTTTCCATGTGCCTTCAAGTCATTTCTAATTATGGTGGCCTTAAACTTAACTTATCATAGGATTTCCATGGCAAGATTTGGTCAGAGAATTTGCCCATACCTGTGTCCAGAGTGTATTTTGAATGGATTTCCATGTCTGAGCAAGGATTCAGACCCTGGTCTCCAGAGTCGTAATTCAGATCACTACACCATGCTGACTCTCAGGAGAAGGAGGCAGGGGAAAAATAAAAGCCTAACAGGCAGAAGAGCAAAGAAATGCAAGCAGGAGGATGAGGAGTTGCAGGAGCCTTAGTGCCAGGCCCACACATTTCTTCCATCGTAGCCCAAACCCCAGGCAACGAAGTCTCTTAGAGAAGATTGAGATACCTGTGAAGCCAACAGCAAGGCAACACCAGGTGGGACTAAATGGGAGGAGGTACAAACTAAAACCAAATACGTACAAATAGGGTAGGTCAACATATTAGGTGAGAGATTAATGCCAGGGCAATTCATGTAATATTGTTGTCATATACTCTAGAATTCTCTTTTTCTTACATAAAATGAATAATTTTGTGAGTTTCTAGTAAAGCATTACTCAGTTCCCTTACACACAGCTGAATAAACTCCCACATTTTCCACTTTGAACTTAGATATATGGCAGTGTAGACTCAGATAAACCAGGGCCCTTCCACACAACTATATAACCCTGGGCCCTTTCACACAGCACTATATCAAGGCAGAAAATCCCTCACTATCTGCTTTGAACTGAGTATCTGAGTCCAAACTCGGCTAATGTGGGATTTCCTGCCTTGATATTCTGGGATATAGGGCTGTGTGGAAGAGTCCCCAGACTATCAAGGAAGAAAATCCCACAATATCTGCTTTGAACTGCATTATCTGAGTCTACACTGCCATATATTCCAGTTCGAAGCAGACAATGTGGGATTTTATTCAGCCGTGTGGAAGGGGCCTCTTTTCAAAGTAGATATTGTGGGATTTTCTGCCATGATATTCTGGGTTATATGGCTGTGTGGAAGGGCCCTCAGAAGGATTTACTGGTGGAGATTCTGTTCCAAGAATATCATGGTGAGGGTTGGGGATAAAAGAAAAAAATAACTTTGAAAGAAATGCATTTTTCTCCTATTTTGTATTTTTTTCTTAAAAATATATACACATCAACCCAAGTAATCTAAATCCTTCCCCAAAGGTGCTCTAGTTCCTTGGAAGAAAAATACAGCGGTAATAGCAGCTTCTTTGAATAATAAGAAAAAAAATTGAAATGCTAGCCGTCCCAAACAAATAAGCAGCAAAGCAAATGAATTTAAGAAATGGTATCTCCTGATCACTGATCTTTTAGATTGCTAAGGTCTTGTCACAGAGAATGAAAAAAAAGCCATTTGGTATCAGGATAAATTATAATGTAAAGCATCAAGGAAGAACTCAGCCCAAATGTCTAAAAGTCAGATCAAAGCTCCTGCATGTGAGAAATTTTAAACCTATCACCCTTCCTCCCCACTTGAGGCAATGTTTAAGCCATTCTTTGAAAGCCAATTGTTCTTCAAGTCTTAATAGCACTTCATTTGATTTTAATAGCACCTGAACTTTGCTTCTGAGAATCCTATAACAGCTGCTGCTGTCCAACAGTTTCTTCCCCATCTTCTTAAAATTCTCTGTGGATATGTGCCTTTTTTCTCCTCTGATATTGTGCAGAAAGATTCAGAAATAAAAACCAAAAAACCCTTTAACTTGCAAATTTGATTATTTTTGTGAATGGAGCTATAATTTTGGTTTCTCCAGCTCACTTGGAAACTCTGGTTCTGCAGTAAGCCAAAACAAAGTTTGTGAAAAGAAGACTGAGAGAAGACTTCATTCATTTCACCATCTTTAAAACTGGGGAGACACTCTTCAGCAGTGGTTCTTAACCTGTGGGCCATAGACCACCAGTGGGCCGTAAGGATGAAAATCTGTACCACGAGCCTCCTTTCTCTTTATTTTCTTTTATTTATTTCTGCTCCTTTCATGCTGCTTGCCATTCCATCCCTGTCGCTGACCATGGTGTATGTTCTATATCAGAAACTAGAGCTGATGTGGTCTATCCAATGCGATTTTCTGAAAACCGAATCTAAAATTGACCAAAAACCAATTTGTAACTCTTTTGGTACTAATGTTGGAAAGTGGTCCCTGGTCAAAGTGGTCAAAAAAAGTTGGGAACCACTGCTCTACAGGATGATAACACAATTAATCACCCATGCTTGTAAGTTGCACTGAACATCTAGTACAGGGGTCCTCAAACTTTCTAAGCAGAGGATTGTTGTAGGGCCGACTATAGTTTGTTCTATGCACACTGGACATATCTTATTTGTAGTGCAAAAAAAAAAACATGAAAGAAAAATACAATATTTAAAATGAAGAAAATTTTAACCAGCATAAGCTACCAGTATTTCAATGGCAAATGTGGGTTTGCTTTTGGCTGGTGAGAGAGTCAAGTTAATTATGATTACTATTGTTATTTGCCTTTGAGTAGTTTCAAGCTTAGGGTGATCCTAAGTCTAAAGTTTAGGGTGAGGACTAGGTAAATTACTTTGGAGGGCTGCATCTGGCCCACAGGCTTTATCTAGGATGTCCTCCTCTCCTACAAAATGGAAATGAGCTAGTATTGCCCAGTTGAAGACAGTACCAACCAAACACTTGATCACATTGTATATCTTGCCGAGATTCCTCTTTGGTACTCAAGGGGGAATAAAACAGGGTTCTTACATTCAAGCATGCACCATGGGTAGATCCCACTCACCTTCAGAAAAGTTTGTTCAACTCGTTTGTTTCCTTCATTAATGATAACTTTAAAGAAAGTTAGCAAAGCATCGGCCTACCATGAGATGCTTTGGATTACAATACCGATCCCTTCAACCCCAGCTCCTATTAGTTTCAGCCAAAAAGGCCAAAAGAAACAATTATGGGACCTGAAGCCAAAATATTTGGATATCAAAAAATTCTATAGTCTGCAGCATCCAGACTATAACCACAGCATCCAAATGTTGTGCAAGGGGAAGAGCTCACAATGAATTGTCCTGGCTTCCTCTAATTATATTTTGAAGAATGTGTTGCACAACCTTGTCTGAGTGGAGAATGGTAGCCCCCTCCCAGAAGTGGAATTCCCAGAGTTTCTGGGAAAATGAAGAAATGAAATTAATGTCTGTCAAGGTGATAAGCTGAGCGGCCAACCTGCAAGTTTCACTTTGGCCACAAAATTGCAATAAAGCCTCAGGCATGCACTGTTCCTGTTTCGAAGTTGCCATTGTGGAGATAATAATACTAGTTTGGCCTGGAGTGGTGTTGTGACTTTTTAGAGAATGTATGCAAAGGACTTTGAACTCCTGACAGGTCAGGGCCAACCCTACCATTACAGAGAGCGAGGCAAGTGCCTCAGGCAGCAGGTTTCAGGTGTCTTGAAAAGGCAGCAAATTTTTACTCTACAGCCAGGATTGTTCAGAGGTGCTCATGTGATTATTCTGCCTCATGTGCCAGAACTATTTATTTTGTTTTGGACTGAGTACCCTCTACCATTGGTTATGTTCCTAATGAGAGCTGTACTCCAACAATATGTGGAGGGACAAAAAAGTATCTCCAATAATGAATGCCCCCCACATTTTAAAGCACGTTTCAGCCCGCCTTCATTTTCATATGCTCCTTTTGCTCTCTCCTTCTTTGGAGGCTTTTAAACAGAGGCTAGATGGGCCTCTGTCAAGGGTGCTTTGTGATTTTCCTGCTTCTTGGCAGAGGGTTGGACTGGATGGCCCATGAGGTCTCTTCCAACTCTACGATTCTATGATTCTAATTATTCTATATGATGAATAATAATGTTTTAATGTGTTTTAATCCAATGTATTTTAATGTATGTTAATCTAATGCCTTTTCTCTTGTATAATGTTGTTGTAATGTGTTTGATGTTGTCGGCATCGAATTGCTGCCGTTGTAAGCTGCCCTGAGTCCCCCTTCAGGGGTTGATAAGGACAGGGTATAAATATTGGAAATAAATGTCCTGAATCTCTGTCTTTTAACCTGAGGTTCATCTCCATGAGAGAAGGCTTCTGATTATTTCTGGGTTCAGGAAAAAAGAGTGGCTGTACCCCATGAAAATGTGAGGGTGGAAGGCATCTGAACCAACACAGTTGGTGATTTGGATATTAGTGGGCCAGTGAATCCGGTCTGGATTCTACTCTGAGCTTTAAAGTCGTTATCTAATGTGTTGTATCTGTTTTGAGGTTCATTTCCTGCCATGTTTCGATGAGTAAAAAGCAAACTACCAGTGGTCAGTGCCCTAGACCTTTCAAGATCCTCATTTCAAATGATGGCATTCAAAAAATGGAGAGTGGCAAGAATATTAAAGGCTAAGCCAGCAACTCCCTGCTGACCTCACATGCTTACTTCATAGCGCATTCTCCTATAGCTGACTAGCCCAGGTCTTTCTCAAACAAAGACATGACCTACATCAATCATGCGAAGGAAATCTGTGAGTGAGCACAAACATCCCTGTCATTTGACAGCTTAATATTTTGAGCAAACAAGCAGGTGCCTGTCTACTGCATACAATTTACTGGTTTACAGACAAGGTGCGTGTGATTTCCCTTGACATTGTTTATAAAGAAGGAGTGAGTTGAAACCACAACCTTCAGAATGCAGGCTTTGATTCTGCCTTCCTCGGCTCTTAATCCGTGCTTGGGAATACATGGGCGACACTGAATGGCAGGAAGGTGATTTCATATTTGCCAGGTTCCTCTATAACCTTGCACAAAAAATGTTTCAGGTGCCTGCAAGGCATACAAGCACCTCTGTCCACCTTCACATCCTAAATCATTTCCCTAAAGGAAGCAGCAAGTAACACACTGTTAGAAGGCTGAGAGAGCAGGAATGGTAAGAGTCTATTTCAAAAGTATATTATAAAAACCTTCCTGGCTAATGCCACATCCCTAGGAATAAGCAGAACTTGGGAAATTTATCTTTTTGTACTATAAATCCCATATCTCGCCAACCCTAGGAACTGCTAGCATTTGGGAAAATTAACTTTTGGCACTATAGATCCCATGAATTACCAGCCTACATAGTAACTGGCCATGCTGGCTAGAGAATTCTGGGATTTGTATTCTAAAACAATAACCTTTTTTCTACTGCTTCATAACCAGAATAGAATCATAGAGTTGGAAGAGACCACATGGGCCATCCAGTCCAACCCCCGGCCAGGAAAAGCACAATCAAAGCATCCCCAACAGTTAGCCATCTAGCCTCTGTTTAAAAGCCTCCAAGAAAGGAGCTTCCATCACACCCCGAAACAGTGAATTCCACTGTTGAGCAGCTCTTACAGTCAGAAAGTTCTTCCTAATATTCAGGTGGAATTTCCTTTCCTGTAATTTGAACCCATTGCTCCAAGTCCTGGTCTCCAGGGGAGCAGAAAACAAGTCTACTCCCTCTTCTTTATGACATACTTTCACTTATTTATACATGGCTATCATGTCTCCTCTCAACCTTCTCATCTGCAGATTAAACATATCCAGTGTACCTTGCAGCTTTTCTATCTATTTATTTTTACCACAATTTTGCTGTTACAGTAATAGAGAAAATAATTAAAAGAACAGAAAGGAAATATAAAGGGAGGGGTGACACAACCAGCTAGGGAATAAGTAAGGGGTGGTGGTGAGAAGATACAGGAGAATCATGACCACTGACACCACATGATTCTGGCATATCAAAACTGCAATGAAAGAGACCTACCACACTACGGTAAGTAATGGAAAGACAGTGCTCATAAAAGTCCCTGAACAGACTCAGAAGTGGAGTGGGCAGATCAAAAGACAACCTGGCAAAATGGCAGTATCTAAAAGAATCCCCCACTTTGTGCTACTATGGAGCAGAACAGACAAGACTGCACCTATATGCTTATCTGCAATGTTCTGCCTCATGTACAGAGGAAGAGTTGTTGGAGGCTACAGACAATGAGGTTGCTGTTGCCTGTTTTTGATCAAAAGATATTTAGCCACTTGTGCTCCTTCTATTTTTATCAGTTTATACTAATGGTTCTCATGCAAGCTTTGGGTCCATTTTTGTGGCCCATTAAGCCCCTGTTGTTGTTGTTAATAGTAACAGTAATAAGAATAATAAGAATAGGAATATGAATGTTGGATTGGATTGACTTGAAAATTCCAGAATAATTTGTAAAATGAATAGGAAGGCATTCCCCTGCCACAAAGTAGTTGGAATTCTAAGAACATATTGACGAACACCTGTTGTTTAACATTCAGGAGAGTCTTGTCATCCTATTTGTCTATCTTAGCTGGACTGAATTTGTGAATCAAATATACACACCAGAGGAAAATTTCTGTATGATTTATTGTCAGAATTATCCAGGAGAGCATACCACCACCACCTCTATCCTGCCTCTGGAAAACACATTGAAATTTAGCATCTTGATGTGATGTTTGATCAGATAAGAAGAAAAGGTGAAAACAGGAAGATGAGAAGTGCTTCATAATGATTAGTTATCCACCTCTGAGGAAGGCAAAGGCAAACCCACTCTTACCAAAGAAACCCCATGATGAGTTCAACATTGGGAAATGATTTGAAGGCACTCAATAACAACCCCATAAATGTAAAGGCTGTCTACATATACCTCTCAATACTTACGCACACAGACCTTGTGTTATGAAAACATTAACATTTCATAAAATATCAGCTGTATTTTTTTAAAAACTTGAAAGCCTAACATTAAAATATGAGAAGTGTAACTCTGAAATAACTGAACTGATCAAGCAACAGGGAGCCATGCAGATGGTCTGACCTCTAAGCTAATGCTCCTTAAAAGAAACACACACACCCAGAAATACACAAACAAAATGGCACCCTGGGGTGGAGAGCTTTATTTTGCTCTTTCTTGATGGCTCCCTCTTTCTTTTTCTCTCATTTTTCAGTGACAATGCATGCAGTAAAAACTGAGCAGAATATCAATAAATGTTTCATCGACCTGAAGCTGAAACACATCCAACTCAATGTTATTTTTAGATGGTATTGCATGCTGGGCTAGAACAATGTAGGCATGGATGAAAAGCAATGGAAACTATTCAGAAGAGAACAGGAGGGGTGCTTTTGGTTTTCTTTTTAGGGAAATATTATAAAGAAGCAGCTTTCTGTGGAGTGCCGACATGCCCAGGAATCCAACTTTGTCTTCACGTGGGGTCTGTGATGACATAGAAAAACTATGCGGCAAAGCTTTTCATGTAGCAAACATAATCATTTTTTTAAAAAATCTATAGAATTTTTACTTAATAGTATGAACCAAGTCTGAAATGAACTCACAGCCAGATAAAAGTACATAGTATCGTTCTAAACCAGTGGTTCCCGACCTGTGGGTCCCCATGTGTTTTGGGCTACAACTCCCAGAAATCCCAGCCAGTTTACCAGCTTTTAGGAATTCCAGGAATTGAAGACCAAAACATCTGGGGACCCACAGGTTGAGAACCACTGCTCTAAATGGCATTATATTCTAATACAATATCCTAAATTCTAAACAAGATTCTGTTCCAAGATTCCAGTTTTTAAGGATCATGCAGACTATCAGCTAGGTGCATCTACCAGGCTGGTGCATAATTCAGAATAAAAATCGGAACTCCTGTCTGAATTGTTAAATCTGTGCATACGAAGCTATTTCCAAGGCATGCAGGGAAGGTGGGAATGGGGGGGTGGGATGGAGACTGTGAATCACTTACCAGTTTTTTCGGTAAATGTTCTGTAACATTTGGATGTCTCCCAAGATTAGTCTAATTTTCACTATAACCATTAAGCAACTTTGGTAAAGCCAAGATAACAAAGTGTTTTTTACATCTCTTTCCTTTCCGGCTTCACCATAAGGAAGGGAGTTGTGGGCGTGACTAATCACAGCAATCTTAATCTTAACTATAGTTTGGAAAGGACCGGCCTCCAATGGTACAAAATTGCAAAAGGCAATTCTCTAAACTACATTTACCAGAATGCAAAGCTGCTTAGGGCCCAACTTACCTGTCCAAATGCATCTCCCCTTATGAACCAGCTAGGACTTTAAGATCATCTGGGGAGGCCCTGCTCTGAATCCCGACTTCGTCACAAGTACGTCTGGCGGGGATGAGAGACAGGGCATTCTAAGTGGTGGCCCCTCAGCTATGGAAAGCCCTCCCTAGGGTTATTAGATCGCCCCCTTCCCTTTTAACATTTTGAAAGAAGGTCAAGACCTGGCTTTTTGAGCAAGCGTTTGCAGACACAATATAATAGACATGGAGAAAGAAACCGAAACGATTCGATTATGCTATTGGATAACCTTTAACTAGGAGATTCAAATTGATATATGTTTTATTGATATTGATTGTTTTACTTGGTTTGATACTTAAATTGACTGTTTTAATTGTATTTTATGTTTTTGATACTGACTATAAACCGCCCTGAGTCGCCTGAGGGCTGAGAGGGGTGGTATATAAATGTCGTAAATAATAAATAAATAAATAAACAAATAAATAAATAAGTGAGGCTGAAGGACCCAAGCGAGGGCTGACCTAAATAAAATAAATATCTGCAAAAAGGACTAAAGTAAGTAATAGAATCTGTGCTAAATTGAAGTTATGTGGTTGTGTGTAACAAAGACAAATGGACATTCAAGGTGATTGCTGTTGTTACTTTTTGTGGGATAAATTGTTTTGGTCTAAGCTTTTGAAAATCCCAAAAATCTGTAGATGTGTGAATCTTTCTGAAACTTCTGGGGATTATTTATTTATTTATTTACTTTATTTATATACCACTTTTCTCAGCCCTCAGGAGACTCAAAGCGGTGAACAACATCGATACAAAACATCACGAGACAAGTATAGGGCAATTAAAAACAATTGTAACATAAATAATTAAACATCGGTATAACAATCATTAGCGCCTCAACAGTAAAATCAGAATCCAGTCTCATCATCCATTATTCCGTATTCCTATATTCAATTAGACTGTTTAATCAAATGCTTGTTCGAACAGCCAGGTCTTCAGGATTGATGCCCTTGTTATCTTGTGTGTTGTATATAAAATTCAAGTAAATAGCTCTTGTAGTTTGTTTTTTTGAAATGTTGTTTATGAAAACTTTTAAAAATTGCCAAAATTTCACAAATAAGTCAAATATTCTGAAATTTAGTGAGCTAATTGTGGTAAATGTGTTCTACTACTGTAGAAAGTTTCATTGGGATAGCTCAAAAAAAGAAGAGAGAAGCACCTCAAGTTACCCCACTGACAGTGATGTTTTCCTTATTGTGCAATTGTGATCACAATTAATGAAGTACTTATGACAATTTGTAAGTTTCATTAGAGTTCTGAAATTTTGACCACCAAAAATTCCAAAAGACTAGAAACTAAGCACCAGCGCCCCTATTTTTGGAGGGAATTTTGAACCATTTTTTATGGATTGCACATGCCTAGCATATACGCTGTTATAATTAATGCCCTTTGACATCATTTCAACTGCCAAGGCTCAATGCTATGGGATCAAGGGAGTTGTAATTTTACAAGGTCTTTAGCTGTCTTCTCTACCAGAAGACATCACAAACTATAATTCCTATCTTCATGTTAGTCCCAAGAAAGAGCAAACCCACTGAATCAATAGGATTGACATAAGTCAGTGGCTGATTCAATGAATATATTGTGTTTGGGAGTAGGAATCGGGGCTTTCTTGTTGCAATGTACACAGTACAAATCATACAGCACCATATAAATCTTTCAGGTGTGAACTGTAGTGATAATGAAACTTACCATGTGAGGATTGTTTTTTCTGTCTTTGAAGAAGTAATTTGCTTATTTTCTTACAGTGGTTGCTTTTCAAGTATTAATATGCTAATTATAAATGCTAATTTTTCCCTGCCAGTTTCATGTTTGGCTTTTGTTAAATAGGGCATTCCTTACAGCGTTGGCTCAAGGTGTTTTCCTGCTTCAGGCAAAGCACCAAGAAAACACCCCTTGCTTTGAGTCAAGGGACATAAATATCCTAAGCCAGTCAATGTATTAGGTATCTAGGGGGAAAAATCCCAGAAGATCTTATTTCTAAAAGAAAAAAACACATAATAATTCAAATAAATAACAACTTGCAGCTCTGTTTT
Source organism: Anolis sagrei (assembly GCF_037176765.1). NCBI lineage: Eukaryota > Metazoa > Chordata > Lepidosauria > Squamata > Anolidae > Anolis > Anolis sagrei. Next base: position 131,293,536 of record NC_090021.1, on the reverse strand, counting down.
GACACCCAAAGTACTGACTGCAAAAATGTCACTGTGTAATAATAGGTCTGGCCCAGTTCCTTTGAGTCATGCAGCTGGAAAGCAGTAGTGACTATATACTTCATGGACCTCTTGGTTGTCTGGGAGATACATGAATTCTGGGAGACCAGTGAGGGAAAACAAAGGGTGTATCTACACAAGTTAGCCCAGTTTAAATCTTCCCCAGAGCAGCCCTGTATCTGGCACTTTTCATGATGAATCCAGAGCTGTTGTCCAGATGACCCTGGACCACATTCACTCCATTGGAATGGCCTACATCTTATTTCCTTCACGTCACCACCATCGGCATTCCTAGTTGACCATGGAACTCCATCCAACCTCTTAGCTGTTATGTTTGCCTCTGCTAATGTCAGAATAGGACACCCATATGACTAGCAAGAAGGAGGGAGATCATCCCCCTTTATCTTCCTGGTCATGTGGGCAAAGTCTACATAAGTGCCCATGATGGCCAAGAACTTGGATGGGATTAGGACCAGTAGCAACATGGAAATGATCCATCGCAGTACAGAGATGGCAGCAGTTTCCAGTCTAGACAGCGCATCACTCCAATCTAGACCACATTCTGCTGCCCAAATTGCCCTGAAGCTCTGGGATACTCCAGAATTTCCAGCAAACTCAGAAGTATCCTCCAACTTTGCTAAAAGCAGGATTAGTTAGTTTAAACAGTTTAAAGCCTCCAAATCTACTATGTGTCATAGAGACAGCCCTCAGTCTATTCAGAGTGATCCCAGGGTTTTGGATCTTATGTGGAAGAGCCCCAAATCTTTTTCCCAACAACTAGTTCACTCAGGGAATATGTACCATAATAATAATAATGATAATAATAATAATAATAATAATAATAATAATAATATAGGTGAAGCGAAAAGTTTTCCCCTGACATTAAGTCCAGTCGTGTCCGACTGTGCGGGTTGGTGCTCATCTCAAAAATTGATATGTATTGTTGAAGAACATGGCCATACAGCCCAAAAAACCTACAACAACCCAGTAAAATTGATATATTGCCCCATCTCTCTCCAGGAGTTTATGAATATGCTCCAGTGCTCAAAGGTCCATGAACATGTGGAGTGTAGAAGCAGGGACAATAAATGTCTTCCCGGCCCTCAGTTCATGACTTTATTTGCACACCAATATAACAACAACAACAATAGTAAAGGTAAAGGTTTTCCCCTGACATGAAGTCCAGTCATGTCCGACTCTGGGGTGTCGTGCTCATCTCCATTTCTAAGCCAAAGAGCTGGCGTTGTCCGTAGATACCTCCAAGGTCATGTGGCCAGAATGACTGCATGGAGCGCCATTACCCCCCTCCCCCGGAACGGTACCTGTTGATCTACTCATATTTGCATGTTTTTGAACTGCTAGGTTGGCAGAAGCTAGGGCTGACAGCGGAAGCTCACGCTGCTCCCCAGATTCAAACCTGCAACCTTTCTGTCAACACATTTAACAGCTCAGAGGTTTAACCCATTGCACCACCGGGGGCTCCACAAATAATAATAATAATAATAATAATAATAATAATAACAACAACAACAACAACTTTATTTATACTCTGTCACCATCTCGCCAAAGGGACTTGGGGCAGCTAACATGGGGCCAAGTCCAGGCAGTTACAATAAGACAAAATAAAATACATACAAAACAGACAATAACATCAAGTAAAAATGCTAAACAATAACATGGTAATGCAATAAAAATAATGACGTGTTCAGACAGCAGTCTTTCAGAGCAGCTAACATTTTTATACAAAAATTAACAATAAAATGACCATTTATCATTAATCTATATTGATTAATTCTATCTATGCTTCCAATAAATCCAAAGAGGGAGACATGTCTCCTCTTTTCCCTATATTTTTCTCGTTACAAACCTTAAAGGTGATCTTGCTGAGAGAGAATGATTGACCCAAGATCACCCAGTGAGCGCTTCATAGCTCAGTGGGGACTAGAATATGAAACTCCGCCATTCCTAGTGCTGCATTCTAACTACCACATTACAGAAATGACAATGCAAGAGAAAAGAAATAAATTACATAAAGGATTATCTAAGACCATCCTTGAGAGTTTTGATGTTGTACATTCGTTTACCAAATTACCTGATCTGTGCAATTTAAACTAATGTGAAGGCTGCAGTCATGGCTATCAACCAGATTTCACACTTTTCTGAATGTTGTACTGCAGTGCTTGGTAATTTAAGCACATTAAAATACCCATTTAAATACTACTTTGATAGGAAATATACATTTCAATATGTTGTAGAATACACATTTAAGGACATATTATAAGAAAGCTCTTTAGAAAAAAAATGTTGAAAGGGGTTTATGCATTACAATAGAAACACAGAGCAGAAATAGTTCCGGCCATTCCTATATTGAACAGAGCTTCTGAATCCAGCTGGTAGCAACCTTCAAGAGGACCTTTTCTGTAGCACCACCTAGTTATTTAGTTATTTATGGTATTTATATTCTCACCCCGCAGGGGACTCAGGGTGAATCACAATGCACACATACATGGCAAACATTCAATGTCGTAGACACACAACATATATAGACAGAGACACAGAGGCTATTTAATTTTCCAGCTTTGTGAGGATATGCTTTTTGAATTCCTGCCACTAGGGGAGCTGTCACTTCACCGTCCACTTGTGACACCAATGGAGTACTTCCTCATTCTTTGCAAGCTGCTGGAGAGTTTTATGGCATCGTAAATTAGTTAAATTAGCCTCCCCGCATAAGCGGTACCTAAATTTCTTAATTGACAGATGCAACTGTCTTTTGGGCTGCAAAGGTCGACAGCAAGCTAGACAAATGGCTGGTAGCTCACTCCAACCTGGGCTGGCTTCGAACACATAACCTCTCACTCAGTAGTGAATTTTAATGCATCTGACTCCCGAGCAGCTGTGCCACAACCTGGCCCTATGAGTGGGGACGTTTCCCCCTAGTTATGGGGAACTCAAAGAGAAATATTTCCTTCTTGATTTTTCAAGCATTTCTTGCTAAGATTTCTGATTTAAGCCTGTATTTTTCCCCTGCTGCTTTTTATTCTTTTCTGAAAAGATTTTACGAGATTTTGTTATTAGTTATTGCTGATACAGTTCTTACTTGTTTCTGCTGCACCAAGGATCCCAACTGTATGAAAGTTCCCAAGTATATACACTAATTTTTATTGATTTTATTGATTTTTTGTAGCTCTTGGTTTATCTGTTCTGATCAGGTTACCAATGAAATAAAGGTTTCAAGTAAATGCCAGTAGACGTCCCACTGATACTTTTGTTGGAAATAGCAACCTTCCAAGCCTTCACTATTTGTGTGTGTGTGTGTGTGTGTGTGTGTGTGTGTGTGTGTGTGTGTGTGTATGCTAACCTGTATTGTATGTATATATTGATTTGCCAGTTTGACCTATTTGGTGTGGGATGGGCTGCAAACATGTGATTGTACTAAGCATGTTCAGACTCAAGATTCCATTTTGTTATCAGTATGTTTCAGTGTTAGCAGTTTCTCAAGTCGCTCCTGACATGACAAAAAAAAATGTTAGCAGTTTGCTTTAGACCTCAGTGGAGGTGGACAAACGGTTTGGACTTTCATAAGATATATACTTAAGGACTTTGGACTATGATTAAGAATGGTGCCCTGTATTCTCAACACAAAGAAACTACATCCTACTTATGGATGTGTCTGTATACTGAATTAATACAAGATGTTTGTGAGTAAACAAGATGTGCTACTTTTTAAAGACGACTTTGTTCTTGTCTCTGAGTGCATATTTTAAACTAATAGGTTTCAAGGGAGAGTATATGTTTTGGGCAACTACAACTGCAATTTCAACTTCAAAGAAACATTTTAAAACTCTGCTAGCTAAGTATATGTTCTTTGTGCAGTGGCATGTCTTTGTCCCTGGCAGTTCAAAGACATGATGTATCAGTTTAACAGCTGAGTTACCTGTGTGCCATTACATGAGTGCTTGTGAGCATCACTTTTTCAAAGGTAGACTTCTAACAAGGTCATGCCTTTCCTTGACTAGTTGTTTTTCAAAAGGAGGTCTCCAGATGTCATAGAGATTCACATTTGCCAAAAGGATGTGACATCATTTTTCCTTTTAAAAAAGGTTATGAATGCCATTTTTCCAAAAACGTTCCCCATCAATAAAAGTATGCTAAGGACTGTGCAGGCAAGGATAAAAACATCAGAAGTAGGTTGATTGAATATAAACCAATATCTCCTCCTTGCTTTCATATGGGGTATTGTGGAAGCAGAATTCTCATTTGGAGGGGCAAGGCCTTCCTTTCTCCCCCATAGCCATATCTCTGCTTGTGGCCTTCATGTGAACAGCTGGAATACTTGTGTAAACCTAACATTTTATTGCTAGAGTAGGAAAGCTATGGTCTTTGGTGGAATCTCAGGAGCTTTGTGTGTTGGATCCTTACACTAACCCAAGTTCCTATGGTGCCCAACAAAAGAGGGAGATATGGCAAAGATACTGTGTTGACTACAGTCACTTGGCAATACTAGGATTGATTTTACTTAGGACTGTAAGATAAATCCTTCCCACCATCACCTTTTGCCACTGCTGTTTTTAATGTTAATTTGTGTATTGGTAGTTCTTTTGTTTAAACTGACGATGAAGGAAAAGTTCACTAATGATTCAACAAATATATATTATATTATATAAATTTTATTCTTCTCCACAGAATAAAATTTGCCCAAACTGATCACGACCATTTCCCCTCTCCATTCATAATTTAATTGCGCAACAAGCCAAGCTGGGTTATTACTTTTGCTGTGAATGAAGGCAAATGTTCTTGGAACCCACACATCTCCTAAAGTGTCGTCTTTTGAGCAGTGAAACCAGCACAGAGAGCAAGAAAGAGAGAAAGAGCACAGGCTATAATGGATATACCACAATGAAAGCTGTGATCAAGCTGTATGGTTTTCATCTGGAACCCATTGATCTCAGAAAGCATTCGAGGTCTCCAAGTCCATTTTCATCCCTCTGAGTCATCCTCATTAAATTCAAAGGATCCCAGAACATCTGTGGAACTGTAAATTGAATTTTAACACTCAAATGAGCAGCGACTGGACGCAGTCGCCTGTGCCTGATATGAAACCATGTGTGCTTGTGTGTGCAGAGAGACTCTGTGGGAAGGATGAGTGGGAAGAGAAATTGCCTGGTTTGGAAATGTAAATCTGACTTGAATTAGAGGTAGCAGACAAAGGTCATCTAAGGTCTGAAACTTCATTTTCAGCACCTGACTTAACACAAACACAAATACTTTTGTTTAATCGGAAAGAGAGGAGCCCCAGTGGTGCAATGGGTTAAATCCTTGTGCCAGCAGGACTGAAGACCAACAGGTCGGAGATTTGAATCCGGGGAGAACACAGATGAGCTCCCTCTGTCAGCTCCAGCTCCCCATGCAGGGACATGAGAGAAGCCTCCCACAAGGATGGTAAAACAGCAAAACATCCCCCGGGCAATATTCTTGCAGATGGCCAATTCTCTCACCCCAGACGTAACTTGCAGTTTCTCAAGTTGCTCCTGACATGGAAAAAAAGAGAATGCAAAATTAAAAATTTAATTGGTACTAACATGATTACTCATGTATAAAACTAGAAATTTAGTCAAAAAAATTGAAACAAAAAGCCTGGATCAAATCATCCATGGGTTAATGTAAATACTGTACCTTAACATTATAAAAGAAACCATCCCCTTCTCTAAGTAGAGTAGTGAAAGGAAAGAGCTCAGCCCATCCCAAGAGAACATAAAAGAAAGACCAATCTCTTCTCCTCTCTCCACTGTGGCATTGACTCCGGACTTTTGAAATGTCTGGGTAGGAAAAATGTGGCAGCTCTTTGGCACTTCCTCCTCAAAGAAGTGCCAAGAGAGTAGAGTGGGCTGGGGCTTCTTTTAGGTTTTCCTGGGATGGACTGAGGGCTTCATCACATGGGACAATTGAAGCAGAGTAGGATGCTTCTGCTCCAGTTCGTCCATGGAACCCGACACTACCCATCAAACTGTGTACACTGACTACCAGTAGGGCTCCGTGAGTGAACTGGCACAGCAACAAAGAGGCTGTCCCATGTCCCATAAGGAACAATTGGGCTTTGGCGCAGCAGTGACACTTCCTCGTGTGGGATGGGGAAGCATCAGCTGGCAACCAGGGCGTTGGGATTACCCTGCTGCTGCCTTGATTCACCACGGAGGCTTGTGCATCACAGTGCTGGGCATCACCCAACCCTATTGTGAATCCAGAGTTCACAGTAGTCAGTATGGTATACTAATTGGTGCTAGGCTAATTTTGGAGAGACTCAGGTTCAAATCCCTATACAGTCATGAAGTAAAGACGTCTAGGACAAAACTCTTTCTCTCTCAGTATAACTTCATAGAGGTCATAGAAAAAAGACAAAGTATAAATATAATTATTAATATAACTACTGTTATGAGTCATTCTGCTGACGTTTTATTTGCATACCCTGAAAATACCTTTCCTACTCTATCTACAGGGACAATTTTCAATTATAATGACTCAACTTTACTGGCTGATATTGTTACAGGAGATGGAAAAGAAAAGTATTTCTGATTGTCTTGTCGGGTTATCTGTAATACATTTTAACATCTCCAAAAGAACAACTATATGTAGTGACTCAGAATTGACAAGAGCAAGTAAGAATCACTTTGGGGGGTTTAAAAGTACTTCTTTTGCCCTTTTCAATAATGGCTACATTGCTATTTCATTAAACTGCTAATTACAGATATTCAAAATGACATAAATCTTAACTGATTTTTTTAAATGACCAAATTGAAATGGATGCCCGCACTATTAAAACCTAGAAGAGTTTAATTAGCTGTAGTATAAATAGACAGAGGTTTTCTTACCATTCCAACTTGTTGATCATTCTTATCCAATGAAATGTAATATAATCAGTGTTTCTGATCAGTTCTTATTGAAAGTAGAAATGCATCATTTCAGAAATATGACAAATTTTGGACAGTGGCATTGCTAGTGGATGCAGGGAGTGCGGACTGCACTGAGTAACACCATCAGAAGGGGTGACACCAAAATTGCAATCAAATTTTGATCTAGTTTCAGCAAAACAAAAGTGTTAATTTTATTTCTAAAAACTCCCTGTAGTTAGATATAACCACAGAAACATTTTTGTCAGCTCAGTTTACATGTGTCATAGCAATATACTTACAATGGTCAAACCTGATGTTTATTTACTTTATGAACCTTATAATGCTCATGTGTTCTGGCCCAAGCTGTCGTTATAACCCAATTATAATAATGCTTTCAAATCAGTCACATACGCTTCAAGCAGATGCTGTTTTTGTTTTGTTTTGTTGCTCCAGGCTTTTATTAGTCACTACATTTATCTGAATGTCCAAATTAGATATCACTTCTATGCATTAGTGCAGGATGGAAACCCTACTATGAACACCCCAAAGAAGCAGACACCACTCCCATTGTAGTAGGGGGTGGTTTGGGTAACAGAAGAACCTTACTCTCCCTGCCCCAGCACCTTGCCATTGATACGGAGAAAAGGGTTAAGAAGCCAATGATGGTGACAGCAGCAAAATGTCCACATGCTGCACAGGAATATGTCGGATGGGGAAATACAATCCTTCACATTGTTTGGACAAAGTCTTATAGGACTTTGTCACTATAGGCCATAGTCATTGTGCTTCAAGCAGAACATTAACCAGTGAAGCTATTCTAATATTTGAGAGGTGAAAAACTTGAGATTCTTTTTTTTAAAAATCAGAAAGGTAGTAAAATTGATATGTATTGTCAAAGAACATGGCCATACAGCCCGAAAAACCTACAACAACCTAGTAAAATTGATATATTGCTCCATCTCCCTCCAGAGGTTTATGAATAGGCTCCAGTGCTCAAAGGCCCATGAACATGTGGAGGGTAGAAGCAGGGACCATAAATGTCTTCCTGCCCCTCGGTCTATGACTTCATTTGCACACCAATATAATTATAATAACAACATTATTATTATTATTATTATTATTATTATTATTATTATTATTTCGAGCATTTCTACCCTGCCCTTCTCAACCCCCTAGGGGGGACTCAGAGTGAGCATGTGGCATGTGGGCATTTTGCTGCTGTAACCGTCATTGATTTCTTAACCTTTTCGTCTGTAGTAAAGGTGAAGGTTTTCCCCTGACATTAAATCCAATTATGTCTGACTCTGGGTGTGGTGCTCATCTCCATTTCTAAGCCGAAGAGCCGGCATTGTCCTTAGACACCTCCAAGGTCATGTAGTTGGCATGACTGCATGGAGCACCATTACCTTCCCGCCTGTACCTATTGATCTAACTCACATTTGCACATTTTTGAACTGCTAGGTTGGCAGAAGCTGGGGCTGACAGCAGAAGCTCATGCCGCTCCCTGGATTCAAACCAGTGACCTTTCAGTTAACAAGCTCAGCAGCTCAGCACTTTAACCCACTGTGCCACCGGGGGTTCCTAATAATAATAATCATCATCATCTTTATTTATTTCCCACCACCATTTCCCCGAAGAGATTCGGGGCAGCTTACAAGGCACTCCAGTGTGCACATGTTAACATACATCATGTAAAAATGGTATGAAAGTATAAAACAAGTCACATAAAAATTATAACAACAACCTCTGCCAATATATGTAGCATAAAATCAAAATAATACAATTTAAAAACAACACTAGAGAAAACTAGCTGCTATGAATTCACAAGGTGCCAAGCGTCAGCTTCATATGTGCCCATTCAGCCCACTCAAGGTCAAAGGCCTGTCTGAACATCCATGTTTTCAGGTTTGTTTGTTTTTGTATGCGTGTGTGTCAAGAGCAAGTTGAGAAACTGCAAGTCGCTTCTGGTGTGAGAGAATTGGCCATCTGCAAGGATGTTGCCCAGGGGACATTTCCTGGATGTTTTGATGTTTTACCTTGTTCCTTGTTGTTAACTTCTCTCATGTCCTCCCATTGGGAACCAGAGCTGACAAAGGGAGCTCATCCGTGCTGTCCATGGATTCGAACCTGCAACCTGTTGGTCTTCAGTCCTGCCGGCACAAGGTTTTAACCCACTGCACCACCGGAGGTTCCTATTTTCAGGTTGGAACAGAATGATTGAAGGGTAGGGACTAATCTAATCTCTATTGGGAGGGTATTCCAGAGCCGGGTGCCTATACTATGCACAGGTTGTCAATGAATGTATAGCAGAGCAGAGGTGGGCAAAGTGAGGTACATGGGTGATGTTGCCTTGCTTCCCCTGGCACACCCCCCCCCCCATTTTTTCCTATATATTTACAAAGGCTCCTCAATCTCCCTCTTTTTTTGGGATGATTCAGGAGACTGTTCTAAAAACTGGAAGTGTCTCTGCCTTGGTTTTCAGTTATTTTATATGACACCTTTCTTGCAGCAATGAGGCCCAATGTGGTTTGGAAAGGGTAAAAACATCTGGCAGAGCTCAGTCTCAGTCTATAGAGGTTGAATTGAAGAAATCATACTTCTCCCCCTCCTCTTTCTCTCACACACTATACTATTATGTTTATGACACAAAAAATTAAAAGGATAAGATGCCTTCCACTTGTAAAGGTGGCATGTTTTTCAAACCATAAAAGAAACCGGATTGTTGGCACTGCTGCGGTTCAGTCATGCATTGTAAAGTCCTTATGTTGTTTTCTTGATTTTTCCAAAATAAAAGAATTAGACTTGGACGCATGTCGGGAGATGTTTGTCTGCTCTAACGATTATGATGAAATCGGCCTAGCTTTCCATTCCCCGCTCCCACGTCAATGAATAACAATTTTCCATATTAACATTTGCTTTGTTTCCTCGAGGAAGGGTGAAAGCCAAAGAAGCCTGAATTTATCCATTTCAAGTAGCGGACTTGTTTAGTTTATGCATTCATATATAATCTATGCATGCTTTATTTTAATATTTATGAAATAATGACTAGGTATAGTTACAATCATTAATAAGTTATTCTGGAACGTTTTACAAAACACATTAGCAATACATTCTTAAGATGCAGCTATTTAAAGAAAACAGACATTAGATTAATATTAAAGGGCCAGCATTTGGCCACCTCCCGACTTAATTTTTAGAGCACAAATCCCAAATCCTTGTAGCCAAGGCAGATAGTAACTGGGAGACCCTGGGAATTGTGGCCCCGAAGGACTTTTCCATGTTCTAGGAATGGCCCAGTAACTCCATGGTGTGGTAAATATTTGGATCACCCTGCAGGATCTCCATTTAAGAAAAGGTATGAAAAGAAATATCACTGATTTGTACTTTTGATTCTCCCCCTCCGTTCCCTGGTTTCCATAAATGGGGTATTTCTGCACACTAAACCCATCACAGGAATATTCTGTGAAGACCAGTCATCAGACTTGCGCACTGATTTGTTTTAGCCATTATCCTTCAGCTTCTAAAGTTTGTTCAGCTTCTTTGGATGCCATTAACAGCAAGGGCTCCATTGCCATGTTTTGTTTTGTTTTGTTTTGTTTTGTTTTGTTGACAGAACGGACCACATGGCTGCGGGTTGTGGCTGCTTCTGCTCAGTTCAGGATCACACAGCACATGGAGAGGCTGCCACATTCTTGCGTGCAGTTTCCCTGTGAGCCCTGCCTGTTGGACCAATCAGAATAGAAGAAACAGCCATGACATGTTTTATGCACGCTGTGTCTATTTAATGGGCGAGCACCTCCTTTGCTCAGTTGCATCCTGGCCCAAGAAAGAAGTGCTACAGTCCGATTGCCTTGCCGCCGCTTGCTCTCAGCTTTAGCTTTTGGCTTGGCTTGGCCTCTTACTAGCATTGAATCTGTTTGATTTTTCTGTATTTTCTGGATTTTTTAGTTAGTGGGACTGGGAATTGGAAAGTGCAGGAGGGTTGCTAGGTGTTTGGGGTCTTGTGAGTGGGTGTGCTTTTCTTTTAAGGTGGCTCTGAGCTTTGAGTCATGCTTTAGCCTCTTCTAAAGCCTTTAGATTCTTCTCTTATTTATTTATTTACGGTATTTCTAATAAAATAAAATTCAATTCAACAAGACCAAAAGTGACTAGTTATTTCTGGGGGAAGGGGGTTAATAAGGGTATGATGAGATATTTCAGTAGAAAAATAGAAATATTTTAATGAATAAATAAATAATGTTATTAAATTTCAAAAGTAATTTGATGAGCAGAATAATGGTTACGTTGAGATAACATTTTCTAGTTACGTTTAAATATATCCTTTAAAAGGCATTTAAGGCATATTAGGACCCATCACATGGATGAGGTCCAGTGCCATGATTTGCCAGCCTCCATGGTGAATTATAGCAGCAGTGAGGCAATCCTGGTTCCCCGGCCACCAGCTGATGCTTCCCCAACCCAAGTGGGGAAGTGTTGCCACTCCACCAAACCTCTGTTGTTCCTTATGGAATACAAGACAGCCTAGCCTCCGTGTTGTTGGTGGCAGCATCCCACCACCCTGCCACTCCAGTTCGCCCATGAAGCCCCACCAGAAGTCAGCCTACATCATTTGATGGGTAGTGTGGACTTTCATGGGCAAACTAGAGCAGAAACATCCTAGGATGCTTCAATTACCTCGTGTGATAAGATTGTCTGAGGCCCTTTGACAGGATTTTTCTGATGCCTTTTATCATTTCTAACCACTGTCCCCCAGCAGTAAAAAGGAAGAGAACATAACAATCAGTGCGATAAATATGATAATGGGTTACTTTTCAGCATTGTTCCCAGCACAGAGTTGAAATTTGATTATTTTCAAAACTGTTTAACATTTCAAATTCTGGTATAATTATCACTTTTAAAACTTGCTTTCTGGGTTTTATGATGAATCTAATCCATTCATTTATTACAGGGAGGCTGGCAGACTCTGCTTGTTTGAGTTTCCTTTGTTGTTCATTAGGATCATGAGGTCAGGTGCAAAACAGGATGGCAGGCATAGAGAATTGGAGAGCAACATGCCTCTGGGCAGAGATGCTGAGCTCAGGAATTTGTTTTCAGTACTAGAACTGACATGCACATACAGAGAAAGAGGAGGAGGGAGTTTGCCCCCAAGCTTTTGTGATTTCAGCTGCCTACCTACTGAAATTGTTCAACTATTTATTGTTCAACTATCTATTGGAGATCCCTCAACAATCTGCTGCAAATCAACCACAGATGTACCAAGCTACTTTCCATTCAGTTCTGTATAAACAGGGCTGAACCTCAAAAGAGAAAGCATAGCAGTAGAAACAAGAAATCAAGGGAGAGCATCATAGTTTCAAGGTTAATTCTAGCATCTTTCTGACTCCAAAGACAAAAGACTCCAACTCAGAGGATGCTATTCTCTTTGTTTCACCCAATATCTGTTAACAGGAACTTGCAAACAACAGAGGAGTATGTCAAACAGGCAATAGGATAATTCATAACAAGAATCCTCTAGTAATACATTAAAGTTTAGACTTCAAAGCAATACAGAATAAGTTATGACATCTTTGAAAGGCAAAGTGTAGATGCTTAGAGGAGAGGTGATAAGCTCGTACCCTTTATGACTTTGCACACTATCAGAGATGGCCCGACATCTCCTATTGTCTCAGGAGGAAAACAAAGCAGTATCCAATTTACTTTGGTCAAGTATCCATCTTCATCCACCCAAGATGAATGTTTGCCTGAAGAAGAGAAGGCAGTGGTGCCCATGCCGCTGCTGCCCGCCCGTCTAGCCTAAATGAATCTAATTACCAACAAAAATTGCAACAGGGAGCACACAACTGCTGCCTATTAGCTTCCAAGCACAATCCAAAGTGCTGACTTTAGCCTATAAAGCCCTAAACCGTTCAGGCCCAGTTTACCTGTCTGAACCTATCTCTCTCTATGAACCACCAAGGATGCTAAGATCATCCAGGGAGGCCCTGCTTTCGGTCCCCCCTCCTTTGCAGTCATGACTGGTGGGGATGAGAGATGGGGCCTTCTCCATGGTGGCCCCTCGGCTATGGAACTCTCTCCCCAATGATATTAGATCTGCCCCTTTCTTCCTGACCTTTTGGGAAAAACTCAAATCCTGGCTTTGGGATCAAGTGTTTGTGCAATAAATGGATCAACTGGGAAAAGAATGTTTTAGTAGATTGCAAAGTGGACTGATCTGGACTATGTTTTGAACTGGTGAACTGTTTTTTATTGAATGCTTATAACTGTTTTTATTGTGTTAATTGTAACCGTGTGTTTTAATGTATTGTTTTTGGCATCTATTGACTGCCTGCTGTAAGCCGTCCTGAGTTCCACTTCAGAAGTGAGAAGGACAGGATAGAAGTGCCCAAAATAATAATAAATAATAATTTCCTTTTATATTAATCCTGCAGGCTTAAAAGATTTCAACCTCTACTCTCATTCCAGAATTGTGATTGAAATATTAATTCACTACCCATTAGGACAGCAAGTCATTCACTAAGACATTATTATTGGTGGGCAATGGAGTATTTTTTTTTAATTTGGCACCACGGAAATACAAATTTATGTTTGAATTTAGATATTTAAACTCAGAAAGGGAGGGGGGAAGTTTCAGCATCAAGAAAGGGGTTTTTTCCGTAACTATGATCCCAAAAAAAAAAACACACACACACACACAACAAAACCCTGCACTTCAATTTTAAAATAAAACATCCCATGAGCCGCAGTGGAACATATGTACGTTATTGACACAGAACCAAGAGTTCAAAATTAAGCCTTGCCCAATATGATCCCCCCCCCCCAATCGTCCCTGACACACACCCCCAAATGAGAAAGAGGTTGTAATTGTTATGCTTCTAAAAGCAGAAATGACCAAAAATCTGCTGCAAATCAACCACAGATGTACCACAGTTTACTAAAACAAGGCTTTGCACTTTGCTTTAGAGAAGGAGTAGGCAGCATGTAGCCCTCAAGCTGTATTTGACTCAGGCCTGTTTTCCTTTTCTTTTCTTTAATTCACTTTATATTTTAAAAAAATTAAAAGTTACATTAAAAATCAAAAAAGCAAACCATGAAAAGAAATAATAAAGTAGAAACACCAAAATGCCAAAAAAGAAAGAAAGACAACAAAACGAAAGAAGGAAAAAGTAGATGGCCTCCAATCTATCCTCACCTGGGCAAAAGAAAACAACATAAGCTTCACTCTGTAGACCTCCCAGTGTTGATTCCTTTCTTGAACAAAAAAAAACCTTCACAAATTATTCTTCAAAAATTAAAATTGGCACGTGCTTCTCTTCCTCATGCAAAAAGTGAACAAAAGGTTTCTAGTCTTTAAAAATATGCAGTATGTTCATTTTTCTAACCCCACCACTCACCCAAGTTTAAATAATGTCCTTAAATGTCTCCCAAATGTCCTGGGGTTGCATTTTGCCACCTTTTAGGCCATTTTAGACTAAGTGGAAACTTTTTAAAACAACAGGAAGGGTCTAACGAAGGATTCGTCCTGGATTCATCAGAAGCCCGGGTTTCAGCAGGAGTGCCTTTGCATCATTAATACTGACTGACCAACTGCATCAGTTCTTGATGAAGTCAAATCTGATCATGGTGACACAATCCTTGGTTGCATCCCATTGGGGTTCCTCTATGTGCTCTATGTGGAGCTGCTCAGAAACTTCCATTGGCCCAAAATGTTGCAGCCAGATTTTTAATAAGAGATGTGCAGTTCCTAGCGCACATCGCATTTGGATCGCTTCACTTTACAATTTATATTTTGCATGCTCTGTTTTATTCTGCTTGCATCCTGCTTTTAACAGTTGGATTTTAGAGGTGTTTGTATAGATATTTGTTAGATGCTGTTTCTATTGGTGTAGATGCATATGGCAGTTGGCCAGAGCATTAATAAATTTATTTATTTGATAAGAAGAGATGGCTATAGGGAGAACACAATCCCTTTGTTGCAACAGCTCTATTGCTGCCTGTCAGTTTTCAGACAAAATCCAAAGTACTGATTTTGACCTATAAAGTCTTAAATGCCTTGGGACCAAGTTATTGAAATCTCCTTCTATGAGCCCAGTAGAGCTCTAAGATGAGCTGGGAAGGTCCTTCTCTCTGTCCTTCTACCATCTCACACTCCTTTGGTAGGGAAAAGGGAGAAAGGGGGCCTTTTCCGTGGCTGCTTACATCAATTGTTTAATTATTTTTAATCTTATATTTATACTTTCATAAATATTTTTGAATAGTTTTTCATTTGTAGTGTTTTAAATATGTTTTTAGTTCTCTTGCACCCCATTATCAGGAGAAAGACAGGGTATATATGGATAAAGTAATAAATAATACAGCTGCTTAGACTCCCAGCATTGCCTGTTTCTTCTTTAGAGGGGAAAAACACTCTAAGATGTTTTCAGGAGTGCAGTTCCAGTTGGTTGTAGCAAACATTCCTGCAGCAGTGGGGCTGGCGGCCAGTAAAAATGTGGGCCCATGTGGCCCATGAAGAATATGTGTGTTTCCCATCCCCTGAAGTACACATTTATTCTGGAGTTGGGTTTATGAGTTACTGGCCTCTGGCCAAAGTCCTAAACAGAATCACTACTGTGCGGCAGTGAGTACATCTTGCTGGCAACACCAATTAGACATATGAAGAAATTAAGATACACTATCTTTTGTGGGGAATGGGATATGAAACTCAATTCAATTGTACAAGAAAGAATCATCATCTATTTTCACCCATAGCAGTAGTACTTTGTGTGTTTGGAAACCATGAAAAGTTCCCTAAAGGGACTGTTTGTGTGCAGTGGCATTTCTTTTTCAGCAGCAGATGAAAAAGTTCACTTCCTTTCAACCAGACTTTGCCGCTTTGGGCAAAATGGAACAGAGGCCCACTCTTAATGCTATCATTTTTTGATAGTCTTTGCTTTATCCCAGACCAATTGAATTTGGCACTTTTTTATTGCTCTTCTCCAGTGCTTTAAACTTTGGAGCAATTGAGAGGCAGAAATACAAAAGGAGACTAAGCCTCTATTGCCGCCACTTGCTACAATTGGATGTTGTTGCAAAAGAGAAAATTAGAGACAAGTCAAATTAGATACCATTGATTTCATACTCATGCCATGCAAGTAGCCATCTTAGGGTTCTATAGTGAGAAGTAACAATAACAAATTGCAGGACACAAAATAAAGACAAATATCTCTATAGCTGAGATAAAAGCTGGGAAATAACACAAAAAGACACCAGTAAAAGCTTCTCTGCTTTTACTGATGTTCTTGTTATGGCTTCTTATATTCTTATACGAATATTCTGATATTCACTTGCATTGGTTCTGTAATAGTACGAAGGTTATCCGGAAAGTAAGGTTACAAGATTTTTTTTAATACAAAGAATGAATATATTTTAATAAAACCTACATGGATTGTAGCATAGGTATTACACTATTTTTCCATATGATCACCATTCAGTTAAATGCATTTTGCCATCTGTGGGATGGGTTTTTGATGCCTGTGTCATAGAAGTTTCCCTCCACCTTTTTCAGCCAGTTCGTCACTTCAATTTTCACCTTGTCATCATCAGAAAAGTGTTTTCCACATAGGTGTTCCTTTAATTTAGTGAATAGATGATAGTCACTGGGTGCGGGATCAGGACTGTGAGAAGGGTAGCTTAAAACATCCCAACCAAATGAAGTCAACAACTTTTGTGTTCCATGAGCCATGTGCGGATGCACATTGTCATGAAATAGACTCCTGCCATCAGCATCCCACAAGTTCATTTTGGATGGCTCTGTGAAGTTTCTTCATGGTCTCACAATATATTCTGTACCCATTTTGTCATATGCTGTCTTGACATTACATCCTCTCCATAAACTGAAAAGATTTTGCAATGAATCGCAGCTGTGTTCATGTCCTTAGCATTTAGGTAGCATATTACAACACAAATTTTGCACTTGGAGAGAAATGGAATGAGGATGCATATCTCTAACCTTCACCACAATGCCAGTTGATGAGCTACTGACGATTGGCACTGCTCATTCGCTTGCACTGGCTTCCCACTACACAGCAGTGATAGCAACTTCCCCCAAGAAAATTTCCCGCGAGAGCTAAGTGCCTTGTAAGCTTACTTTCCAAATAACCCTCATAGCTTCATTTGCTCTGTGGCCATAATAATTGACTCAATACAACGTAAAAACAGATCATATTTATTTGGGCAAATGTCAACCCAACTTCCCTGTAATTAGGGACAGGATCCTAGTTAGAAATGTGTGTGTGTTTTTTTTAACCCTTCTGTGGGTGGATACCTTTTATGACCTGGAAATATTAATTCCTCCAAAGCTCCTTATGTAAGTGCTTTAAGATCTTATCCCTATTGGCTCAGAACAGCCCACACATTTGAACTCAGTCTCAGTGCTACTTCTCAATAATCACTGGGCCTCTCCAGGTTCCATTTACATGTTGCCCAATTCCCTGTATTTCTTAAGAACAAATATGTGTCATTGCATATTCTTCTTCTTTTGGTCTATTTTTCCTGCTTGAGCAGAAGGCAACTTTTGGCTTTCCCAAGCAGAGCCCTGTCAGTAAAATGGGGAATCTACTCTGGGTCTCTAGAGGAGAAATCAAGCTTTGTGAATATAGTTCAGCACTTTGGACAGATTTTAATGCTCTACATTAAATATAATCAGGCCACATACTGCCATTGATTCATCCATCTCTCCTCTTGCCATCTCTGTCTTTTTGCTCTTTTATTCCACATTTTTACTCCTCCCACTCAATGAGAACATCCAGGATGAGAACATTTCTAAAAGCTTGCTCTTGCTGGATTTGCAAGAAACAGGAGATGCATACTACTGTGACTGTCATGATATATCTGGCAGACAGGGTGGGTTTGAGTCAAATGATTTGGATCTCTCAGTATAATCCTATCTTTAGTATGCAGAAAGAGATTATAGAGACAGAGACAAAAAGGCCAAGATTACATATTGGGAGATGTACCTACATCTCCAACTATCTTACTACTATGTTATGCATAGTGACCTACTCTACAGATGCCTGTTACCAATGTCCCACGACAGGAAGAGAACCCCAGTTCTCCAGCAACCTGGAAATTTATATGTTGAAGAACTAAAGGGTAGATTCTGGAAAACACTTGGTCATTATATATATGTGCAGTGACCAGAAAATAAATTGTAATAGACGATGGAGCGACAGCACCCCCTGTGGCCAGAATCGAGCACAACCTCCAGGATGCTGGAGTTGGAAAAAATGCCAACATATACCTCTATCTGTTGTCTGTCCTGTCCATTTAACAGCATTGAATGTTTGTCATGTATGTGTTCTGTGATTCACCTTTCGAGGTGAGAAGGGTGCAATATAAATACTGTACATAATAATAATAAAAAATAATGGTGTGAGGCAGATTTATTACATCATCATTGTGCTGTCGCACGCTGGGCCTGTACATTAAACCGTACACAGGACATAAATTCTCTGTGCCCAACGGGACGCCGGGGCTGCCTCAGAATAAAGGCCCTTAGATTCCCCCAAACAGAGTCTTTAGAATGCTTAAAGTAAGTCCAACAAAGTTCTTTTATTAAGGAACAAACAGGAACAAACAGGTACTTTAACGGTTTTCTTTACAGTCTATAGGCTCTTTCAATCTTGTCCTCTAGGAACAGGCACTGTCTTCTTAACTGTAGCTAACCGATGGGGAAATCCTAGCTTCTAATCTGGGCAGTTTGTACTTGCCTCTGTTGACGTGGAGCCCCTGCACCCGGTACCAACTGCGTCTGGCTTCCGCGAGTGACTTGCCTCAACAGAGCTTTGTAGACCTCCAGGGAAAAAGAAGGAGTTCAGGTTGCTGTGATGGCCAGCTGGAGTCCCTCAGCCAAGCTGTGGCTGTATGTCTCCTGGCCAAGCCGTAGGGCTGTATAACCCCGGCCAAGCTGTAAAAGACGAAGCTTTTCTACAGGAGCCACTTCGTTCTATGTCCTGTGTGAAAGGCTTCTCTGTGAGAACTAACTCAAAATGGCTTTTTTCCCTCCAAAACTCAACAAGGGGCGGGATCAGGGAACCTAACTATAACTGGCAGGTGGCTTACCCTATAAATGCAAATTATAACAGGAAACCCCCTGCTGCAAAATCCCAAGCATGGGATTGCACACAAACATTTAAACACAGCAAATACATCTGGAGCTCCTGGAACAGCTGTTCCAGAACACTCCTGGCCTAGATTTCTCAATGATGAGAAATCTACACTATAATAAACGGACCAAAACATCGTGAGTCAAATTCTTATACTTTAAAAACATAGCATTCAAAATCTTTCTATACAAACCAATCATACGTTCCCACACACCCTCCATGTGAGACGCATGCGGTACATTAAACAACCATAAAACCTTTTCTGTACTCAAATACCTATTGACACTGGGTCCTATCTGGGGGCACTTTTAACTTAGGAATGGTGGCATCAGATGGAGCAATCTCGGCCCTGGCCATAACAAAACCTAAAGTGCAAGAACTAGAGCCCTTTTGTCTGGCATAAGCCACAGCTGCGATAACTTTCTCTGAAGCGTCGCAAAAGACATGGAGTTCAGTGTGTGAGCCTTGCAAAGGGCTCCTGGCCGTGAATTGACGTGGGATGCTCATCTGGTGTAAATCTTGAGCCTGAACGATTTGCTGTTTGGTCTTGTGATCACGCTGCACCTTTTGCCTTAAAGACTGCAGTCTCTTCTCTGCTACCTGTCTGTTGGGAGGAAGGGTAGGCCGGTCTGCTTTGAAGGGCAAAGGGGCGATCCAATTCCCTTCCTCGCTGAGAGTCACCTCGGAGTTCATGATGTTCAGGAACTCTTGTTCATCTCGGGAGAGCGCTGTGTTCTCGTCGTCCTGGGATACATCGCAGATGGATGAAAACTCAGATGAAACTCCTTGGCAGCAAACAGAAATGTGGCTGAGGCAACTTTGCATGAGGGTGACTCTGCCACAGCTGAGGGTGTTGGGCTGACCTGGACACAGAGAAGACGGAGGATGCATTTTGTCGACACATACAGGTCCCTGTATGGTCCATCCTAATGGAGTCTTCTGTGCCAAAGGTGCACCAGGAGGACCTCTCTTTTCAGCTCGGATGCTCATCAAGCTGGGGCAGTTGGATCCAATGAGCAGGACTATGTCGATATTCGGCTCAAAGGGTGGAATGAGGTCCTGTAGTCCTTTCAGGTGAGGATGCGCTTGCATCACCTCTCTGGTAGCAATCTGGTCCTTATTGCGTGGGATGGATGCACACTCAATAAGGTCAGGTAACTCAAAACGAATGTCTTTGCCACATGGCGAAATGATAAATCCAGACGCAACGCGGCCCTGTCTTCGTTGTTTGCCTGTACAAGTGGAAATACAATAGTCAATAGTCTTTGCCTGCCCCTTAAAGATTTTGAAGAAGTCAGGGGTGGCCAGGGAACCGTCGCTTTGGTTGTCAAGGGCCACGTACATTTTCTTCTTCATCCAAGGCTTGCTGGCAGGAAAAACCTCTGCCAGACAAATAGGGTGGCAAATCCTAGTCTTCTTTGGGCTGCCGCACAACTGTGTGCAGGCCACAGAGGGTGCCTCAGTGACCGATGAAGGTCCAGCTGAATCTTCTGTGGAGCGTTGACTGGTGGCCCCGCTCTTGACCTTGGAGGGCACGAAATCCTTGTCATGCATGGCTGAGCAATGCTTTTCGGATTGGCACACCTCGCACTTTACCTTTTCTTTGCATGACTTTGACTGGTGGGGAGTTGCACCGCAGCACCTGAAGCAGATCCTGGACTTTTTGAGGATCTCGACCTTGTCTGCGTGAGGCTTCTTGGCAAACTCCCTGCAGTCGGCCAAACTGTGGGGCTTTGCATGCAGTGGGCACAAAACATCCTCGGGCGTCATCTTGGTGTCAGCTGGAGATGAGTTGGTCTCCGTGGACTTGACGGCGATGCTTCTCTCGGTGCCACTGTCCTTTGCAGGTTTCCCGGGCTCTTTGATGTGCCTATCCGACCTTGGAGTCCCATAAAGAGTTGGAAATCCCGTCTGTGGGTCGTTGAACTGCATGGCAGCATTTGTGACGAAGTCCACAAGATTGGTGAACGGTGGGTAGACCTGATGGTTGGCCTGCTTGAATCTGAAGACTTCTCTGCCCCACTCTTCTTGCAAGGAGAATGGCAGCTTCTGGATGATGGCAGTTTGGGACAAGTGTTGGTCCAGGCAGGCAA
This sequence comes from Anolis sagrei, assembly GCF_037176765.1. NCBI lineage: Eukaryota > Metazoa > Chordata > Lepidosauria > Squamata > Anolidae > Anolis > Anolis sagrei. The sequence goes on along the minus strand of NC_090021.1, from coordinate 131,272,377 downwards.
ACCCTGGAAGATGTGGATTTCCCTTGGCAGACTGAAGCTCAGTCAATAAGTCTGACAAGTCCCAAAGCTGTTCAAAGTCTTTTGGTTTGAGCACTGGGAACTTATGAAGTCTGTCCATCAGTGAGGCTTCAATTTGGGTGCTGGTCCCGTAGCGCTGATCAAGCCTCGTCCATGCAGTGTCCAACGCTCTGTCTGGTTGATCGATGAGAGCGGAGAAAATCCTTCTCACCTGCTGAGCTGATACTGGACCAAGCCAGGCGATCAAAAGAGTCAATTGTTCCTCAGAGGTGAGTCTTAAACTCTGAATGGCTCGCTGAAAAGTCTTTTTCCAAAGTAGGAAATCTTCTGGCTGGTCAGAGAATTTCTCCACACCTTTGTCCCTCAAATCTTTTCTCGGGTTCCTAAACAAAGACTCAAGCTGCAACTGAGGAGTCTGAAGGAACGGAAGGGGTGTTTGGTCAGGGGTAAGGGTGAAGTTCTTCTGAAATGTCGAAGATCCATTCCAAGGAACACCTGTGGCCTCAGGAATGGGCGAAACTCTGATTTCTGGGCTGGGCTTTGGTGCCTGAGTTGGCGGCTGTGGGCTCCTGGCCCTGAATTGCTCGACCAGCCTGCGTGGCGTGATGTCGCTGTCCGCATGCACCAGGTTGCCGTCTTGGAAACCAACGTGGGCTGGCAAAAGAGGTGTGGTAGGAGGCGTTGGCAAACGGTTGACATTTTCTTGAGATAGTTCTCCTAGCAGCGCCTTTGCCAAGATGTCGGCACGGACTCTTTTCTGCGCTGCTTCCTGCTGGATGCGCGACAACTTTAATTTCGCCTCTAACTCGGCTTGTGACTGCTTTTGCTTCGCCTCTAACTCGGCTTGTGACTGCTTTTGCTTCGCCTCTAACTCTAGTTGAGCCCGCTCAAAGTTCAGGCCTAGGTCTGCCGCTGCAGCCTCAGCTTCTGCTTCTAGGATTTTTTCTCGCAGTTTGAGACGCCTTGTTTCTCTGTTGTAAAAGGCCGCCATAGATGAGGAGCTGTTTCTGGAGACAGACGATCCTGATGCGGAGCCATGTCTGCTGCTATGCCTCCTGCTGGTGTGGCTGTGCTTGCTTTGGCCAGAAACACCTCCCTGACTGCTCTGTACACTTAAAGCCTTTGGGGAACCTGAGATGTGAGCCATGACAGCAAATTGCCCAAACAGTATAGCAATACAGGTAAAATGCCAATTGGAGCAATCAGTATATCAATAACCAACAGTCAGTGGAACACACAATATGGAAATGCAGTAATAAAGCAGTCAGTGAATCAATGCAAATATTCAAGCAATATAACAATGCAATTTCAATAGGATGCAGGAAACAGCATAAAAATGCAATTGCAACAACAAATAGAGCAGGCAAATATCAGGACAGCTATTAGCACACTCAAACTTATCACTTTAAGGCAATGCAGGTATGACAAATAGAGCAGACAATTAAATCAATGCAATTGCAAACACTCAAACCTAATACTTTAAGGCAGAGAATAAACATAACAGACACAATAATTCAAATGCACATCAAACTCTTGCTGAAAGGCTGTAAAAAGCCAAAGGCGATTGCAAAAAACCCTTTCCAGGAATCTGAAAGGCAAAGCAGAAACAAGGCTTGTTTCAAAAGAGCGGGAAAGCTTGCTTCTGCTGGAAACTGTAGCAGGACCTAGCAGAGCTTGCTATGTAGATACTTTAGAAAGGACGGGAAGAATGTTGCAATTCCATGCAGACCTGCTGTGCAAAAGCTGGAGGAGAAATGTAGCAACTTGCAAACTGAGTAGATCTTCAAAATGGTGGGAAGAGAGCTGAAGCAAAGAAGGAGGCTGCCAGCCCCTCCCTTCTGGTCTTCCAAAATGGCCGAAAATGAAGAGACACAGACAGATGGGCTCCTCTTCAAGATGGCCGAAACTCCTCAGACACACACAGATGGATGGATCCAGGTAATGAAGACTTGAAATGGCTTGTACAAGCTTCTTAAAACACTGTTCTGTAGCTGTAAAGCCTTTTTCTCTATTCCCGGGTGGCAGAAGCCACCAGCTTCGTCTTTTACTGTGCTGTCGCACGCTGGGCCTGTACATTAAACCGTACACAGGACATAAATTCTCTGTGCCCAATGGGACGCCGGGGCTGCCTCAGAATAAAGGCCCTTAGATTCCCCCAAACAGAGTCTTTAGAATGCTTAAAGTAAGTCCAACAAAGTTCTTTTATTAAGGAACAAACAGGAACAAACAGGTACTTTAACGGTTTTCTTTACAGTCTATAGGCTCTTTCAATCTTGTCCTCTAGGAACAGGCACTGTCTTCTTAACTGTAGCTAACCGATGGGGAAATCCTAGCTTCTAATCTGGGCAGTCTGTACTTGCCTCTGTTGACGTGGAGCCCCTGCACCCGGTACCAACTGCGTCTGGCTTCCGCGAGTGACTTGCCTCAACAGAGCTTTGTAGACCTCCAGGGGAAAAGAAGGAGTTCAGGTTGCTGTGATGGCCAGCTGGAGTCCCTCAGCCAAGCTGTGGCTGTATGTCTCCTGGCCAAGCCGTAGGGCTGTATAACCCCGGCCAAGCTGTAAAAGACGAAGCTTTTCTACAGGAGCCACTTCGTTCTATGTCCTGTGTGAAAGGCTTCTCTGTGAGAACTAACTCAAAATGGCTTTTTTCCCTCCAAAACTCAACAAGGGGCGGGATCAGGGAACCTAACTATAACTGGCAGGTGGCTTACCCTATAAATGCAAATTATAACAGGAAACCCCCTGCTGCAAAATCCCAAGCATGGGATTGCACACAAACATTTAAACACAGCAAATACATCTGGAGCTCCTGGAACAGCTGTTCCAGAACAATCATTATTGAACAGAATTCTAGCCTGAAAGAGAAAAAAGTAGAGAGTCTATTTTGAAAAAAAAAATCTTTTACCTTTTTATGTAGAACAATACTAGCTCAAGATCTGGGAGTAGCAAAGGAGCTTGTGGGAAGTGTTCTAAATACAGTCTTCCTCATTTTCACTGGCCCATTTCTTTTCCTTTTGTAGCACTAGGGTTGATAGTGTCATCCTTTATTGTTGCAGTTGTAGAAGATCATTGCATTGAACTGTCACCTTGATTACTCTATGTGTTTCGTGATCCCTCGGTTTCATGTTGCCCACATATACCCTGTGTATATCCTCCATCAGGCACATTAGGCTCCTTGTGCCTAATGGGATGAACTCTAGTTCATGCAAGCTTCTGCCCTGATTTATGTGTATGGGTCTGTTCCAGGATCATAAAGACCTTGAATGACTTTCTCTGGAAGCTGGAATGATAGACAATAGGCACTCAGTGGTAAAGAAGTGAAGCTAAAAGAGCAGGGTTTGTTGTTGTTTTTTTAATTCCTCTCTGGAGACTTGGCCCTTGAAAGTTACCTGGTGGTGATAGCCTCCAAGGCAAATCCCCTTGCAAAAGAAGTTGTTTCTTCAATAAAACTCTTCTCTGAACCATTTGAAAGGCCAACTTTCCATTTCAAAATGCAAACAACTAAACACTGAGTTGCACATGTGCCCACATCTCTTACTTAGCTTCTCATTTTAAACTTCTGATGTTGATTTAAATTGATATATATTGCAAAATGTAGGAAGTGTGTGCATCGTAAACTATAATTACAGAAGCAGAATAAAAAAGGAACTACTTATTTTTGTGGGTCTCTTTATACTGAAATACTTTCCCACATCCTCTGCTGTGTGGTAACTTTTCCAACACAAATTTTATGTGTGGTAAGAAGCGTTGCTTCCTCTCCCTCTTTGCTTCCATGGCAAATGGGAAGTCAAAGGAAATTTATTTTTCACCACTGACTTGTGTGCAGGTTGCTTTGGATACTATTGAGCAAAGGGGGAGAAAATCCAGTCCCCACAAAGTAGGTAGCCAGACTGGACAGAGCTAAACAAGACCATCCAGATAAAGAGCTATTGTGACTACACCAAAATGAGGCCAGCTCTTTTTTGTGGGCAATTCATGGGGCTCACCTATAGGACTGGAAAGGGGGTGGTCACTGTGTGGCTCTCCAAGCCTTGTGTAACTCCAGTTCCCAGCGACCCCAGCCAGCATAGCCCATGATAAGGAATGTGAACTATGGAGAGCCATACAGTTTCCACCCTTAACTGAGATTTTCCAGGGTCTAATTCAATATTCAGACATCAGCTGAGTTCCCACAATTGCAGAGTTGGGAAAGGTCCTGACAGCTATCTAGTCCATTATATGCTCTAGGCAGGAATTCTCAAGCTAGAGCATACTTACACTAATGATAGGCATCAGTCCCAAGATTTGTTTAGACCTCTAATCAGTATGTAGAGAGTAGCCCAGTTCAATTTAGTTTGGGTTGCATCAAAGGATGCCAAATAATAAACTGGGACTGAGTCAGAATCTCCCTTTAGACATATGATGTCTCAAAGCAATACACAGAATCATAAAGTTGGAAGAGACCACATAAGCCATTGAGATCAACCGTCTGTTGTGCAGGAAAACCACAATCAAAGCACCCCTTGACAAATGGTCAACCAGCCTCTGTTTAAAAGCCTCCAAGGAAGGAGCTTCCGCCACACTCAACAAGGACTTGCCAAATTCCGTACAAATTGGGGTGAGTGTACTAGATTCATTAGAAAAGAAATAGAACAACCAATAACTTATTTTGCTATTTTGACATGGGACATAGGGATGTTATATTTCAAGCTTGGTTCTACATAATGGAAATAATGCACACCACAGGGATAGCAATACATGTTGGCTGGTCTCCTGTTGGTGTGACCCCTGCTTACACCAACATATAGATGTTGCAGAAGGAGGTATTCAGCACTACATTCCACAATGCCCCCTGAATCCCTGGCAGCCAAAATTATATCCAAAATACATATTTAACAAATGGAAGAATATTTAGAATAGTACATAGTTAAGAGTTGCCATGCTGAAAAATAGTCAATTACCATTTTAGAAGACCTCCAGATGTTGGGATTTAACAAGAAATGCCCCTGAAATTCCCAATATTGCTATCAGATGGCAGGTCCCAATTCAAGGTGCAGGTTCTTACCTACAAAGCCCTGAACGGTTTGGGACCCACTTACCCTCGTGATTGCATTTCCTTCTACAAACCTACACAAACCCTTCGATCTTCCAGAGAAACCCTTCTCTCACTCCTGCCCCTATCGCAAGCGCAGCTTGTGGGGATGAGGGAGAGAACCTTCTCTGTGGTGACCCCTCAGCTCTATAACTCACTCCCTGGAGAAATTAGGCAAGTGCCCACCCTGGCAGTCTTCAGGAAGAGCAGTCTTCAGGCTGTTCTGGTGTGCCCTCAATGAATGAACAATAATCCCTGACCTTGACCAAACCTGGCATAAAATGCCTCGGACACACTTTATCTCACCCTCTAGCGCAATTAAACCCGATTGTTTTGTCCCCACCTGAACATCCTTCTAGATACATTATGCTGCTTATCTCACATGGAGTTTTTAATCATTTTAATCTTTTCAACCGGCCCTGCCCATCATGACTGACTGTTGTGATTTTATTTTATATGCTTATCTTATATTGCTTTTTATTTTTTTAATTATTTTCATTATATTTTATTGATGTATTATTTTATGTTGTATATTTGCTTTGGTGTAAATGTTGGGCTTGGCCTCATGTAAGCTGTCCCCAGTCCCCTAAAGTGTTGTTGTTGTTGTTGTTGTTGTTGTTGTTGTTGTTGTTGGGACAAACATTGCTGCCCTGTATCCTTGGTAGATGCCTACTCCAATTTACATTTTTAAAAGGAGGTTGGCTGGAATCTTGTTGAAGAGTTATGAATGCATAAGCACTGGAGTTATGGTGCTATGTTTGAATTCTGTTCTGACCATTACCACCACCAGCCCAGCCCCTGCTTTGTGGGAAACAGCTGCTGCAATTGAAAAGGTCCCATTCCCCTGACAATTAGGACAATTGCCTCTCCTGATGTGCGACAGGAAGTTGCTGCTAACTGTGAGAGAAATAAGATTGAGCACTGTGAAAGCCACCCACTGTATAGCTCTCAGCTTCCTCCCAGTAAACTCAAATCAAGGGAAAGCTTCATGAGAACCACCACTCCTCTTAACGTTTCCCCAGCAACAGCAAGAGTATCTCTCTGAGCAGCTAAACCAGGCAATCCCAACTGGATGGCCTCCCATGAGGGTCTGCCTCCAGGGGCAAACCAAGGATGGGCAACTTCTGAACAGACTCAGAAGTGGAGTGGGCAGATCAAAAGACAACCTGGCAAAATGGCACTGCTAAAAAGAATCCTCTATCTTGTGTGATTGCGGAGTAGAACAAACAACTCCGCATCTGTATGCTTGCCCACAATACCCCGCCTCATGCACAGAGGAAAAATTGCTTAAAGCTACAGACAATGCAGTTGCTGTTGCCGAATTTTGGTCTGGAGTTGTTTAGCCGCATGTTCTCCCTCTATTTTATCAGTTTTATACTTGTTTTATCTGTGCAATGCTTTTGACACAAAATAAATAAATCACATCTCTGTCATGAGTGATCCCTGGAGCAATAGGCAGAAACAGGATCCCTGTTATAATTTCCTCTCGCACAGGAGATTGCTCATGTAACCTTATGCTTCCTAGTTAACAGGAGAATAGACACTTGTCATTTGTAGAGGCTGCTGCCTGACAAGTAGGGTGTGGGTGGTTTTCCTGGTCCGGATGTATGAACCAACTAGGAACTATGAACTATGGAAGGTCTGTGAATACAAAATGGTCATTAGTGTGTAACTCTAGGTCAGGCAACCTCAAACTCCAGCCCTCCAGCTGTTTGGGCCTTCAACTTACAGAATTCCTGGCAATTGAACAACCGCGTTAGAGCTTCTGGGAGTTGGAGGCCCAAACAGCTGGAGGGCCGCAGTTTGAGGATGCCTGCTCTAGGTTATACATGTATAACTTCCTAACAAGATTCCAACTGATATCTTAAGCACTGAAAACTCTTTTAAAAATGCATAGGTAAAAGTTATTTTAAAAGGTATACACAAAAAATCAGTTATCCAAAAGAAAATTAGTACTCCGGCTGTATTAGCCAGGTAAAGGATCTCAGAAAATAAAATTGAAAAAAAGGATGAAGACTCTTTAAAAAAAAGTGAAGAAGAACATTCCTTCCCCCAAGAGTTCTTAAAGGCCATCATTGTTAAACCTTCCAAATCAAGTTGGGTAACTTCAGCCATCTCTATTATTCAGTGCAATATTATTTTGCTATGCTTTATAAGATATCCAATTAAATAGGCAGCATTCAACCAGTAAAGGGTGGTGGTGGTGGTGGTGAGAACAGAGTTGTTTCTCCTCGAATTACCAGTGAAGCTATGTGGATGAAATTCTCTAACATGACAACCATGAAGTGAATCTGTATTTTGCCCAGTCATCCAAGGGTGACATGCTACCTTTTCTTCAAACTGTTTTTGGTGACATATAAAATCCCAACTGCAAAGACATTTAATTCTAAAATGAAAAACCACCCTGCTCCCTGGATTCGAACCGCTGACCTTTCGGTCAGCAAGTTCCACAACTCAGCAGTTTAACCCACTGTGCCACCAGGGGCTCCATTTATACCCATCTAAAAATCCCAATCACAACTGCTTTAAAAGCCCAGCCCTCATCTTCTATATATATATAAATGCTCTGTTCATTTTGAATGACATCATAACTCAAAATCCGCTGGACAAATTGCCACCAAATTTGGCCACAAGACACCTACTAACCCAAGGAGTGACCATCAATAAAAAAATGACTTTGTCATTTGGGAGTTGTCATTGTTGGGATTGATAATTCACCTACAATCAAAGAGCACCCTGAACTCCGCAAATGATGGAATTGAACCAAGTTTGGCACACAGAACTCTCATGACCAACGGAAAATACTGGAAGGGTTTGGTGGGCATTGACATTGAGTTTTGGAGTTGTGGTTCACCTCCATCCAGAAAGCACTGTGGACTCAAACAATGATGGGTCTGGGCCAAACTTGGCACAGATACTCAAAATGCCCAAATGTGAACACTGGTGGAGTTTGAGGGGAAATAGAGCTTGCATTTGGGAGTTGTAATTGCTGGGATTTATAGTTCACCTACAATCAAAGAGCATCCTGAACCCCACCAATTATAGAATTGGGCCAAACTTCCCACACAGAACCCCCATGACCAACAGAAAATGAGGTGTATTCTGATGGTCTTTGGCGGCCCTTCTGACACCCCCATTGAGAAGTGCTGTCGTAAACCATCCAGTTCAACTCCCTTCAGCAGGGCAAGAAAACAAAGCCCTCCTGACAAAAGCCATCCAGCCATAGATATAGATAGATATGATTCACACACACACACATGTATATTACAGCTATAGTATCATAGATTTGAAAGGGACCCCTAAAGGACAATTATATGTTGATGTTCCAGAGAAGGCAAACCAGACAATCTCTACATCAACACTGACAAAGAAACAACAAGAAATACTGTTTACCCACAAGCATAAAGACATTATATATATTAGAAACCAACACTTTCTCATTACTTTATTGTCCAGATCACCAGACTGGGCCATAGCAATGCGTGGCAGGGGATGGCTAGTCAGTTTATAAACACCTGATATCAGAGAAATGTTTTTACCTGCCGACAAAAGGTGAATGAGGTTGGGGCCATTCTGGCCTCTCTAAGGAGGGAGTTACAAAGTTTGGGTACAGCTACTGAGAAAGCCCTCTCCTGTCCCTATGCCTTCTTGTAGATAATCTCCTTATATTACTTCATAACATCTGGACTAGATTAATTTCTCCTTTATAACACTGTGATGGTGGTTTGGGTAAAAGCCTACCAAATACTTGAAAAGGAAGCAGCTCTACTTATCACTCCTTTTTCAACAATATGCAAAGTGAGCTTCAGGGATCCTTCTTGCCAAAGTTAACAATGGGCAAAGCAAGTCTGCATTGCTTAGAAAAGTGAGGAAACCTAGCTGCCCAGGGGCAGTCCAAAGGCAGCTAGGTGCTCAAACACATTCCTTCAATTGAACGGATACATTGATTATGTATATAAGATCGGTTATTCTTGTTGTGTCTCCTCAAGTTGTTTCCAACTTTTTTTCATGTCAGGAGTGACTTGAGAAACTGCAAGTTGCTTCTGGTGTGAGAGAATTGGCTGTCTGCAAGGATGCTGCTCAGGGGACACCTGGATGTTTTACCATCCTGTAGAAGGTTTCTCTCATGTTCCTGCATGAGGAACTGGAGCTGACAGTTGGGAGCCCACCTCACTCTCTGGATTCGAACCGCCAACCTTTGGGTCAGCAGTTCTACCAGCACAGGGGTTTAACCCATTGTGCCACTAGGGGCTCCTCAACTTATGGCCACATTAAGGTAAACCTATAACAAGTTTTATTTATTTATTATTTATTTACAGTATTTATATTTCATCTTTCTCACCCCATAGGAACTCAGGGCAGATTACAATGCCCATGTACATGGCGAACATTCAATGCTAATTAGATATACAACATATATAGACAGACACAGAGACAATTTAACATTCCAGCTTTTCCTGGCTTCATGAGGTATGCTTGATTTCGGTTCGATTCCAGCCACAGAGGGACCTACCACTTCACCGTCCATTTGTGACACCAAGTCCTTTGATAGCGTACTTTCTCATTCTTTTGCATGCTGCTGGAAGGTGTTTTTTAATGGCGTCACAAATTAGTCTAATTAGCCTCCTTGCATAAAGTGATACCTAAATTTCCTACTTGACAGATGCAACTGTCAAGTAGGAAATCGGGCTGCATAGGTTGACAAGAAGCTAGACTAATGGCTAGAAGCTCACTCCGACCCGAACTGATCAGTAGTGATTGAATGCATCTGTCTGCGCCACAGCCCAGTTTTCTTGTTTAGAGGGGATTTGCCTTTGTCTTCTTCTAAGAATAAGATAACGTTACTTGTTCAAGGTAACCCAATGCTTTCCCAAACAAGGATTTAAACCTTATTTACCAGTTTCTTAGCCCAATGCTCAAACCAGTACATCTTGCTGGTTTTCATATAAACACTAGATGTGGTAAAACGGTACTAAGTTTTACAGAAGAATATCTCAACTGGATTGCAAAGGAGAAGAAACTTCTTTTCTGTCTCACGCAATAACTAGATGCTTTTTTAAAGCAAGCTGGAACCAGGTATGGCTGATGTTGGAGCGCATCATGTGTTCATTTTCGCCTGGGGAAACAGTGTATGAGTCATGCACTCTTACATAAATGTTGTCCTTGCAATGATACAAATATTGGTATAGTTTCATGTTTCCAGTCCTTGCTGCAAAAGCAGTCCTGCCCATAAACTTCTGCCTCCAGCCAATTTTCCAAGAGTGATGTGTTTTTTGACTGACAAAACTCAGAAGAGTAGCTGCAATAATTCTTGCCTATTTTCTCTTTCTTTGCCCTGGGTCAATCTAAGGATTTATTACCAACTTTTCAGCTATTCCTGTGGTACCTAAAATGCTGAAGGAAAGATCATAGCTCTGTGATAGAAATCACATTTTGTACATACTCCAGCTCCCAAGACCAGCCCCTAGCATTGCCAGTTAAAATGCTCTCAAATAAAAGACATCTAATACCAGACAGTCAATGGGGCAATAGTGAGATACTTATTTATTTACAGTATTTATATTACACCCTTCTCACCCCGCAGGGGACTCAGGGGCATCTGTCTATATATGTTATGAGCCAGTTAGACATATAAGATTTATAGACATGAAGAGGCAATTTAACATTCCAGCTTCATGAGGGTATGCTGGATTCCTGCTCAATTCCAGCCAGAGGGGGAACTGCTACTTCACCGTCCGTTGTGACACCGAGTCCTTTGATAGTGTACTTCCTCATTCTTCTGCATGCTGTTGGAAGGTTTTTATGGCATCATAAATTAGTTAAATTAGTTAATCCCATGATAGAGTTGCCTAAGGGCCACCAGATACACGAACCATGGATCTTACTCAGTATAGAAGTTGTTACTACAGTTTCCTTATGCATTAGCATGTTATTGGCTATGAAGTTGCAATCTTCATAGTCAATGCATAAGAAACCTGTAGTTAGAATCTTCACACTCAGGTTGTAATGTATTTTGAATAGAGGACTAGTGTAGTAGAGTGCTTTGTGAGTTGGTCTAACTCACTGGGATACCAGTGTCCAAATCTTTGCTGGGCCACTGGGTAATCTTGAGCAACTCTCACTCTGTCAGTCTCAAAAGAAGGCAAAACCAAACAATTGCATGAAGAAATTCTGCCAAGAAAAGCCTATAATAGAGTTGTCTAAGAGTCACCATAAGCCAGAAATGACTTGAAGGCACACCAGAACAACAATACTTTCTGAATTCAATTAGATTTCACTATCTGCAACCAGACTGAAACATTCCACCCTTCTCCATTTTATGACATAGAATGCCTAACTGCTATTATGGGAATATGGTAGCCAAGTATGGACATTTCATAGCAGAACTCAACTTTAGGTCAGGGCTGAGAATCTTGAGATCAGCAAGCCTCATGTAGTTCCCATGGCCTCTTTCAAAAACTCCATGTCTTCCCAGATGCCACTGAAGTCCCCTCCCAATAAATCAGCATAAAAATATTTCCACTTCAGGAAGTTGCCTTTAAGTAAGCTGCAGGTTCTGGAGCAAAGTATCTGCAGTGAGTTATGGTAATACAAACTGGGCCATGGGTCTCTGAAGATTTTGGCCAATCTACCATTAGTTCGTTCTGTGGAATGGCCCCCATAAAAATGTGGCAAATAAGAATGTTTTTAATTAGAAAAAGTGGAAAGCAAAGTGTCTTCTTGTCATTGTTTTTAGAAGGTCTATTCGGATGGCGTTAAATGTTGCATGCAAGAGAGAGTAAGTAATCTTAGAGCTGGTGTGATTCAGTTTACATCTTCTGCTTCTGCCAGCAGTGCTTTGTTTGAAATAAAAAATTGTTCTCTTACAAATCACACTGGAAAAAACAGCAACATGATATTCTGTGTCCAATATACCTACCTCCACATTTCCGGGTCAAATAGCATCAGAACCCAACATTTGTTATTCTCAGACACAGCAGACCTATTACATCCATAGGTAAAGGTAAAGATTTTCCATTGACATTAAGTCTAGTCATTTCCGACTCTGGGAGTTGGTGCTCATCTCCATTCCTAAGCTGAAGTAGTTTGCGAGATATGATGTCTGTCACAAATGGACATTCACATTTTTATTTATATAGATTAATATAAAAGCCTGCTATTCTGTCTTTCATTCAAGTCAGAAGGAATAAAATACAAACGGAAATACAAACTATCGAAAAGAGGTCAATAACACAAGTAAAGCATTAATTGTTTGTTTAACGTGTTGTGCAGGCACATTAAACGGTTGGCCCTGGTTAAATCGCATTAGCCTTGGTGCATTGTAAGGACACAGCATGCTAATGCAATACCCACACTGCATTATTTGACAGTGTGGATGCACCCGTAGTCTTTGATTCCAAGCACTGTGGTGTTGGTTTGGTTCCTTATGTAACTAATTTTACATCTTTTAGACTGCCGAAAGATTGGATGCAATTCCTGAAAATATAATGTCCCATTTCTAATCCAAATGACTGACTCCCATTTGAAAATAGAAACTACTGCATTATTGAGTTTGGCACGAGCAAAATGTTGGAATGTTAGTAATTTCTGCTTGTGTTTTGTCTGCCAAGCCAGCCCATACTTTACATTTCAGTCACATCTAATTTAGGCTTCCATGAGGACCTGGTTTTAGTTAAATCCAAATAGAGGGTATTGGAGAAAAAGCTCCAAAAAAGTATGTGAATGATACTGGAAAATCTGTTCACTTCCTAATGCCACAAGTAAATTTAAATGTCTAAGCCAGTGTTAATCTTTTGCATTTCAACAGATAGGAAAAGTGGTTTTTATAAAACACCACGGTCTTAGATATAAATGCATGTAGTATCATTCCAAAACACTGAGGCATAGAAAATCATACATATTCAATCAACCTCTTTGTTTTCATGCATAAACTGTCCCTGACCATAGTAATTCAAATGACAGCTGAAAAATAAGGGAAAAGCCATAAGATTAATCACTAACAGATACCTTCTTCTTTTCTTTCTTTCTTTTTCTTAAGTCACTGGTATTTCAGGAAAATACAAAGACAACATTAGAGATTTAAAGGACTTTGGAACACTTCGCAATGTGCTCTGTATTGCTTCTAGTTTATGAGTAGATGTGGACAGTGTAGGATAACTTCTTTAAATGATGTGATTGAATGATTGTCTTCTCAAACAAATCAAAGATATTCAGGCCCCAAAATCCTAGGTTGTATGAAATACTGACAATGTTGAAGCACTGGCTTTGCTGTGTGTACAACTCCAGATTATTTGTTAATATCAATGCTAACTTTCCGAGATGGTTTTCCCTTGGAGTGGCAAAGCAAGGAACCTATGCATTCAAACCTCATGGAAGAAGTCTCTTTAGCATTTTTGCACAAATGCCATGCCTTGGTATATATCAGTGGTTCTCAACCTGTGGGTCCCCAGATGTTTAGGCCTTCAACTCCCAGAAATCCTAACAACTGGTAAACTGGCTGGGATTTTTGGGAGTTGTGGGCCAAAACACCTGGGGACCCACAGGTTGAGAACTACTGGTATATATGGACTAGGTGCCGCTGTTCTAAATGACCTATCTAAATGCAAATAGGTACAAGAGCATGGTTCAGTGTTTTGCTTTTGGGGACTTTATTGCATGGAGCCACTATTTCAGGGCAACTGGATTTTTTTTCCATGTCAGAAGTGACTTGAGAAACTGAAAGTCACTTCTGGAGTGAGAAAATTGGCCATCTGCAAGGACATTGCCCAGGGGACGCCCGGATGTTTTACCATCCTGTGGAGGCTTCTCTCATGTCCCCACATGGGCCGCCAGTGGCGCAATGGGTTAAACCCTTGTGCTGGCAGGAGTGAAGACTGACAGGTTGCAAGTTCGAATCCAGGGAGAGCGCGGATGAGCTCCCTCTGTCAGCTCCAGTTCCCCATGAGGGGACATGAGAGAAGCCTCCCACAAGAATGGTAAAATATCAAAACTTTCGGGCATGCCCTGGGCAATGTCTTGCAGACGGCCAATTCTCTCACACCAGAAGTGACTTGCAGTTTCTCAAGTCACTCCTGACAGTAAAAAAATTGGGAAGCTGGAGCTGACAGACAGGAGCTCATCCCATCTTGCGGATTCGAACCTCTGACCTTCAGGTCAGCAGTTGGGCATGCACAAGGGTTTAACCCAGTGGTTCTCAACCTGTGGGTCCCCAGGTGTTTTGGCCTACATCTCCCAGAAATCCCAGCCAGCCAGTTTACCAGCTGTTAGTAGTTCTGGAAGTTGAAGACCAAAACATCTAGGGACCCACAGGTTGAGAACCACTGGTTTAACCCATTGCACCACCGCAATTCCTTAGCTTTGGGATCACTGATAGGGACTACATACCAGAATGAACACTCTCACTGTCACATCTCTTCCTTCACACAACTGCACTGATTCACAGATTTGTATTCCTGCCCTCCTCCTAACCTTGTAACTCCACTGTCCAGCCTTCTGCAATTTTTAATGATAATTTTAAATTAATGTAGTGATTTTTAGTATGGTGAATTTTTAAAAAATCAAATTTCTGATTCAGCAATAGCAAGGAAGAGAGTGGGAGACAAAACTGTCCCCAAATGTTATTTCCATGCTATCATACTCGCACAGAAGTGGAATATCCCCATCACATTAAACAGGAACAGGAGTAATTAGCAGCTATTGACAGATTTTTCACACTAATAGAGAGGGACTGATTAATCTCAGGCAAGAGTGAGACCAGCAGCAGGAAGCACATAGCATTGTACAATTGTGACCATCACTAAAGGTGACAGTCCTGCTTCAGTGCTGGTTTGTCTCCTTTATGCAATGAAGTCCTCAGTATCCAAGGCCAGCCAAGGCCAGCCTTGCCATGAAATTGTGTGAAACTATTGCCCCAAGCAGTAGATTTCAGTAGTCTGAATGGGTCTCCACATGGCTCCTCTTTCTTACCACAGTATGTGGTTTTTTTTTTAAAGTTAGTTTCTTTCCAGACTGTGTGTGGCATTTTTTTTCCTTTTTTGCTTCAGGTGAAAAATGTCTCACATTGGCTCTGATTTTCATTTCAAATCCTCTGGCTCACCATGGATCCGCTGTAATTCTACAGCATGTGTGTATTTTTAGCTGACTCATCTCTCTCCATACTTGCACGGCTAGGAAGCCAATTTTAAATCAATTGCATATGGGTGAGCAATGTTGCTCTTTCTGGTTTCCCTTCTGCATAAATAGCCATTCTTCTTATATAACATGTCCTTGATGAGGAGCCGACATAGTCTGTTTAAAAGAATTGCTTTTCCTTCTTTTTTCCTTTACTAAAGGTGATTTTTTTAGCAAATACACACTACCTCCCTGCCTCAAAAGAAGTACATATGGAAGTACAATAAAGGATCTAAGTAATGAGAGGCTATCGGCTAGGTGAGAAATGAATTGCATGGCTGCTGTGCAGTCAGGTCTTTTGATACAAAAATTATTTAAATTGACATTAAAGACTGCTTGTGCATTTTGCTGGTGAGGTTCCCAATCTAGTCATGATGTTGAAAAAAAAGCACATCGAAATAATTGCTATTAAAAAGAAACTTTTTATCAACCAGAGAAATCAGCCATAGCAGAGCACCTGATGAACCAACCAGGACACAGCATTTTATATGAGAACACAGAAATGCTGGACCACTTGAACAACCACCATGTCAGACTACACAGAGAAGCCATTGAAATACACAAGCATGTGGACAATTCCAACAGAAAGGAAGAGACCATGAAAATGAACAAAATCTGGCTACCAGTATTTAAAAAACTCTAAAATTACAACAGCACAACAACAGAGAGGAAACAAACAAGGACATCGAATCACCTCTCAACAAAAGTTTGCTCCAGGCACTGTCAGGCCACTATATGCTAATCAAGGTGGTCAGTTGAAACATTCACACCTAGCTCCAGCAGACAAGAGTCCTTTGTCTCACCCTGGTCATTCCACAGATATAAAAACCCTTTTTCCTAGTTCCAACTACCTCTGAGGATGCTTGCCATAGATGCAGGCGAAACGTCAGGAGAGAATGCCTCTAGACCATGCCCGAAAAAACCTACAACAACCCAAACTTTTTATTCTTTTCTGGTTATCTATTACTAAAAGCACTAGTGGTGAGGTTAGTAAAATATGTATAGGTCACATTTTGGTTAGGGATGCAATTCTTCACCACTTACAATCTAGAAAGAAGCAATGGGTAGTGTATTGTTGAAGGCTTTCATGGCCAGGGTTGTTGTAGGTTTTTCGGGATGTATGGCCATGTTCTAGAAACATTCTCTCCTGATGTTTTGCCTGCATCTATGGCAAGCATCCTCAGAGGTTTTGAGGTCCTAACAACCTCTGAGGATGCCTGCCATAGATCAAAACATCAAGAGAGAATGCTTCTAGAACATGGCCATACAGCCCGAAAAACCTACAGCAACACAGATTCCAGACAATTCAGCAGGTCCGAGACATCCTCAGAGGTTGTGAGGTCTGGTGGAAACTAGGAAAACGCAGTGCCCAAACATGAATCAAGGAACATAAAAGGCACTGCAGGCTAACTCAACCAGAGAAGTCAACCATAGCAGAGCACCTGATGAACCAATCTGGACACAGCATATTATTTGAGAACACAGAAATGCTGGGCCACTCTCACAACCACCATGGCAGATTACAATGAGAAGCCATTGAAATCCACACGTATGTGGACAATTTCAAGAGAAAGGAGGAAACCATGAAAATGAACAAAATCTGGCTACCAGTATTAAAAGAACTCTAAAATCAGGACAATAAATAAAAAGGGGAACATTCAAAGGAAATTCCAGACAAGAAACAATCAGGAACAGCTAATCACCTCCCAACAAAGGATTCTCCCAGGCAGGAACAAGCCACACCTAAAAACTGTCAGACCATCAAATGCTAATCAAGGTGACCAACTGAAACATTCACACCTAGCTCCAACAGACAAGAGTTCTTTCTCCCACCCTGGACTTTCCACAGATATATAAACCCAATTTTCCTAGTTTCCAACAGATCTCACAACCTCTGAGGACGCCTGCCACAGATGCAGGTGAAATGTCAGGAGAGAATGATTCTAGAACATGGCCATACAGCCCAAAAAACCTGCAACAACCCAGCAATGGGTAAGTTTAGCAATTTTCTTCTTTTTTGTTATTTTTATTGAATTTTATAATCATAACAATAGTACTTCCCTTTCTTTAACATTTGCCTTCTAAATCTTTCTATATTTTTCCTTCCCTCCTCAACCACAGTATATTTCTACTAATCTTGCAGATTCAGCCATTGGGAGAGTCTTTGTATTTTTTTCTTTGTTATGATTGGTGGCTTCTTCATTTTTCGCCCAGTTGAAGTAGACCTTCCATCTATTTAAAATGTCCTTTTGTTTCTTCGTTCTTGTTAGTTGCTTAGTCATAATTCCCATAATGTCTAACAACACTTGATCATACATATAAGCATAAGCATATAAGCATTAATGTCCATTTTGAGTTGTCTCTCCATCCTCTAGCAATTTTCTTCTAATTACAAGAAAGCTTTTGAAAACTATTGTCAATTAAGACCTTATTCTGCAGAAAATTCACATATGGTATTGGTTTTTCTGCACAGAAAAAAATTGCAGAGAAAATGTTATTCCTGCTCTATACAAAAAATAAAATCCTGGGAGGAAGTGACCACGTGCACATTTTACACCAAATCCGTTTTTGACCTTTTTTTAAAAAAATTAAATAATATTTCCAACCCTTCTTTTGATTACTGTTTTTGATCATTATTAAAATGTGTGTAATAGGAAACAAAACATACGTCTGGTAAAAGTCCAAATTTAGATCTTTGCTAAATAAAGCATTTTAAATCAATGCTTTAATATTAGCTGTAATATATGCCCCTGTGCGACAGCATTAGTACTCTCTAGCAAAGAATTTCAAGCTTTTTACCAAATTACTAATCCCAGAACTCTGCAGAATGCTGTAAGGGTGACCTCAAAATACTGTAATTGTATGGTGGTGATGTAGTCTTTTCATGGTGTTTCAGCTGTATGATATCTGAAATACAGATCTAGGAGAACTACAAGATGATTGAAACAGTTTTATACATTAACACCTAAAATACAGTTAGCTGTGTAATTCCTTGCGACAACCATTTATCCACTGTGATTATAATAGAAATCATAATCAAACCATGGTAAAATTGCTTTTAGAGTTATAAATATAGACTGCAAGAGTCAGACAAGTGGGTTAGGAGGCTGTGAAGAGAACTTCCAAGATGACATATAAAGTTCAGTATTGATTTTTGCTTCCTTTGTTTCAGTTTCTGCACAATGGTGTCAGCATAACAAATGCTTTCATTTCACATTTTAAAAGATTCTTGATTGTAAAAACCGGGGATGGCAAGGGAAGAGAATTAAAGACAGTTTGTAAATAAATGATGAATGGAAGATTGGCAGCAGTATTCATGACCGGAAAGATTAAGAACAAGGAAGCAGGTCTTTTGGCGCAAGGGTTGCATCACTAGCAGTGTCCTTGAGACTAGAAAGGAATTGTCTAAATTCCTTGTGTAGCTATCTGCTCCCCCCCCCCCCTCATAAATATACATTTGCTTTCTAGCCCAACAGGAAGACCACCAATGGGCCACATATAGGGAACATCCAGACAGCCCCTTTATTGCGGTAGCTCCCGCAATAAAGAAGGGGCTGTCCAGATTACATCCTGGACAAACCCGGATTAATTCGCTTCCAACCAGGAAAACCCTGGTTTCTAGTGAATTAATTAGATAGTGGATTTATTCCATGCCTTCTTGGAAGGTGTAGGATAAAACTACTATTTCTGGTGTCTGCACTGCACTCCAGACACCAATCTCACAGTTTTCCCGACTAAACCTGTCACCCCACTCCCCACATCACCCATCTCGCCACATGAAGAAGTGTCCACCACCCGACTTCCCCCGTTGTCCTTTATGCAACATAGGAAGCCTCTCATGTTGCTGCCATGACAGCCAATGCTGATTTCACCCCTCTTCAGGCATGGAGCCCTGCCAGAAGTACATCAAGGTTGTCAGATGGGAGTTGATGAGCTCCGTGCCTGAAGAGGGGTAAAAGGAGAGTAGGACTGACAATTTTGCCCATCATATGAGGCCCTTAGGCATAACATTCTTCAGGTGACCTTAGATCATTCCCTCTTTTTTCTCAACTTGGCTATCTCAAAGAGATATGCAGATATTTATTTATTTATTTATTTATTTATTTATTTATTTATTTATATACAGTATTTATATTCCACCCTTCTCACCCCACAGGGGACTCCGGGCAGATTGCAATGCACATATACCTGGCAAACGTTCAATGCCATTAGACACACAACATATATAGACAGACACAGAGGTAATTAAACATTCCAGCTTTCTGGCTTCATGAGGGTATGCTCAATTCCAGCCACGGGGGAGCTGCCACTTCACCATCCACTTGTGACACCGAGTCCTTGATGGAGTACTTCCTCATTCTTATGCACGCTGCTGGAAGGTTTTATGGTGTCATAAATTAGTTAAATTAGCCTCCCTGCATAAAGCGATACCTAAATTTCCTACTTGGCAGATGCAACTGTCTGCATAGGTCAACATCAAGCTATACTATTAATGGTTGGGAGATTACGCCGACCCGGTCTGGCTTCGAACTCATGACCTCTTGATCAGTAGTGATTTAATGCAGCTGGCTACTAACTAGCTGCACCACAGATGATGTTATTATCTTTTAATTAAAATGAAAACATCAGGATATAAATGTAACAAATGTAACAATTAAAGCAAATAAATCAAACAAACGTGAATGAGGAGGTAACGAGCAGCGTGGTTCTCTATCTAATTTTATGAAAACAGAATAGCTATTTTATTTTGTACAGACTTTCCGTCTCCACCTTGCAGCTCCTCCAGCTTACCATGCTATTCCAGTGGGCTCCTCACCCCCAAGAATAGCTTTTTAGAGTATGCAGTGGTGGTGGTAGGAAAGACCTGCCATGTAAAAATAGTTCTGCTCACATTAGGATTCAAGCCACTTTTCTTGTTACTTCAGCTATCACAGAGACAATCCTGGAAACAGATGGCAGTTCTAAATTTACTGGCACTAAGCAAATCATCCTGAGCCTTGAGTAATTCCACTAAATTCCTTCTTCTCTTCCAGAGATATAATAAATATTTGAAAATATTCCCCCAAAGAATTTATAAAACATGGTGTTTTGTCTTTTTGTTTTTTCTTTTGTTTTGGTTTTTTGTTTTGGTTTGGTTTTTTGTTTTGTTTTTGTTCTGCACAAAACTTGTACCTAGGTTTGTTGTGCAAAAATAGCTATTTCCACATAGGGAACAGCATTTATATTTATAAATATTATTTTCTGTGCTAAAAAGGGTATTCCCTGCCATCATGATGCTGTAATTGTACAGAATCTGTGCAAAATTAACATGTGTTTTATTTATATAGGAAACATTTTGTGCTGAAATGCCATTTTCTGTGTAGAAAATGCTATTTTCCATGTAAAACATGTAAATATTGAACAGAATAAGACACAAATTGTGACTAGGCTATGAAAATTGGTTTTCAAAAACTTTCTCACAGTGGGAAAAATTACTAAATTATTCATGGGTCCCTTTAAAAAAGTAAGTTAGTGAAAATTAATATCTCTGTTATCTTCTGCATCAGAGTATATTCTTCACATGCACTTGCATGAATCATTTCCCAGCTTATACAACTGACATGAATCCTCCACATGCTAAGCTCAAGTGCACATTAGAAACCCCCTATGTGCACCCGAGGATGAGGTCAGGTCAATCGCATACAAATTTCATCAGTGGAAGATATTTCCAAGTAATGCATTTAGGGGAATATGATTCTCGGATGTCCAAACTCTATTGAAGCTTATGTTTCCGCATGACTCATATTCCATCAGCATTTTTAATTTTATTTTCCATCCCCATTGAAAAACTGTCTTGAAGAACACATCAGTGGAAGCTCTCCAAAAGAACATTATATCATTTTAATGCATTTCAGGTCCAGCACCTTCAATGGCCTTTCGTTTCAGACTTGTTTAATTAAAGTTGATAATCGCCTAGGAGACTCAGAAGGTTCTCATTCTGCGTACTGGAATCTAAGCTTCCGGCTTTACCATTGAGCTGAGGTGCCACAAATGGTCTTACTAAAAGTTTAACCAAAATTTTAGCCCAGCCACAAGGTTCAAAGCAAATGCTTGAGATAATTACATTTTAAAGACACACTGCAATTCATTCAATATTAATTGAATGTTCAGATTAGTTGTTGAATTACAATAAGTATAGGTTGCAAAACCGCCTTGAGACAATTGCTCGGAGATTTCTCTATTGTTATTTTATGCACACAGTGCAAAGAAAGATATATTTTCAAGTGTGATTTTTTTATTAAGTCTAAATCAAATGCAGATTACTTTTTCAGCTGTTTAGCAATTCTAATAGAACCTCTCAGCATACTCCTAGACTTGGAGGACAGTTAGCTTAAATTACATAATTTTTTTATCTGTAATAGAAGCTACTTGTATGGATTGAACTTTCATCATAGTCCTTCCTGAAAAAACACCATCCTCTCCCTCCTTTTTTCTTCTTCTCCATTTTCCTGTCTCTTTACACTTCAGTCTCAGCTTCCTCTGCTCTACTTGTCATCTTGGCCTGGTTGCCTCTGGCCAAACTGGCAAAACCAAATTCTCCAAATATTGAATAATGGTCTCCTGTTACCCCAACCCTTCTGTTACATTTCAAACTACAGGCCTAGAATCTATGGGATGTTGTTGCATTACACCCTCCAGAACCCCTTATCATTGGCCAGAGTGGCTGGATTTCTGGAAATCAGAATCCAATAACCTCAAGGGACCCAAATTTTGGGCCCACTATTTCAGACAGTACTTTTCTTGCTCTCTGTGGTGTGCACTCTTTCATTGCATTGTTGAATTTATGATTCTAGAACTGCTAAGCATAGCAACCTCTGTTACTTTCAGTGACAGGCATGTTGGTTGCTAGGTACACAAATAATTGTGAGAAGAAAGTGGATATTTGAGTAATGCCTACTGATGTCATATGTTTGCCCTCCATGTAGCAAGGGATAGCCAAATAACACTAGATCATTTTTTAAGCTATCAAGGAGATGAAGAATTTTGGCAAATGAAAGATTACAGTTTCCCTAGATCAGTGGTTCCCAACCTTTGTTCCTCCAGATGTTTTGGACTTCAGCTCCCGCAATTCCTAACAGCTGCTAAGATTCTTGGGATTAAGATCCCATCCAAAACACCTGGAGGACCAGAGATTGGGAACCACTGCCCTAGATAAAGGCTGACATCTTTTTCACCTGCATATCTTTTTTTGACTCTGCAGAGATTGATATTGCTATCTTCCTCCATGGCACTCAAAGCTTCTCTGACTTCCCATTCAGCCTCTGAAGCCACCACACTGATACAGCCACTCCATGTCTCATGCAGAAGAGACAGGAGCTGGCTGCATATCTTAGGAAGGGCATCTGTGGGAGGCTAGGAAACCATATCAACCCACATGGAGAGCTGCACCCCACTGTATCCCTTACAAAGCTTTTGCCCTAACTTCCCATATAAGTGGTGTGGAAAGCATTTTCATGTTCAGACACACATTCCCAACCATTTTAGGCTCAGGAAAGAGGGCGTTTTTAACAACAGACAGTGAAGGGGAACTGCTTCTGTTCATTTTCTGTTTTTTTTTTTTAATTACTTCTCCTCTTCCTAAAATCCTTCTCTGCCCAACTCCCTAGTAAATATTTGGCAGCAAAACCATTTTGATCAGAAGAGGTGCTACAAGGTCCACAAAAACCTGGGTCACCATATGGTCTGCAACCCATACACTGTCTACTTCCATACTCCACAGATGTAAAAGGATTAGGGTAAGTTTGTTGACTTCCCGTCTTCTCATTCCTGGGAAATACTTTGGTTTCTCTTCAGATCGTATAAATCTTTTGCCAGAGGCGACTCAAGGCGGTTGTCATTGTTCTTTCAGGCCCTAAATCTGATGAAAGGAATTTGGCATGCTTAGGATCAGAAAAAGCAACACATCTTCTCCTGATCCTAGTCCTGTACTACCTTGTGAAGTATTTTTCTAACTCACCAAATGTTACTGCTACAAACTAGTTACAGGGCGTAATGCATACAAATACACACTTGTTCAAAATCTTCAGTCTTGTAAGCCATTCAAATTCCTTGAGATTCTTTTAAATCACAGTTTAGTGGTGCTATTTCTAGCACAAATTATTGTGGTAGATAAAGATATACACATATAACAGTACATAAAAATACATATCACCAAGTACAGTATAGAGAACATATCTCAAGAATGTTGCATTTTCTGTATCTTCATACAATAACCATTTCATGTTGAGTGGCTGAATATAAATTCTTTATCTTGATTTCTTTTCACATTTCAGTGATGGTTTTCATACTCATGAGTTGTACTAATAGAGAGATTCACATTTGGTAGTAATATCTGCTTCACACAAATTGGCAATTTCCTTCCTTTGTTACCTTCCCTTTCTCTGTCTCATTCCCTTCTTTTCCCTCAGCACCTCTTGCACTACTGTGTTATTTTCAGGGAACTAAATCCTAAGTTTTGTGAGATCATCTTTCTTTCTTTCCATTCAGAGGAAGGAAAACGTGTCTGTTCAACAACCTACTGCAGAATATAATCACTTTGATGGAGCCACGGAGCATCCCCCCATTTGTCTGCTGTGCATCCCATCTTCATAGCAACTGAGAACATGCCCATTAGATTCACAGCAAGCAAAATGACACAAACAAGTGTAGTGACACTACATGAAATGTGGCCACGAAAAACAAGGGCTCGTTGAATCATCCATCAGTCAGGGCCAACAGCATCCTCTAATGTGATTCCAACTCTCAGCAAACTGCTCCTAAAAGTAGCTGTAGTTGAAATTTCAGTCCTTTCTCCCATGAGTCTGTTTTTTTCATTTTGCGTATCTCCCAATGGTCCACTATGGAGAGATGATGGTGAGGGCATAATAAGCAGAGGTGCAGATAAATCAATAACGGGCAGGTTCATTTCTATCTACTCTCACACTCACTCGTTCTGTTAATTAATCCAAGGTGACTCACACTTTACATTAAAACAAAATACTGTTTAAAAAGCACACATTTTTCAAGGTTAAATAAGTCCTTCTAATAAAACACTAATTTAAAATAGATTCAAAACATTTAAAAGACTGCAGTGAGAATAAAGATGTATCATAGGAGTTTGAGATTTTAAGGTCTTTAGCCTTCTCTGCCCAAGAGTGCTGGTGCCTTACCAAACTGCTAAAACTAGGATTCAATAGCATTGAGTCTGTAGACTTAGGGTAAATATGCACCTTTGATGTATTGAGGTATCTAAGGACCTTGTCCCACGCCATGCCTCCCAACCCCACCTCCTGATTTTAAAACCATTATAAGCCATCGAGACAATTAAAAGTGATGGAGCCCATCTCACAACACAGGAAGACTTCCTGTCTGTGCCCGCCATGATTCAATGGTCAAACATCATTAACAGTCCAAAAAAAAAAGAGGAGGGGGGAAGATGGACTGAGGTCATATTTTGGACTCGGGATCCAGGATATTTCTTTTTCATTATGTAAGCTGCTCTGAGTTCCCTTCGGGGTGAGAAGAACAGGGTATATATATCTCTATTTCTAAGCTGAAGAGCCAGAATTGCCCATATACACCTCCAAAGTCATGTGGCCGGCCTGACTGCATGGAGCACCGTTACCTTCCCATTGGAGCAGTACCTATTGATCTACTCACATTTACATGTTTTTGAACTGCTAGGTTGGCAGAAGCTGGGGCTAACAGGGGAGCTCACGCCTCTCCCCGGATTGAAACCTACAACCTTTTGGTAAGCAAGTTCTGCAGCTCAGCACATTAACCCATTGCACCACTGGGGGCTCCAGAATATAAATATAGTAATTAAATATATTTCAAAAGTACAAAAACACATGGGGAGCTGCCAGAAGCATCTATATTGAATCGAATGTATGATATGGGCAAATGGACAGTCACCTAACCAACAGTGAGTCTCTGGTACTCTACCATAATGCAGCTGCTTCTACCTCTGAGGATGCTTGCCATAGATGCAGGCGAAACGTCAGGAAAAATGCCTCTAGAACATGGCCATGTAGCCCGAAAAAACTCACAAGAACCTAGCTGCTTGATTCTTTTTGGTATTTTTTTAAAAAAATTAAAACTAAGAAATATTGCTACTTTCATAGATTGTTTTTTCTTTCCTTTCAATAGTGAGGTTCTCTGCTTTTTCTATCCTTTTTAAACGCCAATCTCGATACCGTGAGAGTTCATTTTTTTAAGTGAAAGAGAGTGGACAATTCACTCACTTATGGGATAAGAATGAAAATAGTTAGCAATGAAGAAACCAGCAAATTCAGACATCATATTATAAGTAATGAATAAGAGAATATAGTGATTTACAGGACTAAACACAATGATTACATGACCCTGCCCAGCACCACCACATGAGATAAAGTCCTAAAGTTCAGTTAATGGAATCTTAAGTAGAGAATGCTCATTGAGTAGTGAAACTTGGGTCACTGTACACTCTCAAAGAGCCATCCTGTGGCTCTTGGAAAGTTTGTCATTGCTTTCCTCTGAGGCTTGGACCCCTTCCACACAGCTGAATAAAATCCTACATTATCTGCTTTGAACTGGAATATCTGACAGTGTGGACTCAGATAACCCAGTTCCAAGCAAATATCGTGAGATTTTCTGCCTTGATATTCTGGGTTATATGGCTGTGTGGAAGGGCCCTGTAGACTGAATTCCCCAGTGTCACCCAGGTTTTCCATGGAGGAGCAGGGATTTGGACCCTGGTCTCTGGGTCATTGTTCAACACTCAAACTACAGTATCATGATGGCTCTCTAGCTATGTATTATTCTTTCCCCAAAAAGTCCCTAAGAATTCTCAAGGATAAAATGCAGACCTTTAAATGGATTGGCTAGCAGTTTGATATCAGTATCTAAAACTACCCGACATAGTACGCTCACTGAACAAATGGAATTCATATGAGTGTTGACTTATCAAATTCCCAGTGATTCAGTAGTTCTATTATGTTTGGGTTTAGCACATTAGGTTACACAATATACCATGTTCTATGGCAGCAAACACTAGCCTTGCAAAAGTAAGTAGCATGTAGATCCCTCAGTAGATGTTTCAAAAAAACTGCTGGGATTCAGCTCCATAAAGATTGTTTCCCCCAGAAAGGAGGCATTATGTATCAGCAAAGCTTAAACAACACTTGGGCCAGGGGAATAGATTGTAAAAGCTTGGATCAAA
Organism: Anolis sagrei; assembly: GCF_037176765.1. Lineage (NCBI taxonomy): Eukaryota > Metazoa > Chordata > Lepidosauria > Squamata > Anolidae > Anolis > Anolis sagrei. The sequence goes on along the minus strand of NC_090021.1, from coordinate 131,245,899 downwards.
AGGTCACGAGAGCTCTGCTTCTGAATACACCTCTGCCTTTACTCTTACTGAGGTACATACACAGAATGAAAATATTTTGTTAGATTGATAAAAGAAGATACATAGAAGCAAGCTATTTTATCAGCCTCCTTCCAGGAATCAATGCACTCCTTGAGTTTCATGAAGTCCAAGCTAAATGAATTAAGTGCTGCTAGCAAGATGGAAGATTAGACTTCTTCTTTTATTAATTTCTGAATTTTCAAATTCACAGCTATGTGTGATTCATTTGTTTCGAATACCAATGTAATTGTGAAGGATTTTCTGTATAAATAAAAATGTAATGCTTGTTTGTGGGATTTACATAACTCAAAAACCACTGAAAGAATTGACACCAAATTTGGACACAATACACCTATCAGGCCAATGAGTGACCATCGCTCACTGAAAAACACAGAAAACAGACTTAAAAAGCCAAAACACAAAAATTATATTACAACGCATGCGGAAAACAACACACACATATATATATATACAAACAGACATATATACAAATATATACACACACCTATACACACAAAACACATATACACAGACTGGGCCACAGCAACGCGTGGCAGGGGACGGCAAGTATATTAAATAATACTAATAGTATTATATAATGGTAGTGTGTTATATATATTGTGGTATAATAATATATAGTACAATATAATAATATAATAATGGTATATTACATGTAAAATTACTAATATTGCAGTATAGTGGTATAGTACAATATAGTAATATTGAATACTAACATTGTGCTATGCTAAGAATATAATACAGTAAAGTCTCACTTATCCAACCTTCACTCATCCAGCGTTCTCATCCATTGTCCAACACAGGCTGTCTCCCTCCAGGATCCACAGCTGTTTCAATACATTGTGATGTTTTGGTGCTAAATTCGTAGACCCAGTAATTACTATATAACATTACTGTGTATTGAACTGCCTTTTCTGTCAATTTCTTGCAAAACATGATGTTTTGGTGCTTAATTTGTAAAATCATAACATAATTTGAAGTTGAATAGTTTTTTCCTTAATCCCTCCCTATTATCCAACATTTTCGCTTATCCAACATTCTGCTGGCCCATTTATGTTGGTAAAACGAGGCTCTACTGTATATTATGTAAACATATAATATCGATAATAATATTATAATGCAATACAATATCATACTATATATATATATATATATATATATAAATATATACACACACACACACACACAGACACACACACACACCGTATTTTAAGCTGTGATGTTTTTGATTGTGAGCCTCTTTGAGTTCTCTGTATGGAGAGATAAAACAGGATACCAAGCAATCAATCAATCAATCTCTAATATCCTTTTTCCTCAGAGGTGTAGTTACTCCAAAAGGCTTCATTTGAGCCTTTCATTGCCCCTAAGGAAGACACGGATCACCTCTCCCCATTCAGCAGTAAGTGTTTTCCTTAAAAAACAAAGAAATGAATGACCTCAGAAGCAAGAACACTGATCTTGATCATAACTGGACCTTTATATTCCCTCTTGAGTCAAAGATACATCAAAAGCCACTTTCTATCTTGATTAGGAAACTAGTATCTAAGTAAAATAAATAATCTCTTATTTCCAGTTTTTAACAGATTGTAGGTAAATACATTTGTGAATCATCACGAAACTCCAATGAGGGTCTTTGTGTGTGGCACGGTCCTATGTGTGGTTAACAGACTCACTAGTTAAGAATGAGATTGCAGTCAGAAATATATAAAGTACAGAAGTCAAAAGCAAGACCCTCAGGCCAGTTCTGGTTCACCACATCACTGTATGTGGTGCGTGAGGTTTTCAATGCCATGGCACTATAGTTACATTTAAACAGTTTTATACTTACAACTGGCCCATTGAAGGCGACCATAATGCTGAACTGGGCCTCAGAAAAAATAAGTTTGACACCTGTGACCTAAAGAAAAAAATCACCAGAGCCTATATGTTATGGCATGTTACATAACTTAACATATCCATATCTATGTAATATAGATGCTAAGAAGCCCCTTTACTGAATTGCAAAGATGTGTGATGAGACACTAGTATGAACATCTAAAGCACATTGAAACAATGCACACCAGTGCACAAAATACATTGGTGCATAGTTCACATCATTATGTGATGCAAATCACTATGCAGTGAATATCAGTGTCCATTGTGAGCTATATGCATTGTACACTGATGCACACAATGTACCAATTCACACCTGACACTTTACTGGCTATTTCATATTAATGTAACAATACCCCTCTACTGCAGAGCGACATCACACAAGTTCACAATTCTAATTCTCACAGATGTACATCTCTGGCATTTCTCATTAAGAGCCACATCCACTGTTTTAAAGTGGTGAGATGTGTTCTACACTGGGCATATGTATTCAGCAGCAGAGTGGCAAAGTGCAAAGGCAGATGTCATCACTATGTGGCATGTATGATTTCCCATACATGCCACATGCCTTGTGTAATGGCAGAGTATATCCATGTGGTTCTTTTTGACATGGTTCTTGTCCGGAGCATGTGCAAACCAGATCACGGTGAGTTGAATTCAAATGAATACAAGAACTGGAATGATTTGGATTACCACAAATAAGTTACAAATTAGCTTCAAGGTTTCTGAAAAAGCAACACAAATCTTCATTAGAGGAGTAATGAACATTAATGCACTGTAACTAAAACGGTCTGCTTCCTTTTCTTGTTAGAATCAGGATGATAGATGGAAACCATTTCCCCATTCTGATTGCCACAGCAGCACTAATAGGCATGGTGAGTAAAACACACAATTGAAGTGAACACAGAGAACAAGAGCACATGGCAATGATTTCACAAATTACTCTAATTCCCTCCATCCCCCAGTTCTAAAGCTTATTATGGAGCTGTGTTGCATTGTGTGAGGATAATCGTGATAACACTCCATTTCTATTGACGCTGTTGTTTATTTTGGTGGCCATTGTTCTTTCTTGCAGACCAACGAAGCAGCCACCCATTCTGCATTTCAAAACCTTTCTTGGATCTGATGCTCTTTCCTCTTCATTTTTTAAAAAATGTTCTTAACAACTGAGAATAATTTTGCAACTTTCAGGATTTGCAATAAAAGATATATACTATGTTCATAGGAGAAGCAAGGGTAAAAATGACTACTCCCCCCCTCCCCAAGGAATAATAGTTTTTTTGTGTGACTTTTCTTTTATTGTTATTCTTTCAATCTTAAGTAATTTCCATTATCGGATTTGGCTTTTTTTTCTCCTGTCATTGTTTGAGGAGATCTATGTAGAAACAAGGATGGCCATGTTCCAGAAATATTGTCTCCTGATATTTCACCCACATCTATGGCAGGCATCCTCAGAGGTTGTGAGATCTGTTGGAAACTAGGCAAGTGAGGTTTATATATCTGTGGAATGTCCAGGGTGGGAGAAAGAACTTTTGTCTGCTGGAGGCAAGTGTGAATGTTGCAATTTCTGCAAGGCCATGCAATGCTAATCAAGGTGGCCAATTGCAACATTCACACTTGCCTCCCTTCCAGACAGGCCATTATCCCAGGAGCATCCACATTTAAAAATGCAGATGTTCCTGGGGGCCTGTCCACCTGGGGTGGGTGTCCAGATGTCCTTCTGGGACTAACCCGGGAGAACACCTAGACACTCTACTCCCAAAAATCTCTACCCCCATCTTTTAAAAATAAAAGTGCTTACCAGCCTCCATTGGAGAGCTACCGCAGCTCTCCTTGCATGTAGAAATGACGCGAGAGGAGAAGGGGGAGGGGGGAGCAATTCCCCCCTCCCCCCTTCTCCTGGCATGTCATTTCTATGCGCCAGGAGAGCTGTCACAGTTCTCCTATGTAGGCTGATAAGTACTTTTATTTTAAAAGGGTTTTTCTTAGGGCTTTGGGGGAGGGGGTGGGTATTTCCACAGTTTTCCAGACTGATTTAGTCTGGAAAACTGTGGGAATGGTGTCTGGACTGCAGACCTGAAATTCAAGAATCCAATCCATGTTAGTGGTTGTTGAAAGATTCCTTTGACAGTTATATGAACAATTTACCAGTATTCTGGTATTAATGGCACCTTGAAAATAATTGCTGTTGGTATTCCAAAGAAACATTCACTTATAGTTCCTAGTACATTTGAAACATTTTCACTCAGTTGCCAGTAGGAAGCCAACAGCATCCCATAAGCTGTCACTTGATTTAAATTTACTCACTCCTACAACAGCTGCTGCTTACTCTCTACTGGGCCCATGCTGTGCTTAATTGATCCTTGTGCTCTGATTATCACGGAAAGGAGATACCATGGAAGGAAGGATGGGAGGGAAGGAAGGAAGGAAGGAGAGAGAACAAAATCTAGGAGGGCATAATTTGAGTATCTGAAAGTGTAAGTGAATCCAATGCGAACATCATACACTATAGCACCCTTAGCCACAGATTGCATATCCATGGTTTTGTTTACTCACACTCTGAAAATTATCCCTCCCCCTCTGGAAATGTTTGTGGGCCTCTCTAGGTCTATTAGCGTAAGTATAGTCAAAATATATGGTTTGTTATTGTCCACCATTTCAAATATCCACGCTGGATGGGGAGTGTCCTGGAAGGTATCACCTGCTGAAATAGGAGTCATACTGTACACAATTTCTATATTAATGGAATAAATGTGGCACCATATATCTAGATGCTTCTATCCTACTTCAAACAACTTTTAAAGGATATGAATAAATCAAAACAATAAAAGAGAATTCCTCAAAATCAATACAGCACCTGAGTTCAATGAACCATAAATCAAGTTATGGTCAGAAAGTCTCAAATGCCTGGGTGAACATTGGAGCTTTAACTTAGAGCCAAGATAGTCATCACAAGGAGGACATTCCACAAGTGGAGTACTACAAAAAAGAAATCCCTCTCCCATATCACCACATGATGTAGTGCTTTCAGTAGTGAGACATCAAAAGGGAGCCCTGAAAGAATTGAATGACTTGTCAAGTGGGTTGTTGTAGGTTTTTTCGGGCTATATGGCCATGTTCTAGAGTTCTTTGTCCCACCCTGGTCATTCCACAGATATATAAACCCTTTTCCTTAGTGCCAACAGACCTCACTACCTCTGAGTATGCTTGCCATAGATGCAGGCGAAACGTCAGGAGAGAATGCCTCTAGAACATGGCTATATAGCCCGAAAAAACCTACAACGACCCAGTGATTCCGGCCATGAAAGCCTTCGACACTGACTTGTCAAGTGTGTGAGAGGGAAAGCATTCCTCTCATGTACTGAGGTCAGAAACCATTTAGGATTTTGGAAGTAATCATCAGTATTTCACACTTGGAATGGATGCTCATTAGTAACCTTTAATACTGGTGAAGGGACCCTCCCCCCCCCCCCCCACACCTTCATCAGTATAAGGATAGATTTCTAAATAAACAGAATGTTTTATTTTCACTGCAAAAGTGACGGATGGCTTACTTTCAAATTCACTGAGTAAGAAAGAGCCATAAATGTCATTGTTGCTGTGAAAACCTTCTAAGATGTCCATATTTCATACAGGGCCCAAAATGTCAGACTTTTACCTGAGGTGTCCAAACAAGATGGATGGATGGTATCCTTGAAGTGATTGGATTGACCTTGAAGGAGCTGGGGGTGGTGATGACCAACAGGGAGCTCTGGTGTGGACTGGTCCATGAAGTCACAAAGAGTAGGAAACAACTGAACGAATGAACAACAACAAAAAGAGGATTAATTCTTAATAAAGCAGGAAACCCCTGCTTCGTCCAGAATGAATCAGATACCCCATTAGACTTGGACCTTCCTGGGATTGCCTTCCAGTCTCCACACTCATCTTCCTTCTTTGGGCTTCCAAAAGCCCAGAGATGCGAAGAGGGCACCCATTCCTTCCCAAAGGCCCCCTAAACATTAAAATAAAAACTTACCAGACACCATGTTTCTTCTCCAGCAGACCTCATGCTGCATAGAAATGATGTACCAACAGGGAGAAAGGGCCAGAAGGAAAATTGCTCCTGGCCCCCTTTGCCTCCTGGTGCATCACTTTTACACATCAGGAGGCCTGGTGGAGGGGAGGAATGGTGTCCAGTAAGTTTTTATTTTATTTTAAGGGCTTTGTGATGGAGTTGGGGTGGCCCCATGCCAGCACGGTAGTTACAATGCTAACATTGCCATCTTGTCCCCTATGACATCAGCGCCCCTCCCCCAGCACCAACGGCCACTCTGGGGCCAGAATAAAGAAGGGGAGCCAGGAGGACGTTGCCATCTTGTCCCCTGTGACATCAGCACCCCTCCCCCAGCACCAACGGCCACTCTGGGGCCAGAATTCTTTTTATACTATGTCTTGAATTTTGTTGTTCCTATGTTGTACACCGCTGTGAGTCGCCCCTGGGCTGAGAACAGCGGTATATAAGCAAAGTAAATAAATAAATAAACATGGTGACAATCCCCGGGAAAGTCTGGTTCTTTTGGGTGCCCATGGACACAGCAATGCAAGCAAAGTTGGGTTGCTTTAACCCGTTTTCGCCTGCAATAAATTGCTGTCTGGAAGTGCTTTATCTAACTAGCTACATGGGTGACTACCTTGTTAGCTAGCTAGCTAATAATTTAGTTTTGGTATCAATTCTTGACATTCTCTAGGGGTCTACTGAAATCAGAATCAACAAGGCTGAAGTGCCAGGGCTTTTTAATCAACACATCTAATCCTCTCCCACTCTCACCCCCCTTTAAGCTTCCTGTTCTTTCTGATTTTAGCAGCTTTGCTGCTTAGAACTTCACGGTCCAGGAGGAGAGTGGGTTTTCCCAGCCACAGTATGTTATAATAAGCTGTCTTTGCTGCAACATAAAGTACTTTGGAATCCCTTGGTCTTGAGCAAAAAGTTTAAATCTAGTAAATTTAAAATAACCCTGCTCCTGGTGAAAATGTGAATGCTAGAATTGGCTTGCTCACACAGAGCACAATAGTTGCCTGTGTTATGAATGTGTGAGTGTGTGTGTCAGAACGTGCTCTCAAATTTCAACATTTTTCTATAGAAGCCCTCCAGATATTACTAAACTGCAAAACCCATTAGCCCAAGCCAGCATAGACAATGATGGGATTTGCAGGAATTGTGAGTTCCTGTTCTTTACTGTTCCATAGGCTAAGGTGCATATGCAGTTTGACACGTGGCTCAATGATATGGAATCCTGGTAGTCTTATAAGCTTTTTGGCTTTCTCTGCCAAAGAGTGCTGGTGCCTTAGCAAACTACAAATCCCAGGAATCAATCGCTTTGAGCCATGGCAGTTAAAATAGTGTCATATTCCAAAGTTCAGAGTATCATAAGAATACAATGCCAACTTTTATGCAGGAAATGTCCCTCAATAAAGGAACAAAGCCATCAAACAGGACAGCATTAAAACATATGTGGGTGCCTGTATATAGTCTGTGTGCATACATGTGTGCACACAGACTAAACGGATGCTCTGTTCCCACGCCTATATTGCAATAGATCTTCCAATTAAAGGATAGAAAAGGAGACTCAAATATAACTGAATAATGAGCGCATGATGTGTTATTTGAATGATTGAACTTTAAAGCAGCAATCTAATGAGGCTAATGGCTATCAAATTGCTTCATTTTGAAGATCATTTCTCCTTCTCACTCGTACTTGGGCATGGCTACTGAAATTAATAGCTTATATTTGCATACAAAGATTGCTTTCCGTGTTTACTTCTAGAATAGGTCACTCCCAAATTTGTCCTCAGACTTCAAATATTAATTTCCTCTGCCACGTAAGTGATTCTTAACTAGGTGCATTTGCATAAAAGCATGATCACTTACCTAATTAAGCCTGATGTTAATTACATCAGTCATAAGAATGATCAAGTCATTTATGCTGAGCTAAAGGAAAGACTCCACCGCATCTTATAATGCATAGGCTGGGATCCTAGATTGGAGTTGCAAAAATCTCCCCATCTGTTTATGTGCTACATCACCCCTTGCATTGAATGTCAGCACTTTGTAACAAAATACATAAGGTGGGACACAACTCATCTCCTGAAAAATTGAAGTTAGTGCAGATTTTGCTCATTGGAAAGAAGTTTCCAATGATTTTTGTAGAGCAGTTGTTCCTGTAGTCAGCAAGAACTAAAATATGGTCCGTGGCCTCACCATTACTACACTGTGGCAATGAGTGACTGGTCTCCCGAAACCCTCTTATAGTGCTGAGGCGTATTAAATATGATTTTATGTGGGCAAGCACATGGCAACTACTGGATGGCATATGTTCTGTACCAGAAACTAGAGCTGATGTGGTTTATCCAATGCAATTTTCTCAATCAGCACCCCAATAACCAAACTGAATGTAAAATTGACCAAAAACTGATTTGTAACGCTTTTGGTACCAATCTTGTAGAGTGGTCCCTGGTCAAAGTGGTCCCTGGTCAAAAAAAAAGGTTGGAACTACTGCTATAAAGGAAACTACACATGTGTGTTTGTATAAAAACCCAACAGGATCCCAACTACTGGTATAAAGAATATTCTGAAATACTGAACCATCTTGAAACTTTTCAAAGTATTTGAGCATGTATTTCTGTGTCTCTGAATGAGATGAGCTGCTTTAACAGTCTGAGATATAGCCTATTATCTGTCTACCCTGCCACCCACTCATGGCATTTTACTGTCTGTTCTGAACAGGATTTCAAAAGATAAAATTAGCACGTAGGAGTCTAGCACCTACTGACAGATAAATGTGAACTAAAGGCCTAATGATAATTCTTGCCTTTTAAAAAAAAATATCTACCTTTGCATTATGAATGCCTCAGTTGTCTGGGGTCAAAATATTGTTGAAACACCTTCTCAGTATTGCTAACAAAGATATTGTTTCCTTTCAGCAGCCTTCTTCCCTTAGGATCGTGAGAAGTTGCCTTATATAGAAGTCGCCTTATATAGAAAGGCAGACCATGGGTTGGAGAGAATGAATGCAGTTTGACACCACATTGATTGCTATGGCTCAATGCTATAGAATCATGGGAGTTGTAGTTTTGCAAAGTGCTCAGCCTTCTCTGCCAAAGAGTGCTGGTGCATCACCAGGCTACAACTCTCATGATTCCATAGCATTGAGCCACAGTAGTTAAGGTGGGGTCAAACTGCATTAATTCTACAGTGTAAATGCATCCTCAATTAGAAGAAACCCATTGAATCAATAGATCACAAGAAAATATTTACTTTCTAAACTTCCATATGTAAAACATAGACTTCTCTAGCATGAGCAAAGGGAGCCAGCATGTTGTGGTGGTTTGGGCATTGAACTATGACTCTGAAGGTGAGGGTTCAAATTCCCACTCCATCATGAAACCCACTAGGTTTCAGCCTCAAGAAGAGATCCATAGAAAGGAAACCATTTATTTACAGAACTCCATTCTCCTTTTCAGTTTTGAGACTTGAACTGATCATAGTTATGTTGAATTGTTCCTATTGCTCCATTCTCTCTAACTTTTCTTTATTGAATAAATTTTTAGCATGAAAGCCTTTGGCAATACATTTTTAGCATTTTTTAAAACTTTCATTAATGATTTTTTTTTCAAATTCTGCAATGGTGTCTTTACTGGATAAAAAGGACTGACAATTATTGATGTAACTGGAAGAGAACTACTTCCATGTTGCAGCAGCTCCACTGGCTGCCGGTCTGCTTCCGGGCTAAATACAAAATGCTGGTTCTTACCTTTAAAGCCCTAAAATGCTCGGATCCAGCTATTTGACGAATCACATCTCCCTCTACCAATCAGCTTGGACACTGCTGTCAACGGAGGAGGCCCTGCTCTCGGTCCCACCCCCGTCCCAAGTGCAGCTGGTAGGAATGAGAGAAAGGGCCTTCTCCATGGCTGCCCCCCACCTCTGGAACTCCTTTCCTAAGGAACTAAAGATGGCCTTCTCCTTCCCTGCCTTCAAGAAATAGCTAAAGAAATACCTCTGCTCACTGGCTTACAAGGAGGAGGAGGAATAGATGGTAATACTACCACTATACCTCTGATTAATAGCTGCTATCCATATCCATGCTCTGTTCGCCCCACCAGCTCAATAGACATCTTGAGCAATGATCAATCTTATTTTTCCCCCAAGGAACTGGGGAAATGATGCTTTTGTTTGATGTTTGATGTTTTGTTTCATGTCTGATATGATAGGTTGCATTTTTCATTGAATTTTAGTTGTTAAGTTATAATTTGCTTTTATGTGCTGGGTTGTCAGTTTTCTTTATTATAAGTGTATTGTTATTATGTTCAGGCATTGAATGTTTATCTTTTATGTTTGGAACACCCTGGGTCCCTCCAGGGAGATAGGGTGGAATATAAATAAAGTTTATTTATCTATTATTATTATTATTATTATTATTATTATTATTTAAAATTGATGAGGTGGAATTAGTAGTTTCTCCAGAGACCTGCATCCTTGACAATTCCTACTAAACACACCAGCAGATTATCTAGCAGCTGCACTTTTATTTAAAAAGCAATCCAATTAACATAACATCCCCAATGTTTGTTGTAGTTGACATTTCTACTGTTTTCTAATCTCAAGGCTTGAATATTGCAACAACAGTTTCAAGGTTAGAATATTCAGACATACATTCTTCCAAATGATGGAACAAGTTTCTTCAAATGGCCAAAATAAAAATGGGCATCATCCAAACCAAGTACATGGCATGGCACCTTACAAATGAATGATCCTATATTACATATTCTTACTCAGATTAATGGCACCACTGTCATAATTTTCCTGGCAAGATTTATTCAGGAAATTCGCCATTGCCTCTGTGGCTGTCCTATATCCCAGAATCTGATCCCAGGATCTAATATCAGATTATTTGCTTATCCCAGATTATCTGGTGGTGTAGATTCATATAATCGAGTTAAAAGCAGATAGTCTAGGATCAGATCCTGGGATAAAAGGCAGTGTATATGCAGCCTGAAGCTGAAGAAACATAACGTGTCCCAAATCACTAGCAGATTGCCATGGGATTCAAACCTAGAGTCCTAGTCCAACAGACTGCTCCACCACTCTGGCTCTGGAACAGGGGTTTTCAACCTGTGGGTCCCCAGGTGTTTTGGCCTACAACTCCCAGAAATCCCAGCCAATTTACCAGCTGTTACGATTTCTGGGTGTTGAAGGCCAAAACATCTGGGGACCCATAGGTTGAGAACCACTGCTCCAGAAGAAACATATTTCAGACAATATTTGGGTATGTAGGCAAATGCCCGGACATCATATTAAGGCAATTTCCTGCATCCCTACATGCTAAGTTTGTCATAACAGCAATTGAGATCACTTCTGTCTAAGCTGTGAAACCAGCAATTTTGAACATTTGGAACTACAACTGAAAGCAAGTCATTTCATGATTATACCATCCTTTCTGTAGGATAAATGCTGCTTCTCCCCTACCCCTTCACCACCCTATCCATCAGTTTTCAAACCCTGTTGAGTAGAGCTCAGAAAAACCTGATTTTCTTTGGCAGTATAGGAACAGGAACCTGTTATATTATTAGGTGACTTGCCTGGGGCCAGTTAAAGAGGATGCTCTTATTAAGCTGACATTTCTTTCAATTATTATTGTTGTTGTTGAGCCCGGAAAGGATGCACACAACCAATTGTAGATGCATATGCTCTCCATTTGGTGTCAGAACACAGGCCATTTTATGTGGTAAATAGCCATTTAGAAAATGCCTTGCAAGACGATACCCTCTTTGTCAATCTTTGTAGGTGCCAGAAGGCTATGCCTGGTTAACTTCTCCTGTCACATTATATTGTCTTGACAATCACAGATGAACACAGCAGACCTATTCCTGTCAGCTCTGATGCCTTTTGGACACATTTCACTCAAGCAGCAGGCCCGGCTTTCCTCTTAAATAATCATTAAAACCGAACAACTCTCCCCACCCTCGCCCCGTTCCATATGGTAGGCATTGCTTTGTTCAATGAGTGAAGTAAATATTGACACCATTTTCAGAATCATCACACATGTTCCAATTTAGACAACTTTGATAGCCAATATTTTATTATCTAGCAAGAAAAGCAGGTTCAATAGTTTAGCAAGTGCCGGAAATCTGTCCTTTAAAATCATTCAGTTTTGTAAAATCTTTCAGCCTTATAAAATTAACTTTCTTTCTGGTTTTTTTTTTCTCCTGTCCCTCAGAAAATACTATTCGCTGTAGACATTTCACTCAGAGAAATCCAAAGGAAAAGCTGAAAAGGATGACAACTCCTTCAGTTGTCCCTCTCTGCTCCTTCTTCCAAAACAAGAAGTCATTTGACCTGACTGATCGAAACAAGAAATGTATTAGTAGAATCTGTAAAAGGTGCATCGGTTTGTATGTATATAGTACCCATAACTGCTATGCATAGCTACTCATATCTGGAATAATATGTATGTCCTGCCTAGATATTTTATAGGTCTTCCAGGCAATTCTATGAGATTTTTCCATCCAGAAGTTGCGATAGAATTCCACTGGCAAATCAAGAAAATTCTAAGAGAGATTTTTCTAGGTCCTTCAGTAAGACTCAGTGGGAACTTCTGGAAGAAGTTATTCATTTCAGTAGTGTTTGTTATTATCCATACAGTCCTGTTTCCACTGTAAATTGAGGAATGTATTCTCCATGGATATGTAGGTCATGTTGTATACAGTAGAACCTCTATATAAGAATGTCCCAACAAAAGTATGTTTTAACTTACAAATCCTTACTCAACCTGGAGTAGCGTTTTGACATTCGAATGCTGTTTTGACCTATGAACAGTGCAAAAGAGGCCTCTTTCCCCTAAACCAGTTCTAACAGGAAGGCAGGGAGAAACAAAACCTGGATTGGATTCCTACCCGGGACAGCTCTGCTCTTCCTGCAAGGCAGAAACTTCAGCTCCATGTGATTGGGAGGAGTCTAGTTCAGATATTCCACTCCAGGGATTGCAATCCACCCTAGTGCAGTAGAGACACAGGCTACAGGGCTTCCAACAGACTGGAGAAGCCATTGTACCTAGTGGCTCGGTGCCTCAGCCTGCGTTCCTTTCCCTGCACATTCCTCTCCACTTTGGGAGATTGCTGTCCACTGAGAAAGTTTGGGTTAGTTCACTTGTGTGCTTTTTATTTCTGGCACTGTATGTTTCGCTTCAAGAAGAGAGAGGAGGAGAGAAAGCAAGAGAAGAAGGAAGGCTAGAATTACAGTATAAAGAAAATGATGCCGTTTTGCCTTGCTGTACATTGTCCAACACATTTTGTTGCCTCAAATGTGCTTCCTTGCCACAGTGGCTGGATGGAACAAAGCACTGCCAATCTCTAAACATTTTATACATTATTTATTATTTATGAAATACATTTCTTATTTAAAATAGCATAACAAAAAAATTGCAGTGGTTTCCAAGGAGCCAGAATGGATGGATAGATTTTTCACCTCTTTTTGTTAAATTGTCAGTACATATATATATACTGTATAAGTCACCTATATTATCTTCTAAACTTCCTCATGAGGAAAAGTGGCTGTTGTACTCCACATGTTTGACCCAAATAAACTTTTTTTAAAAAAGCATTTCAATGGGAAAATTCATTTTGAGATAAGAATGTTTTGACTTAAGAACATGGTCATAGAATGAATTAGAATTGCACTATTACTGTTCTTAGAGTGTGGTGCAGACAGATGAGAGATGTCTCCTAAAGGATATCCAGGGGTCAAGCTGTCTGAAAGATTCTGGGAGTTTGAAAAAGATATTGCCTCCAAGCTCTGGGGGTTACCTACAGGATCGCTTTCTTCTGTACAATCCACCCCGAACACTGAGGTCCTCTGGGTGACATCTGCTCCAGCCTGCCAGAACCCGACTTGAAATCTGGACCCAGAAGACCTTTTCATCAGCTGCCCCAAAACAGTGGAATGACTCCGACAGCTAAATCAGCTGTTGCAATTTAAGACACAAATGAAGACCTTCCAGCAGACCTACCTATCACAAAATCACAAGTCGAACACTTCCCAAGTGTTTGACACAAGTCGAACACTTCCCTAGTCGAATACTTCCCCGTTCCATATGGTAGGCATTGCTTTGTTCAATGAGTGAAGTAAATATTGACACCGTTTTCACAATCATCACACATGTTCCAATTTAGACAGCTTTGATAGCCAATACTTTATTATCTAGCAAGAAAAGCAGGTTCAATAGTTTAGCAAGTGCCGGAAATCTGTCCTTTAAATGTTTGAACTGTTATTATTTCTTATTTTATACAGTATTGTCAGGACTGTGTGATGTATGCGCGCAGATCCAAGTAAAGTGGCCTTTTGCAGCTGACAGATCATGATTTTATCAATTTGTATAGTTTCCAAATGCTGGCTGAGATCTTTTGGCATGGCACCCAGTGTGCCAATAACCACCTGACTTTCTAGGCAGATAGAGATGGTCAACCTCTCTGCAAGGATGTAGTGTATTATTATTATTATTATTATTATTCCTTCTATAGGAGCTTGGCATGGAACAGATACTATAATGCTCTGCTACCCAGAAGATGGGCATTTCATTATGTGGACATGTTTGAACTCTGTTATTATTTCTTATTTTACATAGTATTGTCAGTATGCACCAGACATGGAAGAAAGTACCAAATACTAGTTAAGTCCCTCTCTTTAGGGTTTAGCCATTCATTCAGAGATCTGTCTGCTTTATTCGTAGTGTGGCGCACAGCTGAATTTTAAGCACATAAGGCATATCAATAATTTCTTGCTTGTTTCTCCACCAGGAATAAAAAGAACATATAAGAGATGGAAAAGACCAAATCTGCAGATCCCCATTTTGATTCACTGCTCAAACAGAGTACCAATCAGTGGGCATTACCAGAGTGATAAATTTGGTTTCTTTCCCTGGTATCCAAATGCTGTGTCTGTCCTTTGTTTCATATTGCAGCAATGTTTAGAAAATCATTCCCATATGTGAACATTTTTCTCTGAGAATGTCTTCGAAGGGAGAGAAAAATAGTTTCCATCTCTTATTGCATGAAGAACTGCTATTTATCTTGACTTACAATTGCGATAAAACTCTTCAAAAGTTGCTTCCTTAGCCCACGGGAAATTCGAAGTAAATTGAATTTTGAAAGTTTCCATAACAAACATTAAAAAAAACTCTGAGCAGTAGACCAGAAAGATTTCTCTTTTCCTCTTACTGTATATTAGATTGAGTAGAATTGTTATACACTTGGCACAGTTTCGATACTGCCTGCAACAGAACCAAGAGGTAAGACATAAGACCTCAAAGCCTCCTGTGGCCCCTTGACATATTGATTTTTGTTCCAGTATTCATCCCACAGAAGGCATTCCTTCATGCCTGCCTCTATAATAACCACTGGCTCAATATGGCAGAAAAGCATTTTACAAATTAAAAGCCACATTGTAAAGCATATAGTATTATCATCTAACTGGTTCTTTTGTACTATCATCAAATTGCTGCTGGTTGTAAACCACCCTGAGTCTCCCCTCGGGGGTTGAGAAGGACAGGGTACAAATGGTTAAAATAATAAATAAATAATAAATAAGAATTGACTGGAACCAGCACTGTGTAGTGGTCTGAATATTGGACTAGGACTCTATGAAACCAGGGTGCAAATTTTTACTTATACATGGAAATCCACTGGTCAACCAGTCTTGTTGTTGTTTACTCATTCAGTCACTTCCAACACTTCGTGACCTCATGGATCAGCCCACACCAGAGCTCCCTGTCGGCCGTGGCCACCCCCAGCTCCTTGGAGGTCAAGCCAGTCACTTCAAGGATACCATCCATCCATCTTGCCCTTGGTCGGCCCCTCTTCCTTTTTCCTTCCTTTCCCCCCAAGATCATTCTCTTCTCCAAGCTTTCCTGTCTCCTCATTATGTGGCCATCCAATCTTAGACTAAGGGATTGTATACATGGGCCTAATAGCCCATACTCACTGTGTAGTTGCTCCTGTCTGTGTGCATGATATTCCATATAATGTCAACAGAGGTACAGTATTACATCAGCTTGGGGGCATCTGTGATGGTCAGGAGCTCTTACAGAGCACTGCATCCATCTGGCAATGGCAATGGTGACACAGATAATAGTGTGACAGTCCAGCAAGGCTGAAGCAGTCTCGGAACTGCTGGATTGTCTGGAATCTATTCTGCTGTGTGTTGGGAAAAGTGTGTGTTGATACCTCTGGGGCCGGCGTTGAGCATTTCTCATCCGGAGTGGCCCTGGATGAAGTAGTTCATGTAAATAAGTTGTAAGAGGGTGGCAATGAAAAACATCCCTGAATATATCTTGCTGAGGAAACAGCATAATAGGGTTGTGAATGCATTGACTTCAAGGCAAAGAACATCAATCTCTATGTCCAGTTCGGATTCCAACAAAGCCACTTGGATAGGCCAATGTGCACTTTTGGGGTGACATATCTGTATAGCATGGAGCACAAATTTCACAACTGAGTAGGATATCTTGGATCAAGGCTGATTCTGCTGTCGTTCTTCAATTCTGTTAGTGCATTTCATATTAGAAAGTCCAGTTTGGATATGTGGACAAACAATTTATCCATTGTAGTCAAAGCTGAATCCAACCACATAGCAGTCATTTTAGACAAAGTCCTCTGTCCACAGAAAGACATACATACAGTTCATCTTTTTGTCAGTAGCTGTGCACCACAGTATCTAACATATGAACTGAGCCTTTGATTTTTGCCATTAATCATAATCACTACCAATGGTTATGTACTAAGAAGATGCCCATAACTTTGATAAATTGTGTGTCTAGCATAGCCACATATACTTCAGCAGGGACATAAGTGTCATAGACCTTACTTTGAGTGATAGCCAGTGCATAGGGATGGAGAAGAATAAGCTTGCTGAGTCCAAGGCCATTATCAGAACTTGAAATGTTACTGTTAATTTATTTCATTAGCAATGATAGACAGGAATGGAGAAATTGATGTGTTGTAATTACATGCTGGAATTTAGTTTTGCTGTTATCATTAATTGTTTTGTCGATTGAATTGTTTTTAAGAATCCATGGGATTTACAAAGAATAGCATTTTTGGTAGGCACTACTGCCCCCAAGTAGAACATTTTGTTATTGGGGACTGCAAATGCTCTCTTTGTTATAGGTTTTAGTTGCTTTCCGAAGCTCAGTGTATTGGACTTTACAACCAGCTCTCCACATCCATAGAATCTGCATTCACGGGTTCAATAAGCCATGACTCAAAAATATTGCCACCAAAACTCTGAAAAGCAAACTTTGATTTTTCCATTTTATATAATGGGTGCCATTTTATTACACCATTGTACAGAATAGGACATGAGCATCCATAGATTTATGTATCTATGGGAATTGCTGGAACTAAACCCCAGTGGATACCAAGGTCCCACTGTAAATTTGATGGCTTCATTGGTAAATGGGGATAGTGGGAATTGACAGGTTTGGTGAGGCTGTTTCAAAGCAGGGGAACAATACATATGCTGTTCACTCACCCTTCAAATATCATTAATTATTTGCTTACATTGGAATGGGGCAGAGGGAGTTGTGTGTTCATTTCAGTTGTAGGGAATGGTCCTACGACAGCACTGAACTTCAGCAATACACAGCTACAAAAATAAGCTGATAAAATGATGATGTATTCTCCATCAAAAATAGAACATTTTCCCACACACATTAATAACTGTAAACCTCCTTGATTACTCGGAATCAAGATTTAATGCTAGAGGACATGTTTTCTATGTAGAGGTCAGAGGATCAGCTTTCGGGAATTTCCATTTTTCTCGACAACCTCCTGGGGCCCCCCTCTCCTCTTTCAATGTTTCCACTGTTCTGAAATATATAATGAGGGAAACAAGATTCTGTGCAGCCATGAGGGATTTCCAATGATGTCCTGGCCCCATATCCCTTCCTTTAATGTCCACATGGAAACAGAGCATTGTTATATCATTAGAATGCCAGACTTGCATGTAGACACTTTAGGCATTTTGGGTCATGGTTAGCACAATGGTTTAAACCACCAGCTACAGAAAATCTTGCCGTTGGCAACTGGCAGTTCAAGCTGCAGGATGAGCTCCAGCCATCAGCCCAGTTTCTGCTTACCTAGCAGTTTGAAAACAGCAATGTGAGTAGATAAATGTGAGTAGGTAGGGAGGTAAAAAGGCACCCCTGAAGACATGGCAACAATTTGATCAAGAAGGTGTCTTCAGACAACATGGAAAAATGGAACGACAGCACCTCCCCATGGTCGAGTCAAGCACAGTCTCAGGAGATGAAAAAGAGGGAAGCCTTGCCTCTGTCTGTGCACTGTTTGTCTTTGTTGTTAAATTGTATACCGACATTGAATATTTGCCAAATATGTGTTCTGTAATGCACTCTGGGTTCCCTTGGGGAGATAGAGCAGAATATAAATAAAGGATATTTATTATTATATTATAGGCAACACAACAACAATAGATCACTGCTATGTCCACTGTATAACAAGCAATGCCAAGGCTTTTTCAGCTTACACAAAAATGAGAGAACATTTCAACTCCTTTTGCAAGAGAATGTGAGATAAATCAAAACACAGACACATATCAGTTGAGCTATTTCTTTTTATCCATCTCAAAACTGCTAGAGGAAACCTTCAGCACAGTTCTGTGGTATGCTTCCAGCCTAAGTCTAGTCAAAATATCGAGTCTGCTACTATCCATTGTTTCAGGTATCCACAGGGTTTTGGAATATATCCCTTAGATCTAAAAGTTAAATATTTAGCCCCACTATTTCTCTGGTCTCAGTTCAACATGCTCTCTTCACAGAATGACAGTAAGTCTTAAAATCACCCAAGTAGCCTGCATTACCTTGGGAATCTTTGGGGCTTTTTAATGTTTTAAAAAATATACTTTAATCTGATTCCGCAAATTGATTTTGTTGACAGCATGTATCAAATGCATGTATGGTTACTCAGAAGCAAATTTCAGTTGTGAATATACTAGGAAAATATGTATAGATTTCAGCCTTACTACAGTGCTTGGAGCCCCTGGTGGCACAGTGGGTTAAACCGCTGAGCTGCTGAACTTGCTGACCAGAAGGTTGGCGATTCGAATGCTGGCCACATGGCCTTGGAGGTGTCTATGGACAACACAGACTCTTTGGCTTAGAAATGGAGATGAGCACCATCCCCCAGAGTTAGACACGACTAGATTTAATGTCAGGAGAAACCTTTACCTCTACCTTACTTATTTTGTAGTACTTTTTTGTAGCGCAAAAAAGATATGTAAAGTATCAAGAAGGTGGTGTCCACAAAGCAGGAAGATCTGTATTAGCAAATTATATTTTTGCATTTTAACAAGTTATATAGCAGGGCACATTAAACGAACACGAGAAAACTGGATTATGGTTAATTTCCTATAATATAACCAGTGTGCATTTTAGCTGGCTAAGTATTTCTCACATTTGTAGCATACCCAGCACATGGAAAAGTAATCAATCTACTGTTTACAATCTTTCCCAACTAAATGGCTAATGAGTTTAACACATTCATTTTTCAGGACAAATTAAACCTGTCAGAGTGACTCACACGCCTATATAGGGGAAGTTTGAAACATATTTAAGAGGAAATTTACCTGTCAAAACCAGTTAGTTTGCTGAAGTCTGAGCAATCCCATGCTTCTTGGGAACATTACAGAGAATGATGTATTCTGTGCATGAAGGCTAGGGCATAAAAGGTGTTGTTTATCACTGTTGGGGGGAGAAAAACATATAAATGAGAAACTATAAAATACAGTAGTGTTAAATTATGAATAGAAAAACCATTTTTTCCTATCATTTATAAAACCTCTCTCACCCTGATACATTTCACTGGATTTGTATGCACACGCAGCCTTCATCGCCTGGAAACAGGATTTGGCAACCGTCTCACTTGTTGGCTCAGGACCTAGAAGCACAAACCTGAAGTGCATCTTGATGTGCACTTGCATGTGACTTCATTTATCTCCACAGCATTTGTTTCAATGGAATGTGCATTTGACTTTGAATCCAGCATAGGAAGTCATGCATAAAAACACTTTCATAGATAGCTGGGTGGCCTGTTCACCCATATCTCAACGGAGTTATGCATTTGAATTCCACATTGCCTCAAGGGATGAAAATTATGTATCCCACATTCCTGCAATGAGCTCAAAGCAATGTGCATGATTTTCCTCGATTCTACATTTATCCATACAACAGTCATGTAAACTAGAGCTGGATAGACACTGCCCAATATCCCAAGATCTGGTTCCAGATTGTCAATTTAAACTGGATTAAATGAGTCTACACTGCCAGATAATCTGGGATAAGATAATCTGGGATCAGATCCTGGGATGTTGGGTGTAAAGAACTGGGTCCAGACAATTAGAGATATCCCACCAATGTTGGATATCCCAAAATGTAGAGGATGCTGGTATCTTTATTAAAGTTTACAATTTGCTGCCACCATAAAATTACTTCAACAGGCTACTTCCTTTAATGTGATGTATGAGAGGCACGCGGAGACATAAGTTGGTTCAAACAGCAAAATGATGTTTATTTACTTAAATAGGCACAATAAGCTTAATGGTTGTAGTTAACTGGTTTGCTCTTAGTTACAGATTTGTAATTTCAAAACTTGAATGCTTAAGAACAGGTTTCACACTTAAACTTTGAAACAGGAATCTTTTAACTTTCTTCTTAAAGTTAAAAGAGTAATAACGGTAAAGATAAAGGTTTCCCCCAGACATTAAGTCCAGTCATGTCCGACTCTGGGGGTTGGTGCTCATCTCCATTTCTAAGCCGAAGAGCCGGTGTTGTCTGTAGACACCTCCAAGGTCATGTGGTCGGCATGACTGCATAGAGCGCCGTTACCTTCCCACCAAGGCAGTACTATTAATCTACCGAAATTGCATGTTTTTGAACTACTAGGTTGGCAGAAGCTGGGGCTAGCAGTGGGAGTACACACAGTTGTTGTTGTTCATTCATTCCGTCACTTCCGACTCTTCGTGACCTCATGGATCAGCCCATGCCAGAGCTCCCTGTCAGCCATCACCACCCCCAGCTCCTTCAAGGTCAATCCAGTCACTTCAAGGATGTCATCCATCTATCTTGCCCTTGGTCAGTCCCTCTTCCTTTTCCCTTCCATTTTCCCCAGCATAATTGTCTTCTCCAAGCTTTCCTGTCTTCTCATGATGTGGCCAAAGTACTTCATCTTTGCCTCTACTATCCTTCTCACCAATGAGCAGTCGAGCTTTATTTCCTGGAGTATGGACTGGTTGGATTTTCTGGAGGTCCAAGGCACTCTCAGAACTTTCCTCCAACACCACAGTTCAAAAGCATCTATCTTCCTTCGCTCAGGCTTCCATCCATAGGTGACTACAGGGAATACCATTGCTTTAACTATGCAGATCTTCATTGCCAGTGTGATGTCTCTACTCTTCACTATTTTATCGAGATTGGTCATTGCTCTCCTCCCAAGAAGTGTCTTCTGATTTCCTGGCTGCAGTCTAAGGCCGGCCCCATGGGAAGTGGAGTTTGGTGAGGCACCAGCATTCTTTGGCAGAGAAAATGGAAAACCTTGTAAAACTATCCCCCCACCCCCGATTCTATAGTGTTTAGTCTTGGAAGTGAACATGGCGTCAAACTGCATTACTATATTAAAATTTTACCACTACTGTAACTGCCTCCCAATTCTAATTTAAGAAATAGGAGCTGCACAGAAAAATGGAAGTCCATTCATCTGGTGAGCAGGACATGGGTGTATAAAACTTCCACCCCACTCCCAATAGGGTGTGACTATGAGGACCAGAATCATTGTCATACTTTTGCACCCATTTTGTGCAAAACACCTTATGTGTTTTTCTCCATATACCCAATAATTTCTTTGCAACACTTGGGTATGGTTAGATACCAGGAGAAAATTGTGTCAAATTCTTTCTGGCCTATTCTTCTTCTCAGTGCTTCCCAATTGCGAAAAGTCATTTTGGGGAGCTTAGAATGAATAATTATTAATATTCTTTCCATCACTACTATGGATTCATAAAACATCAGAGCGGAGTGGTACCTAGAGCAGGTTTGAACAGCAAGTGACCTTTCAAGATAATGGGAATCTGTTGAAAAAGTGAGTTGCATGGAAATGTGGGTAGAGCACCAAGGGTGAATATTCAGAATAATTTGTGGCAGTTTCACAGCATTTAAATTGTCACAGCTCTATCCTACAGAATAGGTTTGAGCTCTGGACCAGAAATGGAGAATTAAATGTGGATCCCCGTTTGGTCATGGAAACCTACCTTGAGCAAATCACAATCTCTCAGGGCCCTACCATACAGCCCTATATCCTAGAATATCAAGGCAGAAAATCCCACAATATCTGCTTTGAACTGCGTTATTTGAGTCTACGCTCAGATAATGTGGGATTTCCTGCCTTGGTATTCTGGGATATAGGGTTGTGTGGAAGGGCCCTCAACCTCAAAGTGAGCCAATGGCAAACTCTCTCTGAATAAATTTTGCCCAGCCAAAAAAAAAAAACCATAAGTTGACCATAGGGTCACCATAAGTCAAAATTATAGGAAGGCTCACAACAACCACCACCACCACCTTAGCCTTATTTGTAAAATACACGTTTGTGAAATTAATTTGTTGATTAATGAGTGTTGCTGAGAAAGACAATAAATTATAAAGTTTTGTAGGTTTGTTGGTTTGTTTTTGTCTTTTGTTTGTCACGGATATGTCAAGAAACTCTTACCCGGGATAAGAAAATTGTGACTATGGGTCAGAATCCTGTTGGGAAGCATACCTTAGAATTACACATTCATTTTCTGTGGTGCTTCCACAGAGGCATTAAAATACAGTTTGAAGCTGTTTCGTGGTTGGGGTTTCCACAAAACGTACACCTCAATGCACGCTGCAGCATGCTTTCAGAAAAGAAAAGAAAGCAATTTTTATTGCAGAATAAACCATAAAATCCAGTGCAGCCAATCAGTGTATGTCCTATGCCAAGCTGAACTTAAGACAGAAAAATGTGGAGTGCTCATCAGGACAGAACTAGCATTGACACATTTGGGAGAGAGAAAAATGGAGACACAGCTAAAGAAACACCTCCCCATGGAGAGGAAACCTTAGCATTCCAAAGGGAACACCTGCATTATGTTCTTTTGTCCCTGTGCCCTACCATGCTCGAGCACTGATCCCCATCAGACATGCTGCTACCCATCAGTGCTGGTCTTCCTGCTGTCAATCAGTAGTAATCATGCCAATGCCCATAGGTGTATCCTGCCAGCTGACGTAAGAAAAAAATATTCATGGGTTCAGATCAATCCACAACCAGATCTTTGTGGCCACTGTCCCAGCGTGGAACTGGTTCCTGTGTAGGCACTCTGCAGTGAACCAGTTCTTTTTAATCCACACCCTGATTAAGTTTAAATGGTTGTGTAGAACTGTCATGATCCCCATGTCACCCAGTTCCCATTCATGAGAATGCAGTAGCTGCAAGCAAGAGGAATCTGTTTCGGTATCCCAGCAGCTGGCTGATGTTTCCACCATCACCAACCTCACATGAACAATCCTTGTTGCAAGGGGGGATTACAACAGAGATCCTGCTTCTGCCTGTTATAATGAAAATAGCTCATGGGAATGTCAGTCAGCTGAGTGGGGGCAGAGGCGGCCCTAGGTAATTTTAAATGGTTTGCAAATAGTATTTTGGCACCCTTCCCCTCCCAACCAATCACTGGTATATATTTTCTGTTCGTCGTGGGAGTTCTGTGTGCCATATTTGGTTCAATTCCATCATTGGTGGAGTTCAGAATGCTCTTTGATTGTAGGTTAACTATACATCCCAGTAACTACAACTCGCATATGTCAAGGTCTATTTTCCCCCAAGAGCGCCTCAAGAGCGCCCCTGGGCAAAATCAACTATACTGCAAATGCTTACTTTGCGTAATGGGTTAAGCTGCCCCGGGGGGGGGCATTTCCCCAAATGTCAGATACCCATTGGTCAGAATGATTATTTCCTGGTTAGTAGGAATTGGTATGGAATTCACTGCAAAGCTTCAAAACTCTTACAGTTACACATTCATAATTGTTCAATAGGATTTCAGTCACACTTTCCATTCCTAGTGTTTTGTAATAGGGCAATTGTGCAAAACCTGGCTTAGTCCAGGCATAGTTTTTTCTCCTTCCTAAATAATTTTGGAAATAGTTTCATGTCAGAAGCATTCATGGGTCACTGCTAATTCTGAGGCCAGTTATGTCTTCCTAGAAGAAACTAAACCCCATTCTCTTTGCACTAGTTACAGCTAATGCTAGTGCCACTTAGTATGATCAAAACTGCTGTCAATACTACATATCAATAATAATGTGCATTTGCAGTTAACCAGATGGAACAGGAATTTCCCGCTGTGAATACCTTGGAGGGGAGCAGGGAGAAGCATATTCACTTATCTGGTTTAGATCTAGTGAGTTGCTATGCCAACAATAATAAAAAAGTTGCTACTGAAATATATCATTTAGGAAATGTGGTTATCCTAAAAGCACAATGGTCATCTTTGTGATTTTTTTTAAAAAAAAAATCTCACTGTTTTTCAAGGAAGTCATGATGAGCTAACATATGGAACCTTAACGATAAATGAGAAAAATGACCAAGTGCAAGAAATACAGCTTATCTGCCTCTGAAATGGCAGAACAGCTAGTAATGCGCCATGTTTGCCAAGTGAGTCTGATCTCACTATATATGTTATCATCTGATTCATAAGGTAAGACTGTGATTTGTGACCCTGACACGATATGACTTTAAGATGCCTGCAGTCCTTGCCTACTATTTATGCACATTGAGAGATGCAAAGTGTCTCCAGAAAAAATGACTCACTGCTTTGAGAATAATGTCTTTTGGCTGGTTTAATTGCCAGTGATGCTTTGAAACTAGCTGAAGAACAGGGTGTGTGAGTCTGCCTATTTGTAGGGACTAAATGCTGTAAGGACAAATATTTTGTATGGTCTTAGGAAGTCATTTTCTGGTCATCTTGATTTTTGAACATATTACATGTAACCTAAGGGAAGCACCTTGCTTTTTTTTTTCTGCCAGGAGAAAATGGTAGCCATATATTCAGGATGCGAAAGAGCTGGACTTTGCAGATGTCATTGCTGAGTCATTTCAGCTAACTGCTAAAACGCGGGTTCAGATCCCAATGCTCTTTGCAACTCCAAATGCCAGATCAAGGCAGAACCAAGTTGAAAGGCAAAATGAACAGAAGTTTATTCTTTCTGGCTAGAAAGGATGTCAGTACATAGTCTGTGCTTAAGAGAACTAATATAAAGCATTCATTGAGATATAAAGTATTTTATCCATTCAAAATACCTGTGTTATTCCCTGATTGGCTGAGAAACCAATTTGGTTTGGATACGGGCTCCTAGAATCATAGATTCATAAACTCATAGAGTTGGAAGAGACCTCATGGCCATCTGGTCCAACCCCCTGCCAAGAAGCAGGAAAATCGCATTCAAAGCACCTTGACAGATAGCCATCCAGCCTCTGTTTAAAAGCCTCCAAAGAAGGACCCTCCACCACACTCCAGGGCAAAGAGTTCCACTGCTGAACGGCTCTCACAGTCAGGAAATTCTTCCTAATGTTAAGATGGAATCTCCTTTCTTGTAGTTTGAAGCCATAAGTTCCTTGTCCTAGTCTCCAAGGCAGCAGAAAACAAGTTTGCTCCCTCCTCCCTTATGATTTCCTCTCACATATTTATACATATTTATACATGGCTATCATGTCTTCTCTCAGCCTTCTCTTCTTCAGGCTAAACATGCCCAGCTCTTTAAGCCTCTCCTCATAAAGCTTGTTCTCTAGACCATTGATCATTTTAGTTGCCCTCCTCTGGACACATTCCAGCTTGTCAACATCTCCCTTCAATTGTGATGCCCAGAATTGGACACAGCATTCGAGATGTGGTCTAACCAAGGCAGAATAGAGGGGTAGCATGACTGATGGCTAAGGATTTCTCCTGCTGTCACCAGCTGTAGGCATGCCCCTCTTGGCAGGGGGAAAGAACAACTGCAGTTGGGTAGTTTAAAGTCCAAGTCTGTTTAAAGGATTGCTGCCATGAGGGGTGTGAGTCCAGGAATGTGTTGATATCAAATGCAAAAAGTTCCATGATTAACTTAATGTTCAGTCCAGGTAAATGCAAAGCAGTAGTCCTGAAAACACAAAAGGGTGATTGTGGTTACTTGGTAGATTAATGGGCTGGTTTTGTCTGCAGCAGGTCTGCTGATGTGTATCAGCCAATGACTTCAATCTGATCAATGGCAGCTAGGAAGTTTCCCATGTTGATTCACAGAAACACATTAGATAACCCATCAATAAACCTGGGCACCTTCAGGCTTGCTTTAGCCCAGTTCCTGCCCCAAGGCTTGAAATTAAGAAAGGCACCTTCTACAGAACTGGGATTTTTGTTGCACATTAAGGATTAATTCCATTTGATATAGTTTATATGATTTCATAAAGGTGGATTTCATAAACAAGAAGCGGTCATCGAATTAAAAAGATCAGACTTGCATATGACTCTTAGTTACAAACTGGGGTGAGACAATGGGAAGTGAGATGAAATCTACCCCAGGAAGTGATGTTCACTCCTGTAAGAGTTGCTATAAGGAAAAAGTCTCTTCTGAAGTTTTATCACCAATCCTTGTTTCCACAACAACCCCAAAATTTTGAAATCCAATTGTCACAGGGACAGAAAGTTCTTTTTTTTTTTTTTTGTCGTGTCAGAAGTGACCTGAAAAAGTGCAAGTCTTTTCTGGTGTGAGAGAATTGGCCATCTGCAAGGACGTTGCCCAAGGGACACCTGATGTTTTGATGTTTTACCATCCTTGTGTTCCCATAGGGAATTGGAGCTGACAGAGGGAGCTCATCCGTGCTCTCCCCAGATTCGAAACGATGACCTGTTGGACTTCAGTCCTGCCCACACAAGGGTTTAACCCACTTCACCCACCATTGAACAGGGCACAGACAGTAAAACAAACACTATAGAGTTGTTAACCCTTCCCTGTGTTGTTCAAAACTTAAAAAAAACTTTTGGCTGGAGTTACATTTACAAAATGTACCTGTTCCAACTTACATAGAAATTCAACCTAAGAACAAACCTACAAAACCTATCTTGTTCGTAACCCAGGGACTGCCTGTACTTTGCAGGGCAGCCATAATATCGTAATATCATCACATTGGAACATGATCCTGGACTGGCTAGATGGCATCCCCAAACCTACTTTTTCCACCTCTTCGCACGACCCTTTCATGTCCTGTCATTGCACCACTAAATGGAAGGGATGCAGGGTGGAGCTACCCAAACTTACACTTTCCTCCCCATAGTGATGGAAGAAGTGCCTTTTGGCGCTTCCACCCCACTTTGGAAGGAATGTGGTTGGGGCCTGCCATGCATCGTGTGATGTCTCATGACAGACCCCGTCCATGCCACACATAAAAGCAGCAAAATGGGGCAAAAATGTGCTGTGTGAAGAGGTCCTAAATCTCCAAAGGAGCTCCTAAGAAGAGTGCCAAGCAGGTGCAAATGGTGCTTGAAAGGGCGGAGAGATCTATTGAGAGTCTGGCCTGATATTTCATGGGACTCTAAAAGATATTTCATGGGACTCTAAAATAAAATTACTCTTATTGTACCCAACATAAAAATCAACCAATTCAGCTCCGTAAGGCCAATGTTATGCTGAGGTTACGTGCAACTATGCCAGATTGGTAATAGCTCTCCACAGTCTCAGACAGATCGTTTTCCCTGCTCTGCTACTTCAGATCCATCATCTAGAGATGCTGGGGTCTGAGACATGAAACGCATGTCTTGCAGAGCTAAGCTATAGCCCTTCCCTTAACTATCCCAAATCCCAGTAGGTTTCGCCCTCTGGCCTTTCACGTGCCTTTGGTCAACTGTATCGAATATGCTCAAGGCACCATTTACTCACAGCAGTGGGCTAGTAAACAGCAAGGGCTGACAACTGGTTATCTCTGTGAATAGGATTTAAACTTCTTAAAAAGGAAAGGCTGTTCCATAATTCTTCTGCAGAGTTTGAAATTATTGTAATTGTGGAAGTGTAAACAGGATATATGTCATGTGTTTCTACTTAGGGCTTGGACAAGTTATATTTGGCAGGGGAAAGCTTGGAGGCATGTCAAATGTGTATTTCAGGCCAGACTCTCAAAGCTAGTGAAACTGAAGCCTTTCTAGGGATGCTATATACGAAGCAATGGTTTTGATGATGTCTGATTGTGTGGACACATCCCTCCCCGCTGTCATTCTCTGTATTATTTATTTCTACAAATGGTAGAAAATGTGGTTTGAATGAGAAATGGAAATCTGCTCAATCTGCCAACGGCATTAAGTAATTTACAAGTTGTCGGGAAGACAAACAAAGTGGTAATTTTGAAGGCTATTCGATGAAAGAGACACATTCTTGAGTTACACAGTATGCTTTTTCATTCTTTCTCAGGGCTCCGAATGGCCCAAGAAAGCAGATATTTAGCTGTTAGGAGTATAGATAGATTACTGTACTTTGCTGAAGTCAGAGATGAGTAAGGAATCCACACACTAGGAAAAGAGCACTCTCTTGAAAGAAAGGAACACTCAGGTTTATTTATTTCTATTATGGCCACATGTGCCCCATCACTACCAACTTCCTTTCTCCAAATAGCCTTGCTTGAAAGTATTCCAATGCTTCCATTCAGATCCCATTTCTTTATGCAGCCCTCCATGTGGGTGGCCACTGGCAATGCAAGCATATGGGTGGTGTTTGGCATGGAGTGGACTTCTAGCTTATCTAACCGGATTTCCAAAATGCTGTCATAACCCTGAAATATAGGAGCAGTTCAAACCAACCCGGGATGGATGGAGGCCAGCAACCACAAATAATTGGCCACGATGTTGTTGCTATATGATGAGAGGTCACTCATTTGGCCTCACCCTCTAGAATTGTGCTATGAATTTCTTCCCAGATGGAAGTTTCAGTGTTGGGATTTATTTATTTATCGTATCAGAATCCAACCGACAGTACATTGTAATGTGTTTAAAAAACACAAAGTTTAAAAATTTTGGCATTATACTAAATGTCCTTTGACCAGTAGCTGGCCACTTGGAGTGCCTCTGGTGTTGCTATAAGAAGGTCCTCCATTGTGCATGTGGCAGGGCTCAGGTTGCATTGTAGTAGGTGGTCTGCAGTTTGCTCTTCTCCAAACTCGCATGTCAACATGCGAGTGTGAAGAAGCGTTGGGATAAGACACTGGAAGAGTTGTGCTTGAATGCATATATGCGAGTGTGGAGAAGTGTTGGGATCTGGCCATGGGGGTCCACACTCTTGTTACATCCAGAATAGATTACTGCAACATACTCTACATGAGGTTGCCTTTGAAGATTGTTCAGAAACTCCAACTAGTCCAACGGGCGGCAGCCAGATTACTTACTGGAGCAGCATACCACCCCTCTGTTATGTCAATTCCACTGACTGCCAGTCCACTTCCGAGCACAATTCAAAGTGCTGATCTTGGCCTATACAGTTCCTATACAGTTCTGGCCCAGCTTACCTGTCCAAACGTATCTCCCTCTACTTCCCGCCTCGGAATCTAAGATCATCCGGGGAGGCCCTGCTCTCGGTTCCGCGTTTGGCAGGCACAAGAGACAGGGCCTTCTCGGTGGTGCCCCCCCCCCCCCCCGGTGGAATGCACTCCCTAACAAAATTAGGTCGGCTCCATTCCTCCTCTCTTTCAGAAAGAAGCTCAAAACATGGTTTGGGACCAGGCATTTGAATAATAGGTTTGGCATAATGTCTTTGAAATCTGACTATGACAGGCATTGGACTGGGTCATTGGCTGTGGAATCAAACTCAGATTTGGCAATTGTTAATAATAATATGGTGAATAATAATGTTTTAAAATTTATTTTTAACATAATGTTTTATCTATTGTATAATGTTGTATGTAATGTATTTTTATATATTGTCGGCATCGAATGGCTGCCATTGTAAGCTGCCCTGAGTCCCCCCCCCCCCTCGGGGGTTGAGAAAGACAGGGTATAAATGTTGGAAATCAATCAATAAATAATAAGACACTGGAAGAGTTGTGCTTGAATCCGTGCTCAGCCATGGAAACCTACGGGGTGACCTTGAGCATGTCACATTTTCTCATCTTCAGAGGAAGACAAGGCCAAAGCCCCTCTGAATAAATTATGGTAAGAAATGTATTGTCGAAGGTTTTGAAGGAAAGTTTGCCCTGGGATTGCCATAACTCACAAATGACACAACAATGATACAAACACCTCTAGAATCTATGGAAGCAGTCAATGCATATCTATTTGTTCATCATCTTTTGGCAAAACCTTCTGTCTCTGTATTACTATCAACATTATGCCATTCCGAGTGTTTTCAGTGATCAGCCTTGTGTTTAATAACTCGAGGCTGATTTTATACAGTAGTGTTCACATAAGCAACCAAGCAGCAAAAATGATCAGCAGGCCAGATGTTACATTACCCAAATGTGGGCAGGCACAGCCCATGTTTGACCTTGACTGGCAATGAACCAGGGGGAGAAGGGATGGAAGCAATTTCTTTGAACATTGTATTGTTGAAGACTTTCATGGCCGAAATCACTGGATTGTTGTAGGTTTTTCGGGCTGTACAGCCGTGTTCTAGAAGCATTCTCTCCTGGTATTTCACCTGCTTCTATGGCAAGCATCCTCAGAGAACCTCACAACCTCTGAGGATGCTTGCCATAAATGCAGGCAAAACGTCAGGAGAGAATGCTTCTAGAACATGGCCATACAGCCTGAAAATCCTACAACAACCCTCTTTGAACATTTCACACTGCACAAGTATAGCACTATGAGTCCATCAACTGCCATGGCTACATCCTATGGATTCCTGCAATTTGTAGTGTAGGGAGATGCATTTAGGCCCCTTCTACACTGCCATATAAAATCCAGATAATATCTCTAAGATTCCATAGGACACAGTTAAAGTGGAATCATAGTGCTACAATTGTGAATTGTGAATGGGGCTCCCAGGCCAAACAAATGCTGCTCACAGGATGTGAAATCCCCATATCCATGGATTTTTTATCCACAGACCCCAGCATCCATGGTTTGAAAAAAAAATCCATAAGTAAACCTTTATTTTGCTGTTTTATATCAGGTACACCAGTATTCACAGGAAAAAAAACATATAAAACACCAGTATTAGCAGAGAGAAGGGAGATAAAACAAACTAACAATACAGAATTCACATGAGGTTAGTTAGAAGCTTCTCTTCTGGAAACTGACTGAAGTCCCTGTTGGTACTGATGTTCTCAGAAGTTCTCAGTATTTCCAGATGGTCTTGATCCTCACAATGTAGGTTGGGATCCACAACTAGACTGTCAACCCCAGCCAAACTCTAAGGTGCATCACACCAAGGACACCACCACTATTTTCAGGACCTGTTTGGTGTGCGCTTGCTTCTGTGTGTCTTCAAGAAATGAAAAAGGAAAGTAGAGTGTGTAGGTGGTGCAGTGGGTTAAACCGCTGAGCTGCTGAGCTTGTTGAACAAAAGGTCAGTGTGAATTTCTGCTGTCAGCCCCAGCTTCTGCCAACCTAGCAGTTCAAAAACATGCAAATGTGAGTAGATCAATAGATACCACTCCAGTGGGAAGGTAAGGGCACTCCATGCAGTCATGCCGGCCACATGACCTTGTAGGTGTCTACGGACAATGCTGGCTCTTTGGCTTAGAAATGGAGATGAGCACCAAACCCCCGATTTAGACACAACTGGACTTAATGTCAGGGGACAACCTTTACCTTGGTGAGTCTCTTGGAAGGAAGCAGGGTATAGATTGAGCTATACTCCCATTAAAAATCATGTTGAAGAGGGGTTTTCAGTACAATCAGCCCACTGTATCTGTGGATTCTATAACCACGAATCCCACCATCCATGGTTTGGGGAAAAATCCCATGAATCTTGATCTTTCTATTTTATATAAAGGACACCATTTTACTTTGTTATTGTATATAATGGGCCTTGAGCATCCATCCATGGATTTTGGTATCCATGGTTGGATTCTGAAAGTAAACCTCAGCAGATACCAATTGCCAACTGAATATGTTTGCTTTTCCTCTTTTTAGGCACAGCAGCATTTTGAATTACAGAAGAGGACCTACTTCTTTCTGTCAAAAATGGGGCGGGAGGACATTGCCATTTTCTTTGTCAGTTATTTTCAAACACAGTGTGTGTGTGTGTGGGGGGGGGGGGTGATACAATGTAAAAAAAAAAGTTGGAGATGCAAATAGATTAAAGAGAAAAAGGAGAACAACAGAGAAACAGAAAGACAGACCTATTTGCATATCCTTTCTCTGAAATGCTTAGGACTAAAAAGGTTTTGTATTTTTCTGGATTTTGGAATACCTGATATGTACCTGATATTGTATGTATGTAAGTCTAAGCATGAAATTCATTTATGTTTCGTATATGCCTTATACAAACTTCTTAAAGGGATTTTTTTCTGGAAAATATTTACGTATAACAGTTTTGTGCATGAAAAAAAAATATGAACACTGAAGCATTAGAAAGTAAAAGTGTCACTGTTGCAGTTTCTCATAAGGAAAGTTTCTGATTTGGGGGTATTTTAGATTTCATAATTTTGGAGACTGGATACTCAACTTGTTAGTAAAAGAAGATTTATGTTGGAGACTGGGCCAAAAAAATGGTTAAAAAAAACTGGAAAGTTAATTTACAATGGTAGACTGATCCCTAGAGCTGAATTTGTAAGGCCAGAATTACATAGCAGAGTCTGCAGTGGGAGTTTGAGAGCAAGTGGATGCTTTCAGAGGAAAAGAGAAAGCATTTTTCCTGGCACAAAATTATTTTTGTCGTGCATTGCCTGCTCAAGCCTGTGCAGTCAGACAAAGCCTTCTTAGGGTGCATTTACATTGTAGAATTAATGTAGTTTGGAACCACTTCAGCTGACCTGGCTCAAGGCTATGGAATCTTGAGATTTCTAGTTTGGCAGAGAAGTCTAATGACCATGTAAAATTACATAACTCCATAGCATTGAGCCATGGCAGGGTTTTTTTGTTTTGTTTTGTTTTGTTTTTTGTGTCAGGAGCAACTTGAGAAACTGCAAGTCACTTCTGCTTTGAGAGAATTGACCGTCTGCAAGGATGTTGCCCAGGGGACGCCAGGCTGTTTTTTGATGTTTTACCATCCTTGTGGGAAGCTTCTCTCATGTCCCTACATGGAAAGCCGAAGCTGACAGAGGGAGCTCATCTGCACTCGGATTTGAGCCTGCAACCTGTCAGTCTTCAGTCCTGCCAGCACAGGGATTTAACCCACTGCACCACTGGGGGCTCCTGCCATGGCAGTAAAACTGTTGTCAAACTGTATGAAATATCCAGTGAACCCTCTCTGCCAATGAGCCAGGGTGAGAGTGTCTTGGGCATCTGCCACGTGGGGACACATCTGCATCCGGAGAGAGCGCTCTCACCAGACCCGCAGGCTGTTTCATTCCTTGGAAGAAAATAGGAGGGAGGAGGGAAATGAGCAACCGCACTCTGGAAAGGAGCTGGACCTTTTCCAGCTTCCCGAGGCACATCAGTCATGAATATCCTGCCTTGGCCACAGAAGCCTTCCAGAGGAAGCAGCCCAAGAACAATTGGGAAAGGTTTTAGAACCACAGGAATCAAGGGAACAGAGATGCCAAAAGGCCTCTAAGTGATGCAACTCGTGGAAAAAAAAACTCCTCTCTTTATTATTTTTTTCCCTTTTCCTCCAGCTCCTACACAGGAGCATTCATCATTTGCTGTGACCTTCCAGGAATGTGCTGACAGACATACAAAGCCTTCTGCATGACATTCTGCCGGTGAACTGGAATGACTTGCTGTTTTCACCCAGTTGGTTTCCTAGTGGCAGGGCACCATCTTCTGGAAACTGCAAAGAATGGCTCCAGGCCTTCCTTGCAGACACACACACACACATATCTCTTGGGTTGTGGTGGTCAATCTGGCAGCAGAAGGAGGGTGCATCTGCACTGTAGAATTAATGCAATTTGACATCAGTGATATGGGATCCTGGGATTTGTAGTTGGTGAGGCACCAACTCTCTTTGGCAGAGAAGACTAAAGAACCCGTGATACCATGGCAGTGGTGTCAAACTGTATTAATTCTACAATGGAGTTACTCCCAGAGTTTCAATAGCCTGGAGAAAAAGGAGACTTGGGAACAACTCCCTAAATTCTTCCCCCATCCCGCACCCCAAGGCAGCGTGTTGGCCAAGCTGATCAGAAATGCTAAGAGGTCTCACCTAAAATACTATAACTTAGCCAAATTTCTGCTTTTGACACTAAACTTGTGTACCTCTTCCGGGTTCTTTGCAGTCAGTCATTAAAAAGCATTGCCCATACATGCATACATACATATTCCTATATAAAACTGACTTTCATCTTTACAGATTCTACATCCACAGATTCAACCATTCGTAGCTTGAAAATATTCTCTCTCCCCACAAAAAAATCTTGATTTCAGCATTTTCTATAAGGGGGGAAATTTTACTACAGCCTTGTATATCATGGGGCTTGATTATGATGTCCATGGAGAGGGGATGCTGCATTGGCATATGCATAAATCATCTTGGAGATAGGACTCAAGTCTAAGCTTAAATTTCACTTAAGTTTCATATACATCTTATAGCCTGTGTTCATTAGACTAGGAGCCCCCAGTGGCACCATAGGTTAAACCCTTGTGCTGGCAGGACTAAAGACTGACAAGTCGGAGGTTCGAATCCCGGGAGAGCGGATTGAACTCCATCTGTCAGCTCCAGCTCCCCATGTGGGGACATGGGATAAACCTCTTACAAGGATAGTAAAACATCAAATATCCAGGTGTCCCCTGGGCAACATCCTTGCAGAAGGCCAATTCTCTCACACCAGAAGCGACTTGCAGTTTCTCAAGTCGCTCCTGACACAAGAAAAAAAATCAGACTATTAAAAAGCAAAGGTGTCATAATCTCAGTCACCCACATGGACATTTTTGGATTTTGGAGTATATCAGATTTCAGAATTCCAGATATGGGATACCCAATCTGGATTTCTCAAAGCAAGCATGTTCTCTGAGCAATGGAGATCTGTTTTGCTGTCAATCGGATGCAGCACGTTTGTATCTCTAGCTCCCTCTTGTGGTACAATAAGGAATTGTAAGAGGTCCTGCTTCTGATTGACGCAGACTCACTGTCAGATAGGAACTAAAAATATCATTCTGCTGAACTCTGAATGCCTGATACCTAGAGTTTAAGGTGGGTTTGGAAAATATTTATGATCGTGGCAATAGTGTCACAGTTGTGAACACATACTATACATGAATACAGAGCAAGTATATATAATTCTAGTTTATGGATCCATAACTGAAATACAAGATGTCAGCTAACATTTATACCCGAATTTTTCTTCTTTGACAGAGGCGCTCATGACTTCTAACAGAAATGCACTCAAAAAAACAATTTAACAAAAAACCTTTTAAAGCACACCATGATCAAAAGATAGAAACAGAAGATAAAAGCCGAACAGATTGATATCAGACAAAAATAAACTTAAATCAAACATCCAGCAGGCAAAAGCCTGCAGGAATCAAATGGTCTTTAACTTTCAGAGAAAGGATAACACGAAGACAGCAAAATGGATCCACCAGGCTGCACTCGCCACAATAATAAAACAGCAGAGAAAATGTGATGGTGGATTATAAGCAGAAAGACTCAAAGCAAAGACCTTTGAGCTGTGGTGGAGAGAAATAAAGCACCATTGGGGAATCCAAGGAAGCCTTGGTAGGGAGGGCTCACACACCTTTATGCAAATATTTGTCAGAGGAAAAACAACTACGTTTTTGCATTTTGTCAGTTTATTTTGAATAATGTGCTCATTTTTCCCCAATGCAAATTGAACCCCAGATCTTAATTATTTTCAATGTCATTCTGAATGATGCCACAATTCAAGTTCAATTAGACATGTGATAAAATTGGAACAAAATAAAATTCAGTGGCACCACTCAATGTGCCTAGTGAAGACTGTCTCGAGTTCTGCCAGATTTCAAAATCCTTCCTGATGTATTGGAGCACCATCTTTTGCAAGGTCTAGCCTTCTTCAAGTTTTATATCCTCCTCAGACATGGAGCCATGTCTGACTCCATCTACACTGCCGTATAATCCAGTTTCCAGATCCAGATTATCTGCTCTGAACTGGATTATATGGCAGTGTAGACTCACATGATCCAGTTCAAAGCAGATAATCTGGATTCAGAAACTGGACTATATGGTAGTGAAGATCCAACCTCATTGAGAATTCCTGGAACATAGTCCCTAGGTCTGGATCAGTTAGTCTCTCTGTGTACCCAACATCAAAGGTTTATTACAAAGGAGAAGCTGAGGATAAGTGTTCCGTGTATATTACCTTGAGCTCAATGGAGGAAAAGAAAATTGTAAGTATAAAGAATAAGAAATAATGAGGTGGGGGTCATGTCAGGAGTGACTTGAGAAACTGCAAGTCACTTCTGGTTTGAGAGAACTGGCCATCTGCCAGGACATGGCCTAGGGGGTGCCCAGATGTTTTACCATGCTGTGGGAAACTTCTCTCATGTTTTACCATCATGTGGGAAGCTTCTCTCATGTCTGCGCATGAGAATCTGGAGCTGACAGATGGGAGCTCACTGTGATCCCCAGATTTGAACCTCTGTCCTGTCAGTCAGCTGTCCTGCTGGCACAAGAGTTTAACCCATTGCATCACCGGAGGCTCCAAAAATAGTTATGAAAAGGTAGATGTGGCTTTCTAGGGCATCCATCATAAATCAACAATTTTGCCCTGAAGTGGTTATCCAACCAGCACAAAAGTGGAGTCTGCCAGGGGTCTTGGAAAGAACAATCTGTACCACCTGCTAAAAAATAATACATGTTAAGTGTGGACCTCTTTTTTTAAAACTGATAGAAAAGAGAACACAAAATTACTGCTGGTTTCAGCTTGAGTTACATGGTGGCACCTAGTGATCAAGTTTGCAAACTGCTGGTGATAAAACCTCCTGAATAACTCCCTGTGTCTCCACAGGCCAAATAAAACTTCTTCCCCTTGTACCTTTTGCAAGCAATCCAGATGACATATGGCAAGTTCTGTAGCAGAAGTGCTTTTTCCAGCCGTTCATTCGTCATATGAAAAATTGTAGGTTACTTGGGAGCTTCCAAGAATCTCCCAGGTAACCCCCCAGTTTTGTTGTATGGGCAGCTGGGTGGAACTATCCAGTGTCCACATGTCAAAAAAATCCCATTGATGTTTCCCTAACCAGAAGCAGCTCCCTGGAGAGCCTTACTAGTGATGTTGCTTCTGTTGGTCAAATGGCCAAATGGCCAGGGGCCCTTTTGTAGCCTCAACAGAAGCAACATTGCCAACAAGGCTCTGCCAATGAAACAACAGTCATCGCAGAAGAACAGAGATTTTGGCGGCTCCTATGGTGTTTCTGGGGCAGTTCTGGAACAGATTACTCCAGATTGCATCCAGAGTAGTTCCCCTGCTGTAGACACAGTCAAAGTTGTGAGGTGGAAGCATCTATCACATGTTTTGTTTTTGTTTTTTCATGTCAGGAGCGACTTGGGAAACTGCAAGTCGCTTCTGGTATGAGAGAATTGGCCATCTGCAAGGACGTTGCCCAGGGGACGCCTGGATGTTTTGATGTTTTACCATCCTTGTAGGAGGCTTCTCTCATGTCCCTGCATGGGGAGCTGAAGCTGACAGAGGGAGCTCATCCACATGCTCCCTGGATTTGAACCTCTGACCTGTCTGTCTTCAGTCCTGCTGGCACAAGGGTTTAACCAATTGTGCCACTGGGGGCTCTATCACATGTTAGAATCTGAAACACAAATAGAGAAACAGGCAGTTCCCCTGATGTAAACAATGCTTTCAACTGTCTCTGATGCCAGTGAAGTTTTGCAGTGGGCCAGTCAATCTCGTTCATTTGAGAAATGAAAGATACAACTGACCAATCTTGGCCCCTGTGTCGTTCTGGCAATCTCTGTAGACAACTAATAGCATGCTAGTTATTCTACAGCAGTCTGCCTTAATCTGGTGACATCCAGATGTCATTTGGTAAATGGAGAAAGTCAATCATTTCAACAGAAGAGCACTGGTTAATGATGGTTAATGGCTAAATATGATGGGAACTGAAGTCAAAAATATCTTGAAGACTTTGCTGCTTTTAGAATGGTGCCTGTTTCTTCATTGTAAGAACATGTGTCTCAGCCTGAATTTCCCATATGATTCCCCCCCCCCCCCCCATGAACATCATTATTTCTGGGTTGTTGTAGGTTTTTCTGGCTGTATGGCCATGTTCTAGAAGCATTCTCTCCTGACGTTTTGCCAGCATCATTATTTCTGTAAAAACAGGTACAGTCGGTGATTGCTATCTGCTGGGGTTTGGTTCTAGGTCCTCTTATATACAATGGTGTAGCAAAATGGAATTCCCTTATATAAAATGGTAAAATTTGGGATTTGTATATAATGGAGAGCCAACTGTATACTCCAGGAGTATAACTATTAAGGAGGCACAATGAGGGATAACGGAGGCAGAACTGATAAAGATAAAGATTCCTTTGGGAATAAGTTTTTGTCAAATTTTGACAGAAAAGAGTGAATAAAAGTCTTAAGTTAGCCAGCCAGGAGGCTGAGGAGAAAAATATTTTAAAGAGGAAGAAAGTGGCCTAACAAAGAGAAACAAGTTAACTGCTTGAATGTTATGTAATAACCATTTGATGTTTTTAAAGGAGTGAACGAAAACTACAAGAATATTCAGGTGGAACTGAAGTAAAGGACTTTGTAACCAATAAGCTTATGTGCCAAAGAATTCATGAATAAACTGTTTCTTTTTTCAACATATATACTGGAGTCTTGTGTCAAGTTATAGAATTTAAAGTTACATGACTGGGAGTCAGTTTATGATTACATTGAAGATACCCGAGAGAATAATTGGAAGCTATGAATTAACTCCAGGTTTGGAATATATATGTATACTAGCCAATCCCTGACACCATTGCTGTGGCCCAGTCTGTGTATATGTGCTTTGTGTGTGAATATGTGTGTATATATTTGTGTATATGCGTATATATGTGTGTTTGCGTATATGTGTGTGTGTGTCTGTGTTTGTGTGGTTTTGTGCATGCATTGTAATGTGGGGGGGTGCTTTTTAAGTCTCTTCTGCTGTGTTTTTCAGTGTTTTTATAAGTGATGGTCACTCGTTGGCTTGATATGTGGATTGTGTCCAAATTTGGTCTCAGTTCGTCCAGTGATTTTTGAGTTATTCTAATCCCACAAACGAACATTACATTTTTATTTATATAGACTAGCCATCCTCTGCCACGCGTTGCTGTGGCCCAGTCTGTGTATATGTGCTTTGTATGTGTATAAGTGTGTTTATGTGTGTGTGTGTATTTGTGTATATGTGTATATACGTGTGTTTGCATATGTGTGGTTTTGTGCATGCCTTGTAATGTATTTTTTTTAAAAAAAATTGGCTTTTAAAGTCTCTTCCATTGTGTTTTTCAGTGTTTTTATGAGTGATGGTCACTCATTGGCCTGATACATATATTGTGTCTAAATTTGGTGTCAATTCGCCCAGTGGTTTTTGAGTTATGTTAATCCCAAAAACGAACACTACATTTTTATTTATATAGGTAGAAGAAACAACACAGACATATAAGGATTATATCCTGTAATAAACACATTATAATAAAGATGCCATAGTAGCAGAAAAAGTGTGTTCAAAGAGTGAACTACAATTCCCCTTGTACCAGCCTCATCGCCTCACGAGAACATACGTACATGTATGTCTACCCTTCTCTATGTTATGTCACACATATATTAATTGGTGGCAGCTTTCTGATTACATATATTTGTGTGCTAAAAGGACATTTGTCCTTACAGCAGTCCTTCTTTTACGGGTATCGGCAGTTCTTCTGCCCTTCCTCTTGGTCAGATCCTATTGTGGCAAAATTTCAAGGTAGTCCCCGTTATTGTTTTGAACTATGCTGAAAATACACGTGGTGATGGGGATGTCTTCCTGTATTTGCCATGTGTATTCATTTTTCCTTTGTTGTCCCCAGAAGCCCTGTAACTGGCAGGGGAAATGGCCTACATCTCCTCGAAACTATCAGTGCTGCATAACAACAACTCTCCATGCCTGCCCTGGCTCTTCACCATTTTTTTATTTTTACACACCAATAATAATAATAATAATAATAATAACAACAACAACAACAACACCAACAACAACAACGACAATGACAGATCGCTCCCTCTGCATCGCTGCAGTATAGGCAACCCGCCTGCCTGGCACATCTCCCTTAGAGCCAATGTTGCGACAGAGGAAGTCTGCCTTCGCTGCTAACACCTGGTGTTGTTATTGCCGACAAGCCAGATGGCTTTAACTCCAGGCTCCCATGATTGATGGGCGCTCTCTCTCTCTCTTTTGTCTTATGCAGCAACCGTCTCTCACTCTGGATGCAGATGTGGGAGCTGGGGACTTTTTTAATGCATTTCCCTCATTTCTAGTGTTGCCATGCTTTCAAAGAAAAAAAGTGTTAAGGGACAATCAAAACTCATAATATGTAGAACTGACAATCAGCAATTACCTATTAACAAATTTATGCTCTACCAAAAATCAAATGAAAGTCTTGATTTCAGTTAATGTAGCATGCATCTAATTATAAAACCAATGCATTTCTCAGCCACAAACTGCCATTTTGTCTGAAAGAAGTGTTTATGCCCAGAAATACGTGATTTGGGGGCATCTTCTTCGGTCTATAGGAGCGGGTTGTGGCACAGCTAGTTAGTAGCCAGCTGCATTAAATCACTACTGACCTAGAGGTCATTAGTTTGAAGCCAGCCCAGATCAGAGTAAGCTCCCGACCATCAATACAAGTCTAGCTTGCTGTCGACCTACGCAGCCCAAAAGACAGTTGCACCAAAGACAGTAGGAAATTTAGGTACTGCTTTATGCGGGGGGGCTAATTTAACTAATTTACAATGCCATAAAACCTTCCAGCAGCATGCAGAAGAATGAGGAAGTACTCCATCAAAGGACCCAGTGTCACAAGTGGACGGTGAAGCAGCAGCTCCCCCTGTGGCCGGAACCATGCATACCCTCATGAAGCCGGAAAGCTGGAATGTTAAATTGCCATTATGTCTAGCTATATATGTTGTATGCCTAAAATGCATTGAATGTTTGCCATGTATATGTGCATTGTAATCCATTTGCCCATGCCTGGTGTAGACCCTCACAACTGTAAAAAAAATGAAAAGATAATCTACAAAAAGAAAATACTGAAGACTAAACTTTAAAAATGATCCCTCTGGACATAGCATATTATTTGAGAACACCAAAATGCTGGACCACTCTAACAACTATGTGGAACAATGGCTTCAAACTACAGGAAAGGGGATTCCACCTGAACATTAAGAAGAACTTCCTGGCTGTGAGAGCTGTTCAGTAGTGGAACTCTCTGTCCCAGAGTGTAGTGGAGGCTCTTTCTTTGAATGCTTTTAAACAGAGGCTGGATGGCCACCTGTCGGGGGTGCTTTGAATACAATTATCTGACTCATATAATCCAGTTCAAAGCAGATAATCTGGGATCAGATCCTGGGATATATGGCAGTGTAGAAGGGGCTAAAAGCAATGTTGTCAAAAGTGTCAACGCAGCGATGTATCTATTGAAGGTGTGGACAGTGATTTGGGCTAAATCCAGCCTGATCCACCAGTCCACACAACGGAAACTCCAGGATCATCTCAGAGTTTCCTGGAAGTGCCAAAATAAATTTCATGTTTTCTTAAACAGCTGGATGTGGTGTTTCTGCTGTAAATCCAGCCATGCGTTGAAAGGACCACCCAGAAAAGCTGAAAGGTGAATCCAATTTATTTTGGCTGTGTAGACATGGCCTTAATGATAGAACAGCTGGAAAACAAACCATTAAACATACATCTCAGACAAACAAGCACAAAGTGAGTTATAAATTAAAATATCCCTTCAGGTTTGCACTTCCTCCATAGTGAAACTCACTTTTTAATCTCGGCAGTTCTCCTGGATCTAATTTCGAAATCTTGACTCCCCTTCCCTAGCAAACATCAACCAGACTATGGTCAAGTTGAGAACAGTTTCCAAACAACATTTCTCTAGTGAGCTTTACTTTGTGCAAATGTCTAAAATTCCTCATATGAACCTTTGTTTGCCTTGCAAGCCTTGAGCTAAAACTAGTCTGTGCTCCCTTTGTTTATGTTCCTGGGTTTTTTGGCTGCCTTATTATGCATATAGGAGCCCCCGGTGGTACAGTGGGTTAAACCGCTGAGCTGCTGAGCTTGTTGACTGAAAGGTCGCAGGTTCAAATCCGGGGAGCGGCGTGAGCTCCCAATGTCAGCCCCAGCTTCTGCCAACCTAACAGTTCAAAAACATGCAAATGTGAGTAGATCAATAGGTACCACTCCGGCCACATGAACTTGGAGATGTCTACGGACAACGCTGGCTCTTCAGCTTAGAAATGGAGATGAGCACCACACCCCAAAGTCTGACACGACTGGACTTAATGTCAGGGGAAAACCTTTACCTTTTTTTAATATGCATTATAACTAGATAGAGTCCTCGAGCATGGAGGTATGTTAATTTCATTCAATAAACAGACATGGCAGAAAAATATGCATGTATATTGAAATTATATACAAATGACAAATGCATTCTGGGTACTCTTCCCTGGCATTTTGTGCACTGAAAAACAGCCGCCTGGTTTTTGTAGTCTCATATACTTTTATTATTTCCTAACCCAGGTTTATTGGTTAGAATAAGAGATGGTATCTAGACTGGCGCTGATTTTATTTTTATTTAATTGCCAGAACCAGCAACTGACACAAACTTTGAAATAACACAACATATAAATTACCCAACCAGAGCTTTCCCAATACACTGTCTGCTGGTCGGGGAAATCTTCACTGGGTTAATCACTGTGGACATGAACAAGAAGACATTAAGAGCGCTTGCATCTCACCGAGTTTTTACAAAATGATTTATTGGAGTTTTTACCACCTCTCAGCTTGCTAGGGCCCAAGGCAGATTTTTAAAACCTAATAATTGCAGCTTTTGTTTTCAATGGGAGAGTTAACCACATGCTTTGGTTCTCCCACTGTAGTGAACAGCAGAATTGCTGTTAAAAAATCCATGATGAACCTTGAGAAGAGCCTGTGGCGTTAAGCTGCTGTCAAAGGCACAGGAGTAGCACAAATAAAAGGAAACAAGAGGGTAAGGAAAAATCCCTAGTGGATCAGTCCACTGACCTTTCAGGTCCAGCATTTTGTTCACACAGCAACCAACAATATGCCTGACTCAGAAACCCACAAGCAGTGTCTAAATGCCATTAAACTTATTGTGTTGTCGAAGGCTTTCATGGCTGGAATCACTGGGTTGCTGTGAATTTTCCAAGCCATATGGCCATGTCCCAGAAGCATTCTCTCCTGATGTTTCACCCACATCCATGGCAGGTATCCTCAGAGGTTGTGAGGTTCAACAAATGCTACGTTCAGCAAAGGACAAGAGGGATCCTCTCACCTCTGCAGGAGTCTACCATATACCATGCACCTGTGGACAAGTCTACATAGGGACCCCCAAATGCAGCAGCATTGCCCAAACACGGATCAAGAAACAAGAAAGGCACTGCAGATTAACTCAACCAGAGAAGTTAGCCATAGCAAAACACTTGATGAACCAACCTGGACACAGAATATTATTTGAGAACACAGAAGTGCTGGACCACTCCAACAACCACCATGTCAACCTACATAGAGAAGCCATTGAAACCCACAAGCATGTGGACAATTTCAACAGAAAGGAGGAGACCATGAAAATTAACAAAATCTGGCTACCAGTATTTTAAAAAACCCTCTAAAATCAGGACAGTAAACACTCACAAATGGGAATTCCGAATAAAAAACAATCAGGGCCAGCTAACACCTCCCAACAAAGGATTCCCCCAGGCAGTAAGAAGTCAGACCTTGAAACTGCTGGGTCATTAAATGCTAATCAAGGTGGCCAATTACAACATTCACACTTGCCTCAAACAGGCAAGAGTTCTCTCTCCCACCCTGGACATTTCACAGTTTTATATATCCCACTTGCCTGGTTTCCAACAGACCTCACAACCTCCAAGGATGCCTGCTTTAGATATGGGTGAAACGTCAGGCGAGAATACTTCTGGAACATGGCCATGCAGCCCGGAAAACTGATAGCAACTCATTGCTCTTGTTGTCTCCAGTTCCTCAAAAACCAATACGTAGAGTTAGACTGCTTCTGCTCCTGGAGATGATCTCTCTTTAATTTTCCAATGGCCCCTATTTCTGGGCCCGTTGGCAATTCTCTCAATGTATGGCAATTCCCTAAATTTCATGGGATTTTTTTAGGGAAGGAAAACACAGAAATTGAAGGAATCTCATTGAGTTGAATACAATGTGGGACTACAGTACTGGGCTTTAGCACTGCAAAGGGTTTTCTTTTTTTCCACTCTTACCTAGAGCCTTCCACTTTCCTTTGCTCAAGTTTCCCCGTCCCTGCAAATATTTTGAAAATCTTTGCAAAGCCATTCCTAATTGGTATTTTATCATTTACTTGTTCAGTATTGGTTTAAAAAAAGAACCAAAAGGTTTCGACACAAGACAGCTTCATAAAATGTGTGTGAA
Organism: Anolis sagrei; assembly: GCF_037176765.1. Lineage (NCBI taxonomy): Eukaryota > Metazoa > Chordata > Lepidosauria > Squamata > Anolidae > Anolis > Anolis sagrei. Next base: position 131,201,162 of record NC_090021.1, on the reverse strand, counting down.
AAGCTGAATTAAGCAACGAATCAAACTTGACATCATGTACGATGGTAGAACCCTTTTTATGTGTCTTGGGAAAAATGAGATGCCGCTTTGTATCTAAATTCAAAAGGCATTTTACAATAATTCTTGTGATGGGAGAGGAAAAGATTATAGGTTGTATGATAAAGTGGGTACAAAATCTGGGATGTAATATTTACAACTGGACCAATTAAATTAATTATAGTCAGAGTATGACTTCATTTGAAAGTAAATTCCTATAAGATGGTACATTATTGGTATCTGAACCCAGAAAAATTGCCGAAAAATGATGTTGGAAATATAGAGTCATAGAATCATAGACTTGGAAGAGACCTCGTGGGCCATTCAGTCCAACTCCTTGCCAAGAAAAAAAAGAAAATCGCATTCAAAGCACCCCTGAAAGATGACCATCCAGCCTCTGTTTAAAAGCCTCCAAGGAGAAGGAGCGTCCACCACACTCCAGGGCAAAGAGTTCCACTGCTGAACAGCTCTCTCAGTCAGGAAGTTCTTCCTCATGTTCAAGTGGAATCTCCTTCCCTGTAGTTTGAAGCCATTGCTCCACGTCCTAGTATCCAGGGCAGTGGGTGGGGAAAGCTTGCTCCCTCCTCCCTATGACTTCCTCTCAAATATGTATACATGTTTATCACATCTCCTCCCAGCCTTCTCTTCTGCAGGCTAAACATTATCAGCTCTTTAAGCCGCTCCTCATAGGGCTTGTTCTCCAGATCCTTGATCACTTTAGTCACCCTGCTCTCAACACATTCCAGCTTGTCAACATCTCCCAGAATTGGACACAGTATCCCAGGTGTGGTCTGACCAAGGCAGAATAGAGGAGTAGCATGACTTCCCTGAATCTAGACACTAGACTCCAATTATGCATGACAAAATCCTATTGACTTATTATTATTATTATTATTATTATTATTATTATTATTATTATTCAGTTCTTGTGGGTTTTTTCGGGCTATATTGCCATGTTCTAGAGGCATTTCTCCTGACGTTTCGCCTGCATCTATGGCAAGCATCCTCAGACCTCACCCTCTGAGGATGCTTGCCATAGATGCAGGCGAAACGTCAGGAGAAATGCCTCTAGAACATGGCCATATAGCCCGAAAAAACCCACAAGAACTGAGTGATTCCAGCCATGAAAGCCTTCGACAATACATTATTATTATTATTATTATTATTATTATTATTATTATTATTATTCGCCGTCATATCACACAGTCCTAGACACTTGGGAAGTGTCCGACGTGTGATCCAATACAACAGCCAGCAGAGTGATCTTGTCTGCTGTGGACTCATCTTGTTGTGTTTCAAATAATAATTATTTTATTTTTATACCCCACCACCATCTCCCTCTTATAAACAACAGGTGGGATCTTTTGATTAGGTGTGATGGATATGTGATTTGACCAGGAAATTCTGGAATCAAATACACTCTATGCAAACAAAAATGTTGAAACTTAATTCTCAAATGATACTGGGGTTATATGTGTTACCTAGTGTAATTAGTAGATTGGATTAAGCAGCAGAAGTGCATTAATGTTTATATTGCTGGAAACAATGTAATCATGTTATATACAACTTTAGAGATGGGGGTTCAATTCCTTGCTTGGCCATGGAACTCCACTGGGTGACCTTGGACAAGGCACATACTCTCAGCCCCATAAAAACCCATAATAGGGTTATAAGAAAATACACCACAGCAACAATTAAAGTTGAAAGTCAAAAATGCATTTTTCTTTCTTTTCCCCCTCTTCCTTTGTTTTTCTCTTTCCTTCTGCTTTTCCGTCTTCTCTGGGGTTTTATTGTTTTTTTCCACTTTGCTTGGGTGTTATTTTTATTGTTCTTCAAAATTCACAATTAAAAAAACCATCTTGGGGAAAAAAAAGATATTTATGCAATCCGCTAAAGTAACATGAACAGTTCCAAATGCATTTCCATGTTGATCCTCTGAAAAACACCTTTTGCATATTGAAGGCCGCAGCGAACAAAAGCAAGGTGCGCCAGGGTTCATGTCCTGCTCCCCCACTTCCTTTCCTCATGACACCGAACACCACAATAGGCTCCATTCAGAAAACCCTGAGCGAGTAACCAGAAGCCACTTGCTCGCCCACCTTGTTAAAAGCCAGGCGAGATGGATTTCCGGAATCAATAAACAGACTCTTGTCAGCAGAGAGAACACCTGACATTGCAAGAGGCTTTTAGACTGCCATGAAACTAGGCCTCTCTGGCGACTCAGAATAACTCTTGAATTGAACCGCTCTGGAAAGCAATTCAGCCCCTTCATTTTCCATTATGTCAGATAAGGATTGCCAATGGATTGGAGCCTCTCGCCTCACCCACCCACCCCCCTTTTCCTATTAGCATGCTGTCTGTGCTAATTGAACAGATCAGTCATTCTGCTAAAAGCTACCAAGGTAAAGGTGTATGTCTGGCGGAGATGGAGCATCCCATTAAAATGCAGAAATGTTTCAGTGTTTCTCCGAGGGGCATCAGAGAGAAGGGCCTGGCACAGCAAGAAGACAGAAGTAAAAGATAGTGTCACATTTCCTACACTGGAAAAGAGAGATAATTGTATGGAAAAAGTCAAAACCGGGATGAGACAATCCATGCCCTTTTTTTGACAAAGGAAGGGGTCATATATACAGTAAATGGAATGCATCACATTTTGTGTGTGAATATGTTTCTAACACCAGAAAATTAGCTTTTGGGAGAACTGGAACTGTGGTGCAACTGACTGGGAGTCAGCTGCATTAAGATCAATACTAACCAAAAGGTCACGAGTTCAAAGCCAGCCCAGGTCGGAGTGAGCTTCCAACCAATTTGTGTAGCCTGCTGTTGACCATTGCAGCCCGAAAGACAGTTGCATCTGTCAAGTAGGAAATTTAGGTACCGCTTATGTGGGGAGGCTAATCTACGACGCCATAAAAATCTCCAGCAAGCATGCAAAGAATGAGGAAGTGCTTCATCAGTGTCACAAATGGACAGTGAAGTGACAGCTCCCCTGGTGGCCAGAATACCCTCATGAAAAAGCTGGAATGTTAAATAGCCTCTGTGTGTCTGTCTATATATGTTGTGTGTCTATGGCATTGAATGTTTGCCATGTATATGTACATTGTAATCCGCCCTGAGTCCCCTGAGGGGTGAGAAGGGCGGAATATAAATACTGTAAATAAATAAATAAATAAATAAAATGGAATCCAAGCTCAGGGATATTATTTGCTGTGGGAAAAAATCTAGCTACACCCCAGACACTTCAATTTTAAATGGTTTTACTGTGGAACCTTGTCCTAAGTAAAGGGGCCAGGCTTTAGTACAGCAGGTTAACCACCAGCTACAATAAATCTTGCCAACTGAAAAGTTCAAAGCCCAGGTCAGGGTGAGCTCCTGGACTTTAGCCCAGCTTCTGCCTACCTAGTAGCTTCAAAAACAGCAGTGTGAGTAGATAAATAGGTACCACTTAAGCGGGGGGGGGGTATTTAAGACATCCATAAGGAACTGCCAGAAAAATGCCGGCAATTTGATCGAGGAGGAAGTTTACAAACAAAGCTCTTTGGCAGAGAAAGTGGAGGAACAGAACCCCCCTTCCCATGGCTGGAACCAACCACAGCCTCCAAGATGCCAAAGATGGGAAAGCTTATATATACATCTATCTATGTACCGCTGTCTTGTCAGTGTATAATGGCATTTAATGTCTGCAGTATATGTGTTCTGTGATCCGCTCTGAGTCCCCTTCGGGGTGAGAAGGGCGGAATATAAATACTGTAAATAAACATGCCTCTGCATACGTGCACAGGACTATACAGCAAGTAATCTCC